>NC_141691.1:41151476-42355128 GCF_964263255.1 Lissotriton vulgaris | reverse complement strand
CTAAATTCAAGAAGACTGGTCGCCCCCCGCAAAGGGAGCGGTAAAGAATTCCACATCTGTGGGGCCAGAAGACTGAAGGAGCGGCCACCTAGGCGAGCCCTCCTCACACGCGGAACAGCCGCAAGAAGTAAAGATTCCGATCTCAACGCGCGAGTAGGGTGGTAGAAAGTGAGTCTCTTTCGAAGATGTTTGGCTCCCACCGCATGGAGAGCTTTATAGGCCAGGGTCAGCGCCTTAAAGGCAATCCGTTTGCGGATGGGTAGCCAGTGTAGCTTCACCAACAACCCAGAGGCGCTGGTGCGTCTACTTAGGCCAAAAATGGCCCTGGCCGCCGCGTTCTGTGCCACTTGAAGCCTCTGCAGCAAATACTCTGGTAGGCCCAGGTACAGACTGTTGGCATAATCCAGCCTGGAGCCTATCAGGGCCTGCACCGTCAGCCTCTTGTGATCCTCGGACAAGAGAGGCAGAAACTTCCGCAACATTTTTAGCAAGCCAAAACAAGTGCCAGTTACCCCCAGAATCTGGGCTTTCATCGTCAGCCCCTTGTCCATCTTAACCCCCAGGTTTTTAGCCATGGGAGAAGAGCCGGACGGAGGGAACATGTCGATGGGCCACCAGGCCTGCCAGCTGGGCTCCGAATCGCACCCGAAGAAGAGAACCTCCGATTTATCGGAATTGCACTTGAGGCTGTGCAGTTGGAACCATGCGAACACAGCCCCAAGGCAATTCTGGATACTCTCCCCGTCAAAGTCAGCCCCCCTCTCACATGAGAAGAGGAGCTGAGTGTCGTCGGCATACGACACGATCCGGGCACCAAAAGACTCCGCCACCGCCGCCAAAGGGGTCATATAGATATTAAAAAGGGTCGGGCTCAGAATAGAGCCCTGAGGGACCCCGACTCCCAAAGGCGGCATTACAGCGGTGTCAGATGATGTCCAGATCGTTTGCCGGCGGCCGGCCAGGAAGGAAGAAAACCATTTGAGCACCGTCCCCCGCAGGCCAATCTCAAAGAGTCTTGCGAGCAGGCCCTCATGGGGGACGGTGTCGAAGGCCGCCGACAGGTCCAACAACACCAGCATAACTTTGCCCCCGGAATCCAGCACCCCTTTGATGGTTTCCGAAACCTCAAGGAGCGCGGTCTCGGTGCTGCGGTTTGAGCGGAAGCCTGACTGGGAGTCGTGCAAGATCTCATGAGACTCCAAAAAGTTGGTGAGCACCGACTGAACGTGCTTTTCCAAGATTTTCAGTATCAGTAACGACATATGTTTTAATCTAGTATATGTGAGTATTGATATATATATAAGTGATACACAAAACCAAGGAGTATCATATATTCAGAAATATATTTTCAAAAGGCCCAATGTAGACACAGTTCATTCTCAAAGGAAAAAACTCTTCAAAGCAGGCTTTGCTTCTTCTTGTTTGATTTTTATTTGTTCTTATTTTCTTAAATCCAAAAACAGTCACTTACAAGGTTGGTCAAGTATATTATTTTACAGCATACAGCCTACACGTTTCGTCCTCACAGGGACATCATCAGGGCTGTGAAAAGTGAAAGAAAAAAAGAAAACTATAACTAACTGTTAATAATAAAATAACATTCCACTTTAGTTTCTAGCTTGCTAGCTGAAAAGGTTTCTAATACATAAAACATTTCCCAATGATTTTCCAGTCGCTCACTGTCAGCACTCTTAAGTCTTTATCAGAGCGAGCCTGCCTATTTGACATTCTATTCAACAGAAAAATGAATCAATTAAGACCTCTGACAGAACTCTATGTACATACATTCAATAGCAAAAAGAAAACATTATATGCCTATTCAATGCATAGTTGCCATGTGTAAAGGAGAATAAATTAATTCTCAAGTGTAGCCAGCTGGCTCTGCCCCCCATCTGGAATGTTAAACAATATAATATGGCCGGGATGCCCGCCACCCCCTCCCAACACAATCCCCAAGGATGGGAGAATTCGGACACAGGTTTGAACTTTTGGAAGGCGGGAGGGAGTCACCCTCCCGGCCGTATTTATTAAAATATGAAACAAAATTTAAAACATAAATAAAAGTTTCATTTTTCATAATTATGTACAATTTTACATTTATACATTTCGATGAATACATGTTCTTTGGCTAACCTGAACAGATCTCTAATACAAAGGTTTCCTAGCCGAGTCTAACATCCTGCAAATGCATACATTCTAAATTAAAATTGTACATCCTAGCATTACGGGCCAACGGCAAGGTCTTAACCGGTGTCAGATCCCTACTACCAAAACTCTCGCCCTCACGGTGTGAGTGGCGCATGCGCAGAGGACTCTACCCTCGTTGCCACCTGTAACTTCCCTTGTCGTCGTGGGGGCCCCCTTTCCACTCGACGCCATCTTAAAGGTCGTCCGAGTTCCCGTGTGAGGTATCTGTAGGAAGGACAGCGTGGACTCCCCCCCATCCCCACACTCTCTATCCGCCGTCGTGGATATCGGCCCCCAGGAAATTAGTAGGAGGGGCATCTAGCCGCCTCCCCTCCCTGGGAGGGGCCTATGGCCGTCTCCCCCTAGGCGACCCATCCTTAGTGGGTGCTGCCTCCCCATGGGAGGGGCCAATGGCCGCCTCCCCCCGGGCGCTCCCATCCATTCTGGGTGGCGCCCACCTCTAGGGACCTTGAAATTACTGCTCACCGATCATGACCTTACCGCCCGACCAAAATAAATACGACAGTTGTTTACCTACTAAGGAAGAAAATTCTGACATCGTCTCGATGTGTCATCGACTGCTCGCTCCTACCAGGAAAAACATTATCCTACAGGCAGAAGTCACATCCTTATCTTAAACATTCCTTTATTTTTCTACAAAGGAAAAAAGGCCTATCTCAGCAAAACTTTATTTGAAAACAAACATTGCCATAAGGGGCTGGTGGGTGGGTAAATATTGCTGCTTGTTCCATCGAGGGCTCACGAGCAACGAGTGGGTGCAGCCTTCAGAGCACAGGAACAAGAGGACGCTTCTTCGGAATCCCGCTCTATTTATTTTTCTGCGGGAGGGCGTGTACCCTCCTCCGGTGCGCCTACTGGGCGTGGTCTTCGGTGTAGGTGTCTAGGACAACCCCTCTTGGGTGGGAAAGGGCGCGCCCCAGCTACGCCGCTTCGGGCATACCAGCTGAGCCACGCCCCCCACCCAAAAATGGCTTTCCGGGGGGATCGGGGCACCCAACCATACGTTCGGGGGGACCGAGTGGTCGCCCCTTTCCATATGGCCCGGATGCCCGCCACCCCCTCCCAACACAATTAAGTATGGGCGGAAAATCCGTTCCGCTCGCGGATTTTCGGTAAATTCGCAATCCGCAAGATTCGCGAATTTCCCGCAAAATCCGCAAATCCACGAGCAGCGGATTTTATGGCTTGCTCGCACTGTTCGCGTGAGTTCGCGGCTTCCCAGTTCAACTTCACGCCCCGCGAATAAGCGCTAAATTGCAGAAATACGATCTTAGCAAAACTGAAACTACTTACCAGGTTCAAAAGTTCAAGCTCATCATTAGTAGCCATTTCCTGTAGTGCTTCCTGAGGGGCCCCTCCAGAGTTCAGTCGCCTACTTGCAACTATTATGTGACCCTGCTCTGACCCTCAGAATAGTTACACATATGCCACAAATGTCCTGAATTACAGCTAAGGGAGACACGCAGGAGCCAGGCTGGAAGTTCAAATCCAGTGACACATTAATCAGCCCCTAATTCATTATTGTCAGTTGGGGCAGGGCAGGTGTTGTAACTAATTTTGCAACAATGAAAGCACTTAGCAAGTGCAAAAGATCACTAATCAGGAAGCACTAAGGAAGCAGGTGCCAGCTAAAAAAATATTCTGTGACACATTAATCAGCCCCAAATTAATTCAGGTCACTTGAGGCAGGGAAGGTGTGCTTTGCTTTGCCACAATAATGTACACTGGACAACCAGAGGGTGCTGTGATGAAACAGAGGGTGGCATGGGTGAGCCAGAGGGTGGCATGTGGTGACAGAGGGTGGCAGTGATGAAGAATAGTGTCCCAAACAGGCTGGACACGTAGAAACAACAAGTTCGCAAAACTTGCTACCCGACAGGTAAGTTCGCGTTTGCAAAATTGTACAAAAACCCACGCGACCTGGCAGAAACCCGCGCGAACACAAAAAAAAAAAAATCTGCAAATTCGCGAGAATTCGCGGATTTTGCGGATTGCGAGTTCGCAAATCCGCAAAATTCGCGAATGCGAGATTCGCAAAATTCGCCCATGCTTAAACACAATCCCCAAGGATGGGAGAAGTCGGACACAGGTTTGAACTTTTGGAAGGCGGGAGAGAGTCACCCTCCCGGCCGTATTTATTAAAATATGAAACAAAATTTAAAACATAAATAAAAGTTTCATTTTTCATAATTATGTACAATTTTACATTTATACATTTTGATGAAGACATGTTCTTTGGCTAACCTTAACAGATCTCTAATACAAAGGTTTCCTAGCCGAGTCTAACATCCTGCAAATGCATACATTCTAAATTAAAATTGTACATCCTAGCATTACGGGCCAACGGCAAGGTCTTAACCGGTGTCAGATCCCTACTACCAAAACTCTCGCCCTCACGGTGTGAGTGGCGCATGCGCAGAGGCCTCTACCCTCGTTGCTAACTGTAACTTCCCTTGTCGTGGTGGGGGCCCCCTTTCCACTCGACGCCATCTTAAAGGTCGTCCGAGTTCCCGTGTGAGGTATCTGTAGGAAGGACAGCGTGGACTCCCCCCCATCCCCACACTCTCTATCCGCTGTCGCGGATATCCGGCCCCCGGGAAATTAGTAGGAGGGGCATCTAGCCGCCTCCCCTCCCTGGGAGGGGCCTATGGCCGTCTCCCCCTAGGCGACCCATCCTTAGTGGGTGCCGCCTCCCCGTGGGAGGGGCCAATGGCTGCCTCCCCTCGGGCGCTCCCATCCATTCTGGGTGGCGCCCCCCTCTAGGGACCTTGAAATTACTGCTCACCGATCATGACCTTACCGCCACAGGCCCGATAGTTGACCGATTATCCGGCCCCCCCTACTCTTCCTAAAGGTCATGTTTCCTCAAACCCCTTAGCCATGCTCTGAAGTCTCCTATAAGTAAATCATTCCTCTCCCTGGACAGGTGCACCCCATCATTCAGATACATGAGATCACCCCGAATACACCCGTGAGGAATGCTATGCAGCTGCGAAGAGCGAAGCAATTTACCAATTTTATTGTTAACCCTTTTCAAGGAATGGTTCAGTGCTGACACCGAAAGGCCCCCCCCGCCATACCTTCCTGGGAATCATGTGGGACCAGGCAATCGTGCACCCCGGGATTCTTTTAGCCAACCAGCTAAAAGCAGACAAAATTTGTTCAAACAACACTCGTCTACCCAGTGTCACCAAGTCATTGCCCCCCAGGTGTACTATGACTACAGATGGCGATGACCTTTGCCGCCCTAAGAGACCCTCAAAAAATGATTCGAATTGGTCAAAACAGAGCCCGCCTTTCCCATGGAAGGCCACTCTGTTCCCGTATTCCCCAGCTGCGTGAGTCACGTCACCTGCTTTGAATACGTCCCCGGCGCGCCTCACATATGAGTGGCCCACGACCCATACCACTCTCTCTCCAGTCAGTGATCCTTGACCGCTGGTCTCCTGGTGCCGGGTCGACTGCAAATTCCGCCCCGCGTGACAGGCGCGCAAAACTGTAATTCAAACAAAAGACAAGAAGCGTGAGTGCATGTCAATTGATCTTTACAACATGTGCAATCGCACATACCTTTTGAAGCAATTCGAGGACCATCGTCCCAACTTTTTCACTTCCTCCGCACTCTGACCCCCGGCTGTAGCCTCAGTAGCAGCCCCTATCCTTAAGGAGTGGGTCCCAAAATTGCCCGGGTCCATGTCCGCAGCAGCGATTGTCAGTGCTAGCACCCTCTGAAACTGAAACCTCGTCAGTGGGGTGCCATCCTTGTGCCTTAGCAAACTCCCCCCCATGTAACCGCCCTTAGTGCCAGGTATTGCTCTATACACTTTATCGGGCACGTGGGGGACACTCGCGCGCGCTGCACGACAACGCTATTTCCCATAGCCGCCTGGTCGGTCTTGAACCTGGCTATCGAGACCACCATCGAATCACCCCTAATTTGGACATGATCCCTGCACAAGCCTCCCTCAACGTCTGTCTTATTCCTTGCGACCAGTTCACTCACCCGCATAGCCCCATGGAATGCTAATGCGAAGGCTGCCCGGAACAGAACTGCTTCGAAATGGGAGGAGCACGTCTCGTCTAGTTTCGCTACGAGTAGAGACAACCTGTGCAAGCCAATCGGGCGCCTCGCATCCTGCTTGCGACCCTCAAGGCGCTGCCAGCCGCGAAGGGCCTTTTTAACTAAAAAGGAATCCGTTGGGTCTTTTATGCCATGCACTTGCGCCATGAATGAAATGGCCGCCCTATGCCTACTGGCCGTTGCCGCTGATCGGCCTTCTCTGTGCAGCGCTACCAGGAACGCCAGGAAGGATTCCTCCTGCCTCCAGCTCTGACTCCCTGTGGGACCCAAAAATGTGCAATAGGAACGAAACGCTCCTTCGTATGCCTTCCTTGTCCTGGGGGCTAAGCTCGCTGCCACGAGGTCTTGTAATCCGGGGCACCGATTAGCCATAGTGCTTCGGTGAATGGTGCCGCCACTAGGTCCGCTGTAGGTAGATAACCCCTGAACGCCTGCATATGTGAATGAGAGAGTGCATCAGCTGCATGATTCAGTACGCCTGGCACATGTTTCGCCCTGAACTGTACATTCAATTTCATGCAACGCAGCACAACTTCTTTTAACAATCTCAAGATCCATTTTCAGCGTGCTGCCTGTTGGTTAATGCATTCAACAACAGTCATATTATCAGACCAAAACACCACTGATCGGTCCCTGAAGTCGTCAGGCCATGCCATCAGAGCAACCCAAATGGGGAACAACTCCAGGAACCCAATGTTACCTGTGAGACCGCTGGAATGCCACCACGTCGGCCATGTTTGCGCCGACCATCGATTACCCAAGATGGCGCCGAATCCCACGCTCCCAGCTAAGTCAGTCCACAAACCTAGTTCTTCTGAAGACGCTGGCGGCTTGTTCCACATGACTCGACCGTTGAAGTCCGCCAGAAATGCCAACCAAATGCGCATATCCTGGCGAACCACTGCCGACAGTCTCGTACGGTGGTGCCCCTCTCTGAGACCAACCATAGCTTGTGTAATAGAGCGTGAGAAGGGGCGGGCCATTGGTATCACCCTCAAAGCAAAGTTAAGCTGACCCACCATTTGTTGTAACTGGTGTAGGGTCACCATCTCCCTGGCCAGGCATTGCGTTAAGGCAGCCCTAAACTTGGCCACTTTTTCCGTCGGTAAGCGGAAACATCCCTTCACCGAATCGAGCTCAATTCCCAGAAACTCCAGTGAAGTAGATGGTCCAACCGTCTTCCCTGGTGCCAATGGGACTCCAAACTCCCTCATGAGGATGCAGAAGTCATGCAGCGCCTGCGTACATTTCGTATCGCCGGCTGCTCCTAAGAACAGGTAGTCATCAAGGTAGTGCATAACATGCCTATGCCCTGTGGCCTCGGTAAATGCCCACTCCAAAAAACAGCTGAACATTTCAAAATAGGCACAAGAAATGGAGCAACCCATAGGCATGCATTTATCGATGAAATAACTCCCTTGAAATGCAAAACCTAGCAAGCGCTGAACCTGTGGGTGTACCGGGAGCAACCGGAACGCCGATTCGATATCTGATTTCGCCATCAGCGCCCCGGGGCCCAGGCGATTTAACATGACCACGGCATCATCGAACGATGCATACCGCACTGAACAAACTTCTGGGTCAATGGCCTTGTTCACCGAGGAACCCCTTGGAGCAGACAGGTTATGAATAAGTCTAAACTCCCCTGGGTCTTTTTTCGGGACAACCCCTAACGGGGAACAGATGAACTCCGCCACCGGCGGGCGATGGAAAGGCCTTGCTACTCGCCCTAAGCTGACTTCTTTTGCAATTTTTCTCTCTGCCATGCTTGGGTTGTGCTGTACCGATAACTGGTTTTTACAAAAGGAGTCCCCCCGAAAATCCCCCGCCGGGATGTGGAAGCCGTGTAAGAATCCCTTCCTCAACACCCCAGCGGATACATGATCAGGGTATTTGTTCAACCAAGGAGTCATAGCCATGAGATCAACGGGTGTAGGCAATCGGTGACAACGTTCTACCTCACTCCTGCTTGGACCCTCCTTTTCCTCCCGTCCCGCTATTTTTAGATCTACATGAACTCTCCGGGTGTGAGAAATTTCCACAGCCCGCACACACATGCTTGAACCTACATGTTCCCTCCGGTCTGTTACAGTTGCCTCGATTGAAGCCCCAACAGACCCCCCGCTTGCCGCCATTCCCGCCGGTTTTCGGCTGGTAATCCCCAACGGTGCCCGCTCGAAAGGGCACCGCGGGCTTTTGGTGGACGACCCCTGACCTGCTCCCACCCGGCGAGGATGTTCCCGCCGCCCCTGGCAGGAGCTGCTTGTGCCATGGCACCGAGTCAAGGCAATCCCATGTTAGAGAAGCATCATATTCTTTCACTTTCCGGAATTTCATGTTATAACCTTTCCATTCCTCCTCCTCATACATTGCATAAAAATCCATAATACGATTTTGATAGCAAGACAATTCAGTCAACACCTTGGGTTTACGTTCCCCCATAACTGCAGTAAATATAGAAAAGGCCTTAACCCAGTTCGTCATTGTCTCATCCACCCTGAATTCCACCATATTGGCGCGCCAGACGCTCGGGTGCCACAAATCTTTCTGGGTTTTAGCATATTCCATCTCGCGATGGTCAGTTAATAATGAAAACATGTTGACATATTTGTCTCCCCATATTAACTCTTTTGTGGCCATAGGGATGTGCTGTGCCACCTTCTCCCGCCTTGAGGGTAATGAACCCTCCCCTGCCATTGGCAAAGCGAGCTTACCCAGTTCGGCCGTTGTTCCCGCCATTTTCTCGTGACCAACTGCAGGTCCCACCAGTGCCACCTGTGGGGAAATAAGAGGAAGATTCGCCTTTGCGGCATCTCTCGACTGCCGCAATTGCTCGATTAGTCGCTTGGCCTCTTCGGCCGTGTCTCCCGGTGCCACTGCACCCCCTGCCTTCTTATTGAGCCATGCTGCCAACTGGGTGGCCAATTCGGGAGGCATATCCTCCTCATTAGCGGGAGTAATCACAACCGGGATCGGCTGACCTATATCTGGGTTTGGTGCCAGGTGGTCTGTCGGCCCGAGGGGGGCGACTGGGGGTACCTCTGGAACAGGGACCTCCCCCGAAAACGCCCTCTTCTTGACCCGTTTCCCTCTACCCCCAGGGACGACTCCCGGCAAGGCCGGGCCTATTACCTTCTTAGGATGACCCGGGTTGCTCAGCGCAGCCAGCTGTTTCTTGACCTCCGCCAAACCTCTACCGATCGATTGGACTTGTCCGAGTTTTCGGTCCATGCAAGCCATCCGGTTCGACAATAGGCGCACCACCTTATCCTGCTCGGAACCCTTTCCTGCTTTCTTGCCAGCCATGGTTTCGAGTATTCCGCTCTTAGTCGTCGACGAGGACCTGGACTCTCCGAACTCCAAGTAACTGAAAGAGAAACAACAAGATTACAAGTTCTCAAAATTGCTGCTTGTTCTGTCGAGGGCTCACGAGCAACGAGTGGGTGCAGCCTTCAGAGCACAGGAACAAGAGGACGCTTCTTCGGATTCCCGCTCTATTTATTCTTCTGCGGGAGGGCGTGTACCCTCCTCCAGTATGCCTACTGGGCGTGGTCTTCGGTGTAGGCGTCTAGGACAACCCCTCTTGGGCGGGAAATGGCGCGCCCCAGCTACGCCGCTTCGGGCATACTAGCTGAGCCACGCCCCCGCCCAAAAATGGCTTCCCGGGGGGATCGGGGCATCCAACCATACGTTCGGGGGAGCCGAGTGGTCGCCCCTTTCCATTATAACTGCTCACCTTGAAGTCAAGTGAGAATATGTTTATCATGAGACTCTTCCTTATAAATTAAGAAGTTGAAAATGGATGCGTCTTTTGGGATCTCCAGTAACTATAACTTGTAAATATCTCATATCAAAGAATCTGAATAAAGAGAACACAAAAGGAAAATCTATTTTATGATGTGGCAGGTTAGTTTTGATTATCAAATGGAGGTTAAATTTCCATTTAAAGAGAGGTAAAATTGTAAAACTCTCTACTGCCATAAGCAATTGTGTTAGTTATTTAGAGCTCCTAATAGCAACGAGTTCCAAAGCATCCACATTTTACCCAGGAGCCCCACAAGAAAATGAATCCTACCAATCAAATTACATCCAAGAAGTCCATTCCTTGCTTAAGCGGCGTCCCAAATGTTTTTAATCAATCTAAAGGCAAAAAGACAGGGATTCCTATTTACAAAAACTATGCCCCGAATAACAATGAGCCCTCGAGCGTGAGAGAAAATCTCTAGCCATAACCTACCTCCGTTTCTAAATATCAGGTTTCACTCGCATCCGTACTCCATGACGACCCGCCTGGTAAAGAGTCGACAATGGAAGGACTGTGAGCAGCGTTATTTAAATCGTTCTGTAACCAATCAGCGTGTGACTGATTTCGCGCCAAAGCGCAGTACAATCATTGTTCACGGTTCCCTATAACGTCCGCATATTACGTTGCCTATTAGCAAAAAGGAAAAAACATGTTCCGCTTAGTCTACCGCGGAAATGCATATAGTATTTCCGGTTTAGTTTTAGTCCAATGAAATTCAATGGAAAAGTGGCAAGCTGGTCTATCCGTGTTGTTCTCTCCAAGGTCCTCATGTTGTATTGCGTTTTTCCCGTCGAGCATACGGCGGAAATCCTGGTAGTGTTTCCGTCTGATCTACTTCAAACTTTGAGTATATATTGCGACTGAAGGTTCAGTCCGACTAGCGACCGGAAATTAAAAATGGTATCCGGTTTCTAGTGCATTCATAATGACTAGCTCTATCAGAGTTGCGCATTGGCCAAACAATATTTCTATAGCAACTGAGTTTGTTGCATGCTCATATATTATTAATAAAGACCAGCAATTAATAGGTAATATACCTCGTGGATATGAACAAAAAATAACTATTAATTGGACAAAAAAGTGCTTATATTAGGTATCCTCGATCCCTATCTCTTGAAAACATTCCAAAAGAGGGGTAGCCCTGCTGGCTGAAATATAAATGTAACCAACCACCTAATTGGTACGTTCAACCTATATGTAAACAATACAATATCCAAGTCACAAAGTCACTTTTAGTATTGAAATTAATATTAAGGGAATAGTTGAAATCCACGAATTTGTACCATATATGTCTTATTCCACATTCATCTGTTATTCACTAGCACACCCTCATTATTGATGTGTTGCCCATCTCCTCTCTAAACCAATTGGAGTTGGATACATGTTTTCTCCAGATTTACTTTAACCAGTGTTGCATTAAAAAGAGATCGCCCTTTTACCACTGTTCATAAGAAAAGAAGTGGGGGTCATCTTATAACGGCTGAGTGCATTTATTGAAGACTGCTGAATAGTCCTATAAAAAGTAATGCATTTCTGAATCGCTGTTTAACCCTTCTTTCACACTTCTGCAACGACTAATCCATCTTACTTCCTCTTTCCTGATATTTAATTCCCAGTCTCCCCCTCTTACACTGGGTTCAATTTTTTGGAGACCATGGAACTTGAAATCTTTTTGTCCCTCATGACATTTTTTTATATGCACAAAGATTGGTGATTTAACATCTTCATTTAAAATCGCTCTTCTATGTTCCTGCATGCGAATCTTTAGAGCCCTCTTGGTGCTCCCTATGTACCCCTTGGCCTGCCTATATCACTAAGAAACCCTACGGGGAGCCCCCTTCTATTGTTGTTGTTAGCCCGATGTGCCTTTGCTAGGTCTCAATATATGTGCTCCAGTGGATTTTGAGTAATTTAGGTTCAAAAAAAGATATATATCTGGGCGGAGCCTAACCACACATCTGATCTGATTGGCTGTCAGCACTTCATCCAAGAAGTGTTGGCAGCCATCTTGGGACCAATATACATGATAGCACCTCATTAAAAAGCATTGTAGTTAATAGAGGGTTTTAGGACTTTAGTTACATTATAAATCATTTGTTGATGGTACCATACTCGTTTTAGGAATTGTGGTGGGTTCTAAGGTGATTTTACCATGTGAAAAAACCTTCTGCTGTGATATCATGAATATTGTTTGAAAGAAAACTAATATCTCATGATTTTCCCACAGTGGTTTGGAAGGGGATCTATAAGCTAAACTGAAAGCATATTTTCTGTAAATTCACATTATCTTTCTCAGTCATGTGAAAATGAAGTCTGACATTCTCAGTAAAACATGTACATCCAACAAGGACAGAGACTGTCAGTTGATTCCTTTGTGTTCTACTGCAGCCTCCTAGAGTGTTCTAAAGAACAACTAGAGCGCTAACAGTCCTACTTATTACAAAGGTATGGCACACCTGAAGCCATCTTGATTGGAATAAAGTGGTAACTCTTAAAACATTTAATTTAAAAAGAAACAACATGAGGGGGTATATTTTGCCATAGAAAGTATGATTAGTGCTGCAGAATGAAAAATTAGGGCACATTTTGAGTGACTTCTCAAATCCTTTTCTATTTCATTAAAACATTCTGACATGCAGTCTCCCAAAATGGCCACCAGAGACAAAAGAGCCCAAATGTAGCCCAAATATCACCCAGATGTAGCCCAAGTATAGCCCAATGACAGAATGTCCCAGAGTGTTCTAAAGAACAACTAGAGCGCTAACAGTCCTACTTATTACAAAGGTATGGCACACCTGAAGCCATCTTGATTGGAATAAAGTGGTAACTCTTAAAACATTTAATGTAAAAAGAAACAACATGAGGGGGTATATTTTGCCATAGAAAGTATGATTAGTGCTGCAGAATGAAAAATTAGGGCACATTTTGAGTGACTTCTCAAATCCTTTTCTATTTCATTAAAACATTCTGACATGCAGTCTCCCAAAATGGCCACCAGAGACAAAAGAGCCCAAATGTAGCCCAAATATCACCCAGATGTAGCCCAAGTATAGCCCAATGACAGAATGTCCCAAAGTGTTCTAAAGAACAACTAGAGCGCTAACAGTCCTACTTATTACAAAGGTATAGCACACCTGGAGCCATCGTGATGGGAATAAACTGGTAACTCTTAAAACATTTAATTTAAAAAGGAACAAAATGAGGGGGTATATTTTGCCATATGAATTATGATTAGTGCTGCAGAAAGAAAAATTAGGGCACATTTTGAGTGACTTCTCAAACCCTCTTCAATTTCATTAAAAAATTCTGACATACAGTTTCCCAAGATGGCCACCAGAGACAAAAGAGCCTAAATGTAGCCCAAATATCAACCAGATGTACCCCAAGTATAGCCCAATGACAGAATGTCCCAGAGTGTTCTAAAGAACAATTAGAGCGCTAACAGTCTTACTTATGACAAAAGTATGGCACACCAGAAGCCATCTTGATTGGAATGAAGTGGTAAGTCTGAAAACACTCAATTTAAAAAGGAACAACATGAGGGGGTTAATTTTGCCATAGCAAGTATGATTAGTGCTTCAGAAAGAAAAATTAGGGATCATTTTGAGTGACTTCTCAAATCCTCTTCTATTTCATTAAAAAAATTCTGACATGCAGACTGAAACATGCACTTTGAATACCAGCAGCAGACGTCCCTGGTGAGCAGTAGCTTTACTACAGTGATCTAATGTGCAACTAGAGTGCTAACATTCAGAATTTATGGCAAATGTGTGACACATCTGAATGCCTTCTTGATGGCACCAAAGTAAACAAGCATTGAAAATGCAATAGATCTCGCCCTCGTTTAAGTTAAAGCCATTCTGTTTGTAATGAGGTGGCTTTTTAGCTTTGCTTTTATTAGTGTTTTTTCAACTTTCATGTAAATAACATGCATCTGTATGCATATAAGTATATGTATGCATGCATTTATGTTTGTATTTATATAGAGATACAGATGATATATGTTTATATATGTATGTATATATATATATTCACTGAAAAAACCATAGGCTATAGACCATATATAGTTAGGAATTAGCATTTACAAAACCTTGAAAATTCACTGAAAAAAACATAGGTTATAGACCATATATAGTTAGGAATTAGCATTTACAAAACCTTGAAAATTCACTGAAAAAACTATAGGTTATAGACCATATATAGTTAGGAATTCGCATTTACAAAACCTTATTTTACTCACACAAAACCATTGAAATTCCATATATAGTTAGTTGCACTAACTATATATCCATGGAGTTACTCACACACCTAGTCAGTCATGCAAAGAATCAATCACACCTCCATTTCCTCAACTATACAGTTATACACACCTTACTTATTCAAACATATACTAACACATATTTACTCTCTTATACAATCCCTGATACAAGATCACAATGATCCATACAGCCACTCTCACATTAAGTGGCTCTTGTGTTCAGTTATTTATATATGTCAATTCTCACATGGACTGTGTTTTACATATGTACTTACTTTGACATGTAGCACTGAGATATCCATTCACTAACCAATACACTCATGCACACAGTCAACTGTCCATACAGCTGTTTCTACATGCACTTTTGAACCCATACACCTAGGGAATCAACTGCTCACACATCTATGCACAGAGGCATACACCTCCCAGCCACCCACACACATACTCAGTCTCCCATACAAATACTTGGGCAACCATTCAATAACCCATATAGTTACTGATATAGCTACTGATTTAAACATGCAGCAGTTTACAGAACAACATATATAATGATTGCCAAATTAAGACACTTTAGTCACTAACCCATGCACTCAGTGAGACACATTTAATCATTCTCTCATACAGTCAGTCATGCACCTACTAAATCCTTCATCCAGACACTTATACATCCACTCATTCTTCAATATGTAAGACATATTTTAACTTTACAGAAACATACAGTCACTGGGTGTTGTCATCAGTGATGTCATTTGAGATGTCATCAGTGATGTCATCAGTGATGTCACTGACCATGTCATGAATGATGTAATATGTGACATCATTAGCAGTGGATTGCGGGTCCGCGATATATAGTTAGTGCAACTAACTATATATGGAATTTCAATGGTTTTATGCGAGTAATATAAGGTTTTGTAAATGCTAATCCCTAACTATATATGGTCTATAACCTATGGTTTTTCATTGAATTTTCAAGGTTTTGTAAATGCAAATTCCTAACTATATATGGTCTATAACCTATGGTTTTTTCAGTGAATTTCATTGGTTTTTTAAAAGCTAATATCTATAGCTGTAAAATATATTCTTTATTACGTGACGTATCATGTAGCCCGTGAGACGCCTCATGATGCATCGCATAACCGTGACAAATCGTCTCTGCAGCGCAAACAAAACCGCAATCGCAATTTTTTTTTTCTTTTGCCCCGCGGGGAACTTTAATAGCCCCCTCATCAATCCTAGGGGTTCAGGAGGAGTCTACCTTACCCCTTTCCTTCATTTACACCTTTTTTTTTCCACCTCTTGTCTCTCGATCCCACAGAGAGACAAGATGGCGGCCACTCCAGACTGTTTACAATGTTAACAGCCAATCAGCTTCACCTCAGACTCCAGTTACACTGCCGATTAGCTTCCCGGTTAGCTGCCCGGTTAGCTGCCCGGTTCGCGTACCAAGACGCGTCTCTACGGCGAAAAAATAGGAATTTTTTTTTTGGGCCCCAAGTGGCTCTATAATATCCCCCTCATCAATCCTAGGGGGTCAGAAGGGGTCTACCTTGCCCCCTTTCCTTCATTTCCCCCTTTGTTTTGGCCTCCTCTTGTCTCTCGATCCTACCGAGAGACAAGATGGCGGCCGCTCCGGACTGTTTACAATGTTGACAGCCAATCAGCTACTCCTCAGACGCCCGATACACTGCCGGTTAGCTTCCCGGTTAGCTGCCCGGTTAGCTGCCCGGTTCGCGTACCAAGACGCGTCTCTACGGCGAAAAAATCAGAATTTTTTTTTTTTTGGGCCCCGCGTCGCTCTATAATATCCCCCTCATCAATCCTAGGGGGTCAGAAGGGGTCTACCATGCCCCCTTTCCTTCATTTGCCCCTTCGTTTTGGCCTCCTCTTGTCTCTCGATCCTACCGAGAGACAAGATGGCGGCCGCTCCGGACTGTTTAGAATGTTGACAGACACCGGAGAGCCAATCAGCTTCGCATCGCAAAGTTCCGTTACGCGAAAAGTACGCGAACGGGAGCGCTGCCCGGAGCGCTGTTACAGATATATATCTTTTTTTAAACGTTAATTTCTCAAAATCCACTGAAGCACATATATTGAGACCTAGCAAAGGCACATTGGGCTAACAGTCCCTACAATTTTGCCAAGTTTCGTGCAAATCCATTCAGCCGTTCGAGCTAAAAGTGAGGCCAACCGCCCTATGGAAAAATGAATGGGAAAAACGTGTTTTGGGACCCCCCTTTTTTCTTGGCCCCCCCTTGACGACCCCCCCCAAATTTTCAGGGGCTGCTCGGAAACAAAATGTGCCATTTTCCTGAAAATTTCAGCCAATTCCGTCCACAAACGCCAAAGTTATTAGACATAGAATTTTCAAAAGTTCCATAGAGAAAAAATCCTAACTATATATACCTACTGGCTATCACCAGTAGGTAATATATATATATATATAGATATATATATATATATATATATATATATAGATATATATATATATATATATATATATATATATCTATATATATATATATCTATATATATATATATATATATATATATATATAGATATATATATATATTACCTACTGGCGGTGGCCAGTAGGTAGTTATAGTTAGGGTTGTTTCCAATGCAAAATCTCAAAATTCTATTTGGAATAACTTTGGCACCGGTTGACGAATCTGCCTGAAAAGTTCCTCAAATTTGCCTCGTCGAGCTCCGGTCGGGGGGGATTCGTCAAGCGGGGTCTGAGATAAAAACGCGTTTTCCCCATGTTAATTTCCATAGGGCGGTCGAACTCACTTTTAGCCCGAACGGCTGAATGGATTTCAACCAAACTTGGCAAAATTGTAGGGACTGGTAGCCCGATGTGCCTTTGCTATGTCTCAAGATATGTGCTCCAGTGGTTTTTGAGTAATTTAGGTTAAAAAAATATATATATCTATAGCAGCGCCCCGGTACGCGCACCGGGCGCGCATACGCGACCTGCGTGCAGAAAGCTGATTGGCTCTCGGGTGTCTGTACACATTCCAAATAGTCCGGAGCGGCCGCCATCTTGTGTCTCGGTAGGATCGAGACACAAGAGGCTGCTAAAACAAAGGGGGAATTGACCATAATGGGGCAGAGTAGACCCCCCTTGACCCCCTAGGTTTAATGTGGGGGCCATAAAAGGGCCCCGCGGGGCAAAAAAAAAAATATATTTTTTTTTATTTTCGCGGGGGCAGCACCCGGTACGCGTACCGGGGAGTGGACTGAGAAGCGTACCGGGGACTGTACCATGGGGAAAAAAGAATGACAGACTTTTCAAAAATTGTATGTTTATTAATTGTTCTTTTTGTTGTTTTTTTGTATTAAGTACCAACATGTAGGTACCAATGCAGAGTCTAAAATTTAATATACACCTTCTCCTTTGTAGATATCTTGCATGTTGTTACAGAAGTTATTGTGGTATATGGAATTCATAGCATAGTCTGTCAGGAAAGCAGAAACAACATGGAGGCAGGAGATGATAAAGAGATGTTTAATACACATTGGAGATAATATAGTGGGAGAAAGGAAGTAACTATGAGCAAACTTACTATGTAACACAAAAAAGTTGGACAGTGTACTATAAGTCTCACTTTATATTTTGGAACTACTTGATGAATTACATATAAAAATGAATAATGCTTGAACAATTTTTGATGATTAAATATAAATTTATTCTTCTGATTCTTTTTCATAATTTAATACAACTTCTAACAATATATTATCTGGAATGTCCTCATTTTCATTCTGTGATTCCATTGATTCCACACACTGAACTAATTCATGGTCCAGAGACTCATCCATAAAATCAAAGTTATCATTCTCAGCTATTTTTTCTTCTGTGTTGTTGTCCAAAACAATTTCAAAAGAAATATCCTCTTCTCCTTCCATTTTGTTGCTGTAAATTGCATAAGAAATAAATATATCAGTAGAGATAGAGCACTGTTGTGTTTAAGTTTAGACAGGTAGTTTGGATTTTTTAACAGTGAAATTATCTTTGGGTAGTGTATGGTATCAGGCTGGAATTAGAAATATAAAAAAGTGTATGTGATAAAGCCTAAGTAAATTTATAATTATACAAGGGAAGCCTAACTCAATCCATAACTATAACAGAGAAGCCTATCTCAATCTATAACTATTACAGAGGGATAGTATATAACTAACAGAATATTTTTTCTCAAATTAACTTAAAGTGCACAACATACTTCACTTTCCAAAATAACAACTTACCTTTGAGAAAGCAGTTGAAGTTCTCAGTGTAATTTATTTTCAAATGTACTTCAGGAAGTAGTAGTCAAAATGGCTGTGTTTCCCTCTCAAATGTCAGGAAATAATCGTAGAAAATGAAAGTAACTTTTTAATTGGTTGTAAATTCTAACACTTCATATGTGTTTTGGTCATGTAATTTACCTCAGTATATTTAGACAGGCCTACAGCCTAAATGTCTCAATGGAATTCCACCAAATTTGGGTAAATGGTAGGGACTGCTATGTAGTAGGGCCTTTTCTATATTTGATGAAAGGGTCTCCAGTGGTTTTTCTGTAAATTACTTTCCCACCTTTTTTTAGGGAGCGCTTACTGGTGCGAGCCACGGTACGCGCACCGGCAGCGTTACGGGAGTCCTCCATTTTGTGTTTCGGTAGAATTGAGACACAAGATGGAGGACACACAACGTTAAGAATGGGTAGACACTTTTTGACCCTCTAGGTTTTTTTAAGGGGGGTTTAGGAGGCCCATTTATGTCCCCTCCAAAAAAACATTTTAAAATTTTTCGCAGGGGGAGCGCCCGGTACCCACACTGGGGAGCGTACCGGGGAGCGTACTTTGGTGAAAAATAGTGAAAAAAGTTAGAAAAAGAAAATCATTATGAGTGATCAGAGGTAGGGTAGCTCTGAAAAGAGCTTTTGGGTTCTGTGGCTGATTTAGGTACCTACAAGTAGGTTCCAATGCACAGTCTTAAATTCAGGAGGAATATTCTATTCCCCTCATCTGAGAAGTGTACACCATCTCCTCTGTAGATGTCTTGCATGTTGTAACGCAAATTATTATTGTATATTGAACCCATTCCACAGTCTCTCATGTAAGCAGAAACAGATTTATTCACATGTTTCCGTGCTTTCTCAAATTGTGGACAAAATTGGTTGGACCAGTTCCATTTCTGTCTTTGGCATATATTGGAAAATACCAAGGCAGTTTGTGGAAAAAGTGTCATCAGTTGATCAAAGGTGTCCTTTAAAAGCATTTCCAAACCAACCCCAGTCATAGTGCCCAAGTCATTTCCACCACAGCGCAGTATTAAGAGGTCAGGGTTTGGCAGATGCAAAAAGGTTTTCACCAATGGTATTAATTGGTGACATCTCAATCCTCTTTGGCCAATGCACTTGATTTCCACATTTGATAAATCAAGGTTGTGAATATTTCTGCTAGCTGCATACCTTTGAGCCCAGTGGATGTAGCTATGTCCAATAATCCACACAGAATACATGATGAGAGAAGGTTCTGGTGCAGTCAGATGAAGTGTGGGAATGAAATGGCAGTTGGAACAGTAGGAGTTTACAAAAAAATAATTGTGGAGTTTCCCTGCTCTTGAATCACAGGCAATGATTGGTGGATTCAGATAGTTGAAAACTGAAAGTTAGGGTGCATGGTTGTATTGTGTGAAAGAAGCAATTTGAATGGTTAAGAAAAAGTCACTAAAAGTAATAATGCCCTGGATAAGCTGGTGTATTGAGAGGTCAAACATCCTTGCTGACTTAATTTGCAACATTGTAGAATAAACTTTTGTACCCGAGAGTTCAGTTAGGAGGGAGTTGCTATGGTTACAGATATAAAGGTCTGAGAGGGGGAAGGGTGTTGGTTTGAAAAAAGTGAGGGAAGAGTTTTGATTGGTTGAAATGAGGCATATGTGTGTAGAATTAGAGGTTTTCTCTGCCGGTCTTGGTTTTAGTGTATTGAGTGCACACCTTTTGCTCTGCTAACGAAAAATTGGTGTGTGTGTTTGACACTGTTCTCAATCTCCCAAAGCATTTGTAAAGGTAAGTAATGATTCATTTAATTTAGAAAGGCACTTGTTTGCTCTATGGAGAAGATTTGGAATCAGATAGTGAAGTTTCAGTAGTAAAATTGAATGCTTGTACATAGGACTTGTGCTGTGTTTGTAAAAAGACACTTAAGATGGCATTGGACCAAGGAAAAAAGGCTGTCCTGATCCTGCTTGATCTATCGGCGGCCTTTGATACGGTTTCACACCCCGTATTAATTGGCCGCCTGGCAGAATCAGGACTAACAGGAACCGCTTTCAAATGGCTGAAAAATTTTCTAAGCCATAGAAAACAAATCACCATATTAGGAAGCTATTGCTCAGAGGAAAAAACTTTAACAACAGGGGTACCACAGGGCTCAAGCTTGAGCCCGGTCCTTTTTAACCTTTATATGTCCCCTTTGATTGAACTGATTACATCATTCAACATCAGTACAATATCTTACGCGGATGATACCCAACTCATCCTTGTATTGGACAACAACTCAACTAAAGCAGAAGAAAATCTGAGAGATTGTCTCACCGCAACCTTTGAATGGATGAGAACTCACCACCTTAAATGCAACTCAGGCAAGACTGAGATCCTCCCTTTTGGTCAGAATAACCTCTTTTCCCCTAACAACTGGTGGCCCCAAGACGCCGAAGTTCCACCCAATACCATCACGTCAGCTCGCAACCTCGGGATAAGGTTTGATGAAGCCCTATCCTTTAAAAAACAAGCAGGGACTGTGGCAGGGTCCTGTTTCAACATTATTAGAGGCCTCAGAAGGTTCTTTGACCTCCTCCCCCTGACAGCCAGAAAAACGGTAGCAGTAGCCCTCATTACATCGCGGCTAGATTACTGCAACAGCATCTATGCAGGTTCCAACAAAGCTGTCCTACACAAATTGCAGATGGTTCAGAATGCTGCTGCCCGCTTAGTGCTAAGACTACCCAGGAAATCATCTGCATCCATGGCACTCAAAACCCTGCACTGGTTACCCATTCATAAGAGAGTTTTATTTAAAATCCTACTCATCACTTTCAGAGCTTACCACCAGTCGGGCCCCTCATACCTATCCCAAAGGTTTGGAAGATACAATCCCTCCAGGTCACTCAGATCATCCAACTTAAACCTATTAGCTGTCCCCAAATTCAGACTGACCACAAAAGGTGGAAAATCCATCGGAGTGCTAGGAGCTAGAGCCTGGAACAAGCTCCCACCCCAGATGCGTCTGATTCATTCAGAGAATCTGTTCCGAAAAGCCCTTAAAACATGGATTTTTAAGGCCACTGACACACTATGTCTAGCGTTAATTTAATTTAATATCACTCACCCTCTCTGTACTAAGTACTTCTCCACTCCCCTTATGTTTTCGGACAACTCTCCCTCCCTTCTCACCTATGACACGTGATGTTTCTAGCGCCAAGATGCTCCATGGAGTGTAAGATGCGCTTTATAAAAGCCAATTCATCATCATCATCATCATCATCATCATCATTTAAAAAACGATTTTGGGGTAAATGGATGGCTTATATGTTTGAGAAGAAATTAATAGTGTCTGCCTCTGTAAAGAAATATATTTGAATGCTTTAGAATTATGTCACCTGCGTTATCTCAAATTAGGAAGCAGATTAAAAAATGTTCTTGTTGGTTTGTGGCATTAGAAATGCTTGGTATTAGTATATGCAAGATAGAGGATTTGTCTTTTGTGAAACAGTGAGGTTTCAGTAGTGAAAAGAAATGCTTGTACATAGGTCCTGCGCTATGTTGGTAAAATGTTAACGAAAAAACGATTTTGGGGGCAAATCAATGGTATTTCATTGGGCAATTTTGGGTGCAAATCTGGTATTTATATTTGGGCCTTATTTTGATTGCCTTGTGCCGCAGGTGCGTCACTTTTAACATGGGAAAAAAATGATGCACAGGTGGCGCAAGGCTTTCAAAAATAAGGCCCTGAGTTTTTTTGCTGTTGGTTTGTGGTATGTTTTTTGGAAATGCTTGATATTAAAATATGCAAGATAGAGGAATTGTCTTTTGTGAAACGGTGAGGTTACAGGAGTGAAATTGAATGCTTGTACATAGGACCTTCGCTGTGTTGGTAAAATGTTATTCCAAAAACGATTTTGGGGGCAAATCAATGGTATTTACATTCGGGCCTTATTTTTGATTGGCTTGTGCCGCAGGTGCGTCACTTTTAACATTGGGAAAAAATTGACACACCGGTCGCGCAAGGCTTTCAAAAATAAGGCCCTGAGTTTTTTGCTGTTGGTTTGTGGTATGTTTTTTGGAAATGCTTGATATTAACCCCTTGGATGCTGATGACGAGCTCAGCTCGTCATCAGCCACAGGTGACATGTGCGGATGACGAGCTGAGCTCGTCATGTAACGCGGTTATTCGAAAACAGCCGCACAGCGCAAAAATAACCGCAGCAGCGATGCGGTTAAAATATGCAAGATAGAGGAATTGTCTTTTGTGAAACAGTGAGGTTTCAGGAGTGAAATTGAATGCTTGTACATAGGACCTGCGCTGTGTTGGTAAAATGTTATTCCAAAAACGATTTTGGTGTCAAATCAATGGTATTTACATTTGGGTCATATTTATGATTGGCTTGTGCCGCAGGTGCGTCACTTTTAACATGGGAAAAAAATGACGCACCGGTGGCGCAAGACTTTAAAAAATAAGGCCCTGAGTTTTTTTGCTGTTGGTTTGTAGTATGTTTTTTGGAAATGCTTGATATTAAAATATGCAAGATAGAGGAATTGCCTTTTGTGAAACAGAGAGGTTTCAGTAGTGAAATTGAATGCTTGTCCATAGGACCTGCGCTGTGTTGGTAAAATGTTATTCAAAAAATGATTTTGGGGGGAAAATCAATGGTATTTACATTTGGGCCTTATTTTTGATTGGCTTGTGCCGCAGGTGCGTCACTTTTAACATGGGAAAAAAATGACGCTTTGGTGGTGCAAGGCTTTCATAAATAAGGCCTGAGTTTCTTTGCTGTTTGTTTGTGTGCTGCTTTTTGATAATTCTTGCTATTAACATTTGCAAGATAGAAGATTTGCATTTTGTGAAACAGTGACGTTTCACTAGTGAAATTGAATGCTTGTACATAGGACCTGCGCTGTGTTGGTAAAATGTTATTCAACTAACATAAACTAAGGCTTATCAAAAAAATCCTGCCCTTTCTACCGGAAAACATCGCTAAAACTTTGGTAAGCTCCCTGGTGCTCTCTACCCTAGATTATTGTAAAGCGCGGTTTCTAGGTGCCCAGGAGAGAGTATTATCGAAAATGCAGGCTATCCAGAACGCGGCTGCCAGGCTCCTAGGGCGAATCCCCAAATTCCAACCGGTTTCACCCACCATAAGACAGCTTCACTGGCTCCCGGTGAAGAAGAGGATTAAGTTCAAGTCCCTGTGCTTGGTATACAAAGCTTTACACAATGCCGGACCAGTGTTCTTCACTCAGAACCTAACCCCCTACTGCCCATCCAGAACACTGCACTCCTCCAGTTCATTGGAACTAGTGATCCCCCGAACTAAATCCGTCAATTGGGGCGACAGAAGATTCCTTGTGGCCGCTCCAAAATTATGGAACACACTGCCTCACTCAATCAAGACCAGCACCTCCCTCTGGTCTTTCCGCAAAAGCCTGAAAACCTGGCTGTTTAATCAGTGAACTCTCAGTCCCCTTGTTGGTTAAGCATTGCAGCTACTTAGCGCCGAGATGCCCACGGGCCTTCGTTTCGCGCTTTACAAATGTTTTTATAAATAAATAAATTAAATAAATTCAAAAAACGATTTTTGGAGCAAATCAATGGTATTTACATTTGGGTAATTGTGGGTGCAAATCTGGTATTTACATTTGGGCCTTATTTTGATTGCCTTGTGCCACAGGTGCGTCACTTTTAACATGGGAAAAAAATGACGCACTGGTGGCGCAAGGCTTTCAAAAATAAGGCCCTGAGTTTTTTTGCTGTTGGTTTGTGGTATGTTTTTTGGAAATGCTTGATATTAAAATATGCAAGATAGAGGAATTGTCTTTCGTGAAACAGTGAGGTTTCAGGAGTGAAATTGAATGCTTGTACATAGGACCTGCGCTGTGTTGGTAAAATGTTATTCCAAAAACGATTTTGATGTCAAATCAATGGTATTTACATTTGGGTCATATTTATGATTGGCTTGTGCCGCAGGTGCATCACTTTTAACATGGGAAAAAAATGACGCACTGGTGGCGCAAGGCTTTCAAAAATAATGCCCTGAGTATTTTTGCTGTTGGTTTGTGGTATGTTTTTTGGAAATGCTTGATATTAAAATATGCAAGATAGAGGAATTGTCCTTTGTGAAACAGTGAGGTTTTAGGAGTGAAATTGAATGCTTGTACATAGGACCTGTGCTGTGTTGGTAAAATGTTATTCAAAAAACGATTTTGGGGGCAAATCAATGGTATTTACATTTGGGTGTTATTTATGATTGCCTTGTGGCGCGGGTGTGTCACTTTTAACATGGGAAAAAAGTGACGCACCGGTGGCGCAAGGCCTTCATAAGTAAGGCCTTGAGTTTCTTTGCTGTTGGTTTCTATCTTGCTTTTTGATAATGCTTGCTATGTATATTTGCAAGATAGGGGATTTGTATTTTGTGAAACAGTGATGTTTCAGTAGTGAAATTGAATGCTTGTACATAGGTCCTGCGCTGTGTTTCTAAAATGTTATTCAAAAAACGATTTTGGGGGCAAATCAATGGTCTTTACATTTGGGCCTTATTTATGATTGCCTTGTGGTATAAACTTAGATATGTTGCAAATTAGTGTTTATATCGTTTGCTTATTGTGATTGCTTTGTTGTTTGCTAATAGTGGTCTATAATGTGTTATTTTTTTTTTTACCACAGATTGAAATCAACATTTAAAAAGTTAGCAAAAATGCCGTCAAGGCAAAGGAGAAGAAAACATACCGTACAGAAAATTACAAAATTAGCAACGAAAGTAAAGGAATCCTCTACAACAACTACTTTAAAAAACACCCAAAAAGGTCCTGGTAAGACAACTAAATCTTTTTTACGCAACATATGTAAAACAAAAACAAATGTTAACGGTAATGTGAAGATCCAGAAGGAGAGAACAAATTTGAAAAGGAAGGAGAGGCCCTCAAAAAATGTCTCTATTGGAGCAGGAGAGAAGAATATGGATAGCAATAGAAGGTTAAATCAATTTAGGGACATTCGTAGACGAATGTTTCACAATAGGGTAGTTTTAAATTTGCTAAAAAATTCAAAGAAAGGTAAACAGAGAGCTGCTTATTTTAGTAATCAATAGAATTAGAATACTTAATAAGGCATTTGATGTTTTCAAATCGAACAGTAGATGGAAAAGAATAATTAATCAGACTAATTTTTGTGAAGTATTTTCTGGAGAATGGATGTTACTTTCAGGAAAATGATTTGGTGCATGCAGTTGACACCAGTAGTCGAGCATATGAGGTGAAAGATGGTTGTGTGATGGAAAAAGAGAAACTTGTGTCTAGAGATGCAGAAGAGGTGTTAGCTGATGAAGTTTTAGGGAGACGTACTAAGGGTCCAGTGTACACATGGAAGTGCAGTAGTATTTGTAGTGTGCGGCAGGATTCAATCGATTTGCTTCGAAATTTCTTATGTAAATATAGTAGGAAAAGTCTAAAACAAAAAATGAAGATCTTGCAAGACTTGGATCCATGCAGAGTGAGAGAAAGCACAGGTTTGCATGGGCATTCACGGGCTTGTCTTTCTAGAAAAGTATGTCAGAGTGTTTTTCATCATTTTAGGATGTTAGCAGTGCATCATAATAAGGTGAGGAAATTAGTGAGAAGGTTGTATTATGCAAAAAGTCCAGCACTTAAGCTTAAACAGTGCTCTTTTGCATGGATCTGAAGTAGATGTGAAGACTATTTGTGAAGAAATTGAGTTTTGTTATTTTGGGAACAAAGAGGACAGTTTAGAAATAGATATAGTAATGGATGGTAATGTGGAAGACAATGTACAGATTTCAAGTACAGAAAAGTTTGACGAGGAAATTACCAAGTTTAAGGTGAAATCAAGTGAAAGGCCTAATTTAACTTGTGTGTGTTGTCGACAGACTCATTATAAGATTAAGACTAGGTTAGTTGATTTATATGCAAAATGTGAGTTGGAAAATAATAGTGAATGGAAGGATTTTGTAAGTTATTTGTTGGTTGAGAATTGTTTTGATTTGAGTTTTGATCAGCGTATTTGTAATTATTGTTCATAATAATCTTCAATTGATAGATATTCCTTCTGAATTGATGGATTTAAATACTTATGAATCAATTTAGATTCAATGTGTCCATCCTTTTCAAGCTATTGTTCGCATGGAGCCTAAGATAGGGAAATTACCTCCTATAGATTTACAAAGAGGATTAAAGGGAAGAGTTGTTTATTTGCCTTTAGATGTCAAGAAAAATATTGATACAATTGGTGTAGGAAGAGTAGAAGAGGATCCTCTGGTTATTCTAGTTAATGGGGTTCCGACAAAGAGTAAGAAAATCTGGCAAGATTTAGTGGATTTTAGGAAAGTCAAAAAGGCAACGTTGTATTTGGTCAAAAACAATGAGTACTATAAAGATGTAAGTGTTGGAGCAGAGGAAACAGCTACAGAAGAAGACAGTGATTGTTCAGCTGGCCAAATTGAAAAAAGTTGTTGTGTCTAGAAGTGAAGAAATATATGAACATTATACTGTTCATCCTTTGCATTCCAAAGAAGTAATGGGGAATGCAATTGACTTGTTTCAAATGAAAGCAGCAAAAGGAAGTACTATTAGTGTATGGGAAGAAAGTTTGGAAGCTCGTTGTTTTCCACAGTTATTTCCAACAGGTCGAGGTGGACGATATGACGATTGACCATTTCAAATTCCTGCAGCTGAATACAGGACTTTAAGATTATATGCTGAAGATCCAAGGTTTCGTCAATGCATTCCGTATTTGTTTCATCTACTGTATGAAAGTGATTTGTCTGGGCTTTCCTATGCAGTTAATCATATATTGAAAAGTGGAGCTCATCTGCAAAATGTTTCGGCGAGGGACTTTATGGAGAAAGTCAATCTGCAAGACAGTATTTTGGAATCTCAGCTAATCAATCTCCTGGCATGTCAGCGTGGAACAAACGAGTATTGGTTCCATCGTCATGGGGAATTGAAATGTATGCTAAGAAACTTAGGAACTCCTACATGGTTCCTCACTCTTAGCTGTGCTGAGTATGCATGGGACGACTTACTTCGATTTCTAAGAGAGGCAAATGGAAACATACAAAATATAGAATTGAAAACACCTGGAGAACTGTGTTCTTTGGATCCAGTGAATGTTTGTTTGTAGATATTTCACAAAAAAAATCCTCCCCTTTTGGATTTCTTTTGGAGGAAGGAGTATCAAGCGAGAGGTGCTCCTCATATACATATGTTGTTATTGATTAAAGATGCACCCAAATTTGGATCAGATTCGGATGAAACAGTGATGAGTTTCATTGAAGAGTATATAACATGTGCTGTTCCGAAAACTACTGAAGAAAACAGTTTAAGGCAACAAGTTTTACGTTTTCAATCTCATCGTTGTGAAAAGTACTGTCGTCGAAAATTCAAAAACAAGGAAAAGTACTACACAAAATGTCGTTTTGCGTTTCCACGACCAGTGATTTCTAAGGGAAGAGTAAATAATTTGATGTCATCTCTACGACATACTGTGACAAGGAAATCACCCAAAAATACATATAATTTAAAAAGAAACGAAGAGTCCAAGTACATCAACGACTACAACCCAGTGATTTTGTCCATGTGGAATGCTAACATGGATATTTAGTTCGTTGCTGACAACTCTATTGCTGTGGCTCGATATGTGACATCTTACATCACAAAAAAAGAAAAGACAGAACCGAAGGAAATGTGGGAGGACATTTCACATGAAAAGAGTCTAAGCAAGAAATGATACAGTTTCAGTCTGAAGATGTTGTCACATCGAGAAATTGGAGCATATGAATGTTCTGATCGGTTATCATCAGCAAGTCTCTATGCCAAATCAAGAAAAATCATTTGGGTGAGTCTAGGTGTTGCTGCAACACGAAACCGAGTTTTGAAATCTGTACAAGAAATTGAATATTTGGCGGAGAAAGACCCAAACAGTACAGATATTTTGAAGACAAATATGTTGGATACATACTATCCAAATAGAAGTACTCACCTTGAGAACACTTGTTTGTATGAAGTTCTGCAAAACTACAGTTATAAGAGGAACATCACAGAAGAAATCAATAATGGAAAATATGCTGTCATTGGGTATGAAGGATGTGTAGTGTAGCAGAGAAAAGGCCATTTGATTAATCATCGAAAATTGAGTTGCAAAGCTCCAGACAAAAGAGAATTTTACTATTCAGCTCTTTAGCAACTCTTTAAGCCATGGCGTACAGAAGAGGAACTACTTGGAGATTTTCTCTGTTATGAAGACTCTTTTAATGCAACTAAGGATACCATAGAATGTCCTGTTTTTCCAAATTATCTGCAAATGTTGAACGAAGAAATAGAGCAAGAAACCACAATTGCTGAAGAGATTGCTAGAGACAGTTCTCAAGAAAGTCAGAGTTCTACTTCATTGAGTCAAGATCCACTTGGAGGACCAATTATCCAAAATGAAGCTGCAACTGCCATGGATGAGGTGGAAAGAGCTATGGAACAAGCTCAAGAGGATGGAGTTAACTTAGAAGATTTGGTAAAGCAACTAAACGTTGAGCAGAAAAAGATATATGACGAAGTTACATAACAGATTGAACATGGATTCAGACAAGAGAAAAAAGTGTGCTCATGTACATCATTTAAGCCTGTTCGACTGTACGTAAGTGGAGAAGCGGGAACGGGAACAGGAAAACATTTTCTGATTAAAGCCATTGCAACTTATTTGCAGAAAAGGACTGAATCACCGCTGTCTTGTGCTGTAACCGCTCCAACTGGACTGGCAGCACATAACATTAAAGGGATTACTCTACATCGTTTACTGATGCTGCCAGTTGAGCATGATAATAAATTGCATTACAACAAGCTATCTGGAGATGCGTGTTCTGAAGTTTCCAGAGTCTTGAAGAAAATGAAACTTCGTATCATTGATGAAGTAAGCATGGTCTCAAATCTAATGCTTGCTTTTGTGCATTTGAGAATGCAAGAAATTCTTAGAACAGAGTATGATGTGTTATTTGGAGGAAAACACATTATTGTTTTTGGAGATCTACTGCAGTTGACTCCAGTAAAAGGACAACCAGTGTTTAAAATGCTTACGCATGAAGATACCAGGAAGTCCCTTGGAAGCATTGGAAACGTTAATATATGGTTAAATTTTAAATATGCTGAACTGCTTCAAAATATGCGACAGGCAAAGGATGAAGATTATAAAAATTTTCTACAAGATGTAAGAATCAGAAAAGTAAGTGAGCTTGGGAAAGAAGCTTTACATGCTTGATTAAGTTCAAATTTGTATCCTAATGAAAACATTCTTCCAGAGAACATTTTAAAAAAAATGACTGAGAAGAAATCTGGGATATGTTTGATGCCAACTCTGCAAGAATGTTCCATCTTCAACAACAAAATGTTAAAGTTAGAAAATGAAGAGATTGTGAAACTGGAAGCAATAGATAAAATAGAGCATATGGGTGCAACAATAGTTTTGTCAGAAAATTTGAAAACAAAATTGGATTCATTAGAGAAAAATATTTCTAAAACAGCTGGTTTTGAAAAGAATCTGAATGTGTGTTTAAATTGTCGTATCATTTTGAGAAGGAATTTAAATGTTGAAAGAGGTCTGGTAAATAGAGCAATGGGTTATGTTGTTGATTTTGTGAATTATATAAATAGAGATGGAATTTAATTTTTAAAAATAAAATTTGATGCTATTGAGCAAGTACAACAAATCAGTCAAACTTATATGTTCGCGGAAAACAGTTTCCTGTTTGTTTGGCATATGCGGTGACAATTCATAAATCTCAAGGTTTAAGTGTAGATGGTGCTTTGGTGAACATTGGAAGATCTGTGTTTTAAGAGGGTATGGCATATGTGGCATTATCACGAGTCAGAACTTTATCAGGATTGTACTTGATTGAGTGTGATGAGACAAAGATTTGTGCAGATCTAGATTGTGTTAAAGAATACAATAGGTTAAGAAGAGAGTATGCTCCACATTTGCCTCAATGTCCTCTGTTTGAAAAACGTGTGGTATGCCGAAAAAGAAGAAATGAGAATAATTGCAGTGAGGTAGTAGCAAAAAGACAAAAAGTAGATGAAACTGTAATTCAAAACAGAAAGAAAAAGGATTCTGATTAAAATGTTGGATTTCAGTTTGAAAACAGTTATGGTGTCAACTGCTATGCTAATGTAGTGATTAATGTTGTTTTTTTTCTTCAAACTTTACAGGAACAGATTGGAAAGGGAAGACCACTCGTATGGATGGGTGCCCCGATCCCCCCAGGAAACCGTTGTGGGCGGGGGGTGTGTCCCGACTGGTATGCCCAAAGCGGCGTAGCCGGAGCACGCCCTTCCCGCCCAGAAGGAGTTGTCCTAGACACCCGCCTGGAAGTCTGCGCACGGATGGGCGTACCTGAGGCGGGCCCCCTCCCTCCCGAAGATAGATAAATAGAGAGGGAATACAACAACGATTCTTCTTCTTGTTCCAGTGCTCTGAAGGCTGCACCACTCGTTGCTCGTGAGCCCTCGAAGGAACAAGCAGCAATTTTGAGAACTTGTAATCTTTGTCATTTCTCTTTCAGTGTCAGGCGTATGGAAGATCGAGTACCCTTGAGGATCAAGTCGGACGGAGTAACCGAAACCATGTCTGGCAAAAAAGCGGGAAAGAGCTCCGAGATGGAGAGGATGCTACGCACCTTGGTGAACCGAGTAGCGGTGATGGACCAGAAGATGGGTAAAGTGGACGAGCTCGGTCGGGGCTTAGCGGCCATCAAGAAGCAGATGGCGGCCCAGAACAACCCCTCGGGCAGGCCTAAAAAAGTCATAGGACCGGCCTTGCCGAATGTCGCCCCAGGGGGTAAGGGTAAAAGGAATAAGGGGAGGGCAGGTTCCAGGGAGGTCCCAGTCCCAGAAGTGCCTCCATCGAGCCCGGGCGCAGACAGCCCAGTCGCGCCGGTAGATAGCCCGGTACCAGGTCCGGATGGGGGTTTACCAATCCCCGTAGTGATAACGCCGATTGGGGATGACCAAATGCCCCCTGAACAGGCCCTTCAGTTAGCAGCAGTGTTACCTTGGCTAAAGAAAAGAGCAGGGGGATCAGTGGCTGCGGGCGATCCGGCTGAAGAAGCCAGATTAATAATTGAGCAGTTGCGGCAGTCAAGGGATGCCGGGACAGTGAATGTACCTTTTATTCCCCCGCAGGTGGCGAGGGGGGTCACGACGGACAGTCGGGCTACGACAACGGACACGGCTGGGAAGACGGCTGAACCCGATAAGAGACCATTGCCATTGGTGGGGGAGAGTTCAGTACCTTCAAGGTGGGAAACTTTATCGCAGCACATTCCTATGGCTACGAAAGAAATGATATGGGGAGATAAATATATCAACATGTTTTCACTTTTGACTGACCATCGTGAGGTAGAATATGAAAAGACCCAGAAAGATTTGTGGCTCCCCAGCGTATGGCGAGCCAAGATGGCGGAATTCAGGGTCGATGAGACCATGGTGAACTGGGTCAGGGCCTTTTCTATTTTTACGGCAGTTATGGGTGAGCGTAAACCTGAAGGGTTGCCCGACTTATCATGTTATCAGAACAGGATCATGAATTTCTATGCAATGTACAGGGGAAATGAATGGAAGGGTTATGATGTTACCTTTAGAAAAGCAAAGGAGTTTAACGAGGTTCTATCATGGGATTGTCTGGACACAGTGTCATGGCATAACCAGCTTTTGCCGGGACCGGCGGGTACGTCGGTACCAGGCACGAGCGTTTCTGGGACATTACAGCAGAAGCTGTCACAGCCCTTTAGGGCGCACGCCGGAGGGGAGCCGCACCCCAGGTCCGGCGGGAATGGAGGCAAGCGGGGGGTTTGTTGGGGATTCAACAAAGGAACCTGTAACAGGCCTCAAGGAACGTGTAAGTTCCGGCATGCTTGTTCGGGCTGTGGGAATTCCTCACACCCAGAAACTAGCTGTCGATCCAAGTCCAATGGTGCGGGAGGAAAGGGGGATCCAAGCAGGATTGAGATGGTGCCTTGGAAGCAAACATCTTCGCCCATTTATATCTTGGCTTTGACACCCTGGCTGAACAGATACCCAGATCATGTATCCGCAGGGATTTTGAGGAATGGATTTCTGTATGGCTTCGAAATCCAGGCGGGAAATTTTCAGGGGAGCCCCTTCTGTAGGAACCAACTGTCTATTCAGCACAACCCGGCGGTGGCCGCCAGAAAAATAGCGAAAGAAGTCAGCTTAGGGCGGGTAGCGGGGCCATTTGCCTGCCCGCCAGTTGCAGAATTTGTGTGTTCACCTTTAGGAGTGGTTCCAAAGAAAGACCCGGGGGAGTATAGACTCATCCACAATTTATCGGCCCCTAAAGGGGCCTCGGTAAATGAGGCTATTGACCCTGAGGTATGCTCAGTTAGATATGCATCGTTCGATGATGCAGTCGTTCTGTTGAATCGCCTGGGCCCCGGTGCACTGTTGGCAAAATCAGACATCGAATCGGCATTTCGGTTGCCCCCGGTACACCCTCGGAACCAACGCTTGTTGGGATTCACGTTCCAGGGGAAATATTACATGGATAAATGTATGCCCATGGGTTGTTCAATTTCATGTGCCTATTTTGAAATGTTCAGCTCCTTTTTGGAATGGGCGTTCACCGAGGCCACAGGGCATAGACAGGTAATGCACTATTTGGATGATTTCCTTTTTCTAGGTCCGGCGGGCACTCTGGAATGTGCGCAAACGTTGGAGGACTTCTGCACACTCATGCGGGAGTTTGGGGTCCCATTGGCGCCAGGTAAGACGGTGGAGCCATCGACCTCACTGGAATTTCTGGGGATTGAGCTGGACTCAGTGGAGGGGTGTTTCCGTCTGCCAATGGAGAAGGTGGCCAAATTCAGGGCTTCCTTGATACAATGTCTCCGTAGGGACAAGGTAACCCTACATCAGTTACAACAGACAGTGGGTCAGCTTAATTTTGCCTTAAAAGTGATACCGATGGCTCGCCCCTTCTCACGTTCCATAGCACAAGCTATGGTGGGCCTTAAAGAAGGACACCACCGCACTAGACTGTCGGCAGAGGTTCGCCAGGACTTGCTCATCTGGTTAGCATTCCTGGCGGATTTCAATGGTTGAGTGGCATGGAACAGACCCCCAGCATTGTCTGACGAACTGGGCTTGTGGACTGACTCAGCTGGGAGTGTGGGATTTGGCGCGATCTTTGTTAACCGATGGTCGGCGCAAACTTGGCCGGCGTGGTGGCATTCAAGTGGCCTAACAGGTAACATTGGGTTCCTGGAGATATTCCACATTCGGGTGGCTCTGTTGGCATGGCCGGAAGACTTTAGGGACCGGTCAGTGGTGTTTTGATCAGATAACATGACGGTGGTCGAGTGTATTAATCACCAGGCTGCACGCTGCAAGTGGATCTTGAGACTGTTGAAAGAAATTGTATTGCGATGCATGAGATTGAATTTACAATTCAGGGCAAGGCATGTGCCGGGTGTACTGAATAATGCAGCTGATGCACTCTCTCGTTCACACATGCAGGCTTTCAGGGGTTATTTACCCACAGTGGAACTAGTGGCGGCACTGTTCCCCGAAGCACTATGGCAGATCGGTGCCCCGGATTACAAGACCTCGTGGCAGCCAGTTTAGCGCCCAGGACGAGAAAAGCTTATGAAGGAGCGTTTCGTTCATACTGCACCTTTTTAGGGCCGGTAGGGGGACATAGCTGGGGGCGGGAGGAATCCTTCCTCAGGTTTTTGGTGGCGCTTCATAAGGAAGGCCGATAGGCGGCAACCGCCAACACATATAGGGCAGCCATATCATTCATGGCACAGCGCCACAGGATACGGGACCCGATGGGTTCCTTCTTAGTCAGGAAGGCGCTCCACGGTTGGCAGCGCCTGGAAGGTCGCAGACAAGATAAAAGGCACCCGATTGGGCTAGACAGATTGTCCTTACTACTAGCTAAACTGGATGAGACATGCTCATCGCCCAGCGAGGTAATTCTGTTCCGAGCGGCGTTCACATTGGCATTCCACGGGGCCATGCGGGTAAGTGAACTCGTAGCGAGGAACAAGAAGGATGTGGAGGGGGGTCTATGCAGGGATCATGTTCAGTTACGGGGTGATTCTCTGTTGATCTCGATAGCCAGGTCTAAAACAGACCAGGAAGCTTTGGGGAATAGTGTGGTTCTGCAGGGCGCCCGAGGGAGCCCCAGTTGTCCCATAAGGTATTTAGAGGACTACCTGGCACAGAGGGCGACAACATGGGGGGAGACCCTGCTTAGACAAAAGGACGGCACCCCGATGACAATATTTCAGTTTCGGAGGATGCTGGCAATTACAGTTGCTGCGGCGGGCTTGAACCCGTGCGATTTCGGGACCCACTCATTCAGAATAGGGGCCACTACTGAGGCTACGGCTCGGGGTCTGGGTACGGAGGAAGTGAAACAGTTAGGCCGTTGGTCCTCGAACTGTTTCAAGAGGTATGTGCGACTGCACATGTTGTAAAAGACTGATGAAATGCACTCACGCTTGTTGTCTTTTGTTTGGATTACAGTTTCGCAAGCCTGTAACGAGGGGCGAAAATTGGGATCGGCCCAACACCAAAGGACCAGCGGGAAAGGATCGCCAACTGGAGATCAAGTGGTATGGGTTGTGGGCCACTCATACGTGAGGCGTGCCGGGGACATATTCAAGGCAGGTGACGCGATCCACGCATCTGATGAGTATTAGTTCAGAGTGTCCTTCCATGGGAAGGGAGGCCTCTGTTTTGACCATTTTCAGAGCTATCTGGAGGAACTGTCAGGGCGGCAAAGGTCACCGCCATCTGTAATCATAGTGCATCTGGGAGGCAATGACTTGGTAAAGTTGGGAAGACGGGTATTGCTGGAGCACATATTGTCAGCAGTCAGTTGGTTGTCCAGGAGGCTTCCGGGGTGCACGATTGCTTGGTCCCACATGATTCCCAGAAGAATCTGGCGGGGGGGTCTGTCTGTGTCGGCGTTGAGCCACTCGGTAAAGAGAGTCAACAACAAGATCGAGAAACTGTTTCGCTCTACTCACTTACAAAGCATTCCTCATGGGTGCATCCGGGGTGATCACTATTATTTGAATGATGGGGTGCACCTGTCCAGGGCTGGGAATGAATTACTCATAGGAGACTTCATAGCGTGGCTGAGGGCATGAAGGAGACATGACCTTTAGGAGGTGTGGGTGGGCCGGATAGTCGGTCAACTATCCGGCCTGTGGCGGTAAGGTCATGATCGGTGAGCAGTGATTTCAAGGTCCCTAGGGGGGGCGCGACCCAGTATGGATGGGAGCGCCCGGGGGGAGGTGGACATTGGCCCCACCCACTACGGATGGGTCGCCTAGGGGGAGACGGCCATAGGCCCCTCCCAGGGGGATATGGCTACATGCCCCTCCTACGAATTTCCCGGGGGCGGGATATCTGCTCCGGTGGAAGAGAGTGTGGGGAAGGGGGGGGAGTCCACGCTGTCCTTCTTACGGATACCTCGCACGAGAACTCGGACGACCTTTAAAATGGCGTCGAGTGAAAGGGGGCCCCCACGACAAGGGAAGTTACAGTTGGCAGCGAGGGTAAAGTCCTTCTGCACATGCGCCACTCACACCGTGAGGGCGGGAATTTGGTAGTAGGGATCTGACACCGGTTAAGACCTTTCCGTTGGCCCTTAATGCTAGGATGTACAATTTTATTTTAGAATGGTATGCATTTTCAGGATGCTAGACTCGGCTAGGAAACCTTTGTATTAGAGATTTGTTAAGGTTAACCAAAAGAACTTGTCTTCATCAAATTGTAATGGAAGATAAAATTGTACATGATTCATGAAACGTTTTAATTTAAAGTTTTAAATTTTGTTTCATATTTTATTAAATACGGCCGGGGGGGTAAATCCCCCCCGCCTTCCAAAAGTTCAAACCTGTGTCTGTCTCCTCCCATGGGGAATTGGTGTTGGGAGGCATCCCGGCCCATATGGAAAGGGAAGACCACTCGGTCCCCCCGAACATATGGATGAGTGCCCCGATCCCTCTGGGAAACCGTTGTGGGCGGGGGCGTGTCTCGGCTGGTATGCCCAAAGCGGCGTAGCCGGAGCACGCCCTTCCCGGCCTGAAGGGGTTGTCCTAGACACCCGCCCGGAAGTCCGCGCACGGATGGGCGTACATGAGGCGGGCCCCCGCCCTCCCCCAGATGGAAAAAAAGAGAGGGAATCCAACGGAGCTTCCTCTTGTTCCAGTGCTCTGAAGGCTGCACCACTCGTCGCTTGTGAGCCCTCAAAGGAACAAGCAGCAATTTTGACCCACCCACCAACGCCCTTTGCAATGTTTTTTGAATAAAGTAATTGTTGGTGATTATTCGAATGTATTAAAAAGATACAGTCATTTTGCATCATGGATGTATGCCTTTGATTGAATAGATGTTTGTAGGCCTTTTTTCCTTTGTAGAAACGTAGAGGAATGGATCAAATAATAAACATTATCTTGTGCTTTAGGACTTGTTTTTTTCCCTTTGTAGCAATGTCAAAGTTGGTGAATTGTCAAGCTGTTACAGATTAGGCGCATTTTCTCTCCTTAGTAGGCAAAACAACTGTCGTATTTATTTTTGGTCGGGCGGTAAGGTCATGATCGGTGAGCAGTGATTTCAAGGTCCCTAATGGGGGCGCCACCCAGTATAGATGGGAGCGCCCGGGGCGAGGCGGCCATTGGCCCCTCCCACGGGGGGCGGCACCCACTATGGATGGGTCGCCTAGGGGGAGACGGCCATAGGCCCCTCCCAGGGGGAGATGGCTATATGCCCCTCCTACGAATTTCCTGGGGGCCGGATATCCGCTGCTTGCGGAAGAGAGTGTGGGGAAGGGGGGAGTCCACGCTGTCCTTCTTACGGATACCTCACACGAGAACTCGGATGACCTTTAAGATGGCGTTGAGTGAAAGGGGGCCCCCACGACAAGGGAAGTTACAGTTGGCAGCGAGGGTAAAGTCCTTCTGCGCATGCGCCACTCACACCGTGAGGGCGGGAATTTGGTAGTAGGGATCTGACACCGGTTAGGACCTTGCCGTTGGCCCTTAATGCTAGGATGTACAATTTTATTTTAGAATGGTATGCATTTTCAGGATGCTAGACTCGGCTAGGAAACTTTTGTATTAGAGATGAGTACAACTAACTATAATGGGGACATTTCAATGGTTTTGTATGAGTAAAATGTCCAGCTAACTACAACTGGTGTGAAATCTATATTTTTTTCAGTGAATATATATACATATATATATATATTCACTGAAAAAAACCATAGGTTATAGACCATATATAGTTAGGAATTAGCATTTACAAAACCTTGAAAATTCACTGAAAAACCATAGGTTATAGACCATATATAGTTAGGGATTAGCATTTACAAAACCTTATTTTACTCACACAAACCCATTGAAATTCACATATATAGTTAGTTGCACTAACTATATATCGTGCACCCGCAATCCACTGCTGATGATGTCACATATTACATCATTCATGACATGGTCAGTGACATCACTGATGACATCACTGATGACAACTCAAATGACATCACTGATGACAACATCCAGTGACTGTATGTTTCTGTAAAGTTAAAATATGTTTTACATATTGAATAATGAGTGGATGTATAAGTGTCTGGATGAAGGATTTAGTAGGTGCATGACAGACTGTATGAGAGAGTGATTAAATGTGTCTCACTGAGTGCATGGGTTAGTGACTACACTGTCTTAATTTGTGCATCATTATGTCTGTTGTTCTGTAAACTGATGCATGTGTTTATCAGTAGCTATATGAGTAACTATATGGGTTATTGATTGGTTGCCCAAGTATTTGTATGGGAGACTGAGTGTGTGTGTGTGGGTGGCTGTGAGGTGTGTGACTCTGGGCATAGATGTGTGAACAGTTGATTCACTAGATGTATGGGTTCAAAAGTGCATGTGGAATCAGCTGTATGGGCGGTTGACTGTGTGCATGAGTGTATTGGTGAGTGAATGGATATCTCAGTGCTACATGTCAAAGTAAGAACATAGGTAAAACACAGTACATGTGAGAGTTGATATATATAAATAACTGTGCATAAGAGCCAGTGAATGTGTGAGTGGCTGTATGGATCATTGTTAACTTGTATCATTGATTGAATAAGAGAGTAAATATGTGTTAGTATATGTTTGAATAAGTAAGGTGTGTATAACTGTATAGTTGAGGAAATGGAGGTGTGATTTATTTTTTGCATGACTGACTAGGTGTGTGAGTAACTCCATGGATGAGTAACAGTCTGTGAGTTTCTGTTTACACTGATTGTATCTAAGGTTATTTTAGAATCTGAAGAGGTTCATCGTATTATCACATGAATGATATCATCAGTGATGTGATGAGTAATGTCAAATGAGATGTCATCAGTGATGTCATTTGAGATGTCATCAGTGATGTCATCAGTGATGTCATTTGAGTTGTCATCAGTGATCTCATCAGTGATGTCACTGACCATGTCATGAATGATGTAATATGTGACATCATCAGCAGTGGATTGCGGGTGCGTGATATATAGTTAGTGCAACTAACTATATATGCGAATTTCAATGGTTCCTATGGTGATATTGGGAAAAGGAGGTGGCGTGGAGAGCTGAAAATGATGAATTTCTAAATAAGATCATCACATGGAAAAGATTTATAGATGTTCTTTTGATCATATGGGATGGCACGGAAGAAGAGTTTCGAGAGTACTTCGAAATTTTAAACAACATCACCTCCCAACTCAAATTCACATATGAAACAAGCAAAGATCGTCTAGTATTTCTGGACACAGAAATCAACATCAGAGACAATCAAATCCACACCACCGTGCATCACAAGAGTACTGCCACTAACTCGACACTGGAAGCAACAAGCTTTCATCAAGAATCTTTGAAAGCAAGTATCACATTCGGGGAATTCCTCAGAATAAGACAAATCTGCAGTGGAAAAAACATGGTCAACACACAGCGGAACGATTCAAAAAGAGGAAATATAACAACAAAATAGTTCTGAAAAGTTGAGAAAAAGCCAATCAAAAGTCAAGAGAGGAATGCCTAATGCCAAAACAAAGTAACAACGTAGTGTAGAAGGAACCAATGCGTTTAATAATGGACTTTTCAGTAGAAAGCAAGCAAGTCATGAATATACTGAGAAAAAATTGGAAATCCTCCAGCTGGACAGCACAGTCAAAGAAGTGGTGGGCAAACATCCTGTGGTAACGTATCGAAGGTCAAGAAACCTGAAGGACCATCTAATCCACAGCCATTTTAAACCCAAGAAGAAGGAGGGTGATTGGCTGAAAACAAAGGGATTTATGAAATGCCACTTGTGCAAGGTGTGCCAGATAGCGAAACAAACTAAAGTGTTCAAATCGAAAAATGAAAAATCCTGGGAAATCAGACAACTAATAACGTGCAAATCACAATATGTTGTATACATAGTAGAATGCCCATGCCCACTGCAGTATGTGGGCAGTACGATCTGTGAGTTAAAAAAACGCATTTTGGAACACGTGAGGGCCACGGTGCATAAAGACCGAGCCAATGCTGTCGCGAAGCACATGGAACAATACCATCAAGGGGACTGGAAACAACTCAAATTTTATGGAATAGATACAGTCCCACAAATTAAAAGAGGTGGGGACTGAGAAAGAGAACTTCGCCGGAAAGAATCGAGATACATCATCAAATTAACGACAATGCACCCGTATGGCCTCAACCAATCGGAAGAACTTTAGATACACCTTTGAAGAAGAAAGGATTCATGAAGTAGTTCACTCTGTCAAGAAACTTCAAAAGAAATGTAAACTTCAAATAAAAAATCCTAACAAATATAAAAAAAAGAAAATGGTCAAAAACAAAGAATGGAAGATTGGTCCAACAAAGGAAGAAAGTAAGATCTCAAGTTAAAATGAAACAGAACAACAAAACAACAAAACAGAAGAAGGTGAAAAACGGAAGAGAGTAACTTCAGCCTATGACTGAATCACAAGGATAAGATGGATGAATCAAAGTAAGAACAAAAATAACACCTCCCACTAAAGGGAAAAGATAAGCTGAAAACAAATAACCAAAAACAAAACAAAAAAACACTAACATTCAAAATTGAAAAATTGGCGTGACATTGAAAAAGTGAAATTGAGAACTGTTGGACAATAACATTTCCATGTTGAAAACAAGCAAAGTTTACCAAAAATCAAGGAACAATGTTCAAAGGCAAAGACCTACACTTTTTAATTAAAACTACAATCTCCAGAATGCTAAGAGACAATGTGCACACCAGACAGGAAATGCTACACTGTGGCTTTAAAAGAACTGACTTCCTATGATCAGGTGATCGTGAGCAAGGGAGAGGTGCTCCCGAAACGCGTTGATCAGTGTCTGTCTTTTTCTGCATTAATGCTATCTGAAGGCTTAAAAATCAAATAAAAATAGTAAAACCTCTGAAATACGTGAGTTCGTCCCGTTAATCTTCCTGTCAAGGAGGTTTTTGTGCAAAATATATATATATTCACTGAAAAAACCATAGGTTTTACACACGTTATAGTTAGGAAGTAGCATTTAAAAAACCTATAAAATTCACTGAAAAAACCATAGGTTTTACACACGTTATAGTTAAGAAGTAGCATTTACAAAACCTATGAAATTCACTGAAAAAACCATAGGTTTGACACATGTTATAGTAAGCTGGACATTTCACTCATATAAAACCAATGAAATTCCCCCGTTATAGTTACTTCAGCTAACTATAACTCGCGCGCCCGCACCCACACATCAGTATGTGTTTAGGTTTACTCCTTTTCACGTTTTGAAACTTCACTGAATTAGACCGCTACTTCCAAATGACGTACGTGACCAGATACTGTCACCGCGTACACGTCCTGAGACGCGCATGTGAAGTCATGTGACTTGAAATTGGTTCTTAGTAGTTTCTATTTTGGAATTTTCACGGAGCACTCCACCCACTTCCCTCACTATCTTTTGTACTCTCAAGGGAGAACAACGTCTTACATCTTTCGGAAGACTTTGCTGAAATGGCTGCCGCTTCGCATTCATCTTCCAAATCTGAGCAAAATTATCTACTACCTTTAAGAAGAAAGAAAGAGTCTTTCATCTGGCAATTTTTCACTTATCCTCAAGATCAAAAGAAAGTGAATGCGCCAAAAGTAACTTGTACGATATGTGACTCGGTTCTCTCAAGAGGAAATCCGTCCAAAAAATATTCCTTTTCCATACATACCATGATCAGGCATGTCAAGCAAGTGCAACCTGTGCAATTTGCAAAGGCATCAACAAGAGCCCTGGCCACGCTATTACCATCAGAGCTAGCCAGCACATCTTCTGGTCGACGACCTGTATCTCCATCGAGTGCAGAGATGGATTTGAGACCATATCTTGCGAAGGTGCACATGAAATGCAACGACTGTGGAGAAATTCTTCTGTACGGAGAGCAGAGCCTCAATCTTATTCAACTAAAAATTGAGAGTCATAAATGCGCCGAGAAAAGATACATTTTTTCATTTCATTTTGATCCTGTCGCACAGTTGAAAATGTCGGTGCAAGTTTAAAAAATCAAAAACAACATAACACTTGTTTTAAAAAAAAAAAAAAGTTATTTTCAGAACTAACTCATTGTACCAAAAAGAGCTCTATTCACAAGCTGAAGTATCAACGCTTTTTTTCAGGACAATTATGCAAAAAAGCGACGATACTTCTGAATATTATGAAGGAGACGTAATACATTATCGTCGATTTCATCCTCAGGACACTGCCGATAAAACTACGATAATAGCCTTCATAATATGATCTATGAATTGCAACCGAAACCTATGTTACTTGTCTTTACATCTAACATTAGATTCAATTGCAATTCATACAGCATATTATCAATGCCGTTATCACCGCTATATCTGCAGTTTTCTGCCGATAAAAGCGGCGTTAATGTTTTACCTATCCTTGAAAATATTCTCCAGTACCTCCTTGAAAATGGCATTACATCGCCTGCCGTAAGACCACTTTGCATATGTTGCGCACAGTAAGTTAATAACATGCAAAGTGGGCGTAGGTCAAAGCACATGCAAAATTTGGTTGGAGGGGAAAACACCCTATCACGAAAAGAGGCGTTGCGAGAAAAAGAGGTGGAATAAACTTGTTTATCGCAGGACTGTTAAAGCCTGCTGTAATCAAGAATTCGGCAGCGTTAACATGAAGGTGAGGAAAATAAAACTAAATCCACCCCGTCCCCTAATTACAAGGCACACATTACTGTGTAAAAACAACGTTTGTTTTCACGCGATAATGTTAAGTACCGTGGCTGTTACAGGATTTACTATCACATATGTGTTCTCATTGATATTAAAGCACTAACACCGTAGAAAATTCCGCCCATACGGTCGATATTTACAACGCCAAGCAGCGGCGATTTTTATCGCTTAGGGGCCTTGCTATTATGAAGGTTTATCTCCTAAGTCTCTGATTCTCAAACTGTGCAATGCGGCTCCCCTGTGTGCCGTAATGAGGTGCCAGGGGCGCCGCGCACACTCTAGAGTGACTAACCATCCGTAAATTCCACGGACATCCATACCCTGTTATCTGTAATTGTGGCCATCAAAAGGAACTGCGCTGCTCCCCTCTGAGAGGCCTCACTCCCACTGCTGCAGCGGCTTCGCAGTCCTCCAGGAGCACAGGAACCGCCTGTCCCGCCCATTGAAGTTCTGTGTCGGTCTCATTACCACTTAGTAAATGAAAATAAGCACTAAAGAATATTCAAGTATGTAGTACTCCTCCTGCTACAGCATACAGAATGCATTGTGTTAGATATAAAAAAGTGAAACACCCACGCTACAATCCTATAGAACACTTCCTTTAAAGAAGCCTGTGAATAAGTTTAAAAGATCAGGTTAACCTCCTTTTACTCTCTCATCATTCTTGAACATAAGTATTTACAATACTATATTGAACATTGCCATGGTTGCTGCTTTTTAATTTTAAGAATCTTGCAATCATTCGCAAACCCAATAGTCATGGTTTCTTTTTCGTGACAAAAAACTTGCAATATTACATATCTACATAGAATAACAGAAAAAACATAACACTACAAAGGCCCAACACTCTACTAAATGCAGATTTTTAACCTATGGGGCAGATTTATGTTAACTGCTTCATCCCCAGAGATGCACCAGTTAATTTGCGCCACAGTATGCCACTGCTCCGTCACCCATGGTGCGCCACATTTATAATGTGGCGCACCATGGTGCAAAAACAGCACAGATGCGTAACGCATCTGTGCCAGAAAGGTAATACATTGCTAGAGTTGCGTCGCAAGTGTGCTGCAGCTCCAGCAAGGGTCAGCAGTGCAGTATATTCACAATGCTGCGTCAATACCTACGCATGCTTCAAGCACATGCAGAGTTTTGAAACAGCATGGGCATCAAAGTGACTGAGTGAAATCTCATGGATTTCACTCAGCCACTTTCAAGACGCGTTCCTGCACAGGAACGCCCCCCCTTCAGAGGAACACCTCCTTATGGTGCAGGGCTTTAGAATGTGACATATCTCCTAGATGCATAACGTTGTAAATATGATGCATTATTTGCACCATCATTGTATTAAATAAAGTGACGAAATTGTGGCGCAAAGAGACGCAAGGTCATCATAAATCTGCCCCTATGTGTTTTAAAGTGCCCTCTAAATTACAACCAACACTCTCTTTGAAGAGACCCTCCATTTTTTTTAACACCTTTTAACTCCTCCCATGCTCATGACAGAGCCGCTCCGTCACAAGCATCGCCTGAGCTGTCCTCATGACGGAGCGGTTTTGTCATGGCCTTGCCGCTGCGCTTGCGCAGCACTGATTTTGCGCCTCCGCAGCGCGTTCTATTGACTGAGCAGGGCCATGAAGGAACCGCTCTGTCATGAGCACAGCTCAACCACGGCTCGTGAAGGAGTGGCTCCATCATGAGCATGCGAGCGCCACTCAGCCCCCCGCCCAATAACGCTGAGGCAGAATTGCCACTGCAGCAAAGGACTTAAAGTTCTGGAAAGAACACCATTTAACATTTAATATCATTTACCACCAATGTTTTCATATATCAGTGTTGCTGAACTCACTCAGTCAAATGTCTCTTATTTCAAGAAATCACTTTTAAAGCACGCCTTATGACAATGCACCCAATCCTATGTGGAAGTGCTTATATTAAACATGACCAGGATAGACAAAGAAATGACACAGTGAGGAAAAGTTTCTTTATTTTTTATACTTACCTAAGAAATAGTAAAAAAGTAAAAGTAAATTTGTTTTAAAAACATAGTATCTGTGGAAGAAAAGTTAAAATAAGATTATAATGTACAGTTCATAAAACAAAAAAAGTAGGAGTCAATGAAACAGAAAGTAAAAGAAAAAAAGACCAAGGGAGAGAGGAAGAGACAGACACAGAATGTCTAGTATATAAATCAATAAATAACTTAATTAATTGAAAGATATAATAGCACTGAAAGAATGAGTGTCTAAACGAAAGTAAAGTAAGAGAGAAAATAAAAGTATGCTCAGTGATAGTACACAAACTAAACAGTCTCTTACAGAAACACAGTAAGAGTACAGGAATATCTTAAGGAGATAAATAAAATAAAGGAAAAACAGTAAGAGAAACAGAGTGAAAAAGGGTGAGTAACAGAAAGTAAACAGGGTACAAATAGACAAGCACTACAAGACACATATAAATTGAAATAAAGTAGGGTAAGAGAAGTAAATTATGGGCCTTATTTATGAAGGTCTTGCGCCGCCCATGCGTCACTTTTAACATGGGAAAATTGGTGCATTGGTGGCGCAAGGCTTTCATAAGGGAGGCCCTTTACATTTAAGTCAATAAAGGTGAGTCACCATGAGACAACAGTAGAAAAAAACTGAAGAGATAGATAGACTGAATAAGATAGTGACAGAAAAGATGTTACAGAAATAGAAAAAAAAATTAAACAACGCAAAATGTGAATGAGTTAAACAGAATAAGTGTGACTAAACAGTACTGAGAAAGGAAGGAGATCAAAACAATAAGAATAAGAGAGAGGCAGACAAAACTCTCGGATGTTATTAGTTGTACTTACCTTATAAATGTAATATCTGTGGAAGACAGTAAAAAAATCTGTTATAATACATATTTATAAATTAAATGTAACAAAATAATTTAAACAACATATTACATGGTTTATTTTTGCTGTCCTCAGAATACATTGATTTTCACTATAAACAGTGATTTCAATATTAATCATCATATAACAGCGGGGAAAAAAAACACAATCAAAATGATTGTGTTTAAAAAACCCATACAAAATCTCCATACATAATATAAATACCTGAAAAAAACATGTCTTAAATGTTTTTCTCTAATTCGTAATTTCTTGAGTAAGCACACTACATCTTCCACAGTTACATACTAATTAAACTATACGACCTATTTTTAAATATATCTCAACAAAGCCCCGTGCAAGTATCTTCTATAAAAATCTATCTTAAGTACACATTTTCTTCTCCCATACCTTTCCGCGTGGCCAAATTGTATAAGTTAACTCGTTATCTTTTAAATACCTCTCCAAAAACTTGCGTCCATATATGTTCTAAAATAATTATCTGAAGTACTCATTTTGTTGTCTCATATTTTTCCGCGTGGCCAAATACTATGAGTTAAGTAGTTTTTTTCTGGAATTTCTTAATCTTAGTCTTATCTATTCTTTTCTGAATCTTTCCAGTTAAAATTTGTAACGTGTTCTATACCATCAAACATTAAGTAAACTTGTACCTGATGCTATCACTATACCAAATACAAATTTCATTTCTAGATTTGCACACTCTCTGTCACATGATATTTCTAAACAACAGATTTTCATATCTTTACAGTATTAATCTTCCTACACCAAGTAATTTTACTGAAATTTGGGTTGCAAAAATAGCAGATAGGAGTTAGTTAAGGCAAAAGGCAAACGTTTCTTAAAAGTCAATTGACTATCATTGCAAAGCGTCCACCCTCTTGGACACTTCAAATAAGCTGTGTAATGTCCTGATGATGTTGAAGGCCCTTCATGAAAAATAATGGCTACAGTTACAAATGTTCTTCTAGAAATAGATACTTGAGAAGCCACAAAATATTTAATTAAAGTTGACAATTTACTCCCATCAGCTCTGCATCGTTGAAACATTAAAATTACATATTGTCCATATCTGTGGATAAATAAAGTTGATAACATTTCAGACTTACATTGAGAACAGACCATGTTCTGATGCGCATCTTTAACTACTTTAATAAAAGACACTTCTTTACAGTCTGGTAATGTTAAATATATAAATCTTTCACTGTGTATATCAGTAATACTTGAAAATGAGCAATTATCACACTTATGTTCCCATTTATAAGAAAGGCCAAAAAGACTATCAATATCTACACCTTCATCTTCCAAAACTGTAAACATATACATAATACATTTCTGTCAATCTTGCTGAATATTCGGAGAAAATTGATTTAGTCCTGCACATATGTCTAAAACATTCCTTAGTTCTGAAACACTTGCTACTTCACTATCACCACTGCTACATTTTTCAAATACAGAATTTAATGAACAACAAAATGTTTGCTCCCGATTTTGTACAATCTGTTGCTTAACATTTTTTAGAAAAAGAACAACATTAACTACTACATTTGCATAGCAGTTGACACCAGACCTGTTTTCAAACTTAAATCCAACAATCTCTTCAATACTAAGCTTTGTCTGACGCCTACCAACGACAGCTACATCTTTTGTTCTTCGTTTCTTGACTACTTCAGCATATTTTTCCTCATTTCTCCTTTTCTGACCAACCATACGCCTTTCAATTAAAGGATATTGAGGTAAACTTGGAGCGTATTCTCTTCTTAACCTATTATACTCCTTCACACAATTTAAATCTGCACTAATCTTTGTCTCATCATAATCAATTAGATAAAGTCCATATAAAGTTCTAACTCGCGATAAAGCAACATACGCCATACCCTCTTTGAATACAGTGCTTCCAATATTTACCAAAGCACAATCTACACTTAAACCTTGAGATTTGTGAATAGTCACTGCATATGCCAAACAAATTGGAAATTGCTTCCGACGGACATATAAGTCTTTCACAAGCAAAAAACGAGTTGAACAGCGACTAATTTGTTGAACTTCTTCAATTCCATCAAATTTTATTCTTAAAAATTCAATCTCATCTCTATTTGTGTAATTGACAAAACCAACAACATTACCCATTGCTCCATTTACCAATCCTCTTTCTACATGTAAATTTCTCCTTAAAATTATCCGACAATTTAAACATACATACAGATTTTTCTCTAAACCAGCAGTTTTAGATATAGTTTTCTGAAAAGATTACAATTTTAACTTCAACTTTTCAGACAAAACAATAGTACTACCTTCATGCTCTATTCTATCTTTAGCTTCCAGTTTCTTAATTTCTTAATTTTCTAAATTCAACATTTTCTCATTTAAAACTGAACATTCTTTGAGAGTTGGCATCAAGCATATCACTGACTTATCTGCTACCTCTTTACTGTATATTTTCTCAGGTACATTATCTTCATTCGGAAACAGCTTGGAAAGTAATCGTGTTCGTAGAGTATCTTTCTCATCTTCAGTTAGTTTTCCAATCCTTATATCTTGAAGAATATTTCCATATTTAGTATGCTTTGCCTGTCGGATATCTTGAATCAGTTCAGTATATTTGAAATGTCACCATATATTAACATTTCCAATACTGCCCAGGCACTTTCTGGTCTCCTCATGCGTAACAGTTTCAAATACAGGTTGTCCTTTCACAGGAGTTAGCTGCAGTAGATCTCCAAAAACTATGACATGTTTACCTCCAAATAACACATCATACTCTGTCTTAAGTATCTGTTGCATTCTTAAATGCACAAAAGCAAGCATTAAATTGGATACCATGCTTACCTCATCAATATTAGGAAGTTTCATGTTTTTAAGGACTCTAGAAACTTCAAAACAAGCTTCTCCAGATAGCTTGTGATATTGTAATTTATTTTCATGTTCAACTGGCAGCATCAGTAAATGATGTAAAGTTATACCTTTAATGTTATGTGCTGCCAATCCAGTTGGAGCAGTAACAACACACGACAGTGTTGACTGAGTTCTTTGCTGTAGATATGTAGTAATTCCTTTAATTAGGAAACTTTTACCAGTTCCAGCTTCTCCACTTACATATAGTTGAATCGGTTTAAATGACATACATGAGCAATCTTTTTTCTCATGACGAAAGCCATGCTCAATGTGCTCTGTCACTTCATCATATATCTGTCTTTGATCACGATTAAATTGCTTCTTTAATTCTTTTAGGTTTATTACTTCCTCTTGACCTTGCTGCATTGCTCTTTCCACCTCATCCATGGCAGTGGCTGCATCATTTTGGATAATTGGTTGTCCCAGTGGATCTTGACTTAATGAAGCTGAACTTTGACTACCTTGTGAACTATCTCCAGCAATCTCCACTGCAATTGTTGCTTCTTGCTCTATTTCATCATTCAACATTTGCAGATAATTACTAAAAACAGGACATTCGATACTACTTTTAGATGCGTTGAATGAATCTTCATAACTATCAAAGTCACCAAGTAGTTCCTCTTCTGTACGCCATGGTTTAAAGAGTTGCAAAAGAGCAAAATAGTAAAATTCTCTTTTGTCAGGTGTATCACAACTCAGTTTTTGATAATTAATCAAGTGTCCTTTTCTTTGTTTCACCAGACATCCTTCATGTCCAATTACAGTGTTTACACCTTTATCAATATTCTCTGTAATATTCCTTTTAAAAGTGTAGTTTTGAAGTATTTCATACAGACAAATGTTTTCAAGCAGAGTACTTCTATTTGGATAGTATGTATCCAACATATTTGTTTTCAGAATGTCTGTACTGTTTGGATCTTTCTGGGCTAAATATTCAATTTCTTGCACTGGTTTCAAAACACGGTTTCGTGTTTCTGCAAGACCCAAACGTGCTTGATTTTGCATAAAGACTTGCTGATGATAACCGATCACAACATTCATGTGCTCCAATTTCTCGATGAGACAACATCTTCAAACTGTACGTATACAATTTCTTGCTTAGGCTCTTTTCATGAGAAATGTCTTCCCACATCTCCTTCAGTTCCTTCTCTTCAGATTTCGTGATGTAAGACGTTACATATCGAGCCACAGCAATAGAGAGATGTCTGCAACATATTGTATGTCCATGTTAGCATTCCACATGGACAAAATGACTGGGTTATAGTCATTTATATATTTGGATTCTTCAGCTCTTCTTAAATTGTACGTATTTTTAGGTGACCATCTTCTGATGTTATGTCGCAAAGATGACATCAAATTGTTGACTCTTCCTTTTGAAAGTACCGGTCGAGCAAGTTCAAAACGACATTTGGTGTAGAATTTACTCTTTGATTTGAATTTTCGCCGAGAATACTTTCCACAACGATGACTTTGAAAATGTAACACTTTTCCTCTTAAGTCCTTATCAGTTGTACTATTAGCTATGTCACAAGTGGCATACTGTTCAATAAAGGACAGTACAGTCTCATCCGAGTCTGTTCCAAATTTAGGAGTATCCTTGATCCATAACAGCATATAAATATGAGGAGCACCTCTTGCTGATATTCTTTTCTCCAAAAGAAATCTAGTACTTCACCAAGAGGCAGATTTTTCTTGTTTGTAATAAAAGACATCATAGCTTCAAATCTATGATTAAAATATCTGTAAACATTAACCGGATCTAACGAACACAGTTCTCCAGGTGTCTTGTAGTTTACATTTTCTATGTTTGCATTCGCCTCCCAAAGAAATTCAAGTAAATCTTCCCAAGCATACTCTGCATAGCTTAGAGTTAAAAACCATGTAGGTGCTCCTAAGTTTCTAAGCATGCACTTCAAATCTCCATGACAACGGTACCAATACTCATTAGTACTACGCTGACAAGCCATTAAATTAATTAGGTGTGAATCCAAAACACTATCTTTCTGTTGCACTTTATCCATAAATTCCTTTGCTGAAATATTTTGAAGATGAACTCCACTTTTTAAGATATGGTTTACTGCATAAGACAGACCAGATAAGTCACTCTCAAACAGAAGATGAAACAAATATGGAATGCATTGGCGAAACCTCGGATCTTCTGCATATAATCTTGTTGTCCGGTACTCAGATGCAGGAATCTGCATAGGTCGATCATCCTATCATGTACCTTCACCTGTAGGGAATAACTGTGGAAAACAACGACCTTCCAAACTTTCTTCCCATACACTAATAGGATTTCCTTTTGCTTTTTTCATCTGAAATAATTCAATAGCATTCCCTATTGCTTCTTTGGAATGCAGTGGATGAACACTGTAATGCTCATAAATTTCTTCACTTCTAGATAAGTCAACTTTTTCAATTTGTCCAATAGACAAATCAGTGTCCTCTTCTTCACTTACTTCTTCTTCTTCTACGTATACATCTTTATAGTACTTATTGTTTTGGACTAAATACGTTGCCTTTTTGAATTTTCTAACATCCACTAAATCTTGCCAGATTTTCTTACTCTTTGTAGGTACACCATTAACTAGAATAACTAGACGTTCCTCTTCTACATTTTCAACACCAATTGTTTCCATATTTTTTTTAAATCAAGTGGCAAATATACAACTCTACCCTTTAATCCTCTTTGCAAATCTGAAGGATTTAAATTGCCAGTCTTAGGCTCCATACGAACAATAGCCTGAACAGGATGTACACATTGAATCAGAATAGTCTCATAAGTATTTAAATCCATCAGTTCCGATGGAATATTTATCAACTAAAGATTATTATGAACAGCTCTAGCAGGCATTCTATTTTCATTTAATTTATTATAACAATATTTACAAATACGTTGCTCAAAACCCAAATCAAAATAGTTTTCCACCAACAAATAAGTTGCAAAATCTTTCCATTGACTATTACTTTCATCTTCACTTTTTAAATATAAATCAACTAACCTAGTTTGACTTTTGTAATGGTTGCGTCGACAACAGACACAAGAAAAATGTGGTTTCTCACCAGCAATAACCTTAAACTTTGTTATTTCCTGTTCAAAATTTTCAATATTAACATTTACAACATTTTCTAACACATTTCCTTCTATAATATATCAGTTTCTGCATTATCTTCCTCTGGACCAAAATAACTTACCTCAATTTCTGCACAAATCTTCTTAACATCTAATTCACATCCATGTAAAAGAGCACTATTTACCTGTTTAAGTTTAAGTGCTGGACTTTTCGCATAATACAACTTTCTAACTAATTTTCTCATTTTGGTATGATGCACTACTAACATCCTGAAGTGATGAAACACACTCTGGCATATTTTTTTAGAAAGACAAGCCAGAGAATGGCCTTGCAGACCTATTTTTTCACACACTCTGCAATGATCTAAGTCTTGCAACATTACAATTTTTTTTTAAGACTTTCTTTAGTGTACTTACGTAAGAAATTGCGAAAGAAATCAATTGAATCCTGTCGTACACTACAAATGCTACTACAATTCCAACTGTAAACAGGAATATTAGGACGTCCCTCTAAAGCTTCTGCAGCCATCACCTCTTCTGCATTTCTAATCACAATTTTCTCTTTCTCAATTACACAACCATCCTTCACCTCATATGCTCGACCACTGGTGTCAACTGCATGCAACAAATCGTTACTTTGAAAGTAACTCTCTTCATTAAAAAATGGTTCAGAAGTTGAGGTATGCATCCACTTCCCAGAAAACACTTTACAAAAATGACTTCTATTTATATGTCTCTTCCATTTACTTTTAGCTTTTAAAACTCGGATTGCCTTATATAGTGTATTTATTCTATTAAGTACTAAAATAAATAATTTTCTTTTTGTCTCAAACGCACGCTGAACAATACCCTCTATATGTTGTTTCTTCTTAAAAAAAGCAGATCTTCTTTTACAAACTTTCTCCTTTTTTAATAAATTCAAAACTACTCTGTTATAAAACATACGCTTCCTGATTTGTGTAAACTGATTCGTCCGAGTTTTATTGTAAAGATTTTCCTCTCTGCTGATTCCAGAAACATTTTTATGTTTGGTTCCATTTCTCCTTGTCGATACTGATAAATCTTTTTCCTTTTGAACGTTAGCGCTAACAGTTTTCCTTTGACATATTGTTCTCAAAAAACTTTTGGTTTTCTTACCAGGAGCAGTCTTCTTTTTATCCGTCCTTTTTTCTTTTGATAATTCTTGAATTTCTTTCTTCTTCAAATTGTAAGTCCGTTTATAGAGCTTTCTTTTTTCACTTCTGGTCGGCATATTAATTCACGATTTTGATGAAAATGACAATCTGTAAAACACAAACATAACAAATATTATAGTTGGCTACTAGCATATAACGTACAAATTAAAACCACAGATTCATTTTCTAAGTAGAATAAAGACAAAGAAAAAGTCTCTGAACAGAGTAGGAAATCCTGTAGTGAATGTTGGTTCTAAAAGTATGACAGTCAATAGCTGTGTTAACATTATAGACGTATTTTCTAATTCTAATTTTTTAAAGCATACAAACAGTACACTTTTTTCAAGAACTATCGGTCATCCTAGTGCTTTAATCTTTTTTACTACAATCTCTTTTACACTTCATGAGAACATGTCTTATCACTCTCATAAAGCAGATGAACGACGAATAGGACAAGAAAACTGTCTTCACAAATGCTTTACTAGTAAAAATAATTGTATTCATATAAAAGTTCATAATTTAATAGAACTTCCATCATAACGTCATCAGGGACTTCTTCTAATTCATAGTCCTCATCCCCTTCCACCATCTCTAAATAGGCAGAGTCCAAGGAAATGTCCGTGAAATCATCATTCTCATTTTGTATTTCCTCCTGAAACACAGCTTCTAATATTTCGTCCATCACTTCATTTATAATTTCGAAATGAATTTCCTTCTCTTGAGAACAATTCTCCATCTCTATATTCTGTTTGATCTTCTGTATCCTTTTAAAAAAATATAGAGACTAAATTATATCGACTAAGTTGGAGACAGAATTGGAATGCTTCAATTTGTCATTAGAATTGGGACAAAATATTCTGTGTTCTGCAACACTACAGGCACAGCATTATAAAACTATATATCGGCTGTACTATACTCCGGCAAAACTCGCACAATGGGGGGCAGTCACTGGGATTAATTGTCCTAGATGCGGAAGTTTGCAGGCCGATATAATTCATATATTTGCAACATGTCCATGTTTATCAACAATATTGAATGAAATACAGAATTTTTTACAAAGAGCATTGAAAATAGCCATCAACTTAACTCCTACGATTGTGATATTGGGAGTGAACTCAGGCAATACCCAGGGAGAGGGTTGTTATTTTATTTTTGTTGCAATGGCTGTGTTTAGATTATGTGTTTAGATTATGTATCGCCTCAGCATGGCTCGATCAGTCACCACCAGTATTTCAACAATGGTTAGCCAGGATCTTAAATGTTTATAGTTTGGAAAAAGCAATATATTCTAGAAAAAGGAAAAAGGGGAGGAAACTAGGGTTGAAAATATGGGAGCCGATAATAAACTGGAAGGAAGATATATAATGTATTATAATGTATAGGTATGTAATGTTCATTGTGTTAGGAGGCAGGGCTCTTAAGTGTCTAGTAAGAAACAATGCGTTGTATGTTTTTGTTTTCTCTTTTTTCCCCATTCCTATTGTTTACCTTTCCTTTTGTGGTTTCTATCATTCTGTATATATAGATGTGTTTGGTTAATTGTCAAATATAGTTAAAAAAATCCTATATATGATGTATATGTTCCTCTGTGTGTAATGTAGTAGTAGTTTTGCTTGGTTTGGAAAATATGATTGAATGTATATAGTAATATGTTCCTCACCCCGGTGTAGGGGGGGTAAAATAATGTGTAAAAAAACTGTCAATAAAAAGAATTTAAAAGAAAAAAAAGAGACTAAATTATATCTTTTTTCATAAATATATAACTTAAAAGTACCTTTACTAACTTTTAAACTACATATATTTTTTATAATTTCTAACTTATTAACTACATCTATTAAGATAGCACCTTCCTCTTGTTTTTGTTTTGAAAACAAACTGGCAGTATAACCCTAAACATTAATACTGATCCTTTTTTTTGAATTAAATAATTACTGCTGTTAAAAGACATTTTACTGTAAAATTTGTTTTTAGATTTTCTAGATATCAGAAATATTGATAAACTTTAGAATTAATTTTTAGAGATCCATTTTCTGAGTTCACCACTACAAAGTGCTCCAAAGTGCTATTCAAACTATATACACTCTAAAGAGAAAGATCACATTGTACAAACCATAACATTCACTTAACAGATTACTACTTCCCACAGAGACAGTTGCTTTTATGTTTTATATTTGAACAGCATACTCAGCATGTGAATTTCATAGCATATACAAAATTTCATGCTAACCATGAAGAACCACATCATAATAAAGCTCTGTAAATATATGTAAAACAGTGACTATAGATAGTACAGTCACAGATATGCAGGAAAGATGCCCATCACACCAAGAACCATATCATAATACCCCTCTGTAAATGAAGAAAAAAGACTGCCAAACATAATACAGCATGATTTCAAAAATAATGAACACTTCGCAAGAATTATTTTATGGAAACAGCAAAGAATTATACTCACATGATACGTAAACCTGAACTCCATCAAAAAGAACACATGCACCAGGCCCATAAAAAGATAATTTCAACTGTCAGTGGAGAAATATCTCAAAATACATATCTAGTACAAGCAGATACAGACATGGGAAAATAGAAGATAAAATCATGGTCCAAACCGAAATTTAACAAATATTTAAAAAAAATCTTCTTCATTATTTTAATGTGCACCCAAAAAAATTGCCTTTGCAAAAATACCAACTCACCTGAAAAAAAGAATATAATTCCTTGAATTCTCTGAAATGGAAGGCAGGTTGTTGCTTTTCAGCACCAAACACTATAAAAAAGAAAATAATAAAATTTAATTAACATATTACAGACATATTTTTTACTCAACATAAAGCCATTGTAGCAAAGAACAAGCATAACAGATAAATACAGACACTTCTGCATAATCTTAACTCACAACTCTGTTTCCCTTTAGCCTCAATCCTTTCCCCTCTGAACTCTCACCCACCATTGCAGCTCTCGGCCACAAACCACACTGTAAATTTTGCCCTCCATATTTTTAAATGTAGGTATGGTACAACACGTACCACCATACCTAAGTACTAATACATTTGACACAGATTAATAGTTGCACAAGTTAACTAAAAAGTCTGCCTACTCCAGGCCCCAAAAGTACAGCCCGATAAACATCAAGCCTACCTTTAAGAAACTGCCTGTGCTGAAACTCGAACAGATCCAGCCAGCTTAAAGCCCTGAAACTATCTTAATTTTCTCCTCTCTCTTTAAACCAGGAGTCTCCAAACCAGTTCTGAAGGGCCGGATCCATGCCATATTTTTTGGATAACCCCATTGAAAAACATATAGTAATTTTTAAAATCTGGCAGGCATCTGGCCCTCCAGGACCGCTTTGGAAACCCCTGCTTTAAACCTTTACATTTCATTTCCAAACCATGTTTGCTTTCCATTACACACGTTTTTTTTCAATGCTCCACATTGAACGCCTGAACACTTTTCCATTTTTAGTGTCCGAAGCCACAACTGCAGCATGGGTAATGCACGAATTAATTAGTCTACCTTTCCCGTTTTTTCACTCTTTAAGTTCTATAAATTCCTTCACATAAATAGATACCAGCGGATCAGTACCTCCTTTAGTCATAAAACTAAGTAGCTCCCTTTCACTTACAAATGCCTTTGACACAGCAAAAAAATGTCAGGCAGATTTACAATTCCCTTATGCCACTTTAGCATCACTTTTAACATGTGACAAGTGAAGCAAAACTGCTGCACGGAGCATGTTAATCTGCCCCTAAATCTTTATAGAAATGACTGTACTCAAACATGTAAGTAGTCATCCACATGCAGGCACTTTCAATCACATAACTTATTTAACTGGAATCGCTGTAATGTTGCATCTCTTTTCAAACATACACCAGTGCCTGCTGTGATGGCGACTTTTTCTTTATTCTTCATTCATGTAATGAAAATTACTATGACTTTTTAAACGGCAAAGCTTACGCGGTAATAATCACTCTGCATATGCTTCCCTTTAAGAATTTAGTTTATCTACCCCCTTGATGTTTCTGGCCGCGAATTCCGGCCTTGAATCACAAGACATGAATAACAGTCTTATTGTCACAAAAACAAGTTACCCTACCATCTGTTCCCACACATATCTTTCACTTAGCTAATATTCACAGACAACTGCATTCCTTATAAAATAGTGACCTTCCTTTACAATTTGCTGAGGTGACTCCCTTAATTTTTAACGCATCCTCCACTTCAAGACAGGCTATTTTTTTTATAACTACTAAGCAATGGTTTAGTGACTGGTCTGGCAGAAATTATATCAAGTCATTCTGCTACTCTTCACTCCATAGTCGGCGACCTATTTTTCTGGACTTCCTGTTGAACTACCAGTGCTGCGACTTTTGTGTTCCTATCTTGTTTATTTCAAAATGGATGTCCCTCCGGTCTTCGCAAACGAGCCGGAACACTTAGAACTATTTCGCCAGAGGATGCTTGACTACTACGGCATCATACCACTCTCGACTTTGAATGCTTCATATCGATTATCATTTCGATATTCCTATTTCACCTGTGTGCAGCCTGTATTTCATTGCCTGAGCTGTGATTTCATGTGGGCCCTGGACTTATGTCTCTGCAACTTGGTACCTCCTGAAGTGAATTACAATCATCTCATGAATCCGTTAATTGATCATGAACAGCTTTGTTCCAAAGGAGGGATTATGGCCTTTGCAGCAATACAAGGAGTTCTGGGTCATTGGAATATATTCGCTGCGGCGCAAGATTTCCTGGCACACAGCTACATTGAAAACCCACCGAGTTGTCCTCTGATGGTACTAGAGGCTCCGGTAATAGAAGACCATGAATGCTGTTTTGCTCTTTTCAATTGGATGGCTGACATGTTTTCGGATCATAACAGTGACTTCCTTTTAGAAGCAGTTGCTGCCTACTTCGCCTACACAATTACTAACAGTGGACATTATAATTTCCTGCTGGTCAGATTTTTGTGTTTTATATGGACTACATTTTTTTTCCTCAGCTACTCGATTTTGAACTTAAGTTTTTTTTAAACTCTAATCTCAACAATTCTGTTGTATATCTTATCTTATGGTTTTTCAAACGTACTCGGAGCAAAACTGTCTAATATATGCTACATGTGCCCTAATTAATGTGTAAAGATAGCATGATTTTTTTATAACTGTAAACGCCATTTCTCCTTTAAACTGCTTATTTCCGCCTCAAACACCTCTGCTCCTTTAGTTTTCCATGAACTGAAATAGTTTTAATGCATAAGAGAAAAATATGTTCTTTCACTAATATTTCCATTGCTTTTCGTGCTGTATTTCAAATGCAATACTAAAACCTTCAAAAGATATGTCAATACAGTAGTTCTTCTCAACACTGATTTTCGAACGTTCCAACAGATTACATACATGCACCTTCAGCCAACTTGTCGCTTTTGGCGCCTTTTTTTTCCTTACACAACAGCATAACACAAACTTCATAGTGCTTCGCATGCAGAGAGCCGATTGTTAATGAGCTGATGTCTAACCACTAGCATTTTCATGTATCGTTCCTAAACTGAAAGGCAAGACACCTTTTTAGATTTAATAAAATAAAATGTACTTCTTTATAACAGTGTACAATTAATTTTGCTAAACCCTATTCATTTTACATCAACTATATCGTTTGTATTCTATTTACTAGTGACTATACCGATTACTTTGTTTCTTGCAATGTCTGTACTCGTATTAGATAAGAGACTTGCCTTGAAAACAGTGCATTTCTGAATAAACATTTCAAATATACACGTTCTCTCTTTTAATCCATAATCTCAACTGAAATAATTGTATACTAAAAGAATATTCATGTGTTCCACGTAACCTCAGCTGTACTAACTTCATGTTTTCTTTTGTCAACATGACTTACTCATACTAGAACCCGCAGGCCTATAACGGCCCGTCAACCCTTTCTTAGTGGGTCGCGCACCATGCAAACAGTTGTACCTCTGTAAAAAAATAATTTTTTACTGTTACCAAGCACCGCCGCAGTTCCGCTTGACTCAGTGTTAATCACTACTCCCCCGCTTCTACAGACCAGACGCTATGTCGTATTTCACTCCTTATCACCCTTTCATCTCCACAATAACAAACACTTCTCCGCCAGCCACCAGAGAACTGAGTGCAGATGCAGAGGCACTAAGTAGTGAAATACAACATACCCTCTGCTCTGTGAAGCCAACCGAGCAGTAAATGTGAAAGTAGACATTCACTAGCGCTTCAAAAAAGCATCTCGATTATTTAAATATTTTTTTGAAAACGTTCCAAGTACTTTGATACGACTATCTGTGTGTGCCTCCACAGCAAACTTCCTCAGCCCGGACTGAAGGCAGACACAGACAGACACACACACAGTAAGATAACACAGGGCAACGGAGACGGAAAGCAGAAGGGAGATTAAGATGGAGTCAAACGGCAGGAGGGAGAGAGATATTTCTATACTCGCTTTGCAACTGCAATGTATGAAGACATGTACTGCACAAACCTGTGTACAACCTCATGGCCAGAACTTTTCATTTTATTTTACTCGACCACCTCCCCTCTCACCCCACCCCCACCAGTGCAGGCCGCGGCCACAAACCACACTGTAATTTTGTCGTCTGACAGAAAGTTTATGAATACCTTAACTATTACCACTTTTTGGCGACGATTTCACATTTCTACTACACGAACCTATGTACAACCTCATGGTCACAACTTTTCATTTTATTTTACTCAACCACCTCCCCTCTCACCCCACCCCCACCAGTGCAGGCCACGGCCACAAACCACACTGTAAATTTGTTGTCTGACAGAAAGTTTATGAATACCTTAATCATTACCACTTTTTGACGACGGTATCACATGTAATGTGCCATTTATCTCTCTATCTACATTATCTGTATCTCTGCTAATACCATTTTTTCACTTCAAAATCAACTTCTCTCATTATATGTAAACGCTTCAAAATCACAAATAATTACTCTTTATATTAAACATATTTTATACTCCATTTTTTGCTGTTCACCAAAATTATATACAAAACTATAATTTACACTTGAAAGAATGTGAAGAAAAGGCGCGCAACCCCCATTAACTTCACAGGACTTCAGGCCCCCGCCTCCCTCCCGTCCGGTGTAGCAGCCTAAGGTAACATATATATTCTAGCTACACACACCGCTGCACCTGAATGTTTCACATCTCTATAAACATCCATGTGAATGTTAAGTAGGCCTTGCAGTTATTTTACCCCTCCTAAAAGCCCCTGCACCTTTACTCACTAATTAAACCTTCAAGTTTGCCTAACATTTTTTTTTAATTTGCCCCCCCACAATTTCATTCCAGTTTTGTCTCTGACTCACAGTGATTTTAAAAAACTAACAGTAAAAGATTACATAAGAACATGACTGAACACCATTTAGCTTATTGAAATTTATTATGCAAAATGTAAAACTAATAATTGCAAACAAATAATGTTGATAAAGAGTGATGAAACAAAATGGAAAAATAGTTATAAAAATACAAGACATTATGACAGCCAAAAATGAGTTTACTTTCAGACTGTGAGGAAAATCAACCAATTTTTGTGACTAAACCACATTTTACGGTACATGACAAAACAAACAGTTACAGACTTACCTTTACCAATGCTTTGTACGATGTAGAACAGTGACAGTCACAAAACAGATATTCGCTTGACGGAACTCTCAATAATGCTTCTATCACTGCAACCAAAATTCAATGGCACAGATATCCTGTCAATACAGACTTATATATGTCTTTTCAACCAATCATATTTCTTCCCGCAAAATTTGGAAATCAAATTTACACTTCAGTTGGTTGTCCCTCAAAATATTTTTAATGCCACATAAAAGTCACCCATCACCCACTGCCATCTCTGGCTGTTTCCATGGTAACACCTCATTCTGCACCTGGCTGAAGGCACAGGTCAAAAGTTCATATCTCAACGTTCTACAGCAAACTAAGAAGACTGTTTTCCCTCCAGAAACACCTGCCTATCCACAGCTCTGTTACATGTCATTTTTTTCACACCCAATAGTACTTTTCGTTTTACATAAACATTAACATGCAACGTAGTCTTCAATCTTGAGGTATTACAATCAACCAATCATTTTTATTTGTTCAACCACACCAAGCCTCATCCATTTTTTTATCCTGACTTTCAGCTTCTAACTACCATTCCACTTCCAGAAGCCATCAGAGTACAAGTGCATCTGCCTTGAAAATGAAGGTTTGGCTTTTAGGACACAGTTATATTCACTGGAGTGGAAAATATGCAGCAAACAGACGAATTTCCAACCTTGATTTACCAAATGTGCAGATAACGTGGATTGGCCAAAGAGGATTGAGATGTCACCAATTGATACCATTGGTGAAAACTTTTATGCATCTCCCAGAACCAGACCTTATAATTGTGCACTGTGGTGGGAACGATGTAGGCACATTGACTGGGGTTGGTCTGGAAATGCTTCTAAAAGACACCTTTCGACAATTGATGACACTTTTTCCTCAAACTGCCTTGGTATATTCCAATATATGCCAAAGACAGAAATGGAATTGGTCCAATCAACATTGTGCACAAATTGAGAAAGCAAGGAAACATGTAAATAAATCTGTTTCTGCTTTCCTCAGAGATTATAGCATGGGTTCTATTTACCACAACAACTTGCGTTACAACATGCAAGGCATCTATAGGAGAGATGGTGTTCACTTCACGGATGACGGAAACAGAATCTTCCTCTGTAACATGAGACTCTGCATCGGTACTTACTTACAAATGCAGAAAAAACTCAATTAACACAAGGGCTCTTTTCAGAGCCACTCAAACTTCTGATTTATCTCCATTTTCACACTCTTGTAAATTGGTTTGCGCGACCCGGTGCGTGCACCCCGCAACTTTTATTATTAAAAAAAATATATATATTTTTGCGTTTAAGGGCCTTACTGCACACCCTGAGAAAACCTACGCGCCCAGACAATCGCTACCTTCTCCCCTTTCCATGTTCCAACGCTTTGAAATGAACAATATAGTCACTCGCAGTAACAAAATGGCGGTCAACACTTCCTGATTTTCTTCGAATCGAACGTTAACAGACGTCACACAGCAACAAAAAAAATTCCGCTCACGCGCAGCTGCACGAGTGCGCGCACCCGTGCGCGCGTATAGATATATAATTGACTTCAACTTTAATTTTCTCATTAACTACTGAACGGATTTATACCATTCCAAAAAAAGCGTAACGTGCGAGCCGGACTCTACCGTTTTGCCAAATTTCTTATAAATCCATTCAGCCTTTGTAGCCGTGTCTAAATGTCCTATGGCAAATAAGACGGAGAAAACATGTTTTGGGACCCCCCTTTTATCTCAGCCCCCACTTGACAAATCCCCCCCAAACTTTTAGGGAAGGAGCGCAGCGGACCGAGCCATCTTCTTTGAGAAATTCGCAAACATTCATCCACCAGGGCCAAAGTTAATCCAAATAGAATGTTGAGGATTTCCTATGGAAACTAGGTCCTAACTATAACTACCTACTGGCGACCGCCAGTAGGTAATATGCATATATATATATATATATATATATATATATTCACTGAAAAAAACCATAGGTTTCACACATGTTATAGTTAGCTGGACATTTCACTCATACAAAACCATTGAAATTTCCCTGTTATAGTTAGTTCAGCTAACTATAACAGGCACACCCGCAATCCACTGCTGATCACATCACATATTGCTCATGACATGGTCAGTGACATCACCATGACATCACTGATGATATCTCAAATGACATCACTGGGAATCCATTGCAGGTTCTGGTCACTGTGGCCAGCAGAGAGCAGCAGTGCGCAGAGCAGCAGAGCAGAGAGTCGCAGCTGCAGAAGTGAAGCAGAAGGCGAAGCGAGCAGAAGCAAGCAGAACGCAGCTACCAGCTACCAGTCGCCGTATCCATATCCTTACCCGGCAAAAGCTCCCTGTCCCTGGTGCCGGTGTAGGACGGCAAGGCGTACAGGTCGGGACTGCAAAGAAGCCGAAAGCCGAAACAGAAGCTGAAGCCGAAGCTGACTGGTGCACTGGCGATTGGTGCATTGAACATTTCTGCTTCCTTCTGAGATACAGCTTCACCGGATGACCCCCCGGCTCCCTGTCCCCGCTCCCCGTTCCTGCCTTGCTTCTGCCTCAGCATCGGCCCCAGGGAGGCCGTGCGGAGTGCAGAGAGTTTCAGGGAGGAGCTGCGAGGTTCGATCCCCATCCCCATCAAGGCTGCGTGCGGCGGCGGCTGCAGATAGGGGACCCGATCGGATCGGTGAGAGCCTGTCTGAGAGCCCGCATAGGTTCCGCGTCGGAGCCGCAGCCCGAGCCTGCTTTCCCAGGATTGGCACGACTGACAGCTGCCTGGTCAGGTGGGTGCCGTGTTTGAGACCCCCGGACTGCCGGACTGCAGGTAGTTCTGGGGTATTGGGGGGGCTACTGGCTGCAGGCACTGGCAGTAGGGAGTGGCTGCCAGCAGTAGGAAAACTGAGGCTAAAAGGGTAGAGGTTGGAGGCAGGTGTCAAGGATCCGGCCAAGCCCATACTTCTCAAACTGCCAGGACAGCCTCCACCGCTGCCCATTGTATGTGGATACCACTTGCCAGGAGGGAGGCATAGCGCTTCACAGCGGAACCAAAGGGGGTAATTAACCGCTGTCCAAGGAGCGCCATATCGCTCGCACCAACAGTAATAAACCATTTAAAGCGACGCTACTAGGAAACCGTCCAAACAGCCCTTGAAGGATGAGATCAGGTAGGGTAAGGAGGACAATAAAGCAAAATAAATGGACACCAAAGGCAGAGAAATCCCTACCAATTGACCAGTGCAAAGCAAACCAGGAATAAACATCACCAGACAAAACGAATATAAAAAAAGGGCTAACAAGAGTGTTACCCACTCAACTTATCTCTCCAATTGCATCAATGCTCAGGAAAAACCAGGGCGAGAGAACGAAACCAGAGGCGAACAAAGCTTTCTTCTTTCTGAAAAATCCAGGAGCCACTCTCCTTACGACCCAACAATCTCTTCCGGGCCTACCTACGCCTCTAACTCCCAAGAAGGTTTCCGGCAACAAGGGCCTATCATCAATATTCACGAAACTAACTCCCCAGTTACCTTGGGCAAATTCAACTAGCCCTCCTTGCCAAAATAGGTACCAGGATGAATTTAAAGCAATGGCCCACAAGCAGGATGAACTGGGAGAGGGTTTTGACCAGGAAATCTTCCCGCCGCAAAAACGCAGTACAGGAGACATATTTGTCCTGGATCTGAGTAAAACACAGGCAACTGGAATTACAACAGAGGTCACCATGGAGAACAAGAGGACGAAGGAAGTGTTGACATGCACAGAAAAATCAGCATCCAATGCAGAACTTAAAGCACCAACAGCAGCACTAACCTTTTTTGGAAAATACTCAGAAACCAATACACAAAACCCCCTAACAGCACCGAAAATAGAGAATATACTTAACAAAAGAGCCCCAGACACTCAAAGCCCAGATACACAGTGAACAAAATAAACCCAAATGGAATTGACTAGTCAGAACACTTCAGAAACATCATGGCTGAAGCTATTAAACTTTACATCAAGCCCAACATGAAACAACGAAATAATGCAAGACACAAGTAAATATAAAGAGGGAAAAAACACGGGGGAAATAAAATCATCAAGCCCCACAGCAAGTCTCGCATCTAGCCCAACAATAAACAAGGGAAAGCGGAAAAATACAAGTATAACCAATCACACAAGGGAAAAAATCTCAGATAAAAAACTAAGTAATACAAACGAGGAAGGGCAGTCTACTCAACTGCAAAGCAAAGGAAAATCAGTGGAATACCCCAGAGATGGAAGAACTGTTACTCCAAAACCAGGTAATTCCCCATTTCCCAAAGAAAGTGTTGATTTGTCACTCAATCAGAATTACGAACAGAGTGCCAGTGTAAGCAACTCAGGGTTGTTACTCTCCACAATAGAAACACTTCAATCAGCAGTAAAAACTCAAAACTGGCAATCCGACAAAATGGATATCCAAGTCGACTTGATGAACACCATAGCCCACCACATTGTGGGGATCGACAACAAACTGGATAAACTAAACAATCTGATAATAACTGCTCAATCAAAGTATACACTGGAACAGAGTCCCCGCACCTGCGGTCCTATTATAGATAAATTAAACCTCCTTCCCAACCTAATAGAACAAATTCTGGCTGTAAGAAAATCAGATCAACATTTCTCGAAAGGAAACTCAACCAGGAAAATTATTGATCACAACCACGCTAACAGTCCAGACACAGTAAAGTTAACTGAAAAAAGTATTGACCATAATATCATTAAGAGCCCAGAAACGGATACATCTAAAGGAAAGAACAGGGCAGAAACAAGTCCAGCAGTAAACATAACAACGCCAAACAAAAAAACCTCCTTAACAAGGCGACAAAAAAAAAAAAAAACGGGAAAGAAAAGCAAGGAATAAATAACCGCCAGGACACGCGGAAGAAGGCACTAGAATATTTCCCATATTAACCTCAGCTAAAAACAAGGAGGAAACTTCAAATACGACATTACAATCCGAAGACTCATTTGATCAAACACACAACTCATCAGGACAACAGCTCCAAACAAAAAAAGAAAGCTAGACGCCGTGTCCAACTTCAAGTACTTGGGCTTCTACTTCGATAATCGACAAAGCCATCAGCAGCAAATGTCGTACATCACTCAGAGATCAAATTCACTCTCATTTGCTTTTAGATCTTTGGCCAAAAAGCTCACGGGGCCATCATATAAAACTCTACTGGCAACAATAAAAGCAAAAGTTCTACCAACCCTGTCATACGGCAGTGTAGGATTGCATGGGAAAGATGTGGACCTGCTTAACAAAATGCAGACAGCGATCTTCAAATCTACCTTCCAAATATAACAGGGAGCCTCACCAGCTCAGATGAGGTTAGAATTTGGAACAGTAAATGAAACAGTGGGAAGAAAGTACGCAAGTATTAAGTACTGGTACACACTGAAACAGAACACGTCAGCCTCGGAATTGCACCAAGCACTATGGGAATAAAATTAGATCTGACACTAAATCCCCATACAATCAGTATCTTTAAAACTCCATAACTGAGACTGGAACAAGAAAACTTTGGGAACTTAACCTGCCTTACCCGGGGTTCAAACAGGCTATAAACAAGTCGCCAAAATTCCACTCTCTCTTAGTTGATAAAGCCACGTTTAGTACCAGAAAACACGCATGGATGGTCATATCAAATTACAAAACACTTGTGGCAGCCCCTTACCTAACAATCACATTTCTAGCTCACAGAAAACAGAAATGAATGGGACTCCGTTTGGGGAAACTTCCATCGATTATGGACCAACCAATCTGGGTGCACAATGGACCAAAAACCTGCAGACTATGCGGGAGGAGCAACGAGGACTTTATTCATCTTGTCTGCATCTGCCCGAACCTAGCTCAAGCTCGAAGCTCTCTTTAAAAAAAGTTGATGAACGAGCGGGGTATAAGAACGTGCAGATCTGCAATTAAGGCAACCTTGAACCCAGCAGACACGAGATTGAACTACCTATTACTAAAGTTCCTTGCAGCCCACTCCCAAGTGCTAAAACACACCATGGCACCCTGTCAACAAAAGGATAACACAACTGTGGTAGCTCGGGGGGAGAGCTCTCCGGAACATAAAAGAGGAAAAAATCAAGAACTTCAGAACTAAGCTAGACAGACTGCATTTTAATTACACTTCATTCAATTTTAAATAACAAACTCGGTTTTAGACGGAGAGTATTTTAGAATATACTAACAGAGATTGTACATATATATTAAGAAATTTTAAACACATTAGTCGATTCCTTTAAAATGTATTGTTGTGGTTTTAATTAACTGAAACAATAAAAATATTTTCATTCATTCATCACTGGTGACATCACTGATGACATCATCCAGTGAATGTATGTTTTTCTGAAATTTAAATATGTTTTATATATTTATATCTCAAGGTCGATGGAAGAATAAATGGGTATATAAGTGTCTAAATGGATGATTTTTTTGTAAAATTGATTGTATAACTGACTGAAAAATTGTATCTTAGTGAATACATGGGTTAGTGGGTAATGTTTAAATATGTAAATATCTGTATCAGTCTCACACATTTTTTGAATAAGTGGCTGCATTGCTTGGTGAGTAGCTACATGAGTGTCTATATAGGTTATTATTTTTTTTTAGTATCAGTATGAGTGTCTGAGTGTCTATATGGTTCGGTGGGGGATATTACTTAGCGCATAGATGCATGAATGAGTGACTTACTGTTTGTATGTGTTTTGAAGACAGCATGTGTGCAGGACTGTATTGGTGGATGAGTGTTTGTATAGGTGTGTTAGTGAGTGAATGACTGTCTCAATACTGTCTTTATGACTAAGTACATATGTTTTAAACTACCGTATGTGAGTATTGGTGTATATAAGTGAGTATATATGTGAGTGAGAGATTGGAAGAGTTCCTGTATAACTAAGTATGTGTTTTTATAAGTGATTGTTTAAGAGAGTAAGTATGTGTACATTTCTGTAGAACTACGTGTGGTGGTGTAGTAGTGTGTGTATAGCTAGCAAGCAAATGGATGTTTGAAAGTGTATTTGCATGTGTGAGTATGTGTGTGAGTAACTCTATGTATGACGGAATTTCAATGGTTTTGTATTAGTGAAATGTCCAGCTAAATATAACATGTGTGAAACCTATGTTTTTTTCAGTGATTTTCTAAGGTTTTTTAAATGCTAATTCCTAACTATAACGTGTGTGACACCTATGTTTTTTTGTGAGTTATAAAGGTTTTGTAAATAATAATTTTTAAATGCATTAATTATTATAGTTCTTTCTTTTTATACTAATTTCTTACATTTTTATTATAAATAGCTATATTTATTTTATTTTTAAATTATATTTAAAATTCTTAATGTAAAATAATAACAAAACTAAATAAAAATTTTTATTAATTCAATTTTTTTTCAATATATTACAATTAAATTCCCTTATAATTCCATTTTTTTTTTGCTAATCGCACTGTACGCATACGGTGATCATACCGTACTTTGTACGGTAAATCGCCCTCTGCACGTACCCGCGCACATGTTACAGATATGGTTTGAGGTTGCTCATCGCATCAACGCTTCCACGTGACGTCATGTACGGGGCCCTGTACCCGTACTGTGCGAAAGTTTCTAATTGTTTAATAACATATATTTATGTATTTAATATACATATTAAGGGAAGACATTATCTGGTATAATCATGAAAATAGTTTTTTTAACTTTTATTAAGCGTACAATATTTTTGAAAGCAATTGTGAAAATCGTAAAGTACGTTGTATGTACTCGCAGCGTAGAGCACCGTAAGCGCAGCGTAAGCGTACGCAAACTCATGTGACTATAAAAGGAGAGTTTTGATTGGTTCATAATATTTCCTATTCCACCTGTTGAAAGACCCCTCCCATTTTTGACCATTCTACTTTGACTTTCCCAGGAGAAACATCTATTCTGTGGCGCTGTAGTCCTTTATGACCAAACTCTACAATGGCTGCTCTTTTTTAGACTTCATCAGCACATTACTCTGAGGAAGATTTTTTTGCTGAGCCACCTCAGAAAAAAAGAAAAGAAACTTTCATTTGGAAGTTTTTTCATATCCGGAGGGACAGAAAAAGTTGAATGCGACGAAAGTAACGTGCAAGATCTGCGAGGTAACTCTTTCCAGGGGTGACCCCACTCAAAAAGTACTCTTTTGGGACAGCCTTAATGGTTCGCCATGTAAAACATTTGCATTCAAATAATTATGCAAGGATAGCAACACAAATATTGCAGGAGAATCCTCACCCTGCAGTTCCTTCTACCTCAACTGCACCACCACCTCCTCCGAGCAGTCCCCATCCTATTATTGTGCCACAGTTTACAGATCTTACAATTCATTGTAAATTTTGCAGATCATTCCTTTGTTACGGTGAGCAGTCAATTAACCTCATTGTGAAGAGGAAAGAAAAGCACCGTTGTCCAAAACAATAATTCTTTTTTTTCCTTTTTGTTCCTGTTCCACAGTGTTTTTGTTTGCAGTTCCATTTTTTGGGTTTAAAAAGATAAATAAATAAATAAAGTAAAAACTGATCGAAAAAATACAAAAAAATTGAAAACTAAAAAGAAAAAAGAAAAAAAAAACAGTTATTTTCAGAACTACCTTCACTGGTCAAAGATAGAACTATATTTCTATATTAGTGTGTAAAAGTGTGTCAGAATGAATCTGTAGTGCATAAATGAAGGAATGAATGAGTAGTGTATGGTGAATGTGAAAGTGCAGTACTATAAGGAAGTGCTACAGCATAAATCTATAAGGTGTTTACCTATAGTAATCTTAAAAATATTTTGCAGCTTACTATCAAACCTGCGGATAAAGGCGGGGGGTGGTTGTGTTCAATACAGATGATAATTCACCAAGATGTTACAACTCTTGGAAGTTAACAAACACTACCTAAAAGTACCATCCATTAAGTTAGACTGCCAGAACCCCCGCAATATATGGTCTCCCTAAAATACACTAGAATCTCAACAACCCACCGATGAGACCTATAGTGAGTTGTATTGGTTCCTTACTTGAACCACTCAGTTATTATTATTATTATTATTGTTATTACTGAGTTTTATATCGCGCCTGGTTACCCTTGGGCATCCCCGCGCTCTTCCAGAGAGAAGCACCATAACAAAAGACGGAGGCATTAGGCAGGAAACAGGTGGGTTTTTAAAGGTTTACGGAAATGTAAAGAACTCGTTTCAGAGCGTAGGAATAGCGGAAGGGAGTTCCACAAGGTTGCAACGTTTATGGAAAATCTTCTGCCGCCCGTCCTGGCCTTCCTTACTCTCGCAACTTGCAGCAGATGTTGGTGATCCGAGCGTAAGGTACGAGGGGCCTTGTAGGGTTGAACCATCTCCCGTAGGATAGGTGGCCCTTTCCCCTGCAGGATTTTGTGGGCCATGCAGAGGGCCTTAAAATTCACCCTCTCTCTGACAGGAAGCCAGTGAAGCGCCTTAAGCGCCGGGCGGGCAGATTGACGCCTGGGAAGATCCGTGAAGAGCCTAGCAGCAGCATTCTGTACTTGCTGCAGTTTGTTTAGGGTTGTTTCTGGGGCCCCCAGAAACAGTGCATTGCTGAAATCCAGCCGTGAGATGATAAGTCCCTGGATTAGCAGCCTCCTCTAAGCCATCGGGAGAAGGGGTAAGATCTTCCGGGCAGACCGGAGCAGACCAAAACACACGCCTGCTGTCTTTTTAGCGTGTGTCCTGAGAGAAAGGTCCTGCTCCAGCCACACCCCCAAGCTCTTAATCTCCTGTTTGGGGGTGGGTGCCGCTCCCAGCAGCAGGGCCAGCTTCTAGGTGAGAGGGGGGAGGGGAGTTCCCCAGCATCATCAATTCGGTTTTCGAACCGTTAAGTTTGAGTGCTGAGCTGCACATCCACGTAAAGATCTGAGATAAACAGGTGTGCAGCCGGTCGGGTTGGCTTGCCGACTGGGGGAGCCCTACCACCAGCTGGGTATCATCAGCATAGCTGATGATCTTGATACCCAGTGGCAGCACCACACTCTCCAGTGGGGATATATAAATGTTAAACAGTGTAGGGCTCAACGATGAGCCCTGTGGCACACCACACTGGAGAGGGACAGATGTTGATTTCTCCTGGCCTTCCCAAACCTCAAACGTCCGGCCTTCCAGAAATGACGCAAACGATTTCAGGGCCATCCCGGAGACCCCCACCCCCGCCAGCCATTGGAGTAACACCTGGTGGTCTATGGTGTCAAATGCCGCACTAAGGTCCAGGAGGATCACTGCCACCGATCCCCCTGAATCCAAAATGCTCCTGGCATTCTCCATGACTGCGAGCAGGGCACTATCCGTCCCCTGACCAGGCCGAAAACCCATTTGGGAATCGCCCAGGAGGGAATTGGATTCCAGAAAACCCGATAGGCGCCTGTTCACGAGTTTCTCCGCCACCTTGCTAATGCCGGGGAGCAGAGAGATGGGCCTAAAATTAGCAAGGTCGGTGGGGTCAAGGATAGGCTTCTTCAAGAGGGCCTTGACAACCGCTCCCTTCCAGCTGGGGGGCTCCACTCCTTCGGAGAGAGAAAGATTTATAAGGTCAGTCACAGGGCCGCCGATGGTAGAGGCGACCTGCTTCAGGTATTTCATCGGTACAGGGTCTCTCGGAGACCCATTCTCACAGTCACCAGAATCCCGAGAGCTTCCTCCACAGTGACTTGATCAATGGAATCCAGCTCCACTGACCGCGGCCCAGGTCGGGGCCCTGGGCTGCCACCCGAGTGTGTCTCCTGGGCTAGCCGGAGAAGAGATGCCAAGATGTTTTCGACTTTGGTCTTGAAAAAAGAAGTAAGTTTGGAAAATTTCTCACGAGGATTGTCGTGAGTAACCAGGGGTTCAGGAGTTTGCAGGAGTTCTCTGATAACCCTGAAGGATTCCTTCGAGGAGTTAGAAGAGAGACCTATTCTCTCCTCGAAAAACACAGCTTTCGCTGCCTTAATTGCGGATTTATAGGTACCGAGAGCCACCCGGTATTCTGTACGGCTCTTTTCACTCCAGTCCTTCCTCCAGATTCGCTCCAACCTCTTGCAGCCCTTCCTGAGTGTTCTCAGTTCTGGTGTATACCAGGGGGCTGATCCCACTCTTCTACCCCTGGTAAGTAATCTTTTCTTCGGGAGAATGGCATCAAGCGAATTGGTCAGCCAGGTGCTAAGGTTCTCATCGGCTACCAGCGGATCGGACCCAAAAAGGGGCCGGGACGACTCCAAGTGTGTTGCCCAGATGTCCACTGGAAGCCTAGACCAGGCTCTTTCAACCGTATATACCCTGGGGGTTGATGCCACTGAGACATCAAGCTGCCATCGGGCCGGGACCATAAAATGGTCTGTCCAGGGCAGAGCCAGCGCGGGCAGTACTTTGAGGCGATCCGAGTTTGAGGATATAGGATCAAGCAGGTGTCCCTTCGCATGCGTTGCACCCGAGTTGGCCAGACTGATCTCAAACGCTTTGAGATCGAACTGCAGATCTGCACCCAGAGAGCAAGAGGGGTCGTCAAAGTGAATGTTAAAATCACCCAATGCCACAAAGTTGGCAGTAGAGGAGGCAAGGAGCGCGACCGTTTCGTGAAAGGAGTAGATAAAATTGCCCATAGTCCCAGGGGGGCGGTAAATAAGAAGGCCAGCCAGGGACGCCGTAGGCGACAGACGAAGGGAGAACTGACAGCTCTCGCAGTCGCTCAACCCTCCATCTTGAACCTTACACACTAACGTATCCCTATAAAGGATGGCAATTCCTCCACCCCGCCCCACAGGTCTGTCTAGATGGGATATGAGGAAGCCTGGTGGAAGTGCTCTAACCATGTCCGGGCCGGAGCATGAGGAAATCCAGGTCTCCGTTAGGAACAAGACATCCAATTTATGGTCAAGTATGAGAGAGTTAATTTCAGTCGCGTGATTTGGTAGAGAGCGACAGTTCAGCAAAGCTAGTGATAACACAGAGTTATCCAGATCCGGATTGCAGGCCCCACAGGGGAGGAACGGGCCAGTATGTGGACACCTTCCTTAAGCCATTGGTCACCCAACAAAAGTCCTATGTTTGCTACTCGGCTCACATTATCTCTATGATCAAGGGTATGACATTTAACTCGGAAAATCAGATTTTAGTCACCCTCGACATAGAGGCGTTGTACACCAATATACCGCAAGATAACACCATTATGGTTATTGGTGATATCCTTGAAAATGCAGACCTTAGAGGAGCTAATAAAGACTTTATAGTACAGTGTATTAGACTGGTACTGAAAAACAATATGTTTTTATTTAAGGATGAGTTGTTTCTCCAATGTAAGGGTACCAGCATGGGAGCAACTTGTGCTCCAAGTCTGGCATGTTTATATGTAGCCAGGTTTGAGGATATGCATGTCTTCAATGAGGTGGCGCCCTTCTTTGAGAATATAAAGATGTGGCTTCACTTCATTGACAACATCTTTTTCATCTGGGAGGGAAATACTAATACCTTAGAGGTGATTACAAGTGCCACACAGACAGTAATTTCTCCTGAGGCGTAAGCCGGGAGTAGGTTTGCACGATATTTTAACAATTTGAGTGTCACTTATTAACTGTTTTAATCCTTGTGCACCCATTTCCTGTACTCTATTCAGGGCTCTCACGCTTTGGATCAAAACCGCACAGCGGATTTAAGCGCTGTTTGCAGTACAAAACCCAGTGCCGCCATTCCCGCCGCAGACACAGGCCATGCCCCTTTTTCGAGAGGCCACACACCCCACCGGCCGTCACTACTAAAGGACGCTGATTACAAGCGCCACAAAGACAGTAATTTCTCCTGAGGCGGAAGCCAGGAGTAGATTTGCACGATATTTTAACAATTTGAGTGTCACTTATTACCTGTTTTAATCCTTTTGCACCCATTTCTTGTACTCTATTCAGGGCTCTCACGCTTTTGATCAAAACCGCACAGTGGATTTGAGCGTTGTTTGCAGTACAAAACCCAGTGCCGCCATTACCGCCGCGGACACATGCCATGCCCCTTTTTTGAGAGGCCACGCCCCCCGCTGGCCATCACTACTAAAGGACGCTGATTACAAGCGCCACACAGACAGTAATGTCTCCTGAGGCGGAAGCCGGGAGTAGGTTTGCACGATATTATAACAATTTGAGTGTCACTTATTACCTGTTTTTAATCCTTCTGCACCCATTTCCTGTACTCTATTCAGGGCTCTCACGCTTTGGATCAAAACCGCACAGCGGATTTTTAGCGCTGTTTGCAGTACAAAACCCAGTGCCGCCATTACTGCCGCGGACACAGGCCACGCCCCTTTTTGAGAGGCCACGCCCCCCGCTGGCCGTCACTACTAAAGGACACTGATTACAAGCGCCACACAGACAGTAATGTCTCCTGAGGCGGAAGCCGGGAGTAGGTTTGCACGATATTATAACAATTTGAGTGTCACTTATTACCTGTTTTAATCCTTGTGCACCCATTTCCTGTACTCTATTCAGGGCTCTCACGCTTTGGATCAAAACCGCACAGCGGATTTAAGCGCTGTTTGCAGTACAAAACCCAGTGCCGCCATTCCCGCCGCAGACACAGGCCATGCCCCTTTTTCGAGAGGCCACACCCCCCACCGGCCGTCACTACTAAAGGACGCTGATTACAAGCGCCACACAGACAATAATTTCTCCTGAGGCGGAAGCCAGGAGTAGATTTGCACAATATTTTAACAATTTGAGTGTCACTTATTACCTGTTTTAATCCTTTTGCACCCATTTCTTATACTCTATTCAGGGCTCTCATGCTTTGGATCAAAACCGCACAGTGGATTTGTGCGCTGTTTGCAGTACAAAACCCAGTGCCGCCATTACCGCCGCGGACACAGGCCATGCCCCTTTTTTGAGAGGCCATGCCCCCCGCTGGCCGTCACTACTAAAGGACGCTGATTACAAGCGCCACACAGACAGTAATGTCTTCTGAGGCGGAAGCCGGGAGTAGGTTTGCACGATATTATAACAATTTGAGTGTCACTTATTACCTGTTTTTAATCCTTCTGCACCCATTTCCTGTACTCTATTCAGGGCTCTCATGCTTTGGATCAAAACTGCACAGCGGATTTAAGTGCTGTTTGCAGTACAAAACCCAGTGCCGCCATTCCCGCCGCGGACACAGGCCTCGCCCCTTTTTTGAGAGGCCATGCCCCCTGCCGGCCGTCACTACTAAAGGACTCTGATTACAAGCGCCACACAGACAGTAATTTCTCCTGAGGCGGAAGCCGGGAGTAGGTTTGCACGATATTTTAACAATTTGAGTGTCACTTATTACCTGTTTTTAATCCTTCTGCACCCATTTTCAGTACTCTATTCAGGGGTCTCACGCTTTGGATCAAAACCGCACAGTGGATTTAAGCGCTGTTTGCAGTACAAAACCCAGTGCCGCCATTCCCGCCGCGGACACAGGCCACGCCCCTTTTTCCAGAGGCCACATCCCCCGCCGGCCGTCACTACTAAAGGACGCTGATTACAAGCGCCACACAGACAGTAATTTCTCCTGAGGCGGAAGCCGGGAGTAGGTTTGCACGATATTTTAACAATTTGAGTGTCACTTATTACCTGTTTTTAATCCTTCTGCACCCATTTTCAGTACTCTATTCAGGGGTCTCACGCTTTGGATCAAAACCGCACAGTGGAATTAAGTGCTGTTTGCAGTACAAAACCCAGTGCCGCCATTCCCGCCGCGGACACAGGCCTCGCCCCTTTTTTGAGAGGCCATGCCCCCTGCCGGCCGTCACTATTAAAGGACTCTGATTACAAGCGCCACACAGACAGTAATTTCTCCTGAGGCGGAAGCCGGGAGTAGGTTTGCACGATATTTTAACAATTTGAGTGTCACTTATTACCTGTTTTTAATCCTTTTGCACCCATTTCTTGTACTCTATTCAGGGCTCTCACGCTTTGGATCAAAACCGCACAGCGGATTTAAGTGCTGTTTGCAGTACAAAACCCAGTGCCGCCATTCCCGCCGGGGACACAGGCCTCGCCCCTTTTTTGAGAGGCCATGCCCCCTGCCGGCCGTCACTACTAAAGGACTTTGATTACAAGCGCCACACAGACAGTAATTTCTCCTGAGGCGGAAGCCGGGAGTAGGTTTGCACGATATTTTAACAATTTGAGTGTCACTTATTACCTGTTTTTAATCCTTCTGCACCCATTTTCAGTACTCTATTCAGGGGTCTCACGCTTTGGATCAAAACCGCACAGTGGATTTAAGCGCTGTTTGCAGTACAAAACCCAGTGCCGCCATTCCCGCCGCGGACACAGGCCACGCCCCTTTTTCCAGAGGCCACATCCCCGCCGGCCGTCACTACTAAAGAACGCTGATTACAAGCGCCACACAGACAGTAATTTCTCCTGAGGCGGAAGCCGGGAGTAGGTTTGCACGATATTTTAACAATTTGAGTGTCACTTATTACCTGTTTTTAATCCTTCTGCACCCATTTTCAGTACTCTATTCAGGGGTCTCACGCTTTGGATCAAAACCGCACAGTGGATTTAAGCGCTGTTTGCAGTACAAAACCCAGTGCCGCCATTCCTGCCGCGGACACAGGCCACGCCCCTTTTTCCAGAGGCCACATCCCCAGCCGGCCGTCACTACTAAAGGACGCTGATTACAAGCGCCACACAGACAGTAATTTCTCCTGAGGCGGAAGCCGGGAGTAGGTTTGCACAATATTTTAACAATTTGAGTGTCACTTATTACCTGTTTTTAATCCTTCTGCACCCATTTTCAGTACTCTATTCAGGGCTCTCACGCTTTGTATCAAAACCGCACAGCGGATTTAAGCGCTGTTTGTAGTACAAAGCCACGCCCCTTTTTCGAGAAGCCACGCCCCTGCCAGGATCTCCCTCCCCGTACAAAAATGTGTATCTTCCTGTCGCGCAGCGGGCGCGCCGTTTGCGTGCCGAAGGCGTGCCTAAGGCAAGCCCGTCTGCGCCCGTCCGTGCCCAACCGGGCCCCGGGGCGAGGCATGCTGCCTGGTTCTGCCCTTACTCTCGCTCTGCCCTTTTATCCTACAACAACAGACAGGGTCACATATCGAGAGGTACCCACACTAAAGCTAACAATTTAGGGATCTTGGTGGACTGCACATGCCCTGGTGAATTGCTTTCCACACCGTTCAATGCCCGTCTCATTTGGCCCAAGCCTATTCCCCAACCTCACTCCTTGACATTCTACTACTTAAATACCCGCTCTCTTGTCAAACATCAACAGGATATCTTCCTTTTTTTGATCACAGAGCACCCTGATGTCCTTTTATTAACGGAGACCTGGCTGACTCCAGACTCTGCCCCAGATATTTTAGCTGCACTTTCCCCAAACTATTACATCATTCATGCAGATCGTGCCAATGGCAGGTGTGGTGGGGGGTGGCAGCAATCATCCACTCTTCCTTAAGAACTACCACCCTTACCTCCATTAACTTACCAGATATTGACAATCTTGTCTTAAAGTTCGAAACCCCCAACACTACTATGTTGTGCGTACTTCTGTATAAACCTCCTAAATCAATGCCATCCTTCCCTTTCTTGTTTAGCGAACAAATCGCCAACTTAGCCATTGAACACTCTCAGATCCTTTTGGCAGGTGATTTTAATTACTGGTTCAATGACCCCTCGGAAGGCCCTCAATCCGGTGAGCTCACTGAGCTCCTCACAAACCTGAACCTCTCCCAACAAGTTCTTTTGCCTACCCACTGTAAAGGTCATATTCTAGATCACATCTGGTCCAATTTTCCATTCAACACATCCCCACTCACCATTCCCTACCTCTGGTCAGACCATTTTCTTCTCAAATTCGAACTTACTTGGTCTGCGTTGAAATCACCCACCACGCTAACTTGCTGCAGGGCAAGGAAATGGAAAACACTTGACAAACCAGATTTCATAAATACACTAAACAATACGATTCCTCTCCCACACCCTGATATTAATTCTGCAGAGTCCAACCTAGCGGACTGGCTCCAAAATGCTAGCTACATCCACGCACCAGTCAAAGATATCAAACTGGCCCGGCGAGCTGACGCTCAGCGTTGGTTTTCCCAAGACCTAAAAGCAAAAAAACGATATCTGCGCCAACTTGAGCGAAAGTGGCGCCGCTGCTACTCCCCTGACCTAAAATCTGAGTTCATCACGGCCAGGAAGGAATACATGAAGGCCATTTTGGTCGCTAAATCTGCCTACTTTTCCTCCCGTATCCTAAACTCTACCGACAAACCCAAGGATACCTTCTCAATCTTAAATGAGCTGACTGATTTAGACAGCGTACGCCCTATGGAGGCTCGAACCCAGACCTTCTGCGATGCCCTCAACAAATACTTCATTGATAAAATTGTGGACATCAAAGCGAGCATCCCCAGTTCCTCTAGCGCTACCCCCTCTCCTCACCATTCCCCTACCATTGAGGTTACTCTAAACAGGTTTCCTACCATGACCTCTGAGCAATTCCTAGCGTTATTGACAAGAGTCGAGTCCGGGGCATCCTCTGATAAATCCCGACCCTACATTCTCAAAGACTGTTTGTCCTCCGTCCCTACGCCGGCCCTTACCTTACTGAACACTTCTCTCACTTCCGGCCTAGTACCCCGTGCATTTAAGGAGGCAACAGTCATCCCACTTCTGAAGAAACATGGGGCGGACCCCTCCTGCATGGCAAACTACCGGCCAATTTCCTTGCTCCCCTTTTTGGCTAAAGTCTTAGAAGCCCATGTCGCGAAACATCTGTCCAACTTTTTGGAGAGCTCAAACTGTCTAGATTCCCACCAGGCAGGTTTTTGCCCTGCCCACTAAACTGAGGCAGTGGTAGTCGCGGTCCTTGACTCGCTCCGTGACTGCACTGACAGACACTCCCCTCAGGCCCTGGTGCTCCTAGATCTGTCGGCCGCTTTTGACACGGTCGACCATGACATACTGATCAACCGTGTCAATCAGGCTGGCATCAGGGGTCTAGCGGCAGATTGGCTGAAGTCCTTCTTGGAGAATCATTCCCAGTCGGGTACCCTGGTTGGTCCTAAATGGTCCATCACCTGTGGAGTCCCTCAGGGCTCATCACTGTCACCCCACCTGTTTAACATCTACATTCTCCCATTAATCCAGGCCTTAAGAGACATGCAGGTGTCTTTATTTAACTACGCAGACGACCTGCAACTGCTCTTTATGATCGACAACTCCACACTCTCCATTTCTCACTTTCAGTCTACCTTGCGGTTCATCCAAACCCGGATGAACCAAAATCACTTAAAATTAAACCCTGGTAAAACTGAAGGTGCAACGTTTCTTCACTCCTGCATCCTTGACCCAGGTGGTGATTACCACGGTTTTGTCCCACCTGGATTATGCAAATTCCATATACCTAGGCCTTCCCCTTTATCTCTTAAAGCGCCTCCAAATGGTCCAGAATTACTCAGCCAGGTTAATTACTGCGCAACCCAGATGGCACTCAGCATCTCCTCTGCTTAGGGACCTCCACTGGCTCCCCCTGGCCCAACGTTGCTCTTTTAAAACTGGTTGCATGATCTTTAAATCTCTACATTGTAAAAGCCCTACATTCATAGACAATATCCTCACCAGGTACACCCCCTCCCGCAATCTGCACTCTGCGCATCAAGCCCACCTCCAGACACCTGCCTTCAAACGCAAACGTACTGGTGGCTGCAGATTTCCGGTTCTTGCATCTCGCCTTTGGAACACCTTCCCCTTCGAGATTAGATCATGCCCAGACCTCTTGTCTTTTAGCAAAGCCTTGAAAACATGGCTTTTTAAACAAGCGTATCACAGATCGCCTTCCCCTCCCGCCTTCAGGATTCGTCTCTGTCTACTCTAGCGCCAGGAAACCAACCGGTGGCAGCACGCTCAATAAATACTTTTTAACATTAACATTAACATTAGAGGAATTCCTAGAATGGCTAAACTTAGGAGATGAGAATCTCGGATTTACAGCGGCATATGACAACAGTGCAGTCAATTTCTTGGACATTACTATTAAGAATATGGAAGGATTACTAGAAGTAAAATTATACACCAAATCTACAGATAAAAATACACTCCTACATTATAGTAGTTATTACCCCGGGTACCATTGTGACAATGTACCATTTGGACAATTCCTCCGGATGAGGAGGAATTGTTCCAATATGGGAGACTATCTGAAACATGCAGATACTCTTGCTGAAAAACTAAAAGATAGGGGATATCCCAAGAAATTGACTATAGGATTCCTATAAAATCGTGAAAGCATGATATATCCAGATCCCAACTACAAGAAAGTAAAATCTACAACAAACTCGAAGTTGGTCTTTTTCAGCCAATTTTCTAATATCAGTAATAGACTGATAAATGTCATTTATTCGAATTGGAACATTTTGAATATTGGCAAAGATGAAAAAATTCCGAAACCTATTTTTGCATTTAGACGGAATGAAAATATCCGTAATAATCTGGTCCATACATATAGAGAGGAAAGCCATACCAATCAGAGGACCATGACAGGGAACAAAGTAGTAGGCAATTACAAATGTGGCAATTGCTCGATATGTGAGAACTGTTATGTCAATCAATCAATCAAATACACTTATAAAGCGCGCTACATACCCGTAGGGTCTCAAGGCGCTGGGGGGGGGGGGGGGGGGGGGTGCCGCTACTGCTCGAACAGCCAGGTCTTCAGCTTCTTCCTGAAGGAGAGGTGGTCTTGGGTCAGGCGCAGGTCGGACGGGAGGGAGTTCCAGGTCTTGGCGGCCAGGTAGGAGAAGGACCTTCCTCCTGTAGTCGCTCTTCGGATGCGGGGGACGGCGGCGAGGGCGTGGTTGGCTGATCGGAGGTGGCGTTTGGGAGCGTAGAAGTTGACTCGGCTGTTGAGGTAGCTCGGGCCTTGGTCGTGTAGGGCTTTGTGTGCGTGGGTGAGGAGGCTGAAGGTGATTCTTTTGTTGACGGGGAGCCAGTGAAGGTCTCTCAGATGTCCGGAGATGTGGCTGGAACGTGGGATGTCGAGGATGAGTCTGGCTGAGGCGTTTTGGATCCGCTGGAGTCTCTTCTGGAGCTTGACGGTGGTCCCGGCGTAGAGGGCGTTGCCGTAGTCCAGTCGGCTGGTGACGAGGGCCTGGGTGACGGTCTTCCTGGTCTCTGTGGGGATCCACCAGAAGATCTTCTGTAGCATGCGTAGGATGTTGAAGCACGCCGAGGAGACGCTGTTGACTTGCCTGGTCATGGAGAGGGAGGAGTCCAGGGTGAAGCCCAGGTTTCGTGCATGGTCTGTCGGTTTGGGTGCGGTGCCCAGGGCGGGAGGCCACCAGGAGTCGTCCCAGGCGGAGGGTGAGGAGCCCAGGATGAGGACCTCCGTCTTGTCCGAGTTCAGTTTCAGGCGGCTGGTCGTCATCCACTCGGCTACCTCTTTCATCCCTTCGTGCAGGTTGGCTCTGGCGGCGGCGGGGTCGTTGGTCAGGGAGAGGATCAGCTGGGTGTCGTCGGCGTAGGAGATTATGCTGAGGTGGTGTTTGCGTACGATGGCCGCGAGGGGGCTCATGTAGACGTTGAAGAGGGTGGGGCTCAGGGATGATCCTTGGGGGACGCCGCAGATGACTTTGGAGGCTTCTGACTTGTACGGTGGTAGGCGGACTCTCTGTGTTCTTCCGTCCAGGAAGGAGATGATCCATTCCAGCGCCTTGTCCTGGATTCCGATGTTGCTGAGGCGCCGTACTAGGGTGCGGTGGCAGACCGTGTCGAATGCCGCGGAGAGGTCTAGGAGGATGAGGGCCGCTGTTTCTCCATTGTCCATCAGGGCTCGGATGTCATCGGTGGCGGCGATGAGGGCGGTCTCGGTGCTGTGTTTGGCTCGGAAGCCGGACTGTGAGGGGTCGAGGGATCCGTTCGTCTCGAGGAAGGCGGCCATCTGCTTGTTGACGGTCTTCTCGATGACTTTGGCTGGAAACGGGAGAAGCGAGATGGGGCGGTAATTCTTGAGGTCGGTGGGGTCCGCTGTTGGTTTCTTGAGTAGAGCGCTGAGTTCGGCGTGTTTCCAGCTTTCAGGGAAGATGGCGGTGTCGAAGGAGGTGTTGATGGTGTCTCGCAGGTGGGGTGCGATGACAGCGTCGGCCTTGTTGAAGACGTGGTGAGGGCAGGGGTCGGTCGGTGATCCGGAGTGGATGGAGTTCATCGTGCGGATGGTGTCTTCGGTGCTGATCGGGGTCCAGGCGTGGAGGGTGGTGGTGGGGGGGGGGTGGCTGGTCGGTCGTGGTGTGCGTTGGTTGGTTGTTGAAACTGCTGTGTATGTCCGTGATCTTGTTGTGGAAGTATGAGGTGAGGGAGTTGCAGAGGTCTTGCGATGGGGTGATGTCGTTGTTTCCTGCGCTGGGGTTGGAAAGCTCTTTCACGATGTTGAAGAGTTCCTTGCAGTTGTGTGCGTTGTTGTCCAACCGGTCCTTGAATGCAGTTTTCTTGGCGGCGCGGATCAGCTGGTGGTGTTTCCGGGTGGCAAGTTTGTAGGAGGTTCTGTTGTCCGGTGTCGGTGTCCGGTGTCGGTTCCCTTTTCCACTCACTTATAATAACTACAACATGGTGGCCAAAACTCTCAACAACTGTAGGAGCAGTAATTTAATATACCTACTGCTCTGCCCCTGTGGATTGGCATACGTAGGGGAAACTGGAAGATAGATAAGATTACGCTTGCTTGAACATAGATCTACACTTAAAACTGGTAAAGTGAATGCCCCCATGGTAGACCATTTCATGAAATCTAAACATAAACATACTGAATTTTCATGGTTTATTATAGAAAAGATTACATATTCTAAAAGAGGAGGCAATGTAGTAATTAAACAAAAAAAAACAGAGAGCAGTGGTATATCTCTACACTTGGTTCTATAAATAAGGGGTTCAACACGAAAGAAGATTGGATGAGAATTGTAGTATAAATATCTTTCTCCCCACTTCTTTAATTCCCCAATGATTCATAACTCTGGAAGTTTTTATAATAATGATTCTGGGCAAGATTATACAATTAATATAATCCTGTGTACACATTAAGGGCCAATAAAATTACAGAGCAGCGTGTTGTTTACCCACTTTAGAGTGGAACATATGTAAAAGATCGCAATGTCATTTTTTAACTTAAAAGAATTTCAGCTGCTTGCGATTTAGCAATTAGCATTAAAGAAGGAATAAAAATGTATAATAGGTGAGATTCCATGCCTTATTCTTAGGTACTTCGGGAACAGACATAGAATTAGGGCATATTGTTGAGGCACACGATCGAGCGAGAAACACTGTACGTAACTAGTGTTTTAACTGAATATTAAATATAGTATTAAGATTACCCAACGCAGACAATAGGCGAGACAAACAACACTTGTGCAATGCACGAAGATGAATAAAGTTGCGTTCAAAAAAGAAACGGCCTTTAGTCTATGGCACCCAGTGTAATTACGTCATGGAGCGACGCCTTTTAAAATGGCCCAGTCTTGGAGACTAGTCCTTTTACGATTTCTCACGATCGGAGAGACGTGGAAGATACAGGACAAGCCGGGGAGGCCCTGCCGTTGGAATTAAAAGGTATGACGATAATCGACCTGGGTGGGGCTTTAGCATGACAACAACTAGGATAAATATATAGATATTAAACGCCATGTAAACAGAGGCTTTCATAAGATCATATAGATATCGTATACGAAACTGTGTGGGCAACCCGTACTAACATAGCGTTTACAACACATAGCGACCAAATACAGAGGTTTTTCTTAACCCCGTGATGGATTAGATAACTGGTTGAGCTATGAATTACGGCAAACGAAAACATTTGAGAAGGGATTTTGTGCATATGAACAGGCACTTTGGGTTGCAAAGTTAGTAACTAATAGGATCTTTGTCTCTCCCCTCCCCTGTTTGTATACAGCCACGAGCAATTAGCACCTGGGGTCGAAAATAGGATTACCACATATTGGCTGCCTATGAATTAGGTGAGATGGCATTTGAGTTAAAATAAGGGATTTGTGTAAGAAATGCCATAGAAGTAAGTTGAGACTTACACATACTCTTTTCCCCAAAGGTACGGTGACAGACACTAGAAATCCAACAACTGGTCTAACTGCAAAAATACAGGGTGAAGTAAAGACACCCACTCACAAGGTAATTATTGTATCCCTGTGATATATATATTTGTTTGACAGGGACCAATTGGATGGCTTTTGATTAAATTGGGATAGAGAATAACTCCAAATTGAGCAACGTTTTCCCATGCCACCATCTAACCAATTAGGTAACACACAGATTTCTGCAAACCAGGACTAAAAGTAACAAATGGCTTGATTTTTAATAATGGCCCCATTGTGGTTAAATAGTTGTATTATATTTGACAGCTTTTGACCCTCGTCAAGTAAAGACAACCCCATTGTCCAGTGGAACTTTTACGGGATTCTTACCTATGTGTGATTACAGAGGTGAGGTGTTTATTATGTAAAAAGAAAAGGATGAGTGAGGTTGTATCTAAGTGGAATGTACGGTGTGGAGTGTGAGCAACAAGGTGTATTATTGATGGTAGTGAACCACTTACATTGCAAAAATATGTATGGAGGGGTTAAATTGTCTTTGAATTTGGGGGGGTTTTAAACAATAAAAAGAGATAGAGTCTTTTTGTGCCAACAAATGATGTTTTATTAAATCAACACAGAAACAATGAATTAGATAAGAGGAGATGTTTTAGACAAAATGACACTTAATTGAGATGAATACTGAAATGAATATGGATGTATTCTTGCATTAATAGGCAATATTTATGTAATCATTATGTTTTTACATTTAAAAATGAATTATAAATAGGGTACATATATTCATGAGGTAAAGACATGCTTTATCTCTGTATTAGGTGATACGAGTGACATGGAGAAATAATTACCTAATGTCCTCAGGTGGCTATAACCAGCGAAAGCCTCCAAAACGCGTTGACGCATTATTTAAGTGTTACAATTGGAGTGGTCAACAAGTAGAGGGGCATAGGGTAGGGACTCCCAACCCTGTGTTGTCCAGATTAATGTCTAAATTAACAGTGAGAAGACATATTTTATTGTCTTTTCCTTTCTCCTGTGTAGCTTTATGAACTTTTATGATTGTAATTTGTTTTTTTGAAACTTATGAGTGTTTTATATAAGTGTACATTCAATAGAATGTTTTTAATATGTAAATAAACAGTCTGTTTTGATTTAATAGATGTATTAAAAAAAATGTCTTTGTAAGTGTTTCACACGACGCACAACGTGTGCTCAACTCACCCAGGAGAGTGATTCTAGTGAAGTGGTTGGACTGTATGGGTCTGAGGCTTGATGATATATGGTTTACCCAAAAGGGAACAACTTTTTTACTTTATAGTTTACCTATAGTATACTGTAGTACCTCTGAAGCACTTGAATGTAACATATCCACATAAATACGTTTCAAGTCTATGCTTCAATTTGCACTGCTGGTGAATTTGTATGTGTTAGGAGTGGATTTATAACCCCCTTGTGCCTCATTTACACTTCTGTTGCGTCACTTTTGTGATGCAGCGGTGGTGCAAAAGATGTACCTGGTGTCTGGTATTTACAATGTGATGCATATGGAAGGTGCATCACATTCTAAAGCCCTGCGCCAGAAGGAGGCTTTCCTGCACAGAGGGGTGGGGAGGAGGTGTTCTGGTGCAGGAACGCCGCCTAAAAGTGACTGATTGAAAACTATAAGATTTCATTCAGTCACGTTTAGGCCTATGCTCCGTCAAAACCCTGCACCTGCTTGAAACAGATGTAAGGATTGACACAGCATTGTGAGCTTCGGGCCCCAAGAGCACTGCTGTAGCTGCGTTGCACTTGCAATGCAAGTCAAGCATTGCGCCATCTTCACAACACAAATACATCACATATATGTGCCGTTTTTGCCCTATAATACACCTCATTGTAAATACGGTGCATCCAATGTGGTGATGTCACAGTGCACAATAACTGGCATATCTCTGGGGATCTACCACTTATTGTACATCTGCTGATTACTGTTTGAATGTAGTGAATAGATTACTACACACTGATCAAAGAGACACTACAAAACTATAACAGGAATGACAGAGTGCATGGTGGAAGTGTAAGGATAAAGATTGGGGAATTCAAAATATAAAAAGGTACATTTGCAGGTGCATAGAACAGTACATGCATAGTAAATAGGAGTTTGAAGCAGTCCATATACTAAGGCCTACATTACTTTATGAATATCTGGGTACTGACTGGATGATAAGAGTTCTGCAAGTAGTGTCGACCTGAATGTGTAACTGCTTCACTTTTAGAACAGTGTATACATAAGCACAGCAGTGTCAGAGTGTTTGCTTTAAGTATAAGGATACAGACTGGGGAATTGAAGGTATAAAAGACAAGTGTGCAGGTGCATAGAAGACTGCATGCATTGTCTATAGGGGTTTAAAGCAGTACATGGCCTAAGGGATACTTTGTTCCATAATTACTTGGGTACTGACTGTATGATTACAGTTCTGCAAAGAAACTGCATGACAGAATTTATAAGAGCTTCATTTTTAGCACAGTGCAAAGATAAGGATATTCTTCTGAATACCTCAGTACAATTCTGAATCAGTAATGAAAGAGTATTTTCTGGAAGTGTAAGGATAGAGACTGGAATTGAAGGTATACAACACAAATTTGCTGGTGCATAGAACAGTGCATGCATAGTCATCAGAGGTTTTAAGCAATCCATGCCCTAAGGCCCACTTTACCCCATGAGTACTTGGGAACTGGCTGAATGATTACTATTTTGCAAGTTGACTGTCTGGCTGAATGTATAGCAGCTTCACTTTTAGAACAGTGTATAGATAAGCACTTAGTGCTGTATGGCTCAATATAATACTGAAACATTAGTGTGATAGTGTTTGCTGGAAGTGTAAGGATATAGACTGGGGAATTCAAGGTATAAAAGACAATTTTACCAGTGCATAAAAGACTGCAGCAAAGTCTATAGGAGTTTGAAGCATTCTATGACCTAAGCCCTATTTTAAGGCATGAGTACTTAGATACTGAGTGGATAATTACAGTTCTGCAAAGAAAGTGCCTGCCTGAATTAATACAGCTTCAGTTTCACCACAGTATATATATAAGGAAATACTGCTGAATGGCTCACTACAATATTGAAAGAGTAAAGTGGGAGTGATTGGAAATTCTAATGATACAGACTGGGGAATTGAATGTATACAAAACAAGTTTGTAGCTACATAGAAGGCTGCATGCATAGTCTATACAGGTTTAAAGCAGTCCATGGCCTAAGGCCTACTTTGCACCATGATTACTTGAGTACTGACTGGATAATTACAGTTCTACAAGGAGAGTGTCTGACTGAATTTGAAATAAAAAATGTTCATTTTTAGCACAGTGCATAGATAAGAACATTCTGCTGAATAGCTCACTACAATACTGAATCCTACTCTAAGGGTGAACTTGGCCATCCTGTTAGGGTGACCTTGGCGATACTGTAAGGGCTTACTTTGCCACACTGTAAGGGTTAGCTAGGCCATATAGTATGAGTGAGCTTTGCCATACATAAAAGGTGAGCTTGGCCATACTGTAAGGGTCACCTTGGCCATATTGTAAGGGTGAGCATGGCCATACTGTAAGAGAGAGCATGACCATTATGTAAAAGTGAGCTTGCCCATATTGTAAGAGTGAGCTTGGCCATGCTGTAAAAGTGAGCTTAGCTATGTTGTAAGAGTGAGCATGGTTATAATGTAAGAGTGAGCTTGGCCATACTGTAAGAGTGAGCTAGGCCATACTTTAGGAGTGAGATTGGTCAAACTATAAACATGATCTTTGCCATAATGTAGGAGAGAGCGTGGCCATGCTGTAAGTGTGAGCTAGCCCATACTGTAAGAGTGAGCTTGGACATAGTGCAAGAGTGAGCTTGTACCTGCTATGAGAGTGATATTGGCCATGTTATAAGAGTGAGCTTCCATATTGCAAGAGTGAGCTTGGCCATAATGTAAGAGTGAGCTTGGCAATGCTGTAAGTGTGAGCTAGTCCATACTGTGAGATTTAGTGTGGCCATAGTGCAAGAGTGAGCTTGACCATGCTATAAGAGTGATATTGGCCATGTTGTAATAGTGAGCTTGGCCATATTGTAGGATTGAGCTTGGCCATACTGTAAGCGTGAGCTTGGCCATACTGTAAAGGTGAGCATGGCCATACTTTAAGCGTGAGCTTGGCCATGCTGTACGAGTGAACTAGTCCATACTGTGAGAGTTAGTGTGGCCATAGTGCAAGTGTGAGCTTGGCCATGCTATAAGAGTGATATTGGCCATGTTGTAATAGTGAGCTTGGCCATATTGTAAGATTGATCTTGGCCATACTGGAAGAGTGAGCTTGGCCATACTGTAAGAGTGAGTTGGCCATACCGTAACAGTGAGCTTGACCATACTGTAAGAGTGAGCTTGGCATGCTGTAATGGTAAACTTGGCCATACTGTAAGGGGGAGCGTGCCCCTACTGTAAGGGTGAACTTGGCCACATTGTAAGAGTTAGCTTTGCCATGCTGTAAGAGTGAGCTTGGCAATACTGTAAGAGTGTGCTTGGCCATAGTATAAGATTGCCTTGGCCATATTGTAAGAGTGAGCTTTGTCATACTGTAAGAGTGAGCTTGGTCTTACTGCAAGAGTGAGCTTGTCCACACTGAAGGAGTGAGTTTGGCAATACTGTGAGAGTGAGCTTTGCAATACTATAATGATAAGCTTGGCCATACTGTAAGGGTGAGCTTGGCCACATTGTAAGGGTGAGCTTGGTCATACGGATAGAGTGAGCTTGGCCATACTGTAAGAGTGTTTTTGGCCATACAGGAAATGTGAGCTTGTCCATATTGTAAGGGTGAGCTTGGCCATACTTAAGAATGAGTTTGGCCCTACTGTGAGAGTTAGCTTGTCCATATTGTAATATTTAACTTGGCCATACTGTAAGAGTGAGCTTTGCCACACTTTAAGAGTGAGCTTAGCTATGTTGTACGAGTGACATTGGCCATACTATAAGAGTGAGCTTGGCCAGAGTGTAAGAGTGGGCTTGGCCATGCAATTAGAGTGTTGTTGGCCATCTGGTATGACTGATCTTTGCCATTCTGTATGAGCGAGCTTGGCAATATGGTAAGAGTGAGTTTGGCCATACTGTAAGGGTGAGCTTGGCCATACTGTTAGGGTGAACTTGGCCATACGGTAAGGGCTAGCTTGGCCAACTGTAAGGGTGAGCTAGGTCATATTGTAAGAGTGAGCTTTGCCATACTTTAAGGGTGAGCTTGGCCATACTGTAAGGGTGAGCTTGTCCATGTTGTAAGGGTGAGCTTGGCCATACTTTAAGAGAGAGATTGACGGGGCGTGGCTTAGCGCCCGATGTGGATGGCGGCTCCCGTGTGAGCGCTCCGGATCCTCCAAGGGATTTACCCTCTCCGTCCTGTGACGGACGCCTACCGAAAGAAGCATCTCACGTCGGAGCATGGGAGCACCGCCGTGATTACAACGGCGGCGCATTTTGACCTTTCCTTAAGCTTTTTTTGTGGCAATTAAGAGCGGCCGCGGCTCCCTGTCAGCTGCGACCGCCATTTTGTTTCTTCTTAGCGTCTGTCGCACTCATTCTCTCAGACAATGCCACCTTCATTTGCTGCCCCAGACTTCCACAAACACTCACGGTGAGCTCATTTTTTCAACTTTAAACGTGCCAGTGTTTCCATCCTGCTTGCCTTATCCTGCAAAGGCAATGTTTATGGACATTAAGATCTCGGCGGCCATTTTATCTCTTTTGGATGTTGTCCACATGATGCTCCCCCTTCTTCTTGCTGCCAATGCCTACCTATGACTGCATGTACTTTCTGAACTGTCCTCATCTACCACGCAGCTGCAGTTTTTTTTTCATACAAATGCTGGCATTTTGTCTCTCATATTGTGGGCATTCTGCGTTCTTTTTTCCTGCATAGAGGCTTCTTGACTCATGCATATGGACACTGTTATTTGTCCTTATGTGCATTTCTGTAGCTCTTGAGCAGTTGTGAAGAAGTTTCCTTCGGACCTCCTTGTTTTTGCCCGCTTTTGTCCATCAATCCTCCTCCATTTCTCTATTGACTCTCGCAGATACAGGTTTTTCCAGGTTCTAGTTCCTCTATTCCTTTCTTTTTGCTGGCGGATTTCATCATATGGAGAGAGGCGCTATTGGTCGTGTTTCCAAAACCCCATGACGTGTTTTCATCAAGAATTCTAAAGTCTTTTCTGCATTGGCGCACCTGGAAGCATCTCAAGAACTTGCCATCCAAATGTCGCAGTCCAATGCAGAACGTCCTGTTCAGCCCCCAGGGAAAGCTACGCGAAACGCCTCAAAAAAGACCCTCCATCACCGTCCGGCTCTGCTTCAGCTGTATCTATGGAACTACTGTTGGAGGAGATACATGCTCTTCGACCTTTTATGGAGGAAACCAACTCTAAGTTGCAGGTCTTAACCGATAATTGGTCACAGATGGATGCGAGAGTGACGACTGTGGAACACTCCATATCCTCTCTTCAAGAATCATCCTCCAAGGTGACGCACATGCAGTCGCAGATTTCTTCTCTTCAGAAGCAGGTTGAGGAACTTGAAAATCGAAATCGACGCAACAACCTCCGTATTTACGGCCTGGCGGAAAATTGTGAGGGGACTGACCCCATTGCTTTCTTCAAATCTTTCCTGCCTAAGCTCCTTCACTAACCTGAGGGAACAACGCTAAATATCCAGCGAGCACATAGGCTTGGCCGCATTTCTTCATCTTCCTCTGCCTCTCCCAGACCACGAGGCGTCATCATGTACTTTCTGGAATATACTGATCTTCTCAAGGTTTTATCGGCGGCCCGCGCTTCCCCTCGCCTCACTTGGTCAGGTTCTACCCTCTTCTTTGCGCAGGATTATGCCAAAGCCACAGCCAGCTTTCCTGGATATGCGACCTGAGCTCCGATCCATTGGCGCCAGATATGGCCTTTTACAACCCCTGCCTTTTTAGAGTCACTCATAACAACAAAACGACGACCTACGAGGATCCTGTTCACCTTCGGAGCTTCCTCAATTCCTGCCAAACATCTGAAATGGACCTCTCCCAGTTCATCGTCAGCTTTTCCTCCATGACTTTCATAACCTACTATTTTGGTTTATTCACTAGTTCACATAGTTTCTGTTGATTTTATATATGTTTGTTTCTATCATGTTGTTGATACTCTTCTCCTCTCTGAATCCTTTCCCTTTATATATGTTCCCTTCTAGTTCCAAGATATGCTCATTTATTTTCCACTTATTCTGGCATCTTGTTTCTATTAGTAAATCGTGTGATGTCTTCTTCTACTCAACTCTTTTGTTTTCTTTTTCCTTCTACAGGTTTTACAGTTTACAGTATGTCCTTCCCTTGGTTTGACGGTTCGTTCACATCGGTTGTGCTGCCTCCCCCAGTGGGCATTCCCCCCTCAGTTTTCTCTTCTCGTCTTCCCTCCCCCGCGACCGCCCTCCCTCAGTTTCACCCTTCGTAAGTATGTTTCCCTTCCTTCCCTTGTTCTTCGGTATTCCCTTTTTGTCATTGATCTTGTTCTTATCTCTAGTTATTCTCTGTTTAAAGGTGTCTTCTCTTCCTCTCTCTCCTCCACTTCTGTGTCTTTACCTTTTTCAAATTTCTCTTCCTTGCATTTGCAATCCTCTACTTTATTTCTTTATTCATTTGTCTCTCTCTACCACGTTTTTGGTATACATATTTGCTCTTCATTCACATCTTTTCCTTTCTTTTTTTTCTTTCCTTCTTTTTTATGATCTCTTCCTTGCTGCTTATCATCTATTCTTGACCCTGTTCCTGTTTTTATTGAATTTCCTTTCTTCATCTCTTCCTATTTCTCCTTGGTATATTCTTTCCTTGTTCTTTCTGATTCTTCTACCATTTTTCCTGTTTACTCACCTGTACTTCCTCCTCACTATTCTTCAACTTCTTGCCATTTTGCCTCTTTTTCACTCTCATACCCTTTTTATTCATTTAATTATTCTGGGTATTTTTTATTTTCCTTTTTTTATTGATATTCTCTTATTCATTTTTATGATATGTCGCTAAAAATAGTTACATGGAATGTTAAGGGCGTTAATTCTCCAATCAAGCGACCGAGAATTTGATCACATCTTGCACGCTTAAATGTTGAAATTGCTTTTTTGCAAGAAACCCGTTTATCTGCTGAAGAATCTGTTAAACTGAAGAAAAGTTGGGTGGGTGATGTCTATTATTCTCCAGGGGATGGCAAGCGCAATGGGGTGGCCATTTTATGTCACAAAAATCTTTCTCATTCTTTGCTTATTCAAGAATCAGATGATGCAGGTCGATGGACATTTGTTAAGCTTTCTATTTTGAATGTTCCAATTTCCCTTCTAAACGTCTATGCCCCCACTGCTTGTGACCCCACTTTCTGGCACACCTTTTCCCATCATATCACCAGATTTATTGATAGTAATTTTATTTTAGCTGGAGATTGCAATCAACCCCTTGTCTCCTTTTTAGATAGGAATTCCAAGACTCATTTTGTTCCTAATAAATCACATAAACTCTTCTCTCAGGCTATCTCTCAACATAAACTTACGGATGCCTGGCGTTTATGTAACCCAGATTTGCAGGAATTTACTTTCTACTCTCCCTGTCATAATTCCCAATCCCGGATTGATTACATCTTTGTTACTCATGACATCGCCCAAACCCTTACTCATGCAGAGATAGGCCCGATACTTCTTTCAGACCATGCTCTCACTTTAGTTCAACTTGACATTCTCCCTAAATCAGTTGGACCCAAGCAATGGCGCTTTAATAATTCCCTCCTTTTAGACCCCAAATTCACTGCATCCTTCACTGAATTTTCCAATGAATTCTTCTCATTTAATGACACTCCCTCCCTTCCTAAGCACACCATTTGGGACGCCTTCAAAGCTGCAGCAAGGGATTTTATAATTGGCTATGTGGCAAAAAAACGGAGAGCTGCTCGTAGCTTTACAGCTACTCTCCTTCTTGACATTAAGAAATTGGAGCATTCTTATTTTACCTCCCGATCGCAAGACAGTCTAACAGCCTTGATTAATGCCAAAATGAACTTTAACAAAAAATCCACGGATGATGCGTCTTTATATCTATTGAAATCGAGTGCAAAGTTTTACGGTGGTAAAAATAAGGCTGGAAAGATTCTCGGTAATTATTTGAAAGTAAAGCATAACAAATTAAATATTGAATCAATCTATGACACACACTCTGTTCTCAAACATAAAAACACAGATATTCTTTCTGAATTTTCTGCCTTTTACAACACCTTATACTCTTCCGAAACCCAACCCTCCTCTCAATCCTTAGACTGCTTTTTCTCCAACATCCAAAAGCCAGCTCACTTCCCGCTTGACCTTTCTCATTTAGAGCTTAATATCTCTCAACAAGAGTTACTCACAGCACTTCAGAATCTCCAAAAAGATAAAGCTCCTAGGCCGGATGGCTTTACTGTTGAATTTTTCCTTAATTTCTCAAAACTTCTCATCCCTAAACTACACACCCTCATTGATGCTTTCCTCGCCTTGGGTTCTTCCTTCGGCTCTTTCTCTGATGCACATATCTGCCTCATACCCAAGGAGGGAAAAGACGCCCAACATTGTAAGAATTATAGGCCTATCTCCTTAGTTAACATTGATTATAAAATATTTGCGAAATCTCTTGCAGCACGTCTTGATCTTCTTCTCCCAGATCTTCTGGGTGAGGAACAATCAGGCTTTGTCAAGGGACGCTTTATAGCCGACAATACTAGATTGTTATTCAATGTTTTATCTAAGTCCCGTCACTTGCCCCATTCCCTTGCAGCCATTGCCCTTGATGCTGAAAAAGCATTTGATAGAGTTGAATGGGCCTACCTATTTCACACCCTTCACTGGTTTGGTTTTGGTCCCAAATTTATTTCCTTGATCTCCTTACTTTACTCCAATCCACGTGCAGCTGTCTGTGCTAATGGTCAAATCTCCTCCTTTTTTGATTTGGGAAGAGGTGTTCGTCAAGGGTGTCCCTTATCTCCTTTTCTTTTTTATTTTGGCCTTAGAACCCTTTCTATCTAAACTTCGTCAGAACCCTACCATTCAAGGCTTTCAAATATCAGATTCCCAAGTAAAGCTAGCTGCATACGCTGATGACATCCTTCTTTTTATTTCTAACCCCACTGATTCGATTCCCACCTTCCTGGCTGAAGTGCATGAATACTCCCAAATATCTGGCTATAAACTCAATAATTATAAATGTGAGATCCTACTGTTAACGAAATTCACATTTAAACCCAATTTTATTGCCTCCAACTTCACATGGAAATCCTCCCATATTAAATACCTTGGTTTACATATTACTCCTACTATTCCAGATACTGTCTCTATTCTGATGTCCTTTCTATGGAATAAGAAAAAGCCTAGAATGTCTCTTGCCCGATTGACTCGTCCTAAGAAAGAAGGTGGAGTTAACTTTCCAAATTTCCCTGCTTACCATAAAGCGTTCCTATTATGACAAGCTTCTTTCTGGCTGCAAGATCCCTGCACCCCTTGTCCTCTGTGGGCTAAATTTCAACGCCTTCTTTTATCTCCTTTTTCCTTTGCTGAATATTTTTCTTTTTCCCGTAAACCCTTTTCCATATCCACTCCCATTCATAAATTCACTACTAAACTACTCCTATTTTCCTCTCACTCCCCTCCCACGACCATTGCTGATTTCCTCTCCTCCACCATTTGGCATAACACCCCCCTACTTATTCGTAACAAACCCTTCTTTTGGAAAGCATGGCTTCACAGGGGGTTGATATGGATCTCTCAACTCTTTTCTCAATCCTCCTTCCTGTCTACCACCACTCTCCGTTCCCTCTATAAATTACCTACCTCCTTCACTCGTAACTATCATTTACTTAGGGAGGCTGCGCTAACAACTTACAATCAGCTCTCTCAGTCACATCCATCTCCTGCTTCTTCCACCCCGTCTCTCTACTTCACTCAGTTTTGCGCAAGACTCCAAAAGCCTCCTCCATTTACAAGTACCTTCACACTACTGACTCTCCTAGGCCTAAATCCAAAGTAAAGCAATGCTGAGAACATGACCTCTCCACGTCTTGGCCAATTTCATTATGGGACAAAGTCTGGATTAAGATCCGCAAATCCTCAAGAGCAGCAATCCTGACACAGTCCTTGTTTTTTATTTATAACAGACTCCTCTATACACCTTCTGACCTCCATAAGCGCTTCCCAAACATCTCTCATATATGCTGGTCTTGCTCATCCCCGCAAGCAACTTTGTTTCATATGTTGTTCTTATGTACCTCTGTTCATGCTTTTTGGTTACAGGTTTGGGCTCAAATTAATTTGATTTTTCACATGTGCATCCCTTTTTCTCACATAAACATTTTCTTGGGCAGCCTTTCCCCCTGTTGGGATAATGTTGAATTAAAGCCTCAGATTATTGACTTGCTACTGGCCGCGGCTTTCCAGCAGATAACGGTAAATTGGAAAAACTCTGCCAATATTTCCTTTAAAGCGTGGTGGTTTAATGTTTGCCACAACCACAGGCTTGACACTGCTTTTGTTTTTCCGGCTCACATGGCTGCAAAGCGTTTGGACTTATGGCTACCTATCACACTTTACTTGGACACTTGTGCTAACCGCTCGTTCCGTCCATAGCCCTCGCAACAAGAAGTCCCCAAACCTCCTTAAACGCTCACTGCATTCCAATTTTTCTTTTCCTCATTGTATCATTTTCATATTTTCTTTTTCAGGTTCTTTCTCGCTTTTATGGATAATGTTTATATGCCTTTTCCTTCTTTTACTTTATTGCCCGGATTTTCTTCTTTGATGCTATTTATAACTTTATGTTTAGCTTATTGTCCATAATTCTCGATGTTTTATATTTTACTGTACTTTGTATTGACACCTTGCTTTTTCCATTTCAATATCAAATAAAACTTTCTTAAACTTAAAGAAAAAAAAAAAGAGAGAGCTTGACCATATTGTAAAAGTGTGCTTGCCAATATTGTAAGAGTGAGCTTGGCCATACTGTAAGAGAGAGCTTAGCTATGATGTAGGAGTTAGCATGGGTATAATGAAAGAGTGCGCTTGGCCGTACTGTAAGAGTGAGCTTGGCCATACTGGAAGAGTGAGCTTGGCTATACTGGAAGAATAAACCTGGCCGTACTGTAAACATAATCTTGGCCAAACTGAAGGAGTGAGCTTGGCCATACTTTAAAAGTGAGCTTGGCCATGATGTAAGAGTGAGCTAGGCTATACTGTAAGAGTGAGTGTGGCCATAGTGCAAGAGTGAGCTTGGCCATATTGTTAGAGTGAGCTTGGCCATACAGTAAGAGTGAGCTGGCCATGCTTTAAGAGTGAGATTGGCCATACTGTAAAGGTGAGCGTGGCCATACTGTAAGTATGAGCTTGGCCATACTGTGAGAGTTAGCTTGTCCATATTGTAAGAGTGCGCTTGGCCACACTGTAAGAGTGAGCTTGGCCATACTGTAAGAGTGAGCCTAGATATGTTGGCGGAGTGAGCATGGTTATAATTCAAGAGTGAGCTTAGCCATACTATAAGAGTGAGTTTGGCCATACTGTAAGGGTGAGCTTCGCCATACTGGAATAGTGAACCTGGCCATACTGTAAGAGTGAGCTTGGCCATACGGTAAAGGTGAGCTTGGCCATATTGTAAGTTTGAGCTTGGCCAAATTGTAAGAAGGAGCTTGAACATACTGTAGGAGTTAGCTTTCCCATATTGTAAAAGTGATCTTGGCCATACTGTAAGAGTGAGCTTAGCTATGTTGTAGGAGTGTGCATGGTTATAATGTTAGAGTGAGCTTGGCTATACTGTAATAGTAAGCTTGGCAAAACTGTAGGAGTGAGCTTGGCCATCCTAAAAGAGTGAGCTTGGCCAAACTGTAAAAGTCAGCTTTAACATACTGTAACAGCGAGCTTGGCCATGCTGTAAGAGTGATCTAGGCCCTACTGTATGAATGAGCGTGGCCATGATATAAAAGTGAAATTGGCCATGTTGTAAGAGTGAGCTTGGCCATACTGTAAGAAATGAGCTTGGCCATATTGTAGGAGTGAGTTAGGCTATACTGTAAGAGTGAGCTTGGACATGCTATCCGAGTGATATTGGCCATGTTGTAGAGTGAGGTTAGGCATACTATAAGAGTGAGTTTGGCCATACTGTTACGGTGACTGTGGCCATACTTTTTGAGAGTGAACTTGGCCACACTGTAATAGTGAGTTTGGCCATTCTGTAAGGATGAGCTTTGCCATACTGTAACATTGTCTTGGCCATACTGTAAGAGTGAGCTTGGCCATACTGTAGCATTGTCTTGGCCATTCTGTAAGAGCGAGCTTGGCCATACAGTAAGGGAGAGCTTGCCCATACTGTAGAAGTGAGCTTGGCCATACTGTAAGAGTGAGCTTGGCCATACTTTAAGAGTGAGCTTGGCCATATTGTAAGAGTGAGCTTGGCCATACTGGAAGAGAGAATATGGCCTTACTGTAAGAGTGAGCTTGGCCATACTGTTAGGGTGACATTGGCCATAGTTTAAGATTGAGCTTGGCCACACTATAATAGTAAGTTTGGCCATACTGTGAGAGGTAGATTGTTCATACTGTAAAGATGAGCTTTGCCAGACTGTAAAATTGCCTTGGCCATACTGTAAGAGTGAGCGTGGCCAGACTGTAACAGTGAGCTTTGCCATACTGTAATATGAGCTTGGCTATACTGTAAGGAGGTTTAGCTCGCCCATACTGTAAGAGTGAGTTTGACTATACTGTAAGAGTGAGCTTGGACTTACTGTAAGAGTGAGCTTGGCCATATTGTAAGAGTGAGCTTGGACATACTGGAAGAGTGAGCTTGGCCACACTGTAAGGGTGGGCTTGGCCATACTCTAAGGGTGACTTGGCCATATTATAATTGTGAGCTTGGTCTTACTGTCGGGGTGAGCTTGGCCATACTGTAAGAGTACGCTCTGCAATACTGTAATGGTGAGCTTGGCCATACTGTAAGGTTGAGCTTGACCATATTGTAAGGGTGCACTTGAACACACTGTAAGAATGAGTTTGGCAATACTGTGAAGGTGAACTTGCCACACTGTAAGACTGAGCTTAGCTATGTTGTAGGAGTGAGCATGGTTATAATATTAGAGTGAGCTTGGCCATACTGTAAGTGTGAGCTTGGCCATACTGTGAGAGTTAGCTTGGCCATATTGTAATAGTGAGCTTGGTCATACTGTAAGAATGAGCTTGGCCATACTGTTAGAGTGAGATTTGCTAAGTTGTAGGAGTGAGCATGGTTATACTGTTAGAGTGAGCTTGCCATACTGTAAGACTGAGCTTAGCCATACTGTAAGAGTGAGCTTGGGATATTGTAAGAGTGAGCTTGGCCATACTGGACAAGTGAACCTGGTCAGCTTGGCCATACTGTAAGGTTGAGCTAGGCTATACTGTAAGAGTAAGCTTGGCCATAGTGTAAGAGTGATTCAGAAAAGGGGGTGGTGATGAACAGAGTGTCTGAATTAAGCAGACCACTCTTACCCAGTCCAAAGATCAGGGCTTGATCCATCACCGTTATTTATCTCACTGCACCATCCCAGCTCAGAACCTGGCTATATGCAAATCAGTCTGTCCCTGGCCCAGTGCATCATGGGAACAGGGCAGACTAAACTACCAAGCCAATTCTTCAATAGAAAGGAGACAAGCTAACGGGGACCGGTTTCTGGCATTTCAGCCATCTTCAGCCCAGCTTGCTTGAATCCTGATGGTGCAGTGAGAAAGGGACTCATGTCTGAGTATACCCTGCCACACCTATAGTGGCCAAAAACGATTCAGAAAAGGGGGTGGTGATGAACAGAGTGTCTGAATTAAGCAGACCACTCTTACCCAGTCCAAAGATCAGGGCTTGATCCATCACCGTTATTTATCTCACTGCACCATCCCAGCTCAGAACCTGGCTATATGCAAATCAGTCTGTCCCTGGCCTAGTGCATCATGGGAACAGGGCAGACTAAACTACCAAGCCAATTCTTCACTTTTCTGAATCATTTTTGTCCACCATAAGCGTGGAAGGGTATACTCAGATGTGAGTCCCTAGCTCATTGCACCATCAGGATTCCAGCAAGCCGGGCCGAAGACGGCTGAAATGCCAGAAACCGGTCCCCGGTAGCTTGTTTCCTTCCCAGTACAAGAATTGGCTTGGTAGTTTGGTCAGCCCTGTTCCCATGATGCACTGGGTCAGGGCCAGACTAATTTGCATATAGCCAAGTTCTGAGCTGGGATGGTGCAGTGAGCTAAAAAACGGTGATGGATCAAGCCCTGATCTTTGGACTGGGTAAGAGTGGTCTGCTTAATTCAGACACTCTGTTCATCACCACCCCCTTTTCTGAATCATTTTTGTCCACCATAAACGTGGAAGGGTATACTCAGATGTGAGTCCCTAGCTCATTGCACCATCAGGATTCCAGCAAGCCAGGCCGAAGATGGCTGGAATGCCAGAAACCGGTCCCCGGTAGCTTGTTTCCTTCCCAGTACAAGAATTGGCTTGGTAGTTTGGTCAGCCCTGTTCCCCTGATGCACTGGGCCAGGGTCAGACTAATTTGCATATAGCCAAGTTCTGAGCTGGGATGGTGCAGTGAGCTAAAAAACGGTGATGGATCAAGCCCTGATCTTTGGACTGGGTAAGAGTGGTCTGCTTAATTCAGACACTCTGTTCATCACCACCCCCTTTTCTGAATCATAGTGTAAGAGTGAGCTTGCTCGTGATATAAGAGTGATGTTAGCCATATTGTAAGAGTGATCTTGGCCATAATGTATGAGTATGCTTGGCCATATGGTAAGAGTGAGCTTGGCCATTCCATAATGGGGAGGTTGGCCATACTGTTATGGTGACCTTGGCCATACTGTAAGGGCAATCCTGGCCATACTGTAAGGGTGAGCTAGTCCATATAGTAAGAGTGAGCTTTGCCATACATTAAGGGTAAGCTTGGCCATACCGTAAGAGAGAGCATGACGATATTTTAAAAGTGAGCTTGTCCATATTGTAAGAGTGAGCTTGGCCATACTGTAAGAGTGAGCTTGGACATACTGTAAGAGTGAACTTGGCCATACTGGAAGAGTGAACCTGGCAATACTGTAAGAGTGAGCGTGGCCATATTGTAAGAGTGAGCCCGGCTATACTGTCAGAGTGAGATTGGCCAAACGGTAAGAGTGAGCTTTGCCATGCTGTAAATGTGAGTGTGGCCATATTGTAAGGTTAAGCTTGGCCATACTGTGAGAGTTAGCTTGGCCACATTGTAAGAGTGAGCTTGGCCATACTGTAAGAGTGAGCTTGCCCATTCTGTTAGAGTGAGCTTAGCAGTGTTGTCAGAGTGGGCATGGTTATAATGTAAGAGTGAGCTTTGCCATACTGTAAGAGTGAGCTTGGCCTTACTGTAAGACATACTGTAAGAGTGAGCTTGGCCATACTGTAAGGGTGAGCTTGGCCATATTGTAAGGGTGAGCTTGGCAATACTGTAAGAATGAGCTTGTCCATAATGTAAGGGTGAACTTGGCCAAACTGCATGAGTGAGCTTAGCTATGTTGTAGTAGTGAGCAAATTTATAATATAAGTATATATATAAGTATAAGTATGTAAGAGTGAGCTTGGCCATACACTAAAAGTTAAATTGGCCATACTGGAAGAGTGAACCTGGCCATACTGTAAGAGTGAGCTTGGCCATGCTGTAAGAGTGAGCTAGTCCATACTGTAAGAGTGAGCATGGCCATAGTGCAAGAATGGGCTTGGCCATTCTATAAGAGTGATATTGGCCATGTTGTAATAGTGAGCTTGGCCATACTGCAAGAGGGAGCTTCCGCATACTGTAAGAGTGTTATTGACCATACTTTAAGAGTGAGCTTGGCCCGACTGTAAGAGTGACCTTGGCAATACTGTAAAGGTGAGTGTGGCCATATTGTAAGGTTGAGCCATAGCTTGGCCACATTTTAAGAGTGAGCTTAGCTGTGTTGTCAGAGTGAGCATGGTTATAATGTAAGAGTGAGCTTTGCCACACTGTAAGAGTGAACATGGCCTTACTGTAAGATTTAGCTTGGCCATACCGTAAGTGTGAGCTTGGCCATATTGTAAGGGTGAACTTGGCCACACTGTATGAGTGAGCTGGAACATACTGTGAGAGTTAGCCTGACTATATTGTAAGAGTGAGCTTGGCCACACTATAAGAGTGAGCATAGCTATATTGTAGGAGTGAGCGTGGTTATAATGTAAGAGTGAGCTTAGCCATACTGTAAGAGTGAGATTGGCTAAACTGTAAGAGTGAGCTTGGCCATAGTGAAATAATGAACCTTGCCATACTGTAAGAGTGAGCTTGGCCATACTTTAAGGATGAGCTTGCCCATAACGTTAGAGTGAGCTTGCCCATATTGTAAGGGTGAGCATGACCATACTGTAGGAGTTAGCTGGGTGATACTGTAGGAGTGAGCTAAGCCATACTGTAAGAGAGGGCTTGGCATACTGTAAGAGTGCATTAGCCATATTGTAAGAGTGACCTTGGCCATATTGTAAGAGTGAGCTAGGCCATACAGTAAGAGTGAGTTTGGCTATGCTATAAGAGTGATATTGTCCATGTTGTAAGAGTAAGCTTGGCCAAACTGTAAGAGTGCGTTGGCCATATTGTAAGAGTGACCTTGGCCATACTGTAAGAGTGAGTTTGGCTCTGCTATACGAGTGATATTGTCCATGTTGTAAGAGTGAGCTTGGCCAAACTGTAAGAGCGCTTTGGCCATATTGTAAGAGTGACCTAGGCCATACTGTAAGAGTGAGCTGGGCCATACAGTAAGAGTGAGTTTGGCTATGCTATAAGAGTGATATTGTCCATGTTGTAAGAGTGAGCTTGGCCAAACTGTAGGAGTGCATTGGCCATATTGTAAGAGTGACCTTGGCCATACTGTAAGAGTGAGCTAGGCCATACAGTAAGAGTGAGTTTGGCTATGCTATAAAAGTGATAGTGTCCATGTTGTAAGAGTGAGCTTGGCCATACTGTAAGAGTGAACTTGGCCATACTGTAAGGGTGAGCTAGGCCATACAGTAAGAGTGAGCTTGGCCAAACTGTAAGAGTGCGTTGGCCATATTGTAAGAGTGACCTTGGCCAAACTGTAAGAGTGAGTTTGGCTCTGATATACGAGTGATATTGTCCATGTTGTAAGAGTGAGCTTGGCCAAACTGTAAGAGCGCGTTGGCCATATTGTAAGAGTGACCTTGGCCATACGGTAAGAGTGAGCTGGGCCATACAGTAAGAGTGAGTTTGGCTATGCTATACAAGTGATATTGTCCATGTTGTAAGAGTGAGCTTGGCCAAACTGTAAGAGTGCATTGGCCATATTGTAAGAGTGACCTTGGCCATACTGTAAGAGTGAGCTAGGCCATACAGTAAGAGTGAGTTTGGCTATGCTATAAGAGTGATATTGTCCATGTTGTAAGAGTGAGCTTGGCCATACTGTAAGAGTGAACTTGGCCATACTGTAAGAGTGAGCTTGGCCTTACTGTAAGAGTGAGCTTGGCCATACTGTAAGAGTGAGCTAGGCCATACTGTAAGAGTGAGCTAGGCCATACTGTAAGAGTGAGCCCGGCCATACTCTAAGAGTGAACTAGGCCATACTGTAAGAGTGAGCTTGGCCATATTGTAAGAGTGAGCTTGGTCTTACTGTAAGAGTGAGCTTGGCCAAACGGTAAAAGTGAGCTTGGCCATACTGTAATAGCGAGCTTGGCCATGCTGTAAGATTGAGATAGGCCATACTGTAAGAATGAGTGTGGCCATGCTATAGGTGTGATATTGGCCGTGTTGTAAGAGGTAGCTTGGCCCTACTGTAAGAGTGAGCTTTGCCATACTGTAAGAATGAGCTTGGCCTTACTGTAAGACATACTGTAAGAGTGAGCTTGGCCATACCGTAAGGGTGAGCTTGGCCATATTGTAAGGGTGAGCTTGGCAATACTGTAAGAATGAGCTTGTCCATAATGTAAGGGTGAACTTGGCCACACTGTATGAGTGAGCTTAGCTATGTTGTAGGAGTGAGCAAAGTTAAAATATAAGTATATATATAAGTATAAGTATGTAAGAGTGAGCTTGGCCATACAGTAAAAGTTAAATTGGCCATACTGGAAGAGTGAACCTGGCCATACTGTAAGAGTGAGCTTGGCCATGCTGTAAGAGTGAGCTAGTCCATACTGTAAGAGTGAGCATGGCCATAGTGCAAGAATGGGCTTGGCCATTCTATAAGAGTGATATTGGCCATGTTGTAATAGTGAGCTTGGCCATACTGCAAGAGGGAGCTTCTGCATACTGTAAGAGTGTTATTGACCATACTTTAAGAGTGAGCTTGGCCCGACTGTAAGAGTGACCTTGGCAATACTGTAAAGGTGTGTGTGGCCATATTGTAAGGTTGAGCGATAGCTTGGCCACATTTTAAGAGTGAGCTTAGCTGTGTTGTCAGAGTGAGCATGGTTATAATGTAAGAGTGAGCTTTGCCACACTGAACATGGCCTTACTGTAAGATTTAGCTTGGCCATACCGTAAGTGTGAGCTTGGCCATATTGTAAGGGTGAACTTGGCCACACTGTATTAGTGAGCTTGAACACACTGTGAGAGTTAGCCTGACTATATTGTAAGAGTGAGCTTGGCCACACTATAAGAGTGAGCATAGCTATATTGTAGGAGTGAGCGTGGTTATAATGTAAGAGTGAGCTTAGCCATAGTGAAATAATGAACCTTGCCATACTGTAAGAGTGAGCTTGGCCATATTGTAAGAGTGAGCTTGGCCATACTTTAAGGATGAGCTTGCCCATACCGTTAGAGTGAGCTTGGCCATATTGTAAGGGTGAGCATGACCATACTGTAGGAGTTAGCTGGGTGATACTGTAGGAGTGAGCTAAGCCATACTGTAAGAGAGGGCTTGGCATACTGTAAGAGTGAATTAGCCGTATTGTAAGAGTGACCTTGGCCATATTGTAAGAGTGAGCTAGGCCATACAGTAAGAGTGAGTTTGGCTATGCTATAAGAGTGATATTGTCCATGTTGTAAGAGTAAGCTTGGCCAAACTGTAAGAGTGCGTTGGCCATATTGTAAGAGTGACCTTGGCCATACAGTAAGAGTGAGTTTGGCTCTGCTATACGAGTGATATTGTCCATGTTGTAAGAGTGAGCTTGGCCAAACTGTAAGAGCGCTTTGGCCATATTGTAAGAGTGACCTTGGCCATACTGTAAGAGTGAGCTGGGCTATACAGTAAGAGTGAGTTTGGCTATGCTATAAGAGTGATATTGTCCATGTTGTAAGAGTGAGCTTGGCCAAACTGTAAGAGTGCATTGGCCATATTGTAAGAGTGACCTTGGCCATACAGTAAGAGTGAGTTTGGCTCTGCTATACGAGTGATATTGTCCATGTTGTACGAGTGAGCTTGGCCAAACTGTAAGAGCGCTTTGGCCATATTGTAAGAGTGACCTTGGCCATACTGTAAGAGTGAGCTAGGCCATACAGTAAGAGTGAGTTTGGCTATGCTATAAGAGTGATATTGTCCATGTTGTAAGAGTGAGCTTGGCCATACTGTAAGAGTGAACTTGGCCATACTGTAAGGGTGAGCTAGGCCATACAGTAAGAGTGAGCTTGGCCAAACTGTAAGAGTGCATTGGCCATATTGTAAGAGTGACCTTGGCCATACTGTAAGAGTGAGTTTGGCTATGCTATAAGAGTGATATTGTCCATGTTGTAAGAGTAAGCTTGGCCAAACTGTAAGAGTGTGTTGGCCATATTGTAAGAGTGACCTTGGCCATACTGTAAGAGTGAGTTTGGCTCTGCTATACGAGTGATATTGTCCATGTTGTAAGAGTGAGCTTGTCCAAACTGTAAGTGCGCGTTGGCCATATTGTAAGAGTGACCTTGGCCATACTGTAAGAGTGAGCTGGGCCATACAGTAAGAGTGAGTTTGGCTATGCTATAAGAGTGATATTGTCTATGTTGTAAGAGTGAGCTTGGCCAAACTGTAAGAGTGCATTGGCCATATTGTAAGAGTGACCTTGGCCATACTGTAAGAGTGAGCTAGGCCATACAGTAAGAGTGCGTTTGGCTATGCTATAAGAGTGATATTGTCCATGTTGTAAGAGTGAGCTTGGCCATACTGTAAGAGTGAACTTGGCCATACTGTAAGGGTGAGCTAGGCCATACAGTAAGAGTGAGCTTGGCCAAACTGTAAGAGTGCGTTGGCCATATTGTAAGAGTGACCTTGGCCATACTGTAAGAGTGAGTTTGGCTATGCTATAAGAGTGATATTGGCCATGTTCTAAGAGTGAGCTTGGCCATACTGTAAGAGTGAGCTTGGCCATGTTGTAAGGGTGAGCTTGGCCATAGTGTTAGGGTGACAATGGCCATATTTTTAAGTGTGAGCTTGGACACACTGTAATAGTGAGCTTGGCAATACTGTAAGAGTGAGCTTTCCTATACTGTAACAATGCTTTGGCCATACTGTAAGAGTAATGTTGGCCATACTGTAAAAGTGAGCTTAGCCATTATGTAAGAGTGAATTGGCCATTCTGTAAGTGTGTGCTTGGCGACACGGTCATAGTGAGTTTGGCCATATTGTAAGAATGAGCTTGGTCATACAGAAAGAGTGAGCTTGGAAATACGTTAAGGATGAGCTTTGCCATACTGTAAGAGTAATTTTGGCCATACTGTAAAAGTGAGCTTAGCCATTATGTAAGAGTGAGCTTGGCCATACTAGAAGAGAGAACTTGGCCATACTGTAAGAGTGAGCTCTGCCATACTGTAATTTGAGCTTGAATATACTGTGAGAGTGTGCTTGGCCATACTGTTAGGGTGACTTTGGCTATAGTTTAAGAGTGAGCTTGGCCACACTTTCATAGTGAGTTTGGCCACACTGTAAGAGTGAGCTTGGTAATCCTGTAAGGATGAGTATGGCGATACTGTAAAATTGCCTTAGCGATACTGTAAGAGTAAGCTTGGCCAGACTGTAAGAGTGAGCTTTGTAATATTGTAATGTGAGCTTGGCAATACCGTAAGGGTTAGCTCGCCCATACAGTAAGAGTGAGCTTGACTACATTGTAAGAGTTAGCTTGGCCATACTGGAAGAGAGAACTTGGCCATACTGTAAGAGTGAGCTTGGCCAAATTGTAAGATGAGCTTGGCTGTACTGGAAGAGTGAGCTTGGCCATACTCTAAGAATGAGCTTGGCCATACTCTAAGAGTGAGCTTTGCCATAGTGTAAGGGTGAGCTTGGCCATAGCGTAAGAGTGAGTTTGACTATACTGTAAGAGTGAGCATGGCCATACTTTAAGGGTGATCCTGGACAAGTTTTAAGGGTGAACTTGTCCATAATGTGAGGGTGACCTAGGCCATATTGTAAGAATGAGCTTGGCCATACTGTAAGAGCGAGCTTGGCCATACTATAAAAGTGCCTTGGCCTTAATGTTAGAGTGAGCTTGGCCACACTTGTAATAGTGACCATGGCCAAACTGTAAGAGTGAGCTTGGACATGCTGTAAGGGTCAGCTTTGCCAAACTGTAATAGTGAGCATGGCCATAGTGCAAGAGTGAGCTTGGACATGCTATAAGAGTGATATTTGCCATGTTGTTAGAGTGAGCTTGCCCGCCATAATGTAAGAGTGAGCTTGGCCATACTGTAAGTGTGTGCTTGGCCATACTGTGAGAGTGAGCGTGGCCAGACTGTAGAGTGAGCTTGGCCATACTGTTAAAGTGAGCTTAGCTATGTTGTAGGAGTGAGCATGGTTATAATGTAAGAGTAAGATTGGCTATACTGTAAGAGTGTCCTTGGACATACTATAAGAGTGAGCTTGGCCATACTGTACGAGTGAGCTTGACCATCCTGGAAGAGTGAACCTGGCCCTATTGTAAGAGTGAGCGTGGCCAAACGGTAATAGTGAACTTTGCCATACTGTAATAGCGATCTTGGCCATGCTGTAAGAGTTAGCTAGGCCATACTGTAAGAGTGAGCGTGGCCATACTGTAAGAGTGAACTTGGCCAAATTGTAAAAGTGAGCTTGGCCTTACTGTAAGAGTGAGCTTGGCCATACTGTAAGAGTGAGCTAGGCCATACTGTAAGAGTGAGCTAGGCCATACTGTAAGAGTGAGCTTGGCCATATTGTAAGAGTGAGCTTGGCCTTACTGTAAGAGTTAGCTTGGCCATACTGTAAGAGTGAGCTTGGCCATACTGTAAGAGTGAGCTAGGCCATACTGTAAGAGTGAGCGCGGCCATATTGTAGGAGTGAGCTTGGCATTACTGTAAGAGTGAGCTTGGCCAAACGGTAAAAGTGAGCTTGGCCATACTGTAATAGCGAGCCTGGCCATGCTGTAAGAGTGAGATAGGCCATACTGTAAGAATGAGTGTGGCCATGCTATAGGTGTGATATTGGCCGTGTTGTAAGACTTAGCTTGGCCCTACTGTAAGAGTGAGCTTTGCCATACTGTAAGAATGAGCTTGACCAACTGTTAGGGTGACCGTGGCCATATTTTATTTTAAAAAAACTCTTTTTATTTTTGAACAATGCTCATAGTATACAGTCACGACAATCAGTTAACAATGATCAGAGCAGGACTTAGCACTGTGGTTTTCAATCCCATCAATACCATAGGACCCTATCAGGATGACCAGTGGCCAGGTTACTCCTTCTGCCCCCCACCTTCCTCCCTGTACTTTCTCCACGGTCCCCAGATCTTTTTCCACTCCTTCGGACATCCCCTGCTCTTATAGATGGTCTCCTTAGCCCGCTGGCCCCAGTCTAGGACCCTTCTCCAATGTTCCCATGACGGGTTGTCTGAGATCCCCACCCCCAAGCAATGTTTCTATTGGCCATGGCCCCCGCTAGTGCAAGCCATATTTTAAAGAGTGAGCTTGGCCATACTGTAATAGTGAGCTTGTCCATGCTGTAAGAGTGATCTTGGTGATACTGTAAGGATGAGCTCGGCTATACAGTAAATTTGCCTTGGCCATACTGTAAGAGTGAACTTGGGCAGACTATCAGAGTGAGCTTTGCCAAACTGTAATGTGAGCTTGGCAATACTGTGAGGGTGAGATCGCCCATACTGTAAGAGTGAGCTTGACTATACTGTAAGAGTGAGCTTGGACTTACTGTAAGAGTGAGCTTGGCCATATGGTAAGAGTGAGCTTGGCTGCCATACTGGAAGAGAGAACTTGGCCATACTGTAAGGGTGAGCTTGTCCATACTCTACGGGTGAGCTTGGCCATAGTTTAAGGGTGAGCTTGGCCATAGTGTAGAAGTGAGCTTTGCTATACTGTAAGAGTGGTAAAAATTAAAAACTGGTCCTAGACCTATACTTTGTATTCAGACAAATGAATCAAATAATACTTCCATAGGAATTAATCCTTAGCGAGATACATAAAGAAAGGAAGAGCCCAATGCGTTTGTCTATACACACAAAGAAGATATACCCATCAAAAGTTCAAAAACATAATGTTCACTATGAACATATTCATTTATTTTGATATTTACATATTCATAAAAACTTTGTACAAATGTCAAAAGAAGAGATACTGCCAGGTGCAGTATAGAGTGCAGAAAAAAATGCTTGTGTAAAGGGATAGTAGTAACGGAGTCAAATCATTCAAATAGCAAAAGTAAGGCACAATTCCTTATAAACGAAACCTGACCCCGAGCTTAATCACAACAAATTATTATTCAGAATAGCATGGTGTGGGGAGGGGACAGGGTAGGAAAAAGGGATTCAGGCTTCACAAAAAGAAGGGGGGAATTTTTGTCGATGTTTCGACCCTGGCGGATTGGTGGGAGAATTAACACCTGAGCTGCGGGTCTTCATCAGGACAGGGAATGGGCAAGGGAACCTGGGATAAAAACGAATAGATCATCAGACCACAGATCTATGAGATATAAAACTTTTATAAAACATTGCCCAATAGATGGGTAGGGTACACTACCTAAATTGAGGAAAGGCAGCGCCTCATGTAGGTGATCTACCTAAGGATAGACAAAACGCAAAACGGGCTAAGCGCCAACATTCAAAGGATGGCACTAGGGCAATTACATCCAGTACTCATTATGAATAATGTGAAAAAGTGAAGAACTCACCAATTAATGATGTGCTTCACCCACAAAATGAATGTAAAAATATTAAATATCCTCGGTCTATCAATGGCGAGGTGTATTAAACAAAGGACCTTAATTCCACACACTACAATATAAACAGACTCGGGAAACATAATTATTATGAAGAGAACTGCAAAAAATGATTGCACCAGACTGGTCACATAGTATCATGTGACATCCAAAAAGAGAAGACTCACCTGGTCAGTGTATTTATACTGAGAACACCCGAAGGTAATTGATGAGAGGAATGGTGGAGGGGTTCCTAGTCGATTCTAGGGAAACATAAGGTATATAGCATCCTATTAGCCCAGTTCATCAGATTGACGAATTAGGGGTCTAATACTATCATAACACAGCCCCAATGAGCGTACCTGCCTGGATTCTTCACAAACCGACTCAAGTCTCCATATAACTCCTAGCGCTCGTCACATAAAAGCGGGACAGCTATCAATGGCGCGGTACCTCCAAATGAGGAACTTAATTCCACACACTACAATGTAAACAGAATAGGGGAAGCATAATTATTACGAGAAGAACTGCAAAAAATGGCTGCACCAAACCGCTCACATAGTATCATGTGACATCTAAAAAGAAAAGGCTCACCGGGTCAGTGTATTTATACAGGGAAGACCCAAAGGCAGTAAATGTCAGGAATGGTGGAGGTGTTTCCTGTTCAGTTCTAGGGAAACATGAGATAAAAAACGCCCTATTAGCAAAATTCATAAAACTACCGAATTCAGGGTGTAATGCTGTAATTATCCCGTCCCAGTGTGTCGGGACACTCAAACACTCTTACCTGTAGGGTGCTTGAAGGGGTTTCGCAGAGACGCTTTGAACCAACTTCCCAGAGCTCTACTAAATAACCTATGGTTTTTAAGTACACTAGGCTACCCAATAGAATCCCGGGAGGAGGGCCGGGTACTGGACGCTGGCGAAGTCCTGTTGTCGACCTGCGAGGCAACAAGACATATGTATAAGAATACTATCCTGAGTTGTCTTTTGAGCTAACAGTGTAAGACCCTCTGACCTTTAGTTCTGAAATTCTAAAGAAAACCTTCCTACCTGCGATCTTTAGGAATTGGGAGTGACGTCCAGTAGTCTTGTGATGGTGAAGATACAGTTTCAGAAGTCGTGTCAGCAGTAGGTGTAGTCAGAATGATGATTGCTTATTTTCTAGAACATGAAACACATGAATAAGTTACTAATTTCTCTAACTGTTCTATTTAAACACTAGAACTTCACTACCATCTTTACTTACTTCCTTCTGATTCTCTTATGTCTTTATACCATCATGTTTCTCTAAAAGTAAACAAATATCATGCAACACATTGCACATACAAACTACTTAAAAGCATTGAGTCCTTTAAATTCTACTTGGTTTCTTCAAAGCTTTGGTTGTAAAGAAATGTTCCAAAAATTGTTCCTCTAAATAATTCAAGATTATCTTTCAAATTCTGTGCTGTCTTGCGATAGGCGCCAGAAAAAGAAACTTTCACTTAGGTTTCTGCTTCTTTTCTTTCCTTTGGTGTTTCTGCAATGCTGTGCTGCCTTCTAGTGGTTTCCAGAAGAAGAGAAGACTCAACGCCGAGAATCAGGTGAGTTACCAGCTTTCCTCGATCGAAGCTGGAAGGCTAAGCGACGTGCTGCATTGGGTGTGGCATTATATAGTCATGCCACACCCAAAACGGCTGTCACGTTGCACGTAAAGTGACGTGCCTTGATTCCCGACCCCCAGTAAAGAACCGGGTCGGGTCTTTCATTTGTTAGAGCTGAAAGCAGCGTGTAGACTGCTCAGCACTAATGCTTGTTTTAGTTCTGCTTGATTGCTGAAACGGAGCAAACCTGACACCAGTTCCAAATGCAAGGGAAATGCTTCTGTGTCAAAATGAAAATGAGGAATAAAAACAATCATTGCTACATGTGAAAGATATCAAAAGCACAATGAGCACTACAAAATACAGTTATACACCGAAGCACATTAACCCATTCACACATACATATGGAGTGCTGGTTGGCACAGGACAGGGGAGGGTTTCAAAAGGAGGAACAGTTTTTAGTTGCTCATGGGTGGAGTATGTAAAACTGTACTAGACATGATGTACAGTCCCTATAGTAATACAAGGGCACAGAGGGGTGTATGAGAACTCAGAGCAAGATCGGGAGTCATGACAGTACCCCCCTCTCAAAAGCCCCCCTAAGACCAAGGGAAGTGGTTTTGGTTTGTCAGGATGTCTTCTATTAAATAGTTTTACAAGTATTGGAGAATGTTGAAGATTAGCAAGAGGCTCCCATGACATTTCTTCAGGGCCATACCCCTTCCAATCCATCAAATAATGTAATTTACCTCTGAATCTCTTTGAATCCAGGATTGTTCGAACTTCAAATTCGGGTTGACCATCAATTTCAACAGTAAAAATTGATACTTGTATAGCGCACTACTCACCCGAAAGGTCTCAAGGCGCTTGTACCAATACCGCTGTGGAACCCATCCTGGCTTTCCCTGTTAGGCGTCCATTCCTGGGCACCCCCAAGGTGGAGGCCAGGCATCCTTAGCATTGTGGGGGCCATTGTGAAGATTAAGCAAGCTATTGCCCAGAGTTGTAGAGTGGGACTCCATGATTGGAATAGGCACCGAGGCGAGAATTATCAGGTCCGTGGAATTTTGAGCCCAAGACCCGCCGAGGCGGGGAATTGAACTCTGGTCCCGGGCTAGACCGCTGCATCAGGGTCTGCCACTCTCACCATTGAGCCACACTTCTCCAACAGTAGGGGGAGGAGCATTAAAACAAGTTTGTGGAAGAAATTGTTTTATCAGAGAAACATGGAAGACAGGATGAAATCGGTACTTGGATGGTAATGTTAATCGTACACTTACTAAATTTAAAACCTTTTCAATAGGAAATGGTCCAATGAAGCCAGTGTAGGAATGTGGATATCTGACTATGGTTACCCCCAAACTTTTTGCCTGGTGTTTAGCTGGTTTTTGACATAGTTAGCCTGGGATCCTGCTATTCAGGGCCCCAGGCTAGTTGCTCTCTCATTAAAATGAACTCCATGTACCTTAGGTGCATACACAATTGGAACTGGTTCACCTTATAGGCCCCTGTAACAGTGTACCATAGGTACCCAGGGCATAGGTGTAGCCAAGGCCTACCAGGGGCTGCAGCATGTATTGTGCCACCCCTGGCCTGGCCTCCATATTTGACACAACTGGTTGATCACTCAGCTGGGGTAAGTTGGTGTAATCACCTCTTACTTAGATATAGTATACCTATATCTAAACCTAACTGGACACATGTTAACCTATAAGTCACTCCTAAGGCAGGCCTTAACAATCCTGGAGGCAGAGTGCGTGGTTTCATGTGAGATGGTGCTCTAGCATGAGCTGAGCCTGTCTGCAGCTGTCGGGAACAACTCCCTTAGCTGTTCCGGGATATTGCCATACCATATACTCTTAAGTGCATTATAATCCTTGCGGTTATGTGCTAACTTTGGTTTGGCTTTATCAAAACATGTCGAGTAAGGTGTCATACGAATTGGAATACTATCCCCTCGACAGTTCTGTCAACGGGGATAGCATTCCATCCTTCTAGATGGACACGACATGTACATAACCTGAACCCCGGTTAAAGTTAAACTCGAGCCTCAGCATCACAAAATGGATGCTGCCACCACAGACACAAGTCTGACGTCCTGCTGCTGGGAGTCCTTCCAGCGAGGGAGGCTTGGACAAAGGGTTTCCTGCCTTGGGAGGTGCGAGCACCACCCCAGACAGGATTTTGTGTATTGGGTAGGACAGGGCTGAATAGAATCAGACATGCCCGGGGCGCACAAGGTGTCCTCGTGCATAAGCCAGTCCAAACCTGTGCTGGGGCCTTCCAGCCCCAGTCCTGACGCAGAGCTGGACAAAGGAAAGGGGGTGTAACCACCCCCCTTCCTGGTCCCACCCAGAGGAGGGACCTAGCAGGTGATCCACCCCTGAGATTGGGAATAACAGTGGGAGCAGTGCCATGGCACCTCAGATCCAGTGGCGGCTGGTGGATTTTTAAAGTGGTAGGGCGGAAATTTTACACCCGAGTATAATGAGCATGTGAGAGACCCCGAAGTGTAAAAGGAGGGTGCGGGGAGAGGGTTCTCCCCCACAACAAATAACAGATTCAAATGATGGATTTTACACCACATCTTTACTACAAATTGTTGAATGAAGGGGATCCAAATATAGCATTTTAAAACTCAAGTGTAAAGAAAACTGTGTGTCAAGGGTTAATTCATTTGACCCATTCAACGTTAATCATTTAAGCATTTCGAGCTGATGTGCAGTGGACTGGCTGCTTCAGAGATGTTGTAAATCCTGGTGGGTGGGCATCTCTCTGTGGCAGGCACGGTTTTGATACAGATGCGCACCTCTGTCTAATGAGCGACATGCAATGACCAAAGGTTCGAACTCGAGTGACACTTTCTTGCAATCAAAATCAAGAAATTAGGTCCATGAAACAGATAAATATCAGAAATGACACCCACTTGAGCAATGAGAAACTACAAGATTAGCTAAACTGCTGCAAAGCACCTGAACTTTGCTGTAGGCATATTAACCATCTGTGCTATTTTATGGTGACTAAAAACTGCCACTAGACGAAACTATAATCTCTCTTCAGCAAGAACATTATTCAGTAGTTCATTTTCATTTATTTTGTTGCCTAAAAACTGTGGGACGCCCAAGTAACTCTGCAACAGCTGCTTTTAAACCCCCACGTTATTTCTAAGCACAATGACAGCACCCCACCCACCTCAGTGCCAAGTGCGGCCAAACCACAAGTAAGAAAAGGATTTCTGTGACAAAATCAGTAACCCACTGAGCTATCACATTAAATACATTTATGTGACATTATGGTACTCATTCTTTGCAGCAGACATATGACCCACCCCGCACTTCTTTATGGTGCGGGAAGACTCCAATCTCTGTCTATCAGGTCTTTGTCTGGCCTGTTGCCTCAGATTGCCGCTGTTGCTTCAGCTGCAATCCTTGGCATCACACCCACTGAAGACTGCTGCTCTGCAGCGCAGAGTTGTGGTGGGCCTGCATAGTGGTAGATGATGCTCTTCTCTGCAGTAGTAGTACCAGTCAGAGTGAGAACTCCTGATGTGGATGTGAGTTCAGAGCTGTGGCGCTCACGTGCCTTTTAAAGTTATTCAGACTCAGCAGCACCTGTTCTCACCGTGAGTGGACAACCCCCCCCCCCCCACCCCCGGAATTCGAGGTGGTGAGGAAGACAGGAATTGGCCTTAATTTATTTAATTCTGATGGGCATGCAATTCCCGAGGAGGTGGCAGCAGCAATTCCTGTGGGCCCGGGTTGGCAGGAATTTAAAATGAAAACATCCTGCCTGCTGCCACACCGACTGGACCCTTGAGTTTATAGCCAGCTAGAATTGGTGCAGCAACCAGGCACCGAACTTGAGTAAACAGTACACTGAAACCATGAAAACTCACACATAAGTAATCTGAACCCATGGCGGCTAAGTCTTTTGTGTATCGTTTGCGGTGCTACACAATCAGTAATCGTTTGGTGATTCTGACCCACATCCTTTGCCAGAACATTTGTTTCTCTATCTAGCTCCCCGTTTAGCCCTATCGATATCTACAGATATTTCAAAGCAAACCAAGAACAGAGCCTTGGGATGTCTCAGAACGCACTTCCATCAACCATCACAAGGCAGCTGCAAACTTGGTGTAACTTCAGCAAGGAGTAAAAATCCATTCTTAAAAACTTCTCCAGGGTAAGGAAAATGACCTGCTACTGAACAGAGCTAATAATTACAATTATTTAATGCTAATTATAAGATGCTCAGTGTTGATGTGTGTGCATCAGAGGAAACAATCTGATGTATTTTGTTCATGTTTTACAAACTACATTCAAATACTGTTACTGTTCATTCACGCACATCTGCAGTTTCCATCTTTCAGTGTATTTCAAAGCAGGTGCGCACTCATAGGTGGCCATGCCATCTTGAAACGGTTAAAAACATTTTATGATGGCTGTCCACTCTAGTAGTAGAGTGGCAGGTGACCTTCAAAGCGCGAAGCACAGTCTGAGCATTAGACCTGCTCTCCAATGGGCACGTAGGGTAGATAAAGCGGCAAGAGGCATGACGTTTGTTTCGTGACCTTTCATAACTGCAACTACTTTGCTATTCAAACAACAGGGGTGTAGGTTGAGAGAGACCATTCCTTCAGCATGGGTCGAGTGTTGTTTTAAAAGGTAAAATAGCACTATTGATCAAAGCGAAACAAAGGAGCCCGTATCTAAAAAAGCAGCCGGCAGTCACCTTTCTGTCTTTCACACACGCACGCCAGGCGTATCCGATGGCAGTTTCACTATGCAAAATTAATGCCAAGCCAAGCCTGCATTAAGGCAACAGAATACATTGGAGACTTTTAATACACCGCGAATACGCGGGTATTTTTGTGAGTGGGGCCTGAGCAGCAGGCAAGGCCGGAAGGTACCTGCAAGCAGAACTACTCCGGTAATCAAATAAAAACTGCCCGCCTGTGGGGCCCTACCTGCCCGAGTTCACACACGTCTCCCTCTCGGTCCGGACAGCAACCTGGGCCTGGCAGCCTGCTGCAACCAAAATGGATGGTGGACTAGGCTGCTGCTGCAGCCAGGGCACGACCGGTCCGCTTTTTTTTCTTCAGAGGCTCCGCTCCGACCTTGACCCAGGCTACGCATGGCCAGTCAATGGCGGCTGCTACTCCAACATGCGCGGGAACTGGGAAGAACTAGTCACTCAGAGTCTGCGCAGAGGCCGGTCCTATCCCAACTCGTCACAGGGTGGGTCTCACCACGCCCTGTGACGAGTTGGGAGGGGGTGGGGTGATACAACACCAGCAAGCTCTCCTGTCTCCTCCACTTGATTGACGTGGAGACGTTAGCAATCCCGGGCTTGTGTAAAAAACGCCTGGGGCTAACTTAATCTCCACGCCATCAGGGGGTGGAGACTGGGCCTCCAGGCTATGTCTTTGCCTAGCTGATGGCGTCACAGCCTTCAGGGCTGTGAGGTTCTCAGCCGGCAAAGACATAGCAGGTGGTGCAGCGCGGCGGTATTGGCAGTGGGGGGCAGCAGACTTTGAGACAGTGCCCCGTGTTCTTTGTGGCCGATGTGTTCTTCTTTGCGTTTTTTTCATAATAAAAAAAGAAACGTACTGTACTGGTGATATTTATTTTTATAAAATGAACGGAAACGTGATAAATTAACTGGGGCTGAATTACCTGGGGCGGAGCCCCGACCCCCACAAAGAGAAACCGCCACTGCTCAGATCATCCTGAACCAAGTTGAAAATAAGAAGACGACTGGACTTCGACATTCTGCTGCACAGAAGACTGAAGAGCATCTCCCTTGTGGCCTAGGAGTGGCCACTCTGTGAACATAGGCACCATCCAGCAACTCGACGTCTGCTTTGCTGCCGCCTCCTGCCAGAGCCCGAGCCCAGAGCCTGACAGGACCCAGACTGCCATACTTCACACCGCTCGATACACAGTCCCTGCAAAGAAGGGACCCGTGGAGGCACCGAGAGACGTGGGACCGGACATCTTGAAAGACCCCCAAGAAGCTGACTGCGCAGCACCTCAGGTACCCTCAATGCTGTGCTTTGAGGATTGAGAAGCCCCACAACCGAGTAGCCCTTGCACCGAAGATTAGCCCCCCAGAATCTCCACGATCTGCGTGGGGCCCTTTTGCATCGTGCCACTCAACGCGCCATCTCGGCCACTTGCCACATGGTCAGCAGCCATCTTGGCGACGAAACCTACAATCTAAACTACGAGTCTGGTTGCTCCAGACTTGCCCTCGCTCCTGTATAAAGGAGCACCCGCTCTGACCTTGCTGGTCCGAGTGAGAAGCTTGCATCAATTTCTGCGTGGCTTGCATTAGCCAAGGCCTGTTTGCTCCGATCAAGAAGCTGACACTGTCAGCAGCTAGAGCCTTTGTGGGGCAGCTCGTGACCAACGCCTAGACATCCTCGACCTCTTCGTGTCCACGTGGCTGCAGAGACAATCTTCACCTCATCACCTGTTTGCACCCGACATCACCTGGTTCCATCCTGGTTCCACGGTAGTCACTGGCTGGTGACTTTGAACATTTTCCCCTCTGCTTTCAGGTCTTCACCACTTCAGATCCACCCTTGGGTCCACCGGAACTCTTCACATCGAGCCGCCTGCAGCATCTTCAGTTCCAATCACCATCGACCTGCGTGACGAAACCCAACACTACTTCGCACCTGTGCACCCGCTTCCTCTGGGTGAGGTAACTCAGCAACGCCAGAGTTCCTACACTGGTACACCCCTCTAGTGTCTGTGTTTAAAGTTTCATGCTTCTAGGTCACTCGGAAGGTTCCTTAATAACTAACTTTGTAACTTTTACGCACCATTGACTTAACATTGGTATATGCGTGCACTTTCCGCACTGCACCGAGTCCCGCTGGCCTTTCCCGAATTCACCACTGTTAGTCCCGAACAGCTCCAGCGATTCCCCAGGCCCTTGGCCTACTTCCTTTCAGCTAGGTGGTTCTTATCCCAATATTTTAGTATATGGTTTAGGTGGCCCCTAGGGCTCATCCATATTGTGCAACTTTTGTATATTTAAACTGTGTTTTGTTTTAACACATTTGAGTATAGGGGAGTTTGTAGTAAATGAATATATATATATATATTCAATATTTAGCTGTGTGGTGTCCTTTCATTTGGTATTCAAGGGGATTGTGTATGGTAAAATAGCTCGCTTCACATGCCATTACAGAGTTTATCCTAAGACTGCTTTGTCCACGCTACTAGGATAGCGGGTCCATAAGGTTGACTTACAACCAATCATCATAAGGGTTGCTTGGCATGGTACAAGGTGATCACTAGAATTAGTGAGCATCAGATACCAGGCCAACTTCTCACAGCGAGGACTCAATTTCCTACTGCTTTGTATTTTTTTATTTTTTGTGGATAACCACACCTTGTCTCCTATGGCATATGAAGGCTGTAAGGAACGATGTCTGTCAGACCTTTTCTTTTGAACTTCTTTAGAAACTGCCAAATGATGTTGTGCCAATTGTTGAATGGACACCAAATCTTGTACATAAGCAGAAACTGAAGAGGTTCTTTCAGACTGAGTTTTTTGACCTGGAATGTTTTGCGGATGAAAACCATAAGCACAAAAGAATGGGGACAAATCAATGGATACATAATCGGAATTATTGTAAGCAAATTCTAGAGCCCATAATATATCTGACCATTCTTGTTCACAATCAGTCAACATGCATCGTAAGTATTGCTCTATGGTTTGATTCGTACATTCTGTTAAACCAACCGTTTGTGGATGATAACTAGACATGTGCGGATATCCATGTGGAAATTTTTGCCCAACTGTTGCCAAAAATGAGAGATGAACTCAGGGCCCCTGTCAGAAATGACAACCGAGGGAAATTCCATGCAATGTCGGTGAATTGTCTGATTTCTTAAAGACGAAGATGGTACAAACACCTGAGTATTCATATACAAAAGATCATCTCTCCATTGTAATTATGGGCATTCTTTTTTCGAATTCTGCATTTCTTTTGTCTTTAATTCTTTTTTGATGTTTCGTATGATATCATTATCAATTACGCGAACATGGAAACATTGGTCAGGCAAAATAGTCTGTGGTTGTTCTTTTTTTATATTACAATAATCATTAATTCCAATTCGTGACAAAGCATCAGCTTTGTTATTTTCTTTTCCTGGCCGGTATGTGATAACAAAATTATAATCATTAAAAATATTGTCCATCTTAATTGGCGAGGAGAAAGAGCTTTGGCAGATCGTAAAGACTGTAAGTTGCGATGGTCAGTATGAATCGTGACCGGGTGACGGGCACCCAACAGGTAATGACGCCATTCTTCAAAGACAGCCTTTATCGCCAATAATTCCCTGTCAGATTTTGGCATAATTTTGTTCTGTGGAAGTTAGTTTTCTGGAATAATAGGCAATTGGATGCATTTGTCCGGTATCTTTGTATCTTTGCGATAGAATGTCTCCAATGGCAAATTGAGAAGCATCGGCTTCAACTATGAAAGGTTGGGATGGGTCAGGATGCATCAAAATGTTGGCTGTTGTGAATTGTTTCTTTAAGTCCTGAAAGGCCAATTTTGCAGTGTGATCCCATTCAAATTTGGTATTTTTTTTTAGTAATTCAGCAGTCAGGGTTATTAGCTTAGAAATGTCGTGAATAAAAGGTCTATAAAAATTAGCAAATCCTAAAAAACTTTGGATTTGTTTTACAGATGTTGGGCTAGGCCACGTGAGTATATCCTTGTTTTTTGAATAAATTAAAATGTTGTCGATGTATACAACACAACAGATGTCTAAATAATCTCTTAAGACCTCATTTATAAAAAACTGGAATGCTGCTGGGGCATTGCAGAGTCCGAAGGGCATGACTTGGTATTCATAGAGACCAAACTTAGTTCGAAATGCGGTCTTCCATTCATTGCCCTCTCGGACCCTTACAAGATGATACTCACCTCGCAAATCCAGCTTCGTGTAAATGGTGGCATCCTTGATTTGAACCAACAAGGTTGGTATTAGTGGTAAGGGGTACCTGTTCTTAATAGTCACATTGTTGAGGGCGCGGTAGTCTATGCATGAGCGCAATTCCCCCCCTTCTTCGGTATGATGAAGAGAGGCGAAGAGACCGGGGACTTAGAATGTCTAATGAAACCGTTCTCTAGATATTCATCTGGATAAGCTCTTAAATGTTCATTCTCTGACTTGGTAAGTGCATAAATGCGGCTACAAGGTAGTGTAGCTCCAGGCGTTAGGTCAATTTGGCAGTCGAAGTCTCTATGAGATGGTAATGTGTTCGCTCTTTTTTTATTAAACACGTCAAGAAGATCTGTGTACTCGATGGAACCCCTGTATGGCTAACACAGTTTCTGACGTTTTGGGAAAGTCATAACCGTGTATTAACAACTCAGAACAATGGTGGTGAAAAAACACTGACTGACAATGTTTGGATTTGAACAATAATGTTTTTTGTACCCAGTTTATCTGTTACTAATTTCTCTAACTGCTCTATTTTAAACACTAGACCTTCAATACCATCTTTACATACTTCCTTCTGATTCTCCTATGTCTTTATACCATCACGTTCCTCTAAAAGTAAACAAATATCATGCAACACATTGCACATACAAACTACTTAAAAGCATTGAGTCCTTTAAATTCTCCTTGCTTTCTTCAAAGATTTGGTTGTAAAGAAATGTTCCAAAATGTGTTCCTCTAAATAATAATGATTATCTTTCAAATTCTGTGCTGTCTTGCGATGGGCGCCAGAAAAAGAAACGTTCACTTAGCTTTCTTTCTGCTTCTTTTCTTTCCTTAGGTGTTTCTGCAATGCTGTGCTGCCATCTAGTGGTTTCTAGAAGAAGAGAAGAATCAACGCAGAGAATCAGGTGAGTTACCAGCTTTCCTTGATCGAAGCTTGAAGGCTAAGCGACGTGCTGCGTTGGGTGTGGCATTATATAGTCATTGTGTGGAAAAAGGGGGCCCCTACCTCATAGGATAAACCCTGGTAAGGAAATTAAACTTTTAGGAAAAGAGCAATTTTGCACCGGGTTACGTGCATCAAATTCATAAGCACAAGTCAGACGTTGTGAATCAAGTCACAGACTACTTAATGTTTGTATATTCTTTCTATTTCTTTATTTTATTTATTGTGTAAAAAATAGTTTTTTGGTATTTATTTTTATCTATGTTTTTTTTAACAAAACAGATTGTTTTGACAAATTATATATTTATACATAATGCATCATATTACAAGTAATTATATACACATATTTGTCAATTGCAATTACATATAAATCACAACAAGTTCATTGGTCATTTCATAAAATACAGAACCAATTCCTCTTCAACGCGTTTCGGCAATCAGCCTTCCTCAGGAATTCTGTATTTTCAAATGCAAAGCGTTGATACTGTCTAGTGAAGAAATGTGCCTACAAAGGGATCAGTGAAGTTTGTCTATAAGGCTGTCTTCAGGGCAGCACAATCTGCAACGTTTCTAGAATAGCTGGTAAGTACTGATGAAGACCTTTACTCCAATCCAAAACTTGAATTTCTAAAGTAACTTTCCAAGTGATTATATTGGCTCTTGCTTTTGTCTCGTTTTTCTGCTGCCATGCAGACCACTTCAATGTAGGCGTTTTAATTGTTGTCCATGAAGCTGCGGTTCTTGGATAATAGGTCTCCAAACAATTCCGCTCTATAGCAAGAGCTGTGTGTTGAATGATGTAAACGTCTCGGGAGGATTTAACTTCTGCTGCCAAATTCCCGACCCCCAGTAAAGAACCGGGTCGGGTCTTTCATTTGTTAGTGCTGAAAGCAGCGTGTAGAGTGCTCAGCACTAATGCTTGTTTTAGTTCTGCTTAATTGCTGAAACGGAGCAAACCTGACACCAGTTCAAAACGCAAGGGAAATGCTTCTGTGTCAAAATTTGCTCAAAATTGGCAGTAGAGGGTAGTTATAGGAAATTAATTACAGATCCTACGAGAGAGGTTGCAGCCTCTATGAAGGCCATTACTGAGATGGCACTTATGGAGGGCTATATTACGAAACATGAATGTGAATTTTTGAATAACTCTCTTCCTAGACTTCCCACGATATATACGCTCCCCAAGGTGCTTAAACACCTTCAGAGACCCCGGGAAGACCAATTATATCGGGGTGTGGCTCATTACTTGAGCCATTGTGTAAGTTTATCGATATATTCATTAAACCTATTGCTGAAGGAACAACATGCTATTTGCGGGACACTATGCAGGCTATTAAGTTGATAGATGAACTAAGTTTTGAGCAAGAAAGGGATTTGTTAGACACTATTAACATAACGTCCCTATACACTAACATCTCTCAAGAAGCAGAACTTGATGTCACCAATAAAGTTTTGGAAGAAAGACCTAGACCGCATAAAATACCTTCTAGCTTCTTATTAGATCTCCTGGAGATCGTGATGCGGAAGAATTTCTTTTATTTTGATATAGACTATTATGTTCAGACCAACGGAGTGGCTATGGAGGCAAGTTTTGCCCCGGACCTGGCAATAATTTATATGGATGCTTTCGAACATGAACATGTGTTGAATGAGGATAATCCATACTTTGGGAACATCAAACTTTGGCGTCGATATATCGACGATGTCCTGTTGGTGTGGAGTGGTAGTAGTGAACATCTTACATCATTCCACACATGGTTAAACAACAGGAACAAGGACATACAGTTCTCCCAGGAGTATAGTAATAGCACTATCAATTTTTTGGATATTACTATCAAAGAAGAGAATGGTAGATTACAGACCACCTTCTATAGAAAACCAATTGAGAGGAATACTCTTTTGCGTTATTCAAGTCATCATCCCCACAACCTCAGGGAAAATCTCCTATATGGTCAGTTCCTGAGGTTGTGGAGGAATAGCAGCAAGAAAATTGATTTCTTTGCAGAGTCGGCTGTATTAATGCAACAACTTTTGGACAGAGGATATCCAAGGACCCTTCTGAAAATATATAGAAAGAGGACTTGGTTTTGTCATAGGGAGAACCTGCTTGAACCTAAATATGAAAATCCACAGGAGAAGGAAAGAATGACCTGTGTTACCACGTTTAAGACGGGCAGCACAGAAATTAAGAGCATAATTAATAAAGATTGGCATTTAGTGGCTGCTGAAATTGGAATAGTGGACCCACCAATGCACGCATTTCGGAAGGGGAGAAGTATCAGGGACATTGTGGTCCAATCCTTACTACCAAAGAAAAGCATGGACAATCAGACAACATTGTGGAACATGCCTCCAGTATTGGGACATCATTAATGTGGGGCATGTAAGGCGTGTAATATGGCTTTGTAATTAAAAACTTTCATGTACAATGATTACAGCATGTCCTGCAACACCATTGTAATTGTAACTCTATGGGGGTCATTTATGCAATACTGTGTCCATGTGGGTTCATGTACATTGAGCAAACAGTGCAGAAGGTGAAAACACGTATTCTGCAGAACTGTAGCCGAATACGTTGCAGAGTACAAGGTGCCACGTTGGTCGATCATTTTGTTAAATTCAATCATCCCCCAGAGAGTTTGAAATGGTGGGTGGTAGAAAATGTCACTAAGAATCCACGTGGTGGAAATTTTGCAAATACACTAAGTATTCGGCAGAGGCATAAATAGTTATAAGGAGGTCACTAGACAAATGGCAGCTCTTCAGAGTGTGTAACTGAATGGCCTGGCTAGCCATCTATGCGCATATTGTACATATCGACACATCTGTGATTAGGGCAATTTGTAACCTTGAATGTTATGTAAATTGCAATTGTTAAATTGTTTTTTTCCTATGAAAATGAATTTTGGATTATCTGTACATTCTAGGTTAATATTTAACAACAGCTACATTTTTACTTTTTGTTTAAATTGTGTATGTGCATCGACATCGACATTAAATATGCTTATTTGTTTATTGTGCACACCTTTCTATTCGTTATAATCTGTGCGATGCTTATGTAAATATTTGTTTATTGTGCACACCTTGTCATATTCGTCAAAATCTGTGTCACGTTTATCAACTTAGGCGATTGTGGGCAACAGAGGTCTCAACCGGGGGAGTGGGAGTTTTATTTTGATACATGCAAGCAGCTGCTATTTTGAAACGTAGGCAGCGTTTCTCGGGCGCTCCTGTAGGTTTATACAAGACGCAGAACTCGGCAAACCCGTGTTTTGAGACGGCGTCCCGCTACACGCTGTCCTGCTTTGGTGTGAGGAGCGTTTGGAGTCATACGGAGACGTGAGCCGGCTTTGGAAGAATTCAGGCAGGTATGCTCACTGGAACTGGATAATTACAGCATTGCACCCTGAATTCGGTAGTTTTATGAATTTTGCTGATAGGGCGTTTTTTATCTCATGTTTCCCTAGCACTGAACAGGAAACACGTCCACCATTCCTGCCATTTACTGCCTTCGGGTCTTCCCTGTATAAATACACTGACCCGGTGAGCCTTTTTTTTTTAGATGTCACATGATACTATTTGAGCGGTTTGGTGCAGCCATTTTTTGCAGTTCTTCTCGTAATAATTATGCTTCCCCTATTCTGTTTACATTGTAGTGTGTGGAATTAAGTTCCTCGTTTGGAGGTACCGCGCCATTGATAGCTGTCCCGCTTTTATGTGACGAGCGCCAGGAGTTATATGGAGACTTGAGTCGGTTTGTGAAGAATCCAGGCAGTATAGTACGGCCCAATGTAGACGGTCTGCAAGCAAAATTACTCTTATGTTGAATCATTTATGTTTATCTCGCTATTGTATAGCACTGGTCTTAAACGCATGTCTTTTTTTATTCTGCATTTTAACTTCTTTTATTGTGTTACTGTATCGCATTGGTTTTAATTAACTGTGCAATAAACTAAACAAACCCTCAAACCCTTATTCAATCTGATGAACTAGGCTAATAGGATGTTATATACCTTATGTTTCCCTAGAAACGACTAGGATCCCCTCCACCATTCCTCTCATCAATTACCTTCGGGTGTTCTCGGTATAAATACACTGAACCGGTGAGTCTTCTCTTTTTGTATGTCACATGATACTATGTGAGCAGTCTAGTGCAATCATTTCTTCCACTTCTCTTCGTAATAATTATGTTTCCCGAGTCTGTTTGTATTGTAGTGTGTGAAATTAAGTTCCTTTGTTGGATGCACCTCGCCATTGATAGACCGAGGATATTTAATATTTTTACATTCATTTTGTGGGTGAAGCACATCATTAATTGGTGAGTTCTTCACTTTTTCACATTATTCATAATGAGTACTGGATGTAATTGCCTTAGTGCCATCCTTTGAATGTTGGCGCTTAGCCTGTTTTGCATTTTGTCTATCCTTAGGTAGCTCATCTACGTGAGGTGCTGCCTTTCCTCAATTTAGGTAATGTACACTACCCATCTATTGGGCAACATTTTATAAAAGTTGTATTTCTCATACATCTGTGGTCTGATGTTCTATTCATTTTTATCCCAGGTTCCCTTGCCCATTCCCTGTCCTGATGAAGACCCGCAGCTGAGGTGTTAATTCTCCCACCAATGCGCTAGGGTTTAAACGTCGACAAAAATCCCCCCTTCTTTTTGTGAACCCTGAATCCCTTTTTCCTACTGTGTCCCCCCCACCATGCTATTCTGAATAATAATTTTTTGTGATTAAGCTTGGGGGTCAGGTTTTGTTTATAAAGAATTGTACCTTAATTTTGCTATTTTAATTATTTGACTCCTTTACTACTATCCCTTTACATGAGCACTTTTTTTCTGCACTCTATACTGCACCTGGCAGTATCTCTTCTTTTGACATTTGTACAACATTTTTATGAATTTGTAAATATCAAAATAAATGAGTATGTTCATAGTGAACATTATGTTTTTGAACTATTGATAGCTATATCTTCTTTGTGTGTATAGACAAACGCATTGGGCTCTTCCTTTCTTTATGTATCTTGCTAAGGATTAATTCCTATAAAAGTATTATTTGATTCATTTGTTTGAATATAAAGTATAGGTCTAGGACCAGCTTTTCATTTTTACCATTCGATACCCAGGTCCTGTGACAATTTTTATGCAATACCCCATTTCTTTAATGATACTGTAAGAGTGAGCTTGTCCATACTGTAATGGTGAGCTTATCCAAAGTTTTAAGGGTGAGTTTGGCCATACTGTAAAGGTGAGCTTGGCCATACTATAAGAGTGTCTTGGCCTTATTGTTAGAGTGAGCTTGGCCGTACAGTAAGAGAGAGCTGGGTCATACTGTAAGAGTGATCTTGCCCCTACTTTAAGAGTAAGCTTTGCAATACTGTAATGGTGAGCTTGGCCATACTGTAAGAATGAGCTTGGACATACTGTAAGAATGTGCTTGGCCATACTGTAAAGGTAAACCTGGCCATACTGTTAGATTGAGCTTAGATATGTTGTAGGATTGAGCATGGTTATACTGTAAGAGGGAACCTGGCCATACTGTACGAGTGAGCTTGGCCATATTTTAAGAGTGAGCTTGGCCATAATGGAAGAGTGAACCTGGCCATAATGTAAGAGTGAGCTTGGTCATACTGTAAAAGTGATCTTGCCCACACTGTAAGAGTGAGCTTTGCAATACTGTAAGGGTGATCTTGTCCATACTGTAAGAGAGAGCTTGGCCATATTGTAAAAGTTAGTTTGCCCATATTGTAAGAGCGTGCTTGGCCATACTGTAAGAATGAGCTTGGCCATATTGTAAAGGTGAACATGGCCATACTGTTACCTTGAGCTTAGATATATCGTTGGAGTGAGCATGGTTATACTATAAGAGTGAACCTGGCCATAATGTAAGAGTGAGCTTGGTCAAACTGTAAAAGTGATCTTGCCCACACTGTAAGAGTGAGCTTTGCAATACTGTAAGGGTGATCTTGTCCATACTGTAAGAGAGAGCTTGGCCATATTGTAAAAGTTAGTTTACCCTTATTGTAAGAGCGTGCTTGGCCATACTGTAAGAGTTAGTTTAGCTATGTTGTAGGAGTGAGCATGGTTATAATGTAAGAGTGAGCTTGGCCATACTTTAAGAGTGAGCTTGGCCATACTGTTAGATTGAGATTAGATATGTTGTAGGAGTGAGCATGGTTATACTGGAAGGTAGAACTTGGCCACACTGTAAGAGTGAGCTTGGCCATAATGTAAGAGTGAGTTTTGCAATACTGTAATTATGAGCTTGGCCATACTGTAAGGGTGATCTTGTCCATACTGTAGGAGTAAGCTTGGCCATATAGTAAGGGTGTGCTTGGCCATACTGTAAGAATGAGCTTGGCCATATTGTAAAGGTGAACTTGGCCATACTGTTAGATTGAGCTTAGATATATCGTAGGAGTGAGCATGGTTATACTGTAAGAGTGAACCTGGCCATAATGTAAGAGTGAGCTTTGCAATACTGCAACCGTGATCTTGACCATACTGTAAGAGAGAGCTTGGGCATATTGTAAAAGTTAGTTTGCCCAAATTGTAAGAGTGTGCTTGGCCATACTGTAAGAGTCAGTTTAGCTATGTTGTAGGAGTGAGCATGGTTATAATGTAAGAGTGAGTTTGGCCATACTGTAAGAGTGAGCTTGGCCATACTGTTAGATTGAGATTAGATATGTTGTAGGAGTGAGCATGGTTATACTGGAAGAGAGAACTTGGCCATACTGTAAGAGTGAGCTTAGCCATACTGTAAGAGTGAGTTTTGCAATACTGTAATTATGAGCTTGGCCATACTGTAAGGGTGATCGTGTCCATACTGTAGGAGTGAGCTTGGCCATACAGTAAGGGTGTGCTTGGCCATACTGTAAGAATGAGCTTGGCCATATTGTAAAGGTGAACCTGGCCATACTGTTAGATTGAGCTTAGATATATCGTAGGAGTGAGCATGGTTATACTGTAAGAGTGAACCTGGCCATAATGTAAGGGTGAGCTTGGCCATACTGAAATATTGAGCTTGGCCATACTGTACGAATGAGCTTGGCCATATTTTAAGAGTGAGCTTGGCCATACTGTTTGAGTGCCTTGGCCATATTGAAAGAGTGATTCAGAAAAGGGGGTGGTGATGAACAGAGTGTCTGAATTAAGAAGACCACTCTCACCCAGTCCAAAGATCAGGGCTTGATCCATCACCGTTTTTTAGCTCACTGCACCATCCCAGCTCAGAACTTGGCTATATGCAAATTAGTCTGACCCTGGCCCAGTGCATCATGGGAACAGGGCAGACCAAACTACCAAGCCAATTCTTATACTGGGATTGGTGCAATGAGCAAGGGACTCACACCTGAGTATACCTTTCCACGCTTATGGTGGACAAAAATGATTCAGAAAAGGGGGTGGTGATGAACAGAGTGTCTGAATTAAGAAGACCACTCTTGCCCAGTCCAAAGATCAGGGCTTGATCCATCACCGTTTTTTAGCTCACTGCACCATCCCAGCTCAGAACTTGGCTATATGCAAATTAGTCTGACCCTGGCCCAGTGCATCATGGGAACAGGGCAGACCAAACTACCAAGCCAATTCTTATACTGGGAATATTGAAAGAGTGAGCTTGGTCATACTGTAAGAGTTTACTTGCCCATACTGTAAGAGTGAGCTTTGCAATACTGTAAGGGTGATCTTGTCCATACTGTAAACGTGAGCTTGGCCATATTGTAAGGGTGAGCTTGGCCATACTGTAGGAGTGAGCTTGGCAATACTGTTAAATTGAGCTTAGAGCTTAGATATGTTGTAGGAGTGAGCATGGTTATACTGTAAGAGTGACCGTTGCCAAATTTTTAAGAGTGAGCTTGGCCATACTGTAAGAGTGAGCTTGGCCACACTGTAAGGATGAGCTTTGCCATACTGTAAGATTGCCTTGGCCATACTGTAAGGATGAGCTTTGCCATACTGTAAGATTGCCTTGGCCATACTGTAAAAGTGAGCTTTTCGTAAATTGAAAGCAATAGGTTAGCATTTAGCTGAAGCCATGTTGTGTTTAGCAGTTATCTTATCCGCTTTGTGAAAGCCATTTTGTATTTCTGGCAGCCATTTTGTTTGCCATGTGCTCTGTCCTACCGTTGTGTTAACTGCTATTGTAGTCTGCCTAGAGACAAACTATATTCAGCATCTTCCACTTCCCACATGCCCAGAAGGGCCTAGCTATTAGAATGCACCTGCTTCTCTAGTATACCTGTCAGGCTATTTTTGCTGCTGTATGGAGAAGTAACTCTCCTCCCACTTTGTTGAGCAAATAGATCTTGTATGCCATCTTATTCTTTTTGCATGCTTACATGAACCAGGACTGCCCCTTTGCATTTATGCTTACTATGTTACTCTAATGCATATATAAAGCACCAGTTTTCTGTACTCCTTAGACTGCCTCATTCAGTTGCTAAGGCTTCTGTGTGACGTAGTCTCACCTCATTTGATGGTAATAAATATGATCTTTTATATTTCAGCTTCTGTGCCAATTTCTTCTTTGTTGGTTTAAAGGACTAAGTATCAGTGAGACCCCTGGAAGGATTATTGATTTCTGCAAGCTTGGCCATACTGTAAGAGTGAGCTTGGACATACTGTAAGAGTGAGCTTGGACATACTGTAAGAGTGAGCTTGGACATACTGTAAGAGTGAGCTTGGACATACTGTAAGAGTGAGTTTTGCAATACTGTAATGGTGAGATTAGCCATACTGTAAGAGTGACCTTGGCCATATAGTTTAAGAGTGAGCTTGGCAACACTGTAATAGTGATCTTGTTCATACTGTAAGGCTGAGCATTGCCATTCTGTATAATCGCCTTGCCCATATTGTAAGAGTGAGCTTGACCAGACTGAAAGAGTGAGCTTGACTATACTCTGCTCTGCAGGGGTCTGGAGCTAAACCAATGCCGAATAAATGTGCTTGGTATGCCCCTACTAGGAGCATACGCTCCTCCTCCACTAGAATGGTGAAGTTACCAAGATTCAACAAAACAAAATCAAGAGGTAGGGCTCTCAGCATCTCCAATGCCCGACTGTTTGAGCTGAGACAGCAGGAAGATCAGTTTCTTATCAGGAAGAGACTAAAGACATGGCTCTATCCTGGGGCATAACTCTACTATAGTGGTGAAATCCCCCAGTAGCATCAATTTAGTTGGGCACACATATGTTAGCGCCAGGATGCCCGTTGTATGACACTGCACTTTATAAGTGATGAAATATTATTGAAGAACAACTGTTAGGGTGACCTTGGTCATATTGTAAGGGTGAGCTTAGCCATACTGTAAGAGTGAGCTTGGCCATACTGCAATAGTGAGGTTGGCCACACTGTAATAGTGAGCATGGCCATTCTGAAAGAGTGGACTTGGCCATACTGTAAGGGTGAACTTAGCAACACTGTACCAGTGATCTTGGCCATACTGTAAGGTCGAGCGTGGCCATACTGTTAGAGTGAGCCTGTCAATACTGAAAGAGGAACTTGGCCATACTGTAAGGGTGAGCTTGCCTATACTGTGAGGATGATTGTGGCCGTGTTGTAAGGGTGAGCAGGGCCATACTGTAAGAGTGAGCTTTTCTATACTGTAACAGTGAGTGTGGCCATACTGTAAGAGTGAGCTTGGCAAAACTGTAAGGGTGAGCTTGGCCGTATTGTAAGTGTGAGCCTGGCCATATTGCAAGGGTGAGCTTATCCATACTGTAAGAATGGTCTTGGCCGTACTGCAAGAGTGAGCTTGACCATACTGTAAGAGTTCCTTAGCCTTACTCTAAAAGTGAGCTTGGCCATACTGTAAGAGTGAGCTTGGCCATACTGGAAGAGTGAGCTTGGTCATACTTTAAGAAGGATCTTAGCCATAAGGTACAAAGTGAGCTTGGGCATACTGTAAGGGTGAGACTGGTGATATTGTACGGTCTAGTTTGGCCATACTGTAAGAGTGATCTTGGCCATACTGTGAGAGTGAGTTTGGCCATACTGTAGGAGTAAGCTTGGTCATACTCTGAGTGAACTGGCCATATTGTATGAGTGAGCTTGGCCATACTGTGAGAGTGAGCTGGCCATATTCTAAGATGAGCTTGGCCATGCTGTGAGAGTGAGTTTGGCCAAATTGTAAGAGTGAGCTTGACCATATTGTAAGAGTGAGCTTGACCATATTGTAAGTGTGAGCCTGGCCATATTGTGAGGCTGAGCTTGGCCATACTGTAAGAGTGATCTCAGCCATACTTGCGAGTAACCTGGCCATATTGTAGGAGTGAGCTTGGCCATACTGTAAGAGTGTTGTTTTTTGCTCAGTTTTTTAGGTGTCAGACAAGCTGCACCCAGCTTTCCAGTTCACCGTCCCACAAATCAGCAAGACCTGAACTGGAGGGATGTCCTTCTCCCACCACGCCTTTGGAAAATTGGACAACCTGTCCATCCACCTCAGGAAATCACCCTCGATGATGCAATTCATGCAGGACCTCAAGACCTGGCTCTTCGGATGAATTCAGCACTTAGTCTGATCCGCTGTGTTCTTCCCTCCGCAGCACCTTGAGAGTCTCACAGGTGAGTAGCCACACGTTACAAATTCTGATTGATTGTTTGTTTGATTGAATGTTGATGAGAAACAAAAAAGAATGCTGATATTTTGTCTACACCTCTAGTTCAAAACAAACTAAAGTGCAATAGCACACCCTAGTGGTAAGGCTTTGCGAGTTAACACTAAATGTAATCTGCAGTGTTCTATATTTCACAAGTTTGTTTCTCACCAGAGTTAGCAAACAGTGTTTTTAAATGATTTTGTAACATTTTTAATTTTAGATCTTAGAAGCAGCAGCTGTGCGTGTAAAGAGTATATCAAAAGACATGTAGTATGTTTGTAATACAGATCCTGTCAGCATACGGAGACGGTGTCTTGGATCAAAATAAAGATTTGATGAACATAAAATTAGACCGGTATTAGTGTGATACTTTCCTTAACGGCCATGGAGAATTTTTTGTAAAATAGGCAACACACCTTACTACAATTGCAACTTCCTCAAGAGGCGCCAAACTAGCAATGCCACCCCGCTCCCTTCTATGGAAGGGCGGAAGCATAAAGGCTGTTGGCACAGACCAGGCTGAGGAGAAATAGCGGCTAAGACACTGCTGTAAGACTCTCACATGCCTGTGCACGGAGACAAGTGCCCAGGGCACGCTGAGCATCGTAGGGCCCGAGAGGCTCTCGGTCCAGCATCCGCTCCATCGTCCAAGAAACAGCTGCAACTTTTCATCTCAGGAACTGAGAGTGACACCCTGGGGGCAGGGCAGATTTTAAAGATGTGCATTGTATACATTCAGCAATAGAGGCTGCAGCGAACTAAACATTACAAAGTACAGCAGCAGTGGATGCAACATTGCTTCAAGAGGGTAGTTCAGAAGTCAGACATCTTGTATTTCATGTGCTTGAAACGGCCGAACAGCATCACTCCTCCTTCCATGGCAAAGAGGCTGAAACAATGTTTTTTGTCAGCTCGGAGGGCTAAGGTCAGATCCTTCCCCTGCTAAGGTCAGGGGAAGGACACAACATGAGGCACGCCCTGCAGAGGGTAAATGCTAAGGTCAGGGGAGGACACAGCATAAGGCACGCCCTGCAGAGGGTTAATGCTAAGGTGAGGGGGAGGACACAGCATGAGGCCCACCCTGCAGAGGGTAAATGCTAAGGTCAGGGGAGGACACAGCATAAGGCACGCCCTGCAGAGGGTTAATGCTAAGGTCAGGGGGAGGACACAGCATGAGGCACGCCCTGCAGAGGGTAACTGCTAAGGTCAGGGGAGGACACAGCAAAAGGCACGCCCTGCAGAGGGTTAATGCTAAGGTGAGGGGGAGGACACAGCATGAGGCACGCCCTGCAGAGGGTTAATGCTAAGGTCAGGGGGAGGACACAGCATGAGGCACGCCCTGCAGAGGTTTAATGCTAAGGTGAGGGGGAGGACACAGCATGAGGCACGCCCTGCAGAGGGTAAATGCTAAGGTCAGGGGAGGACACAGCATAAGGCACGCCCTGCAGAGGGTTAATGCTAAGGTGAGGGGGAGGACACAGCATGAGGCACGCCCTGCAGAGGGTTAATGCTAAGGTCAGGGGAGGACACAGCATAAGGCACGCCCTGCAGAGGGTTAATGCTAAGGTCAGGGGGAGGACACAGCATGAGGCACGCCCTGCAGAGGTTTAATGCTAAGGTGAGGGGGAGGACACAGCATGAGGCACGCCCTGCAGAGGGTAAATGCTAAGGTCAGGGGGGGACACAGCATAAGGCAGGCCCTGCACAGGGTTAATGCCAAGGTGAGGGGGAGGACACAGCATAAGGCACACCCTGCAGAGGTTTAATGCTAAGGTCAGGGGAGGACACAGCATAAGGCACGCCCTGCAGAGGGTTAATGCTAAGGTCAGGGGAGGACACAGCATGAGGCACGCCCTGCAGAGGGTTAATGCTAAGATGAGGGGGAGGACACAGCATGAGGCACACCCTGCAGAGGTTTAATGCTAAGGTCAGGGGGAGGACACAGCATAAGGCATGCCCTGCAGAGGGTTAATGCTAAGGTGAGGGGGAGGACACAGCATGAGGCACGCCCTGCAGAGGTTTAATGCTAAGGTCAGGGGAGGACACAGCATAAGGCACGCCCTGCAGAGGGTTAATGCTAAGGTGAGGGGGAGGACACAGCATGAGGCACGCCCTGCAGAGGGTAAATGCTAAGGTCAGGGGAGGACACAGCATAAGGCACGCCCTGCAGAGGGTTAATGCTAAGGTGAGGTTGAGGACACAGCATGAGGCACGCCCTGCAGAGGGTTAATGCTAAGATGAGGGGGAGGACACAGCATGAGGCACGCCGTGCAGAGGTTTAATGCTAAGGTCAGGGGGAGGACACAGCATAAGGCATGCCCTGCAGAGGGTTAATGCTAAGGTGAGGGGGAGGACACAGCATGAGGCACGCCCTGCAGAGGTTTAATGCTAAGGTCAGGGGAGGACACAGCATAAGGCATGCCCTGCAGAGGGTTAATGCTAAGATGAGGGGGAGGACACAGCATGAGGCACGCCCTGCAGAGGTTTAATGCTAAGGTCAGGGGAGGACACAGCATAAGGCACGCCCTGCAGAGGGTTAATGCCAAGGTGAGGGGGAGGACACAGCATGAGGCACACCCTGCAGAGGTTTAATGCTAAGGTCAGGGGGAGGACACAGCATAAGGCACGCCCTGCAGAGGGTTAATGCCAAGGTGAGGGGGATGACACAGCAGGAGGCACGCCCTGCAGAGGGTTAATGCTAAGGTCAGGGGAGGACACAGCATAAGGCACGCCCTGCAGAGGGTTAATGCTAAGGTGAGGGGGAGGACACAGCATGAGGCACGCCCTGCAGAGGTTTAATGCTAAGGTCAGGGGGAGGACACAGCATAAGGCATGCCCTGCAGAGGGTTAATGCTAAGGTCAGGGGGAGGACACAGCATGAGGCACGCCCTGCAGAGGTTTAATGCTAAGGTCAGGGGAGGACACAGCATAAGGCATGCCCTGCAGAGGTTTAATGCTAAGGTGAGGGGGAGGACACAGCATGAGGCACGCCCTGCAGAGGTTTAATGCTAAGGTCAAGGGGAGGACACAGCATAAGGCACGCCCTGCAGAGGGTTAATGCCAAGGTGAGGGGGATGACACAGCAGGAGGCACGCCCTGCAGAGGGTTAATGCTAAGGTCAGGGGAGGACACAGCATAAGGCACGCCCTGCAGAGGGTTAATGCTAAGGTGAGGGGGAGGACACAGCATGAGGCACGCCCTGCAGAGGTTTAATGCTAAGGTCAGGGGGAGGACACAGCATAAGGCATGCCCTGCAGAGGGTTAATGCTAAGGTCAGGGGGAGGACACAGCATGAGGCACGCCCTGCAGAGGTTTAATGCTAAGGTCAGGGGAGGACACAGCATAAGGCATGCCCTGCAGAGGTTTAATGCTAAGGTGAGGGGGAGGACACAGCATAAGGCATGCCCTGCAGAGGGTTAATGCTAGAGTCAGGGGAGAACACAGCATGAATCCTGCCTTGCAGAGGGTTATTTCTCACTGCAAACCAAGCCTTATGAATAGCGTGGTGCTTAACCTTTTGACCTCTGTGGACCTCCCCTTAATCAATACTGAAACCACAGCACCCTCACTGAAACGTTATTGGAATGTGGGGCTCCTGCTGAGTAATCACTGGAAAGTGTGGACCCCGGCCTAAGTATTTTCGATATTTTAAATGGCAAAACAATAAGATTAAAAGAATACAGAAACTTTAATGCATTGTAATTTCAAATTCTATTTTGTGTGCTTTACTCTCGCCTGGGCTATACAAAACCTTAAAGTTGTTAAGAAAAATACAGAAACAAGCATTCATCAAGCAAATACACACATGATTAAATGTTTTTTTTTATTTCAGAAATATAAGAACAAAATCTAGTTTCGCTTGGAGAAGTTGCAGCATCTCTAGATCCAACTAGGGCCACTCATCAGTTTCAAATTCCTCACTGTTGCAGAGTGGCTTAACATTTTCAGCTGTATATTCTACTTCCTTATTTATATTCACTCTATTAATCTGTAATATTATTTAATTTTCAAAACTGTTGAGGACCCCCTAAGTAGGCTTTGCTGCCTCCAGGGTACCCGAACCACAGGTTAAGAACCACTGCCTTAGACTGATTTCCACAGCCTGTAGGCAAACCTCCTCCCAACTCCAAGCCACAATCAAAACAAACAAATCTAGGTGCATTCACCACAGGAGAACTCATTGCACAAAGGAACGGTGGGCATAGCTGTCTTATACTCCATGGCATCAGTAAGAAAGGTCTTGTTCATCTGCTCCCTACCAAACTCCTCCTCATTCCTCTGCAGCATTAACCTTTGACCTGGAGGAGTAAGGTTGGAGCATATGCTCACATCTAGCCTCTACCACCCCTACTCCTACCTCAACTTCATGACAGGCCCTACCCTCTGCCATTGTAAGGTATGGCACTCTGATAACTCCTCCCCTGGCCACACCAATGAATGCTCCCAGCAGACAGCAGCAGATCCACTAAATCTGGCCTCATCCACCACCCTGATGTCACTAAACTGGTCTGTGGCTCAAGGGCGAGTGAACGCCTTACCCTGCAAATGCACAGCTTCTCCTCTTTCCTGCAAAGTGCATCCAGATCTCAAGCTTGGTTTATATGGAACAATCAGTGCTTCTTACTTGTTTCTCCTCACCTTCATGATTGAGTTGGGGCTCCATCCCTCCCACCCCAGCTAATCACTTGCCACTGTAAAGTGTGTGTGGTTCCAAAGCTGGAAACTACCAATAAATACATGAATAGCAAGGTTGCAAGTTTGTGGGTGCTTTCCTATTTTTTAATAGGCAAAAGTCAGCATCACCAACAAAGCTTAACCTAAATATACATTTTTAAAGCAATGATTCTGCCTTATTGTAGTGAGTACCACATTCACACATTTAATTTATGTATGTAAAATTTCAACAGTCATCATTTTTTTTAATTTGGATTTGGAAATCCCCATGCATATTTCAATTATGGAACATAATTACGAATTGCATTTTGTGTAATTTTTTCAAAATTTGGTGTAGTTACATGAAAGCAAATTATGCAAATCACGCACATCCCTAGTATTTTATAGCTACACCGCTATTTAATCTTGTATACTAAAACCAAAGTTACTGTAATACTGTGAGGATTTTGGTGCACTATATGGCATGGCTGAGGAGCCCAGCCACGCTGTACACTCACAAACACCATCTTGGGTACAGCCAGGTATGTTTACTTAAAATGAAGCTCAACCTTAGGCAGCTGTGGCTTTGAGCAGCAAGGTTTAGCAAAGGGAAAATGCGTAAAGCATTTAAAAGCACTAAACAGTAGATGGCAGACAGGGGACAATCAGCAATACTCGTGTTGCTTGACCTGTCTGCCGTGTTCGACATGGTCAGTCACGACATTCTGCTGACGCGTCTTGAGGAAGCGGGAGTAGTGGGCACAGCCCTGGTCTGGTTTCAATCCTATTTATCTGGCAGGTGTCAGGCAGTGGCTGTTCCACCATTCCAGTCAGCCTTCACAAACATCTGTCACGGGGTTCCACAAGGGTCGGCTATTAGCCCAATATTATTCAACATTTATTTGAGTCCGCTGATCAATATCATTCGGACCCACAATGTGAAGGTAGTAAACTACGCTGACGACACTCAGATCATTCTATCCCTGGATGGAATCCAATCTAACGCCCTTGAGGATTTTCATGCATGTATGCATAATACTGCGCTGTGGCTACGTGATAACTCCTTACAATTTAATTTGGGTAACACTGACATTTTACATTGCGCAGTTGGGAAGGTTTCCCGGCTTCTTCCCTGTAACTTTGGGCCGCTTGATACTTCCACTCCTCTGACGCCATCTATGACGGTGCGTAATCTGGGTTTTCTGTTTAATACCAACCTGTCACTGGAGACTCAAGTGAACATGACAGTGGGGTGCTGCTTCAGCCTCATGAGGGCCCTAAGGAAGATTTTTCCACTGCTTCCAGCTATGGCTAGAGCCTTGATTACCCAAGGCGTTATTTTGAGTAGACTTGACTACTGTAAACCCTTATTGCTTGAATCTCCCAAATATCTAATCCAGAGACTGCAGCGTGTTCAGAACACAGCAGCGAAACTAGCCCTGTCCAGACCAAGGGGTTTCTCTGCCTCGTTGTGCCTAGTCGACCTACATTGGCTCCCTGTGCAGCAGAGAACACTCTTCAAAACACTTTGTATTGGGTACAGGGCGCTGCATGGATTTGGGCCTAGGCCACTGCAGAGGAAACTGGTCTGGTATACACCTACCCGGAGCCTTCGCTCCTCCTCAGCTTACTTGGCAAATGTACCCAGCTTTCACAGGGCCAGACTGGGTGGAAGATCCTTTAGTTTCACTGCTGCAAAACTTTGGAATGAGCTTCCGCTGGAAATCAGACAATGTAGTACTCTGTCCCTGTTCAGGAAAAAGATTAAAACTTGGTTGTTCCCTAGAAACTAAATCTGTTGGCCTTTAGCAATGTTCATTTTAGGCTGCCTTCCATCTTTAGCTATCTTTCTTGCTCCTCCTAGTCTGTATTTCACATATCTTTGTTAGCGTCAGGGTACTCGTGGGGTGTTTGCTGCGCTTTATAAATACTATATACAATACAATACAATACAATAAGAAAGTCACCGGACACAAGAGAAACAATTCACCAATTTATAAAACTAGAGCACATTTATATCGATTTTTAAAGACCTTAATTATCGAAATCAACCAGAGGGTTCTAGAGATGTAGATTTTAGAAATAATACACAACTTTTTAATCAACCACAAACAAGCATTGGCCAAAAAGCAAGTTTGGAAACTTTTGAAAAGTGTGTAAATGTTCATTTGACAACTCCCTACCAGGTTGGGTGATCAGGTTTGGCAGTACAAAGGTCTAAGGAATCATAAAAGATATTCACAACAGTTCCTGCCCACTAGAGTATTTTTAGAGCACGGGACAAACTTTACAGGATGACCGCCATAGACGACAATGGAGTGGTCATGATACTGATGCAGGGTCAAAGATGCTCAAGGATGCTGTGCAGTCAATGAGGGTGAATTCTGGTTGAATCCTCAGTCTACAGGTGAGTGAGTCAGACTCTGTCCATGGAAATCAGGGTCCCATGAAGTCGTCTGTCCAGGGGTCTAAGGGCTCTTGATGCAGACCTTGCGCTTTTGCAACACAGCAGTAAATGTAAATGTAAATTGATACTTGTATAGCACACTACTCACCCGCAAGGGTCTCAAGGCGCTTGTAATAATACCGCTGTGGAACCCGTCCTGGCGTCCACTCCTGGGCATCCCCAGGGTGAAGGCCAGGCATCCTTAGCGTTGTGGGGGCCGTTGTGGAGATTAAGCAAGCTATTGCCCAGAGTTGCAGAGTGGGATTCTATGATTGGATTAGGCACCGAGGCGAGAATTATCAGGTCCGTGGAATTTTTGAGCCCAAGACAGGGAGGCAGGGAATTGAACCCTGGTCACGGGCTAGACCTTTGCATCAGGGTCTGCCGCTCTAACCATTGAGCCACACTTCTCCACTCACTATGCAGTCACTATGCAAATGTTTGATGGGGGCTTGTGTCCCTCTTAGATGACTAATATGGTCCCAACCGACATCCATGGGTCCAGCAGATACGGGTTGGTTCACCTTTAGGCTACCTCCGAATTGTCCTTTGGTGTGCATGGCATCTGATAGCACCAAAACTTCAGTCCTACAAGAGATGTGATTTGGCCTCTTTCAGCTTTAATGTTCCCTGAACCATTCTGGGGGGCCAGCCAACTGATCATTGAAGTCTCTTACTTGGACAGGGGATGGGAATCAGCTTTTCCGCAACCCAGGCACACAGAAACTCCACTAGCCCACAGTGCAACAGGTGCAGTAACTCTAGCGTTGCAGCCTCTGTTTGTGCACTTCCAAACAAGTGCAATGGGTGCTTCTGCTCATCCTCCTTCCAAGTGCAGTAATTACTGATGGTCAAAATTGCAAAGGGGCCACATTTATCCAAGGAAAGTCCCCTAAGAGGACCACACGGTCCATGCCAGTGGGTTATTGGGTCAACTTCTACCTAGTGATGACGTTCCTGTGATGTGTAAAACACACAAGATAATGGACGGAATGTTGCACAATGGCAAAACATTCACCCTCAGTCACAGATCTGGGTTTAATCCATCATTATTTTGCTCACCAACCCACCCCAGTTCAGACATGGTCATATGCAAATCAGTCTTGACCCTGTGCCTCATGGGAACAGTCCAGCCCGAACTGCCAAGTCATGTCTTCCCTGGAACAGATTTAAGCATCCTGTAATGTGTGGCATCTGGCAAAGGTAGCCCACTCTAGAGGTGTGCCTAACTGTGAGCTACACACATACAGTAAAACCAGTTTGGGGGAAAGTATGCTGGCCCTGTCTCTGTGCTGTCTACAGTGACAAAAGGTATTCTGCTCAGGGGTGTTGGGCCATGAGGCCCATCAAAGGTGGCTTTGCTCCTAAAGCTCACCTGTAGGCTAATCCTTTGAGTGGCCATCTTGTATGAGGAGGTGACACATCGCTGCCGCTGCACTGCCTTTGTGCCTGAGCCTGGGAGTCATTCAGGTGTATCCTCCACAGTGGGGAACACCTTTCTTGTTTTTAGGTCCCCTCACACACCAACAGGTCCCTTGGTGTCATGCTCATCATCGGGGTCATCGTACCCCTCTACGGGGTACGGCGTGCTGCGACCTACGGATACGTGGGAGCACTTGGTAGACTATGTGTGGTGTAGGTCAGGGGGTTTTTGTATGTGAGTGTTTTGTGGGGTTTAAGAAAAATAATGAAGGTTAAAAAGAACCTGGCTCGTGGGGTGACTAAAAAATATTTAATAAGCCCCCGGGCTGGTGCTATTAAAATAAGGTTGGGAGGTTTCTACGCTGACAATGTGCGTTACCTCCTCTCTGTGTGCGTCGACATGTTTCGGTGCAAAAAACACCTTCTTCAGGATGGAGTAAACAAATCCCCACCTTACTCACGTTTCTCTAACTTATACCAAACCAATGAGGTTTCCAAACTCCTAAATAAACATTGCGCATCCTGACAAGTGGCAAACTAGACATTGAGAAACCCCTCTTTGCCCACAAACGAGGCAAAAATCTCAAGGACATACTGGTGCACACATGCCCAAAACTACAACAAACATCACAACTCCATCTTTATGGACTGGGAGGTCACTACCCATGTGGTAATTGTGCGAGTTGCCACCTTACTCAGAAGAGCAAAGATCTAACTTTTGCAAACGGAATGAAATGGGAGCAACGGAAGCTAACCAACTGCAACAGCAAAAACGTAATTTATATGATTACCTGCCTTTGCAGTTTGGAGTACATTGGCATGACCAAAAGACCAGTAAAAATACGAATCGGGGAGCACAAGTGCAACATCCGATGCAAGAAGACAACGACAAAAATGGCCACGCATTTCGTTGAGAATGGACATTGTGTAAATGACATTAGGTGGACAGTAGTTGAACAACTCCCATCAGAAAAAGGACTCTTTCAGAAGGAGCAGAGGTGGGTCTTTAGACTGGGGACTAGCACTGCAGGCCTGAATTACAATATCCCCTGGGGTCAGATAACATAGATGATCTCTTGTTAGATCACCTCCCCCACGAGGAGTACTTGAAAAAAAACAATCCATATAGGCTGAGAACCCCGGGTAGATCTCTGAAACCTTTTTTATCCTGTCGCTCCCACATGGAGCATCTACGAGGCTAACTAAAATATGCCCAGGTGTCCGCTTTACCACTTAGCCACATCCTTTACAATGGGGAAGCTTTATATCCACTTATTAAGGAAAAGGATCAGTGGAATGAATAACCATGCACGCAATCAGAAAGGTAGTACTAATATCTGAATAGGCACGTGATTCCAAAAAAACGCAATCCATAGTGCCTTTTGTGAGGAAAAGAAGCCGTATGAGATAATGAACCCCCATCACAGAGACTGTACGCGCAGGATAGCGCATGCGCATGACATAAACCGAAGACACTTACGTATGCGCATGCGCGAAACCAAAGGACCAAACGCGCACATCGGCGCATGCGCGAAGAAAGCACGCTTCCACAAAGCAACCGCGAGCAGAACCGACAAAGACCTTATATGAACATAAGGAATCCTCAATTATTGAATCAAACAATTAATTCTACCCGGGAAAAGGTATAAAAATCCGACCTCGAGAAACCTTCTGGCATTACCATCGGAGCCACGAAGGGATCGATCGGGAGGTATTTCCTTGCAGAAATCGTGAGTAAAAAGGTCTGATGACCACGAGCAGTGTCACCACTACGTTAGTGTAAGTAAAGCTAGGATCTGAATATCCCTTTCTTTCCCAAACAGGTGCTAATTAGCACAACAGATCCTGACGCTTGGCTCATGAGGCATTTTCTTCAACTCCAAAACAGTATGTTGTGAATATGTAATGGCATGAAATTTTTCCTCTTCTCTTTACAGGGTCATAATACAATTTTGCCCTCTTCTGTTTACCAACATTCGAGTTACGGTCAGAAAATAAGTTTAAAACACCTGAACTAAGTTTTCTTTATTAAGTGTGTGTTCTATGTTATGTGTCAGTGAGTCTAGTGTGTTTTTTTGTAAACTTTTATCCCACTATAAGCACTTGAATGCAGCTATAGTGTATCACCTGTAACCACTGGACATTTTACCTATGGATATGGAGAGGTAGACTACCAGAATTTTTTTTCGTCTTCTTTCCTTTGCAGGTTGATCAACAGACAACATTTTTTTGCTAGGTACATTGTTTTTACATGCACTGTAATTTTTCCTCACTTTTATTAGAAAATTCTGGTATAAGTTAGAGAAACGTGAGTAAGGTGGGGATTGGTGTACCCCGTACTGAAATAGGTGTTTTTTGCAACGAAACATGTCGACGCACACAGAGAGGAGGTAACGCACATTGTCAGCGTAGCAACCTCCTACCCTTATTTTAATAGCACCAGCCTGGGGGCTTATTAAATATTCTTTAGTCACCCCACGAGCCAGGTTCTTTTTAACCTTCACTATTTTTCTTAAACCCCACAAAACACTCACATACAAAAACCCCCTCACCCACACCACACATAGACTACCAAGTGCTCCCACGTATCCGTAGGTCGCAGCACGCCATTCCCCGTAGTTCAAGTTCAAGTTCGGGCATTTATAAAGCGCACTACTCACCCCGAGCGTCTCAAGGCGCTTGGGGAAGGGGTTCATTATTTGTCGAATAGCCAGGTTTTAAGTTCTTTTCTGAAGGAAATGTGGTTTTGAGTAAGGCGGAGGTGAGTGAGGAGTGAGTTCCAGGTCTTGGCAGCAAGGAAGGAGAAAGATCTGCCACCCATGGTGGATTTTTGGATGCGCGGGACTGCGGCAAGGGCTAGATTGGATGATCTTAGTTGGCGGTTGGGTTTGTAGAGGAGTACGATGACCCCGATGATGAAGCATGACACCAAGGGGCCTGTTGGTGTGTGAGGGGACCTAAAAACAAGAAAGGTGTTCCCCACTGTGGAGAATACACCTAAAGACTCAAGGAGTTGATTCTATTTGTTTATTTATCTATGCCTAGGGAGAACACATCCATTCTGATTTCCTTTTCTGTCTCTCCCCCCTCTGTTTGTTAATTTGTCATTCAGACATCTCCACAGGTGGTCAGAAAGATGTCTGTGTATGTATTACTTTGTGAGGATTCTGGACTAACAGATCACAGAGTGGCAACTGTCTTAAAAGAGACATGCATGTCTGCTAAACCATTGAGTTGCATTGTATTTCCCCTTTAATATGATACCTTGCATTCACTAGTTTGGAAGTCCCAGTAATAAGTTACCTGGATGGGGACACTACCCGGTAATCCTGTATTACCCAATGGGGCTACCAACCGTGCCCACACAAAATGACAATCTAGAATTGTTGCCGCTAAGGCATATCAGAAAACGCATGTCTTACTTAACAAAATACAGCTCCCTGCCAAAGGACTCCATAGGCCTTCCTTAGGGGAGACTTATATAGAATGTTAAGGACAGGGTGGTGTTGCCTTTGGTTTGAATGACAAAGTAGAGAACCATGTCCTTTTAATTTGCAGTGGCAGGCTGGGAGCCATTTTGTGCCTTGCCACACGAAGGTCGCCTACAGCCGAGTGCCCAGGGTACCATATTGGATGGACTTATAAAGACGTCAGACCTTGCCAATTAAGTGCATTCATTTCAACATGAATTTTGTATAGGGTTTGAGCACTGAAATTGAGGTCTGGTCAGCAGGCCATAGTGCATTCTCAGAGCCAAAAAACAGAATCATCAGTCTAAAAATGTGGGGGTGATTTGCAAAAGAGCCATTTCCTTACAAATACTTACTGAGGGAGTTTATTATATTTCCTTCCTACTCCTCAGATCCCAGCTGCTGGCGCATCTTGTTAAACTTGTACTTCCAATGGAGATGTGGATGTTTGCCTATGTATTGGAAGTGAGATTGTAGTGTGAAGAAATATGTTTATGCTCAGGGAACATCAACTAAACTCGGCTTGAATTATTTATGAACCTGTAATATGCTGGGCTCTTCCCTTTCAACTATTACAGTCTTAATATGAAGAAATAATTTGGTTAGTCTTTTCATTTTGATTTGTTTCACTAACAGCGCTCACATAAAAAGACAATAATCATTAAGAATATGGGACCTTTGTACACGGCTCATCACAAACAATAAACACACTTGGAATTTCATACTATTACAACTTGAACATTTATGTTCTAAATCATTGGTCATACACTTTTTTAGTTTTCAATAAATGTCTAATATTTTCACAAAGGAAACAAAAAAAGTAAGACTATTTTATATTGGGCCTCATGCACGTTGTTCCAGTTTTTAAGATTTTCTTTTTAAAGTTACTATTACACAATTTACTGTGTAAGAGGAAAAGAGAAAACATCAGCAGCCCTTAATGTGTTTAGTGCTATTTCTTTTTCAATTGGTACTACCCAAATTCCTTAGATAGCTTTCAGGCAGCGGAAGTGACAGTAGGAATTATGTAATTGTTTGTATTTATGCTTGAGAATGTAGATTGTGAGATTTTGAGACCACTAATTCGCACCTCTATTAATTCCTTTCTGAGACAATTGAGCAGAGCTCTGTTGTGTGCCAGGAAGAGGGAATATTTGTCATCTCTCATTGAAAGCACATGGATCCGGGCACACACCGGATAGAAGTGTGCTTTGAATACTCTTAAGACATTTGTGCAGCTCAGAAGGGCAAAGCTTTGCAACAGCTCTGTGAGTGTTGCATTCACATCACAGTTATATACAGTACATGTATGGGAAGGTACACAGTGTAAGAAAGATTACCACACTGGTATATTGTACGAAATATGTTGAACAAGCCAGCTTTGCTAATTCTAGATTAGATGTGGCAAGTGATCATTGGTTCTAAAGTGCGTTTTAAGATGCAGGCATTGCTTAAATTCAGAAGGTGTTTTCTGGTGCTCAGCATTGACACTTAATTGTCAAGATCTGCACTTATGACAGTCTGCCACATGGTGGAACTGTCTGTCTAATTTAGAAATGATCAGAAGAGTTGATTATTATTTCAATATACATTATAAAGACGTAAAATCTGCCACCCAAGTTGTTCTCATAGTTTTGGGGACCAGGAATGGTCTGAATTGTCACACTTTTAGCCATGTGATGGTTTGTACTTGTGTTTGTTTTGTCATTGGCTGTGTGGGGAGTTGCAATAGGTGGCACTAGCTGCAGTGGCCTCCTGACAAGTGTCCTCATACTTATGTCTTTTACATATGAAGTACTGACAGGTAAGAGAGGAACAGTTGCCTGAGTCCTGCCCAAGCCTTGCTGCTCACAGTTGTTTATCTCCTGGCATACATGAGGTAAGGATTGCCACTTAGGCCTCAGCTACAAGTGACCCATATGTTTCAAGGGATCCTGTATTGGTGATTATCTGACCAAGAGGAATGGTACATTTTGGCTTTTCTTGCAGGGATTTTGGGTGCTGAAAGCAGCCCGAATCTAGGCAGGAGAAAACATGACAGAATCTGAAGGAAAAAAGCAAAGGCCTGATTATGAATTTGAAAGTCCAAGAACCGCTGTCCCTTTGGTTGCGCAATGACCGCCGGGGGCTCGGCGCTCTGACCACCGTATTATGAGACATGCGGTTCAATGAAAGAAACACTAAACCAGTCCCGATGACACCAGCGGCCTACGCCAACCAGGGCGGCCACAAAATAGTCCAAAGATCCTAAGGAGGCTCAGACCGCCAGTGAAAACAGTGTCCCAATTACGAGTGGCATACATCAGGCGTGTCCGTGGCGGTCCAACCATCACATCTGAGATGGAAGAAAGGGAGGGATATCATTGAGAATCTTACCACTACTCACTACATATCTGGTACCCCCATGGGCCCGATCCTACACATTTACCACACATTTTTTCTTCGAATAGTCTGTTTCCACGCAAGCCTTAACATCCAAAGCCTTAACTATGCCTTTGAACAGTAGGTGGCAGTGTTTCTCCATTTAGTGTTTCTCTTTATTACAATCTCAGTGCGAATTAGAAGAATAGTTATTGAATGAATGACGCTATGTTCATCTGGGTGGCTAGTGCAGTATTACTAGGATAGTAGAAATGGAAACCCAGCTCCTTGCTTGACCCCCCTGTTCAACTGCATAACAGGCGTCAAAGCTTCCTAGCATGGAAGTGAAGGGACTCCGCTTCTGAAAGTCAATCAGTAACGATGACTACTTCCTATTAAGTCTCGGCTGTTGTGTGCCATTTAGTGTTTCGTGGGTCATGATGCCACTTCTAAACACTTGTATTTTCTTTTTACTCGTAGTTCTGTAAACCGCCATTGATTCCTGTAAGCTGATCTTTATTTCAGTGAACCACCTTTATTCTTTTGACCCGGCCCTTATTTCTATGAACTATCCCTGATGCCCACGAGCCTCCCCACATTCCTGTGAGCTCCTCTTCATTCTGTTGAACTGTCCATCGTCCCCGCAAGCCTCCCCTCATTTCTGTGACCTGCTTCTCATTCCTGTGAGCTCCTCTTCATTCTGTTGAACTGTCCATCGTCCCCGCAAGCCTCCCCTCATTCCTGTGAGCTGCTTCTCATTCCTGTGAGCTCCTCTTCATTCTGTTGAACTGTCCATCGTCCCCGCAAGCCTCCCCTCATTTCTGTGACCTGCTTCTCATTCCTGTGAGCTCCTCTTCATTCTGTTGAACTGTCCATCGTCCCCGCAAACCTCCCCTCATTTCTGTGACCTGCTTCTCATTCCTGTGAGCTCCTCTTCATTCTGTTGAACTGTCCATCGTCCCCGCAAGCCTCCCCTCATTTTTGTGAGCTGCTTCTCATTCCTGTGAGCTCCTCTTCATTCTGTTGAACTGTCCATCGTTCCAGCAAGCCTCCCCTCATTTCTGTGAGCTGCTTCTCATTCCTGTGAGCTCCTCTTCATTCTGTTGAACTGTCCATCGTTCCTGCAAGCCTCCCCTCATTTCTGTGAGCTGCTTCTCATTCCTGTGAGCTCCTCTTCATTCTGTTGAACTGTCCATCGTTCCCGCAAGCCTCCCCTCATTTCTGTGAGCTGCTTCTCATTCCTGTGAGCTCCTCTTCATTCTGTTGAACTGTCCATCGTCCCCGCAAACCTCCCCTCATTTTTGTGAGCTGCTTCTCATTCCTGTGAGCTCCTCTTCATTCTGTTGAACTGTCCATCGTTCCCGCAAGCCTCCCCTCATTTCTGTGAGCTGCTTCTCATTCCTGTGAGCTCCTCTTCATTCTGTTGAACTGTCCATCGTTCCCGCAAGCCTCCCCTCATTTCTGTGAGCTGCTTCTCATTCCTGTGAGCTCCTCTTCATTCTGTTGAACTGTCCATCGTTCCCGCAAGCCTCCCCTCATTTCTGTGAGCTGCTTCTCATTCCTGTGAGCTCCTCTTCATTCTGTTGAACTGTCCATCGTCCCCGCAAACCTCCCCTCATTTTTGTGAGCTGCTTCTCATTCCTGTGAGCTCCTCTTCATTCTGTTGAACTGTCCATCGTCCCCGCAAACCTCCCCTCATTTTTGTGAGCTGCTTCTCATTCCTGTGAGCTCCTCTTCATTCTGTTGAACTGTCCATCGTCCCCGCAAACCTCCCCTCATTTTTGTGAGCTGCTTCTCATTCCTGTGAGCTCCTCTTCATTCTGTTGAACTGTCCATCGTTCCCGCAAGCCTCCCCTCATTTATGTGAGCTGCTTCTCATTCCTGTGAGCTCCTCTTCAAAACTTACCGCGTGCACTTAAGTTTCTGATTAACCAGAAAAAGAAAAGTAAAATGCACATTAAAGAAAATAAATATAAAAAAATGATGTAATGGTATGTGTGGTGAATGCTTGCATGCTAGTTGTTTGTGTGGTGGAGGATTTTTTCAACAGAGTAAATACAAATACGTACTAACAGTATGCATGGTAATATTAGTGTTGCAAAGTCATGCATGATAAAACCACGTTTTGTAATGAAATGCAACTAATGCAACTTTCCCTTAGTGGCACTGCCGGGGAACCTCCTCACAAAGGGGCATGCATTGGGCACAGCAGGCATGTTGAAGATGGTACTTGGGATGGGGGTTGAGGTTTATGGAGGAGAGGAGTGAGCCGTCCTTGAGAGGGGTTTTTATGCTTTTTTAATTCTTTTATCAGCAGGGTTCAGAGGTGAGGATGCTGTTTCTCTGGGGTGAAGTAGGGAGTGGAAGGGGTGGATCTGTCCTTGGGAGGGGTTTTTATGTTTTTGTTTCTTCTTTGGGCTGGGTTCAGGGGTAGGGATGCTGTTTATCTCGGGTAGAGGGGGAAGTGGAAGCGATGGGGTTGGGTGTGGGAGAGCTTTTTCGGACTTTAGGAGGCGGGGGCTCAGATTTCAAAAGGGTAAGGGCAAACAAGACATCAAGAAGGTGAATAAGATTTTCAGGATGCAGTATAAGTTTGAAGGAAGAGGGTGTGGCAGTATGTGCTGGGTCTGCTCTCTGCGCCATGTGGTGTGTTGGTGTCTGTTGTACAGATAACTGTGAATGTTTGCGTTTTCTGCCTTTGAGTGCAGTGGATGTGCTGGGTGTTGTGGAGGGGTCAGTGTGTGTTGCAGAGTCATCTGTGCATATGTGTGTGTCTGTGGAGGGGTCATTTTGAATTACTGTATTGTCTGTGGATATGGGTGTGTCTGTGGATTGGTCAGTGTGTGTTGCTGTGTTGTGTGCAAGTATGGGTGTTTCTGTGGTGAGGTCAGTGTGTGTTTCTGTATCACCTGCAAGTACAGGTGTGTCTTTGGAGTGCTCTGTGTGTTGCTGCTCTATCTGTGGGCATCGGTGTGTCTGTGGAGGGGCCAGTGTGTGCTGCTATATCCCCTGTGGGTAAAGGCATGTCTGTGAAGAGTTCTGTGTGTGTTGCTGTGGTGTCTGTGGGTATCCTGGGGCTGGTGAGGAAGGTGAGTGCCTGCTATGTTTTGTTTTATGTTTTGTGTTTTTGTGTGGTGCGTGTGTCTGATGAAGAATGTGCATGTTTAGGTGTGTGTGTGTGTGATTGGGATAGGAATTCGAATAGGGAATAGGGAAGTGCCAGGTTGGGATGGGTGGAAGGCTGCTGTGAGGGAGGAGGCCAGAGCCTGAAAATATCTCCTTAGGCCAAACAATGCAGTGTATGAATGCCTTCCAGGTGGGTCAACTGTTGGCCTTGCCCTTGGGTGGCATTCAAGACTGCATTCTGACCCATTGAGATGCTCCTTAGAAGGTCAAGTGCCTCCTCACTCAGGGCAGTGGGACTAAAAGGGACAGGGCTGAGGTGCCTGGAGCAAAGGAGACTAATCCCCTCTTAGGGGAGCAGGAACAGACAGCTTGTGGGGGTGCAAATGGAACTGGGGTGATGAACAAGGATGATTGTGGTAATGATCCTGTGGGGTCCACAACCACTTGGGATTGACCAATGAAGTATGACTCAGTAGATGAAGAACGTGAGCTGCTGTCCTCCGAGGCATTCCCGACAACCACCTGGTCAATAGGTTTGTCTGTGTCTGACATATTATGTCCAGACCCCCTGTGACCTGTACCTCCACTTGCACTGATTGTATCTAAAAGTACATGTAACAAGGGTTTATTGCATCTGTATTACTACTCCTGACCAGCACCAGAAAACACTGAAGAAGTTCACATATCGGACCCAGTTCATTGCTCAGTCAGTAGGCTTCAGATTTAGCAATAGAACATCCATGCATGCCACTTAATTTGCAAAGTTTAAGTTCCACTCATGTCATAATCTCAAACAGGCCTAAATGCATTGATGGAATTGTCTTCACTCCATCCATATTGCCATACTAGGATAGTTAGTAACGCTGCAGTCTTTGGCACTTGTATTATACCATTGTAAAATAATGTAACCAAATAGGATGGATACTAACTAAGGGCTGAATATCCGTCCGTTGGCAGAATTTGCAGATTTTTGGCAAATTCGCGGTCCGCGAATCATGCAAATTTGCCCAAAAATCCGCAATTCGCAAGCTGGCGGATTTTTTTGCTTGGTCGCGCTTCAAAAATACAATATCGCGCACACGGCGTTGACTTACCGTGATTCTGAGTTTTCCAAGTTGTTTTTCCTCCCGCTTTGTTTGCGTTGCGCCATTTTGGATCTTGCTGCGTGATCGCGCAAGACTTTTCAACAACGAGTATGTCATAGTGGCCCACCATCTTGCACTGCGAGAGTTTGAGAACGTGACTACGTCATAAGGGCCCGCGATCAAGCATAGCGGGAGTAAACAATTGCGAACACATAGATGCGCCGCGCAGCTGACTTCCGGCGGGAGATTTGAACAGCTCGCTTTCCCAAACTTGCAAAAATTGCAATTCTGCACAAGAAATCTACCGCAGGCAGCATAAACCTTCTGAAAATGATGATTTGGATCAGAATAACTACACAGATTGACATTTGGCTTCACTTTTTGTGCAAGGAGTTCATTTTCTAGGGGGGTGGGAGGAAGGAAGTGCCCCAGAGTCTCCCACTTCCTGTTCCTGTCCAGCAGGCTCCTCCCAGTGCTTTGTCCATGTCCTGGTCACTTTTCATTTGGATCTGGAGCTGGAGCTGGAAGGATTACTTTCTGTGGCCGCTGCTGGATATTTGTATTTGAGGATTGTTTGGACTTTGGATAACTTTGGGATTTGAGGCACAGGCAAGGGGGGCTGCCATGTATGGTTGTGAGCTTTGGGGTCACGCAGTTTCTCCAGACATGGTGAAAGAGGAGAACAAGTTCATTTGTAGGGTGGTAGCACTTCCCCCCAGTACGCCTCTTGTCCCACAAAGGCTAGATCTGGGGATGCGACCCCTTGATGAAGAACTGGCATTGCGTCCCTTGGCTTACTGGCGGAGGTTGTGGGCAGTTCCAGAATTGATTAGCTATAGGCAGGGACTCCAGGGGGTGCTTGCTATGCCTAACATAGGGAAAATTAAATGGCTTAAATTTATTAAAACTGAGTTGGAGGGTCTAGGCCTCTCGACTCTTTGGTCTGACCCTTTATCCACTTGCCCATTATTTCCCAAAAAAGAGACTGGCAAAGGTATTTTACGACAGTAAATTAGCGGCACTCTATCGTCGACAAAACCTTGGGACACTCACGGAGTCTTTTTTATGCACCAAGGACACCTACAGCTTTGAACCAGCCCTGGACAAATTATATCCTGCCTTACTCAGGAAACTCTATTTGCAATGGAGGCACGGGACTCTTCCACCTCGAGCCCTTACTAGTAAGTGGAGCGAATCAGCAGTCAGCTTATGTCCAGCTTGCAGAGTGGCCAACGAATCTGAGCTGCACATAATTTTTTTCTGCCCGGCTTACAATGTGACCCGTAAGAAATGGATTGTCCCTCTATGCAGGAACTTGGGGTTTGCAGAGTGCCGGGCCACGTTCAGAGTGCTGAAAACAGATTTGTCGGACCACATTGTTTTCGCAGTGGCTAAATACCTAGGCGCAATGTGGTCCCTGAGAAGACAATGCCTTAAGGCCGGTCACTGAACTTTACTGTAGTAAAAATGTGAAACCATGTACTAATGGTTTGTATAAGCTTTATTCGAGACAATTCTCATAAAAGCACATAAAATTTAAAACAATTACACAATAAAACATAATTACAGATATAAATTCATTAAATATAGAGTGCAGCTCATACAGTATTTACATACAAAAACCATTTATGATAGATAGTATTACATAAGTCGTGATTAAAAGGAAAACCTGATTACCTAATTCCCCCCAGAGATCGTCGTCTAATTGCCCAAGCCCAACCCAGGTATTTGGCTACCCCTATGACTATCGAATCCTGGGTTGTTGTACATAAGATTCTTAAAGCCACTGCGCTGTCGCGTGTCCCCAGGTTTTTACATACAGGCGTAAGCCATTTTCTCCTCGGTACTGAATAAGCTTGACATACAAATAGGAAATGGCCTACACTCTCCTCGGCATTTTCACATGCTGGACATAAGTTATTGGTTGGTCTATGCCAACCAGCTGTCAGTTTCTTTAGGGGGATAGATCCGGATCTTAACTGAAAGATGAGTTTCCTATCCATTGGTACCGTGATGGTATCCCAATAGTTTTCTAGGATAGGAAAGATTTTTGTATCCAGGAAGCGACCAGCCATAGAGTCGGCCCTGGCGTCTTTCAGGAGATTACCACCCACCCAATCCCAATATTGTTCTTTGAGGGCTTCTTTACTTGGGAAGATTTCTCCCACAGGGTTATTCCAGAGATTTGAAAACCCTAGGTTAGTTAGCATGGCCTTCAGGTTTTTTAGCCATTTTATCTTGTGGAAGATGTCTTCCTTGATTATCCAAAGAAAACCCTCCGCATATTGTCTGATTTCTGGAGTCGTCCAGAGACGTCTCCAGTAGAGGACTGGGCGCAATCGGGCTCTGTCGGCAATAGGACGCCTACCCAGCTCCAAAAACAATGGGATTAAGGGGGTGCTCTGTGAAAGTCCTGTGATCCCTCGCAAGAACTTGTTCTCAGAAGTCTGTAGAGCCACAAGATTATCCCAAGCCCATAACTCCGCACCATATAATGTGGCACCCAAGACCTTCGCATCATACACTATAAGTGCGGGTTTAATAGGTTTTGTCTTGGATTTACAGTGTTCCCCCCTTAAAGCACCTGAGAGCTGTTGGTGTTTTAAGACCACTTTATCCAAATGATGCGTCCAGCCAGCGCCCTCTGCAATCTGTACTCCCAAATACGTGAATTCTGCGACAGTATCTAACCTGCTGTTGTTTAAGGTTACCTTGGGGTAATTCCTGCGACCTGGGGAGAAGGTCATTAATTTTGTTTTTCCCACGTTCACTTCTAGCCCATGCTCTGTGCTAAAAGCATCGAAAATGTTTAGTGCACGTTGTAGCCCTACAGGGGTCTTAGACAAGATAAGGGTGTCGTCAGCGAACATCAGGATCGGAACCCTGGTGTCCGCTAACGACGGGGCGTCTACACTAGCCTTCAACATTCTCTCAACAATCCCTTTAATAAATAACGAGAAGAGTAAAGGGGCCATGGAACAGCCTTGTCGGACACCCCTTTCCACTGGGAAGTCCGGGGTTGTCTCCCCGTTTCCACCCCACTGAACTCTTGCAAAGTTGGATTCATGCAATCGCATGATTAGTGTAAGCAGATCGGCAGGAATCCCCATCTTTTGCAGAACCAACCATAACTTAAACCGGGGGACTAGGTCGAATGCCGCCCGCAGGTCGACAAACGCGACATACAGACAGCCCCTTCCCAGTACAACAGTCTTCCACCGCAAATAAAATGAAATATTCTTATGGACTCCGAAGGACCTTGCAATGTTCTAATCTTTTAATGTCTTAACAGTTTTATGAAATGTTTCCTTACTATCTTTTATGGTGATAAACTACCGAAATAAAGATTTATGAAATGAATGAATGATTTGAGATTTCATTTTACAAGTAAGTTGGTGTTGTTTGTTTGGGGCATTGCAGTTGCTGCAACTTTTTCACAACTTAAAAAAAAAATATTGTGGGTAGCCCAGGGTTAGTCATGGGTGCATGATACAACTGTTTCTGTGAGTTTTGTTGAACTTAAATCTCATTTATGTTATGGAATTTTAGCTCACAGTTATATGTGGATTTTTTTAAATAATTTTGGGGTGCCTGTAAAGCCACACTAGCTAGTAGGCCCAGGGGTAGTGAGTGGTGCATGGACCAAGTCTTTCTGTGGGGTGTCTTGAATTTAAACATCGTTGAGGGCATGGAGGGCATTGGATTGTGGTGATTTTTGTGTGTTTTCTTACTTTTTGGGGTGGTGTTGGGGCCTGGCCATGTGGGTGGGGCCATTTTGAGGCCTCCTCCAGGCAGGGCCTGGCCATGTGGCTAGTATGTATGGGCGAAATTTGCGAATTCACGTTCCGTGAATTTGCGTAAAAGTGAACTCGCAATTCGCAAAATCCGCAAATTCGTGTAAATTTGCAAATTTGTTTTTTTTGCGTGTTCGCAAGGGTTTTTGCCAGTTTGCGAGGGTTTTGTTACAAGTTTGGGAACGCAAACTTACTTGTGTGGTCGCAACCTTCACTGCCAGCCTCTGGTTTACCACTGCCACCCTCTGGTTAATCACAGCACCCTCTAGTTCACCACTGTCAATCTCTGGTTCACCACTGTCACCCTCTGGTTCACCAATACCACCCTCTGGTTCACCACTGCCACCCTCTGGTTCATCACAGCACCCTCTGGTTTACCACTGCCACCCTCTGGTTCAAGACTGCCACCCTCTGGTTCATCATTGCTATCCTCTGGTTCATCACCCTCTGGTTCACCACTGCCACCCTCTGGTTCATCACTGCCACCCTCTGGTTCATTACTACCACCCTCTGGTTCGCCACTGCCACCCTCTGGATCATCACTGCCACCCTCTGGTTCATCACTGCCACCCTCTAGTTCACCACTACCACCCCCTGGTTCACCACTGCCACCCTCTGGTTCATCACAGCACCCTCTGGTTCACCACTGCCACCCTCTGGTTCAAGACTGCCACCCTCTGGTTCATCATTGCTATCCTCTGGTTCATCACCCTCTGGTTCACCACTGCTACCCTTTGGTTGATCACTGCCACCCTCTGGTTGATCACTGCCACCCTCAGGTTCAAGGTTGCCACCCTCTGGTTGATCACTGCCATCCTCTGGTTCATCCCTGCCACCCTCTGGTTCATCACTGCCATCCTCTGGTTCTGCACTGCCACCCTCTGGTTCACCAGTGCCACCCTCTGGTTCATCATACCACCCTCTGGTTGAGCACTGCCACCCTCTGGTTGATCACTGCCATCCTCTGGTTCATCCCTGCCACCCTCTGGTTCATCACTGCCACCCTCTGGTTTGCCACTGCCACCCTCTCGATCATCACTGCGACCCTCTGGTTGATCACTACCACCCTCTGGTTTACCACTGCCACCCTCTGGTTCATCACAGCACCCTCTGGTTCACCACTGTCACCCTGTGGTTTAAGACTGTCACCCTCTGGTTCATCACTGCTATCCTCTGGTTCATCACCCTCTGGTTCACCACTGCCACCCACTGGTTCATCACTGCCACCCTCTGGTACGCCACTGCCACCCCCTGGATTATCACTGCCACCCTCTGGTTCATCACTGCCACCCTCTGGTTTGACACTGCCACCCTCTGGATCATCACTGTCCCCCTCTGGTTCATCACAGCACCCTCTGGTTTACCATTGCCACCCTCTGGTTCATCACTGCCACCCTCTGGTTTACCACGGCCACCCTCTGGTTCATCACTGCCACCCTCTGGTTCATCACTGCCACCCTCTGGTTCATTACTGACACCCTCTGGTTCGCCACTGCCACCCTCAGGATCATCACTGCCACCCTCTGGTTCATCACTGCCACCCTCTGGTTTGCCACTGCCACCCTCTGGTTCATCACAGCACCCTCTGGTCCACCACTGCCACCCTCTGGTTCAAGACTGCCACCCTCTGGTTCATCATTGCTATCATCTGGTTCATCACCCTCTGGTTCACCATTGCCACCCTCTGGTTGATCACTGCCACCCTATGGTTGATCACTGCCACCCTCTGGTTTAAGGCTGCCACCCTCTGGTTGATAACTGCCATCCTCTGGTTCATCCCTGCCACCCTCTGGTTCATCACTGCCACCCTCTGGTTCTGCACTGCCACCCTCTGGTTCACCAGTGACACGCTCTGGTTCATCACTGCCACCGTCTGGTTGATCACTGCCACCCTCTGGTTCAAGACTGCCACCGTCTGGTTGATCACTGCCACCCTCTGGTTCATTATTGCCACCCTCCGGTTCCTAACTGCCACCCTCTGGTTCATCACTGCCACCTCTGGTTCATCACTACCACCCTCTGGTTCACCACTGTCACCCTCTGGTTCATCACAGCACCCTCTGGTTCACCACTGCCACCATCTGGTTCAAGACTGTCACCCTCTGGTTCATAACTGCTATCCTCTGGTTCATCACCCTCTGATTCACCACTGCCACCCTCTGGTTCGCCACTGCCACCCTCTGGATCATCACTGCCACCGTCTGGTTCATCCCTGCCACCCTCTGGTTTGACACTGCCACCCTCTGGATCATCACTGTCCCCCTCTGGTTCGTAGCAGCACCCTCTTGTTCACTAGTGCCACCCTTCAGTTCATCACAGCAACCTCTGGTTCACCACTGCCACCCTCTGGTTCAAGACTCCCACCCTCTGGTTCATCATTGCTATCCTCTGGTTCATCACCTTCTGGTTAACCACTACCACCCTCTGGTTCATCACTGCCACCCTCTGGTTCATTACTACCACCCTCTGGTTCACCACTGCCACCCTCTGGATCATCACTGCCACCCTCTGGTTCATCACTGCCACCCTCTGGTTCACCACTACCACCCTCTGGTTCACCACTGCCACCCTCTGGTTCATCACAGCACCCTCTGGTTCACCACTGCCACCCTCTTGTTTTGACTGCCACCCTCTGATTCATCATTGCTATCCTCTGGTTCATCACCCTCTGTTTCACCACTGCCATTCTTTGGTTGATCACTGCCACCCTCTGGTTCATCACAGCACCCTCTGGTTCACCACTGCCACCCTCTGGTCCAATACTGTCACCCTCTGATTCATCACTGCTATCCTCTGGTTCATCACCCTCTGGTTCACCACTGCCACTGTCTGGTTTGCCACTGCCACCCTCTAAGTTATTACTGCCACCATCTGGTTCATCACTGCCACCCTCTGGTTTGACACTGCCACCCTCTGGATCATCACTGTCCCCCTCTGGTTCATCGCAGCACCCTCTGGTTCACTAGTGCCATCCTCTGGTTCATCACAGCACCCTCTGGTTCACCACTGATACCCTCTGGTTCAAGACTGCCACCCTCTGGTTCGCCACTGCCACCCTCTGGATCATCACTGCCACCCTCTGGTTCATCACTGCCACCCTCTGGTTCACCACTACCACCCTATGGTTCACCACTGCCACCCTCTGGTTCATCACAGCACCCTCTGGTTCACCACTTCCACCCTCTTGTTCAAGACTGCCACCCTCTGGTTCATCATTGCTATCCTCTGGTTCATCACCCTCTGTTTCACCAGTGCCACCCTTTGGTTGATCACTGCCACCCTCTGGTTGATCACTGCCACCCTCTGGTTCAAGGCTTCCAGCCTCTGGTTGATCACTGCCATCCTCTGGTTCATCCCTGCCACACTCTGGTTCATCACTGCCACCCTCTGGTTCATCACTGCCACCCTCTGGTTCAAGACTGCCACCCTCTGGTTGATCACTGCCACCCTCTGGTTCATTACTGCCACCCTCTGGTTTGCCACTGTCACCCTCTGGTTCATCACTGCCACCCTCTGGTTCAGCACTACAACCCTCTGGTTCACCACTGCCACCCTCTGGTTCGTCACAGCAACCTCTGGTTCACCACTGCCACCCTCTGGTTCAAGACTGTCACCCTCTGGTTCATCACTGCTATCCTCTGGTTCATCACCCTCTGGCTCACCACTGCCACCCACTGGTTCATCACTGCCACCCTCTGGTTCGCCACTGCCACCCTCTGGGTTATCACTGCCACCCTCTGGTTCATCACTGCCACCCTCTGGTTTGACACTGCCACCCTCTGGATCATCACTGTCCCCCTCTGGTTCATCATAGGAACCTCTGGTTCACCAGTGCCACCCTCTGGTTCATCACTGCCACCCTCTGGTTCACCACGGCCACCCTCTGGTTCATCACTGCCACCCTCTGGTTCATTACTGACACCCTCTGGTTCGCCACTGCCACCCTCAGGATCATCACTGCCACCCTCTGGTTCATCACTGCCACCCTCTGGTTTGCCACTGCCACCCTCTGGTTCATCACAGCACCCTATGGTCCACCACTGCTACCCTCTGGTTCAAGACTTCCACCCTCTGGTTCTTCATTGCTATCCTCTGGTTCATCACCCTCTGGTTCACCACTGCCACCCTCTGGTTGATCACTGCCACCCTATGGTTGATCCCTGCCACCCTCTGGTTTAAGGCTGCCACCCTCTGGTTGATCACTGCCATCCTCTGGTTCATCCCTGCCACCCTCTGGTTCATCACTGCCACCCTCTGGTTCTGCACTGCCACCCTCTGGTTCACCAGTGCCATGCTCTGGTTCATCACTGCCACCCTCTGGTTGATCACTGCCACCCACTGGTTCAAGACTGCCACCATCTGGTTGATCACTGCCACCCTCTGGTTCATTATTGCCACCCTCTGGATCGCCACTGCCACCCTCTGGTTCATCACTGCCACCTCTGGTTCATCACTACCACCCTCTGGTTCACCACTGTCACCCTCTGGTTTATCACAGCACCCTCTGGTTCACCACTGCCACCCTACGGTTCAAGACTGTCACCATCTGGTTCATCACTGCTATCCTCTGGTTCATCACCCTCTGGTTCAGCACTGCCACCCTCTGGTTTGCCTCTGCCACTCTCTGGATCATCACTGCCACCCTCTGGTTCATCACTGCCACCCTCTGGTTTGACACTGCCACCCTCCCGATAATCACTGTCCCCCTCTGGTTCGTCGCAGCACTCTCTTGTTCACTAGTGCCACCCTCTGGTTCATCACAGCAACCTCTGGTTCACCACTGCCACCCTCTGGTTCAAGACTGCCACCCTCTGGTTCATCATTGCTATCCTCTGGTTCATCACCCTCTGGTTCACCACTGCCACCCTCTGGTTCAAGACTGTCACCCTCTGGTTCATCACTGCTATCCTCTGGTTCATCACCCTCTGGCTCACCACTGCCACCCACTGGTTCATCACTGCCACCCCCTGGTTCGCCACTGCCACCCTCTAGATTATCACTGCCACCCTCTGGTTCATCACTGCCACCCTCTGGTTTGACACTGCCACCCTCTGGATCATCACTGTCCCCCTCTGGTTCATCACAGCAACCTCTGGTTCACCAGTGCCACCCTCTGGTTCATCACTGCCACCCTCTGGTTCAACACGGCCACCCTCTGGTTCATCACTGCCACCCTCTGGTTCATTACTGACACCCTCTGGTTCGCCACTGCCACCCTCAGGATCATCACTGCCACCCTCTGGTTCATCACTGCCACCCTCTGGTTTGCCACTGCCACCCTCTGGTTCATCACAGCACCCTATGGTCCACCACTGCTACCCTCTGGTTCAAGACTTCCACCCTCTGGTTCTTCATTGCTATCCTCTGGTTCATCACCCTCTGGTTCACCACTGCCACCCTCTGGTTGATCACTGCCACCCTATGGTTGATCCCTGCCACCCTCTGGTTTAAGGCTGCCACCCTCTGGTTGATCACTGCCATCCTCTGGTTCATCCCTGCCACCCTCTGGTTCATCACTGCCACCCTCTGGTTCTGCACTGCCACCCTCTGGTTCACCAGTGCCATGCTCTGGTTCATCACTGCCACCCTCTGGTTGATCACTGCCACCCACTGGTTCAAGACTGCCACCGTCTGGTTGATCACTGCCACCCTCTGGTTCATTATTGCCACCCTCTGGATCGCCACTGCCACCCTCTGGTTCATCACTGCCACCTCTGGTTCATTACTACCACCCTCTGGTTCACCACTGTCACCCTCTGGTTCATCACCCTCTGTTTCACCAGTGCCACCCTTTGGTTGATCACTGCCACCCTCTGGTTGATCACTGCCACCCTCTGGTTCAAGGCTTCCAGCCTCTGGTTGATCACTGCCATCCTCTGGTTCATCCCTGCCACACTCTGGTTCATCACTGCCAACCTCTGGTTCATCACTGCCACCCTCTGGTTCAAGAATGCCACCCTCTGGTTGACCACTGCCACCCTCTGGTTCATTACTGCCACCTTCTGGTTTGCCACTGTCACCCTCTGGTTCATCACTGCCACCCTCTGGTTCAGCACTACAACCCTCTGGTTCACCACTGCCACCCTCTGGTTTGTCACAGCAACCTCTGGTTCACCACTGCCACCCTCTGGTTCAAGACTGTCACCCTCTGGTTCATCACTGCTATCCTCTGGTTCATCACCCTCTGGCTCACCACTGCCACCCACTGGTTCATCACTGCCACCCTCTGGTTCGCCACTGCCACCCTCTGGATTATCACTGCCACCCTCTGGTTCATCACCGCCACCCTCTGGTTTGACACTGCCACCCTCTGGATCATCACTGTCCCCCTCTGGTTCATCATAGGAACCTCTGGTTCACCAGTGCCACCCTCTGGTTCATCACTGCCACCCTCTGGTTCACCACGGCCACCCTCTGGTTCATCACTGCCACCCTCTGGTTCATTACTGACACGCTCTGGTTCGCCACTGCCACCCTCAGGATCATCACTGCCACCCTCTGGTTCATCACTGCCACCCTCTGGTTTGCCACTGCCACCCTCTGGTTCATCACAGCACCCTATGGTCCACCACTGCTACCCTCTGGTTCAAGACTTCCACCCTCTGGTTCTTCATTGCTATCCTCTGGTTCATCACCCTCTGGTTCACCACTGCCACCCTCTGGTTGATCACTGCCACCCTATGGTTGATCCCTGCCACCCTCTGGTTTAAGGCTGCCACCCTCTGGTTGATCACTGCCATCCTCTGGTTCATCCCTGCCACCCTCTGGTTCATCACTGCCACCCTCTGGTTATGCACTGCCACCCTCTGGTTCACCAGTGCCATGCTCTGGTTCATCACTGCCACCCTCTGGTTGATCACTGCCACCCACTGGTTCAAGACTGCCACCGTCTGGTTGATCACTGCCACCCTCTGGTTCATTATTGCCACCCTCTGGATCGCCACTGCCACCCTCTGGTTCATCACTGCCACCTCTGGCTCATCACTACCACCCTCTGGTTCACCACTGTCACCCTCTGGTTCATCACAGCACCCTCTGGTTCACCACTGCCACCCTACGGTTCAAGACTGTCACCCTCTGGTTCATCACTGCTATCCTCTGGTTCATCACCCTCTGGTTCAGCACTGCCACCCTCTGGTTTGCCTCTGCCACTCTCTGGATCATCACTGCCACCCTCTGGTTCATCACTGCCACCCTCTGGTTTGACACTGCCACCCTCCCGATTATCACTGTCCCCCTCTGGTTCGTCGCAGCACTCTCTTGTTCACTAGTGCCACCCTCTGGTTCATCACAGCAACCTCTGGTTCACCACTGCCACCCTCTGGTTCAAGACTGCCACCCTCTGGTTCATCATTGCTATCCTCTGGTTCATCACCCTCTGGTTCACCACTGCCACCCTCTGGTTCAAGACTGTCACCCTCTGGTTCATCACTGCTATCCTCTGGTTCATCACCATCTGGCTCACCACTGCCACCCACTGGTTCATCACTGCCACCCTCTGGTTCGCCACTGCCACCCTCTGGATTATCACTGCCACCCTCTGGTTCATCACTGCCACCCTCTGGTTTGACACTGCCACCCTCTGGATCATCACTGTCCCCCTCTGGTTAATCACAGCAACCTCTGGTTCACCAGTGCCACCCTCTGGTTCATCACTGCCACCCTCTGGTTCACCACGGCCACCCTCTGGTTCATCACTGCCACCCTCTGGTTCATTACTGACACCCTCTGGTTCGCCACTGCCACCCTCAGGATCATCACTGCCACCCTCTGGTTCATCACTGCCACCCTCTGGTTTGCCACTGCCACCCTCTGGTTCATCACAGCACCCTATGGTCCACCACTGCTACCCTCTGGTTCAAGACTTCCACCCTCTGGTTCTTCATTGCTATCCTCTGGTTCATCACCCTCTGGTTCACCACTGCCACCCTCTGGTTGATCACTGCCACCCTATGGTTGATCCCTGCCACCCTCTGGTTTAAGGCTGCCACCCTCTGGTTGATCACTGCCATCCTCTGGTTCATCCCTGCCACCCTCTGGTTCATCACTGCCACCCTCTGGTTCTGCACTGCCACCCTCTGGTTCACCAGTGCCATTCTCTGGTTCATCACTGCCACCCTCTGGTTGATCACTGCCACCCACTGGTTCAAGACTGCCACCGTCTGGTTGATCACTGCCACCCTCTGGTTCATTATTGCCACCCTCTGGATCGCCACTGCCACCCTCTGGTTCATCACTGCCACCTCTGGTTCATCACTACCACCCTCTGGTTCACCACTGTCACCCTCTGGTTCATCACAGCACCCTCTGGTTCACCACTGCCACCCTACGGTTCAAGACTGTCACCCTCTGGTTCATCACTGCTATCCTCTGGTTAATCACCCTCTGGTTCAGCACTGCCACCCTCTGGTTTTCCTCTGCCACTCTCTGGATCATCACTGCCACCCTCTGGTTCATCACTGCCACCCTCTGGTTTGACACTGCCACCCTCCTGATCATCACTGTCCCCCTCTGGTTCGTCGCAGCACTCTCTTGTTCACTAGTGCCACCCTCTGGTTCATCACAGCAACCTCTGGTTCACCACTGCCACCCTCTGGTTCAAGACTGCCACCCTCTGGTTCATCATTGCTATCCTCTGGTTCATCACCATCTGGTTCACCACTGCCACCCTCTGGTTCATCACTGCCACCCTCTAGTTCATTACTACCACCCTCTGGTTCGCCACTGCCACCCTCTGGATCATCACTGCCACCCTCTGGTTCATCACTGCCACCCTCTGGTTCACCACTACCACCCTCTGGTTCACCACTGCCACCCTCTGGTTCATCACAGCACCCTCTGGTTCACCACTGTCACCCTCTTGTTCAAGACTGCCACCTTCTGGTTCATCATTGCTATCCTCTGGTTCATCACCCTCTGCTTCACCACTGCCATCCTTTGGTTGATCACTGCCTCCCTCCGGTTCATCACAGCACCCTCTGGTTCGCCACTGCCACCCTCTTGTCCAATACTGTCACCATCTGGTTCATCACTGCTATCCTCTGGTTCATCACCCTCTGGTTCACCACTGCCATTGTCTGGTTCGCCACTGCCACCCTCTGGATCATCACTGCCACCCTCTGGTTCATCACTGCCACCCTCTGGTTTAACACTGCCACCCTTTGGATCATCACTGTTCCCCTCTGGTTCATCGCAGCACCCTCTGGTTCACTAGTGCCACCCTCTGGTCCATCACAGCACCCTCTGGTTCACCACTGCCACCCTCAGGTTTAAGAGTGCCACCCTCTGGTTCATCATTGCTATCCTCTGGTTCATCACCCTCTGGTTCACCACTGCCACCCTCTGGTTCATCACTGCCACCCTCTGGTTCATTACTACCACCCTCTGGTTCGCCACTGCCACCCCCTGGATCATCACTGCCACCCTCTGGTTCATCACTGCCACCCTCTGGTTCACCACTACCACCCTCTGGTTCACCACTGCCACCCTCTGGTTCATCACAGCACCCTCTGGTTCACCACTTCCACCCTCTTGTTCAAGACTGCCAACCTCTGGTTCATCATTGCTATCTGCTGGTTCATCACCATCTGTTTCACCACTGCCACCCTTTGGCTGATCACTGCCACCCTCTGGTTGATCACTGCCACCCTCTGGTTCAAGGCTGCCAGCCTCTGGTTGATCACTGCCCTCCTCTGGTTCATCCCTGCCACACTCTGGTTCATCACTGCCACCCTCTGGTTCCTCACTGCCACCCTCTGGTTCACCAGTGCCACCCTCTGGTTCATAACTGTCACCCTCTGGTTCAAGACTGCCACCCTCTGTTTGATCACTGCCACCCTCTGGTTCATTACTGCCACCCTCTGGTTTGCCACTGCCACCCTCTGGTTCATCACTGCCACCCTCTGGTTCAGCACTACCACCCTCTGGTTCACCACTGCCACCCTCTGGTTCATCACAGCACCCTCTGGTTCACCACTGCCACCCTCTGGTTCAAGACTGTCACCCTCTGGTTCATCACTGCTATCCTCTGGTTCACCACTGCCACCCACTGGTTCATCACTGCCACCCTCTGGTTCGCCACTGCCACCCTCTGGATCATCACTGCCACCCTCTGGTTCATCACTGCCACTCTCTGGTTTGACACTGCCACCCTCTGGATCATCACTGTCCCCCTCTGGTTCATCGCATCACCCTCTAGTTCACCAGTGCCACCCTCTGGTTCATCACTGTCACCCTCTGGTTCAACACTGCCACCCTCTGGTTCATCACTGCCACCCTCGGGTTCATCACTGCCACCCTCTGGTTCATTACTGACACCCTCTGGTTCGCCACTGCCACCCTCAGGATCATCACTGCCACCCTCTTGTTCATCATTGCCACCCTCTGGTTTGCCACTGCCTCCTCTGGTTCATCACTACCACCCTCCGGTTCACCACTGTCACCCTCTGGTTCATCACAGCACCCTCTGGTTCACCACTGCCACCCTACGGTTCAAGACTGTCACCCTCTGGTTCATCACTGCTATCCTCTGGTTCATCACCCTCTGGTTCAGCACTGCCACCCTCTGGTTTGCCACTGCCACTCTCTGGATCATCACTGCCACCCTCTGGTTCATCACTGCCACCCTCTGGTTTGACACTGCCACCCTCCCGATTATCACTGTCCCCCTCTGGTTCGTCGCAGCACTCTCTTGTTCACTAGTGCCACCCTCTGGTTCATCACAGCAACCTCTGGTTCACCACTGCCACCCTCTGGTTCAAGACTGCCACCCTCTGGTTCATCATTGCTATCCTCTGGTTCATCACCCTCTGGTTCACCACTGCCACCCTCTGGTTCAAGACTGTCACCCTCTGGTTCATCACTGCTATCCTCTGGTTCATCACCCTCTGGCTCACCACTGCCACCCACTGGTTCATCACTGCCACCCTCTGGTTCGCCACTGCCACCCTCTGGATTATCACTGCCACCCTCTGGTTCATCACTGCCACCCTCTGGTTTGACACTGCCACCCTCTGGATCATCACTGTCCCCCTCTGGTTAATCACAGCAACCTCTGGTTCACCAGTGCCACCCTCTGGTTCATCACTGCCACCCTCTGGTTCACCACGGCCACCCTCTGGTTCATCACTGCCACCCTCTGGTTCATTACTGACACCCTCTGGTTCGCCACTGCCACCCTCAGGATCATCACTGCCACCCTCTGGTTCATCACTGCCACCCTCTGGTTTGCCACTGCCACCCTCTGGTTCATCACAGCACCCTATGGTCCACCACTGCTACCCTCTGGTTCAAGACTTCCACCCTCTGGTTCTTCATTGCTATCCTCTGGTTCATCACCCTCTGGTTCACCACTGCCACCCTCTGGTTGATCACTGCCACCCTATGGTTGATCCCTGCCACCCTCTGGTTTAAGGCTGCCACCCTCTGGTTGATCACTGCCATCCTCTGGTTCATCCCTGCCACCCTCTGGTTCATCACTGCCACCCTCTGGTTCTGCACTGCCACCCTCTGGTTCACCAGTGCCATGCTCTGGTTCATCACTGCCACCCTCTGGTTGATCACTGCCACCCACTGGTTCAAGACTGCCACCGTCTGGTTGATCACTGCCACCCTCTGGTTCATTATTGCCACCCTCTGGATCGCCACTGCCACCCTCTGGTTCATCACTGCCACCTCTGGTTCATCACTACCACCCTCTGGTTCACCACTGTCACCCTCTGGTTCATCACAGCACCCTCTGGTTCACCACTGCCACCCTACGGTTCAAGACTGTCACCCTCTGGTTCATCACTGCTATCCTCTGGTTCATCACCCTCTGGTTCAGCACTGCCACCCTCTGGTTTGCCTCTGCCACTCTCTGGATCATCACTGCCACCCTCTGGTTCATCACTGCCACCCTCTGGTTTGACACTGCCACCCTCCTGATCATCACTGTCCCCCTCTGGTTCGTCGCAGCACTCTCTTGTTCACTAGTGCCACCCTCTGGTTCATCACAGCAACCTCTGGTTCACCACTGCCACCCTCTGGTTCAAGACTGCCACCCTCTGGTTCATCATTGCTATCCTCTGGTTCATCACCCTCTGGTTCACCACTGCCACCCTCTGGTTCATCACTGCCACCCTCTAGTTCATTACTACCACCCTCTGGTTCGCCACAGCCACCCTCTGGATCATCACTGCCACCCTCTGGTTCATCACTGCCACCCTCTGGTTCACCACTACCACCCTCTGGTTCACCACTGCCACCCTCTGGTTCATCACAGCACCCTCTGGTTCACCACTGTCACCCTCTTGTTCAAGACTGCCACCTTCTGGTTCATCATTGCTATCCTCTGGTTCATCACCCTCTGCTTCACCACTGCCATCCTTTGGTTGATCACTGCCTCCCTCCGGTTCATCACAGCACCCTCTGGTTCGCCACTGCCACCCTCTTGTCCAATACTGTCACCATCTGGTTCATCACTGCTATCCTCTGGTTCATCACCCTCTGGTTCACCACTGCCATTGTCTGGTTCGCCACTGCCACCCTCTGGATCATCACTGCCACCCTCTGGTTCATCACTGCCACCCTCTGGTTTAACACTGCCACCCTTTGGATCATCACTGTTCCCCTCTGGTTCACCGCATCACCCTCTGGTTCACTAGTGCCACCCTCTGGTCCATCACAGCACCCTCTGGTTCACCACTGCCACCCTCTGGTTTAAGACTGCCACCCTCTGGTTCATCATTGCTATCCTCTGGTTCATCACCCTCTGGTTCACCACTGCCACCCTCTGGTTCATCACTGCCACCCTCTGGTTCATTACTACCACCCTCTGGTTCGCCACTGCCACCCTCTGGTTCATCACTGCCACCCTCTGGTTCACCACTACCACCCTCTGGTTCACCACTGCCACCCTCTGGTTCATCACAGCACCCTCTGGTTCACCACTTCCACCCTCTTGTTCAAGACTGCCAACCTCTGGTTCATCATTGCTATCTGCTGGTTCATCACCATCTGTTTCACCACTGCCACCCTTTGGCTGATCACTGCCACCCTCTGGTTGATCACTGCCACCCTCTGGTTCAAGGCTGCCAGCCTCTGGTTGATCACTGCCCTCCTCTGGTTCATCCCTGCCACACTCTGGTTCATCACTGCCACCCTCTGGTTCTGCACTGCCACCCTCTGGTTCACCAGTGCCACCCTCTGGTTCATAACTGTCACCCTCTGGTTCAAGACTGCCACCCTCTGTTTGATCACTGCCACCCTCTGGTTCATTACTGCCACCCTCCGGTTTGCCACTGCCACCCTCTGGTTCATCACTGCCACCCTCTGGTTCAGCACTACCACCCTCTGGTTCACCACTGCCACCCTCTGGTTCATCACAGCACCCTCTGGTTCACCACTGCCACCCTCTGGTTCAAGACTGTCACCCTCTGGTTCATCACTGCTATCCTCTGGTTCACCACTGCCACCCACTGGTTCATCACTGCCACCCTCTGGTTCGCCACTGCCACCCTCTGGATCATCACTGCCACCCTCTGGTTCATCACTGCCACTCTCTGGTTTGACACTGCCACCCTCTGGATCATCACTGTCCCCCTCTGGTTCATCGCATCACCCTCTAGTTCACCAGTGCCACCCTCTGGTTCATCACTGCCACCCTCTGGTTCAACACTGCCACCCTCTGGTTCATCACTGCCACCCTCGGGTTCATCACTGCCACCCTCTGGTTCATTACTGACACCCTCTGGTTCGCCACTGCCACCCTCAGGATCATCACTGCCACCCTCTTGTTCATCATTGCCACCCTCTGGTTTGCCACTGCCTCCCTCTGGTTCATCACAGCACCCTCTGGTCCACCCACCACTGCCACCCTCTGGTTCAAGACTGCCACCCTCTGGTTCATCATTGCTATCCTCTGGTCATCATCCTCTGGTTCACCACTGCCACCCTCTGATTGATCACTGCCATCCTCTGGTTCATCCCTGCCACCCTCTGGTTCACACTGTCACCCTCTGGTTCTGCACTGCCACCCTCTGGTTCACCAGTGCCACCCTCTGGTTCATCACTGCCACCCTCTGGTTGATCACTGCCACCCTCCGGTTCAAGACTGCCACCCTCTGGTTGATCACTGCCATCTTCTGGTTCATCACAGCACCCTCTGGTTCACCACTGCCACCCTCTGGTTCATCCCTGCCACCTTCTGGTTCATCCCTGCCATCCTCTGGTTCATCACTGCCACCCTCTGGTTCATCACTGCCACCCTCTGGTTCATTACTGACACTCTCTGGTTCGCCACTGCCACCCTCAGGATCATCACTGCCACCCTCTGGTTCATCACTGCCACCCTCTGGTTTGCCACTGCCACCCTCTGGTTCATCACAGCACCCTATGGTCCACCACTGCTACCCTCTGGTTCAAGACTTCCACCCTCTGGTTCTTCATTGCTATCCTCTGGTTCATCACCCTCTGGTTCACCACTGCCACCCTCTGGTTGATCACTGCCACCCTATGGTTGATCCCTGCCACCCTCTGGTTTAAGGCTGCCACCCTCTGGTTGATCACTGCCATCCTCTGGTTCATCCCTGCCACCCTCTGGTTCATCACTGCCACCCTCTGGTTCTGCACTGCCACCCTCTGGTTCACCAGTGCCATGCTCTGGTTCATCACTGCCACCCTCTGGTTGATCACTGCCACCCACTGGTTCAAGACTGCCACCATCTGGTTGATCACTGCCACCCTCTGGTTCATTATTGCCACCCTCTGGATCGCCACTGCCACCCTCTGGTTCATCACTGCCACCTCTGGTTCATCACTACCACCCTCTGGTTCACCACTGTCACCCTCTGGTTTATCACAGCACCCTCTGGTTCACCACTGCCACCCTACGGTTCAAGACTGTCACCATCTGGTTCATCACTGCTATCCTCTGGTTCATCACCCTCTGGTTCAGCACTGCCACCCTCTGGTTTGCCTCTGCCACTCTCTGGATCATCACTGCCACCCTCTGGTTCATCACTGCCACCCTCTGGTTTGACACTGCCACCCTCCCGATCATCACTGTCCCCCTCTGGTTCGTCGCAGCACTCTCTTGTTCACTAGTGCCACCCTCTGGTTCATCACAGCAACCTCTGGTTCACCACTGCCACCCTCTGGTTCAAGACTGCCACCCTCTGGTTCATCATTGCTATCCTCTGGTTCATCACCCTCTGGTTCACCACTGCCACCCTCTGGTTCAAGACTGTCACCCTCTGGTTCATCACTGCTATCCTCTGGTTCATCACCCTCTGGCTCACCACTGCCACCCACTGGTTCATCACTGCCACCCCCTGGTTCGCCACTGCCACCCTCTAGATTATCACTGCCACCCTCTGGTTCATCACTGCCACCCTCTGGTTTGACACTGCCACCCTCTGGATCATCACTGTCCCCCTCTGGTTCATCACAGCAACCTCTGGTTCACCAGTGCCACCCTCTGGTTCATCACTGCCACCCTCTGGTTCACCACGGCCACCCTCTGGTTCATCACTGCCACCCTCTGGTTCATTACTGACACCCTCTGGTTCGCCACTGCCACCCTCAGGATCATCACTGCCACCCTCTGGTTCATCACTGCCACCCTCTGGTTTGCCACTGCCACCCTCTGGTTCATCACAGCACCCTATGGTCCACCACTGCTACCCTCTGGTTCAAGACTTCCACCCTCTGGTTCTTCATTGCTATCCTCTGGTTCATCACCCTCTGGTTCACCACTGCCACCCTCTGGTTGATCACTGCCACCCTATGGTTGATCCCTGCCACCCTCTGGTTTAAGGCTGCCACCCTCTGGTTGATCACTGCCATCCTCTGGTTCATCCCTGCCACCCTCTGGTTCATCACTGCCACCCTCTGGTTCTGCACTGCCACCCTCTGGTTCACCAGTGCCATGCTCTGGTTCATCACTGCCACCCTCTGGTTGATCACTGCCACCCACTGGTTCAAGACTGCCACCGTCTGGTTGATCACTGCCACCCTCTGGTTCATTATTGCCACCCTCTGGATCGCCACTGCCACCCTCTGGTTCATCACTGCCACCTCTGGTTCATTACTACCACCCTCTGGTTCACCACTGTCACCCTCTGGTTCATCACCCTCTGTTTCACCAGTGCCACCCTTTGGTTGATCACTGCCACCCTCTGGTTGATCACTGCCACCCTCTGGTTCAAGGCTTCCAGCCTCTGGTTGATCACTGCCATCCTCTGGTTCATCCCTGCCACACTCTGGTTCATCACTGCCAACCTCTGGTTCATCACTGCCACCCTCTGGTTCAAGACTGCCACCCTCTGGTTGACCACTGCCACCCTCTGGTTCATTACTGCCACCTTCTGGTTTGCCACTGTCACCCTCTGGTTCATCACTGCCACCCTCTGGTTCAGCACTACAACCCTCTGGTTCACCACTGCCACCCTCTGGTTTGTCACAGCAACCTCTGGTTCACCACTGCCACCCTCTGGTTCAAGACTGTCACCCTCTGGTTCATCACTGCTATCCTCTGGTTCATCACCCTCTGGCTCACCACTGCCACCCACTGGTTCATCACTGCCACCCTCTGGTTCGCCACTGCCACCCTCTGGATTATCACTGCCACCCTCTGGTTCATCACCGCCACCCTCTGGTTTGACACTGCCACCCTCTGGATCATCACTGTCCCCCTCTGGTTCATCATAGGAACCTCTGGTTCACCAGTGCCACCCTCTGGTTCATCACTGCCACCCTCTGGTTCACCACGGCCACCCTCTGGTTCATCACTGCCACCCTCTGGTTCATTACTGACACCCTCTGGTTCGCCACTGCCACCCTCAGGATCATCACTGCCACCCTCTGGTTCATCACTGCCACCCTCTGGTTTGCCACTGCCACCCTCTGGTTCATCACAGCACCCTATGGTCCACCACTGCTACCCTCTGGTTCAAGACTTCCACCCTCTGGTTCTTCATTGCTATCCTCTGGTTCATCACCCTCTGGTTCACCACTGCCACCCTCTGGTTGATCACTGCCACCCTATGGTTGATCCCTGCCACCCTCTGGTTTAAGGCTGCCACCCTCTGGTTGATCACTGCCATCCTCTGGTTCATCCCTGCCACCCTCTGGTTCATCACTGCCACCCTCTGGTTCTGCACTGCCACCCTCTGGTTCACCAGTGCCATGCTCTGGTTCATCACTGCCACCCTCTGGTTGATCACTGCCACCCACTGGTTCAAGACTGCCACCGTCTGGTTGATCACTGCCACCCTCTGGTTCATTATTGCCACCCTCTGGATCGCCACTGCCACCCTCTGGTTCATCACTGCCACCTCTGGCTCATCACTACCACCCTCTGGTTCACCACTGTCACCCTCTGGTTCATCACAGCACCCTCTGGTTCACCACTGCCACCCTACGGTTCAAGACTGTCACCCTCTGGTTCATCACTGCTATCCTCTGGTTCATCACCCTCTGGTTCAGCACTGCCACCCTCTGGTTTGCCTCTGCCACTCTCTGGATCATCACTGCCACCCTCTGGTTCATCACTGCCACCCTCTGGTTTGACACTGCCACCCTCCCGATTATCACTGTCCCCCTCTGGTTCGTCGCAGCACTCTCTTGTTCACTAGTGCCACCCTCTGGTTCATCACAGCAACCTCTGGTTCACCACTGCCACCCTCTGGTTCAAGACTGCCACCCTCTGGTTCATCATTGCTATCCTCTGGTTCATCACCATCTGGTTCACCACTGCCACCCTCTGGTTCATCACTGCCACCCTCTAGTTCATTACTACCACCCTCTGGTTCGCCACTGCCACCCTCTGGATCATCACTGCCACCCTCTGGTTCATCACTGCCACCCTCTGGTTCACCACTACCACCCTCTGGTTCACCACTGCCACCCTCTGGTTCATCACAGCACCCTCTGGTTCACCACTGTCACCCTCTTGTTCAAGACTGCCACCTTCTGGTTCATCATTGCTATCCTCTGGTTCATCACCCTCTGCTTCACCACTGCCATCCTTTGGTTGATCACTGCCTCCCTCCGGTTCATCACAGCACCCTCTGGTTCGCCACTGCCACCCTCTTGTCCAATACTGTCACCATCTGGTTCATCACTGCTATCCTCTGGTTCATCACCCTCTGGTTCACCACTGCCATTGTCTGGTTCGCCACTGCCACCCTCTGGATCATCACTGCCACCCTCTGGTTCATCACTGCCACCCTCTGGTTTAACACTGCCACCCTTTGGATCATCACTGTTCCCCTCTGGTTCATCGCAGCACCCTCTGGTTCACTAGTGCCACCCTCTGGTCCATCACAGCACCCTCTGGTTCACCACTGCCACCCTCAGGTTTAAGAGTGCCACCCTCTGGTTCATCATTGCTATCCTCTGGTTCATCACCCTCTGGTTCACCACTGCCACCCTCTGGTTCATCACTGCCACCCTCTGGTTCATTACTACCACCCTCTGGTTCGCCACTGCCACCCCCTGGATCATCACTGCCACCCTCTGGTTCATCACTGCCACCCTCTGGTTCACCACTACCACCCTCTGGTTCACCACTGCCACCCTCTGGTTCATCACAGCACCCTCTGGTTCACCACTTCCACCCTCTTGTTCAAGACTGCCAACCTCTGGTTCATCATTGCTATCTGCTGGTTCATCACCATCTGTTTCACCACTGCCACCCTTTGGCTGATCACTGCCACCCTCTGGTTGATCACTGCCACCCTCTGGTTCAAGGCTGCCAGCCTCTGGTTGATCACTGCCCTCCTCTGGTTCATCCCTGCCACACTCTGGTTCATCACTGCCACCCTCTGGTTCTGCACTGCCACCCTCTGGTTCACCAGTGCCACCCTCTGGTTCATAACTGTCACCCTCTGGTTCAAGACTGCCACCCTCTGTTTGATCACTGCCACCCTCTGGTTCATTACTGCCACCCTCTGGTTTGCCACTGCCACCCTCTGGTTCATCACTGCCACCCTCTGGTTCAGCACTACCACCCTCTGGTTCACCACTGCCACCCTCTGGTTCATCACAGCACCCTCTGGTTCACCACTGCCACCCTCTGGTTCAAGACTGTCACCCTCTGGTTCATCACTGCTATCCTCTGGTTCACCACTGCCACCCACTGGTTCATCACTGCCACCCTCTGGTTCGCCACTGCCACCCTCTGGATCATCACTGCCACCCTCTGGTTCATCACTGCCACTCTCTGGTTTGACACTGCCACCCTCTGGATCATCACTGTCCCCCTCTGGTTCATCGCATCACCCTCTAGTTCACCAGTGCCACCCTCTGGTTCATCACTGTCACCCTCTGGTTCAACACTGCCACCCTCTGGTTCATCACTGCCACCCTCGGGTTCATCACTGCCACCCTCTGGTTCATTACTGACACCCTCTGGTTCGCCACTGCCACCCTCAGGATCATCACTGCCACCCTCTTGTTCATCATTGCCACCCTCTGGTTTGCCACTGCCTCCTCTGGTTCATCACTACCACCCTCCGGTTCACCACTGTCACCCTCTGGTTCATCACAGCACCCTCTGGTTCACCACTGCCACCCTACGGTTCAAGACTGTCACCCTCTGGTTCATCACTGCTATCCTCTGGTTCATCACCCTCTGGTTCAGCACTGCCACCCTCTGGTTTGCCACTGCCACTCTCTGGATCATCACTGCCACCCTCTGGTTCATCACTGCCACCCTCTGGTTTGACACTGCCACCCTCCCGATTATCACTGTCCCCCTCTGGTTCGTCGCAGCACTCTCTTGTTCACTAGTGCCACCCTCTGGTTCATCACAGCAACCTCTGGTTCACCACTGCCACCCTCTGGTTCAAGACTGCCACCCTCTGGTTCATCATTGCTATCCTCTGGTTCATCACCCTCTGGTTCACCACTGCCACCCTCTGGTTCAAGACTGTCACCCTCTGGTTCATCACTGCTATCCTCTGGTTCATCACCCTTCGGCTCACCACTGCCACCCACTGGTTCATCACTGCCACCCTCTGGTTCGCCACTGCCACCCTCTGGATTATCACTGCCACCCTCTGGTTCATCACTGCCACCCTCTGGTTTGACACTGCCACCCTCTGGATCATCACTGTCCCCCTCTGGTTAATCACAGCAACCTCTGGTTCACCAGTGCCACCCTCTGGTTCATCACTGCCACCCTCTGGTTCACCACGGCCACCCTCTGGTTCATCACTGCCACCCTCTGGTTCATTACTGACACCCTCTGGTTCGCCACTGCCACCCTCAGGATCATCACTGCCACCCTCTGGTTCATCACTGCCACCCTCTGGTTTGCCACTGCCACCCTCTGGTTCATCACAGCACCCTATGGTCCACCACTGCTACCCTCTGGTTCAAGACTTCCACCCTCTGGTTCTTCATTGCTATCCTCTGGTTCATCACCCTCTGGTTCACCACTGCCACCCTCTGGTTGATCACTGCCACCCTATGGTTGATCACTGCCACCCTCTGGTTCAAGGCTGCCAGCCTCTGGTTGATCACTGCCCTCCTCTGGTTCATCCCTGCCACACTCTGGTTCATCACTGCCACCCTCTGGTTCTGCACTGCCACCCTCTGGTTCACCAGTGCCACCCTCTGGTTCATAACTGTCACCCTCTGGTTCAAGACTGCCACCCTCTGTTTGATCACTGCCATCCTCTGGTTCATTACTGCCACCCTCCGGTTTGCCACTGCCACCCTCTGGTTCATCACTGCCACCCTCTGGTTCAGCACTACCACCCTCTGGTTCACCAGTGCCATGCTCTGGTTCATCACTGCCACCCTCTGGTTGATCACTGCCACCCACTGGTTCAAGACTGCCACCGTCTGGTTGATCACTGCCACCCTCTGGTTCATTATTGCCACCCTCTGGATCGCCACTGCCACCCTCTGGTTCATCACTGCCACCTCTGGTTCATTACTACCACCCTCTGGTTCACCACTGTCACCCTCTGGTTCATCACCCTCTGTTTCACCAGTGCCACCCTTTGGTTGATCACTGCCACCCTCTGGTTGATCACTGCCACCCTCTGGTTCAAGGCTTCCAGCCTCTGGTTGATCACTGCCATCCTCTGGTTCATCCCTGCCACACTCTGGTTCATCACTGCCAACCTCTGGTTCATCACTGCCACCCTCTGGTTCAAGACTGCCACCCTCTGGTTGACCACTGCCACCCTCTGGTTCATTTCTGCCACCTTCTGGTTTGCCACTGTCACCCTCTGGTTCATCACTGCCACCCTCTGGTTCAGCACTACAACCCTCTGGTTCACCACTGCCACCCTCTGGTTTGTCACAGCAACCTCTGGTTCACCACTGCCACCCTCTGGTTCAAGACTGTCACCCTCTGGTTCATCACTGCTATCCTCTGGTTCATCACCCTCTGGCTCACCACTGCCACCCACTGGTTCATCACTGCCACCCTCTGGTTCGCCACTGCCACCCTCTGGATTATCACTGCCACCCTCTGGTTCATCACCGCCACCCTCTGGTTTGACACTGCCACCCTCTGGATCATCACTGTCCCCCTCTGGTTCATCATAGGAACCTCTGGTTCACCAGTGCCACCCTCTGGTTCATCACTGCCACCCTCTGGTTCACCACGGCCACCCTCTGGTTCATCACTGCCACCCTCTGGTTCATTACTGACACCCTCTGGTTCGCCACTGCCACCCTCAGGATCATCACTGCCACCCTCTGGTTCATCACTGCCACCCTCTGGTTTGCCACTGCCACCCTCTGGTTCATCACAGCACCCTATGGTCCACCACTGCTACCCTCTGGTTCAAGACTTCCACCCTCTGGTTCTTCATTGCTATCCTCTGGTTCATCACCCTCTGGTTCACCACTGCCACCCTCTGGTTGATCACTGCCACCCTATGGTTGATCCCTGCCACCCTCTGGTTTAAGGCTGCCACCCTCTGGTTGATCACTGCCATCCTCTGGTTCATCCCTGCCACCCTCTGGTTCATCACTGCCACCCTCTGGTTCTGCACTGCCACCCTCTGGTTCACCAGTGCCATGCTCTGGTTCATCACTGCCACCCTCTGGTTGATCACTGCCACCCACTGGTTCAAGACTGCCACCGTCTGGTTGATCACTGCCACCCTCTGGTTCATTATTGCCACCCTCTGGATCGCCACTGCCACCCTCTGGTTCATCACTGCCACCTCTGGCTCATCACTACCACCCTCTGGTTCACCACTGTCACCCTCTGGTTCATCACAGCACCCTCTGGTTCACCACTGCCACCCTACGGTTCAAGACTGTCACCCTCTGGTTCATCACTGCTATCCTCTGGTTCATCACCCTCTGGTTCAGCACTGCCACCCTCTGGTTTGCCTCTGCCACTCTCTGGATCATCACTGCCACCCTCTGGTTCATCACTGCCACCCTCTGGTTTGACACTGCCACCCTCCCGATTATCACTGTCCCCCTCTGGTTCGTCGCAGCACTCTCTTGTTCACTAGTGCCACCCTCTGGTTCATCACAGCAACCTCTGGTTCACCACTGCCACCCTCTGGTTCAAGACTGCCACCCTCTGGTTCATCATTGCTATCCTCTGGTTCATCACCCTCTGGTTCACCACTGCCACCCTCTGGTTCAAGACTGTCACCCTCTGGTTCATCACTGCTATCCTCTGGTTCATCACCATCTGGCTCACCACTGCCACCCACTGGTTCATCACTGCCACCCTCTGGTTCGCCACTGCCACCCTCTGGATTATCACTGCCACCCTCTGGTTCATCACTGCCACCCTCTGGTTTGACACTGCCACCCTCTGGATCATCACTGTCCCCCTCTGGTTAATCACAGCAACCTCTGGTTCACCAGTGCCACCCTCTGGTTCACCACGGCCACCCTCTGGTTCATCACTGCCACCCTCTGGTTCATTACTGACACCCTCTGGTTCGCCACTGCCACCCTCAGGATCATCACTGCCACCCTCTGGTTCATCACTGCCACCCTCTGGTTTGCCACTGCCACCCTCTGGTTCATCACAGCACCCTATGGTCCACCACTGCTACCCTCTGGTTCAAGACTTCCACCCTCTGGTTCTTCATTGCTATCCTCTGGTTCATCACCCTCTGGTTCACCACTGCCACCCTCTGGTTGATCACTGCCACCCTATGGTTGATCCCTGCCACCCTCTGGTTTAAGGCTGCCACCCTCTGGTTGATCACTGCCATCCTCTGGTTCATCCCTGCCACCCTCTGGTTCATCACTGCCACCCTCTGGTTCTGCACTGCCACCCTCTGGTTCACCAGTGCCATGCTCTGGTTCATCACTGCCACCCTCTGGTTGATCACTGCCACCCACTGGTTCAAGACTGCCACCGTCTGGTTGATCACTGCCACCCTCTGGTTCATTATTGCCACCCTCTGGATCGCCACTGCCACCCTCTGGTTCATCACTGCCACCTCTGGTTCATCACTACCACCCTCTGGTTCACCACTGTCACCCTCTGGTTCATCACAGCACCCTCTGGTTCACCACTGCCACCCTACGGTTCAAGACTGTCACCCTCTGGTTCATCACTGCTATCCTCTGGTTAATCACCCTCTGGTTCAGCACTGCCACCCTCTGGTTTTCCTCTGCCACTCTCTGGATCATCACTGCCACCCTCTGGTTCATCACTGCCACCCTCTGGTTTGACACTGCCACCCTCCTGATCATCACTGTCCCCCTCTGGTTCGTCGCAGCACTCTCTTGTTCACTAGTGCCACCCTCTGGTTCATCACAGCAACCTCTGGTTCACCACTGCCACCCTCTGGTTCAAGACTGCCACCCTCTGGTTCATCATTGCTATCCTCTGGTTCATCACCATCTGGTTCACCACTGCCACCCTCTGGTTCATCACTGCCACCCTCTAGTTCATTACTACCACCCTCTGGTTCGCCACTGCCACCCTCTGGATCATCACTGCCACCCTCTGGTTCATCACTGCCACCCTCTGGTTCACCACTACCACCCTCTGGTTCACCACTGCCACCCTCTGGTTCATCACAGCACCCTCTGGTTCACCACTGTCACCCTCTTGTTCAAGACTGCCACCTTCTGGTTCATCATTGCTATCCTCTGGTTCATCACCCTCTGCTTCACCACTGCCATCCTTTGGTTGATCACTGCCTCCCTCCGGTTCATCACAGCACCCTCTGGTTCGCCACTGCCACCCTCTTGTCCAATACTGTCACCATCTGGTTCATCACTGCTATCCTCTGGTTCATCACCCTCTGGTTCACCACTGCCATTGTCTGGTTCGCCACTGCCACCCTCTGGATCATCACTGCCACCCTCTGGTTCATCACTGCCACCCTCTGGTTTAACACTGCCACCCTTTGGATCATCACTGTTCCCCTCTGGTTCATCGCAGCACCCTCTGGTTCACTAGTGCCACCCTCTGGTCCATCACAGCACCCTCTGGTTCACCACTGCCACCCTCAGGTTTAAGAGTGCCACCCTCTGGTTCATCATTGCTATCCTCTGGTTCATCACCCTCTGGTTCACCACTGCCACCCTCTGGTTCATCACTGCCACCCTCTGGTTCATTACTACCACCCTCTGGTTCGCCACTGCCACCCCCTGGATCATCACTGCCACCCTCTGGTTCATCACTGCCACCCTCTGGTTCACCACTACCACCCTCTGGTTCACCACTGCCACCCTCTGGTTCATCACAGCACCCTCTGGTTCACCACTTCCACCCTCTTGTTCAAGACTGCCAACCTCTGGTTCATCATTGCTATCTGCTGGTTCATCACCATCTGTTTCACCACTGCCACCCTTTGGCTGATCACTGCCACCCTCTGGTTGATCACTGCCACCCTCTGGTTCAAGGCTGCCAGCCTCTGGTTGATCACTGCCCTCCTCTGGTTCATCCCTGCCACACTCTGGTTCATCACTGCCACCCTCTGGTTCTGCACTGCCACCCTCTGGTTCACCAGTGCCACCCTCTGGTTCATAACTGTCACCCTCTGGTTCAAGACTGCCACCCTCTGTTTGATCACTGCCACCCTCTGGTTCATTACTGCCACCCTCTGGTTTGCCACTGCCACCCTCTGGTTCATCACTGCCACCCTCTGGTTCAGCACTACCACCCTCTGGTTCACCACTGCCACCCTCTGGTTCATCACAGCACCCTCTGGTTCACCACTGCCACCCTCTGGTTCAAGACTGTCACCCTCTGGTTCATCACTGCTATCCTCTGGTTCACCACTGCCACCCACTGGTTCATCACTGCCACCCTCTGGTTCGCCACTGCCACCCTCTGGATCATCACTGCCACCCTCTGGTTCATCACTGCCACTCTCTGGTTTGACACTGCCACCCTCTGGATCATCACTGTCCCCCTCTGGTTCATCGCATCACCCTCTAGTTCACCAGTGCCACCCTCTGGTTCATCACTGTCACCCTCTGGTTCAACACTGCCACCCTCTGGTTCATCACTGCCACCCTCGGGTTCATCACTGCCACCCTCTGGTTCATTACTGACACCCTCTGGTTCGCCACTGCCACCCTCAGGATCATCACTGCCACCCTCTTGTTCATCATTGCCACCCTCTGGTTTGCCACTGCCTCCTCTGGTTCATCACTACCACCCTCCGGTTCACCACTGTCACCATCTGGTTCATCACAGCACCCTCTGGTTCACCACTGCCACCCTACGGTTCAAGACTGTCACCCTCTGGTTCATCACTGCTATCCTCTGGTTCATCACCCTCTGGTTCAGCACTGCCACCCTCTGGTTTGCCACTGCCACTCTCTGGATCATCACTGCCACCCTCTGGTTCATCACTGCCACCCTCTGGTTTGACACTGCCACCCTCCCGATTATCACTGTCCCCCTCTGGTTCGTCGCAGCACTCTCTTGTTCACTAGTGCCACCCTCTGGTTCATCACAGCAACCTCTGGTTCACCACTGCCACCCTCTGGTTCAAGACTGCCACCCTCTGGTTCATCATTGCTATCCTCTGGTTCATCACCCTCTGGTTCACCACTGCCACCCTCTGGTTCAAGACTGTCACCCTCTGGTTCATCACTGCTATCCTCTGGTTCATCACCCTTCGGCTCACCACTGCCACCCACTGGTTCATCACTGCCACCCTCTGGTTCGCCACTGCCACCCTCTGGATTATCACTGCCACCCTCTGGTTCATCACTGCCACCCTCTGGTTTGACACTGCCACCCTCTGGATCATCACTGTCCCCCTCTGGTTAATCACAGCAACCTCTGGTTCACCAGTGCCACCCTCTGGTTCATCACTGCCACCCTCTGGTTCACCACGGCCACCCTCTGGTTCATCACTGCCACCCTCTGGTTCATTACTGACACCCTCTGGTTCGCCACTGCCACCCTCAGGATCATCACTGCCACCCTCTGGTTCATCACTGCCACCCTCTGGTTTGCCACTGCCACCCTCTGGTTCATCACAGCACCCTATGGTCCACCACTGCTACCCTCTGGTTCAAGACTTCCACCCTCTGGTTCTTCATTGCTATCCTCTGGTTCATCACCCTCTGGTTCACCACTGCCACCCTCTGGTTGATCACTGCCACCCTATGGTTGATCCCTGCCACCCTCTGGTTTAAGGCTGCCACCCTCTGGTTGATCACTGCCATCCTCTGGTTCATCCCTGCCACCCTCTGGTTCATCACTGCCACCCTCTGGTTCTGCACTGCCACCCTCTGGTTCACCAGTGCCATGCTCTGGTTCATCACTGCCACCCTCTGGTTGATCACTGCCACCCACTGGTTCAAGACTGCCACCGTCTGGTTGATCACTGCCACCCTCTGGTTCATTATTGCCACCCTCTGGATCGCCACTGCCACCCTCTGGTTCATCACTGCCACCTCTGGTTCATCACTACCACCCTCTGGTTCACCACTGTCACCCTCTGGTTCATCACAGCACCCTCTGGTTCACCACTGCCACCCTACGGTTCAAGACTGTCACCCTCTGGTTCATCACTGCTATCCTCTGGTTCATCACCCTCTGGTTCAGCACTGCCACCCTCTGGTTTGCCTCTGCCACTCTCTGGATCATCACTGCCACCCTCTGGTTCATCACTGCCACCCTCTGGTTTGACACTGCCACCCTCCTGATCATCACTGTCCCCCTCTGGTTCGTCGCAGCACTCTCTTGTTCACTAGTGCCACCCTCTGGTTCATCACAGCAACCTCTGGTTCACCACTGCCACCCTCTGGTTCAAGACTGCCACCCTCTGGTTCATCATTGCTATCCTCTGGTTCATCACCCTCTGGTTCACCACTGCCACCCTCTGGTTCATCACTGCCACCCTCTAGTTCATTACTACCACCCTCTGGTTCGCCACTGCCACCCTCTGGATCATCACTGCCACCCTCTGGTTCATCACTGCCACCCTCTGGTTCACCACTACCACCCTCTGGTTCACCACTGCCACCCTCTGGTTCATCACAGCACCCTCTGGTTCACCACTGTCACCCTCTTGTTCAAGACTGCCACCTTCTGGTTCATCATTGCTATCCTCTGGTTCATCACCCTCTGCTTCACCACTGCCATCCTTTGGTTGATCACTGCCTCCCTCCGGTTCATCACAGCACCCTCTGGTTCGCCACTGCCACCCTCTTGTCCAATACTGTCACCATCTGGTTCATCACTGCTATCCTCTGGTTCATCACCCTCTGGTTCACCACTGCCATTGTCTGGTTCGCCACTGCCACCCTCTGGATCATCACTGCCACCCTCTGGTTCATCACTGCCACCCTCTGGTTTAACACTGCCACCCTTTGGATCATCACTGTTCCCCTCTGGTTCACCGCATCACCCTCTGGTTCACTAGTGCCACCCTCTGGTCCATCACAGCACCCTCTGGTTCACCACTGCCACCCTCTGGTTTAAGACTGCCACCCTCTGGTTCATCATTGCTATCCTCTGGTTCATCACCCTCTGGTTCACCACTGCCACCCTCTGGTTCATCACTGCCACCCTCTGGTTCACCACTACCACCCTCTGGTTCACCACTGCCACCCTCTGGTTCATCACAGCACCCTCTGGTTCACCACTTCCACCCTCTTGTTCAAGACTGCCAACCTCTGGTTCATCATTGCTATCTGCTGGTTCATCACCATCTGTTTCACCACTGCCACCCTTTGGCTGATCACTGCCACCCTCTGGTTGATCACTGCCACCCTCTGGTTCAAGGCTGCCAGCCTCTGGTTGATCACTGCCCTCCTCTGGTTCATCCCTGCCACACTCTGGTTCATCACTGCCACCCTCTGGTTCTGCACTGCCACCCTCTGGTTCACCAGTGCCACCCTCTGGTTCATAACTGTCACCCTCTGGTTCAAGACTGCCACCCTCTGTTTGATCACTGCCACCCTCTGGTTCATTACTGCCACCCTCTGGTTTGCCACTGCCACCCTCTGGTTCATCACTGCCACCCTCTGGTTCAGCACTACCACCCTCTGGTTCACCACTGCCACCCTCTGGTTCATCACAGCACCCTCTGGTTCACCACTGCCACCCTCTGGTTCAAGACTGTCACCCTCTGGTTCATCACTGCTATCCTCTGGTTCACCACTGCCACCCACTGGTTCATCACTGCCACCCTCTGGTTCGCCACTGCCACCCTCTGGATCATCACTGCCACCCTCTGGTTCATCACTGCCACTCTCTGGTTTGACACTGCCACCCTCTGGATCATCACTGTCCCCCTCTGGTTCATCGCATCACCCTCTAGTTCACCAGTGCCACCCTCTGGTTCATCACTGCCACCCTCTGGTTCAACACTGCCACCCTCTGGTTCATCACTGCCACCCTCGGGTTCATCACTGCCACCCTCTGGTTCATTACTGACACCCTCTGGTTCGCCACTGCCACCCTCAGGATCATCACTGCCACCCTCTTGTTCATCATTGCCACCCTCTGGTTTGCCACTGCCTCCCTCTGGTTCATCACAGCACCCTCTGGTCCACCCACCACTGCCACCCTCTGGTTCAAGACTGCCACCCTCTGGTTCATCATTGCTATCCTCTGGTCATCATCCTCTGGTTCACCACTGCCACCCTCTGATTGATCACTGCCATCCTCTGGTTCATCCCTGCCACCCTCTGGTTCACACTGTCACCCTCTGGTTCTGCACTGCCACCCTCTGGTTCACCAGTGCCACCCTCTGGTTCATCACTGCCACCCTCTGGTTGATCACTGCCACCCTCCGGTTCAAGACTGCCACCCTCTGGTTGATCACTGCCATCTTCTGGTTCATCACAGCACCCTCTGGTTCACCACTGCCACCCTCTGGTTCATCCCTGCCACCTTCTGGTTCATCCCTGCCATCCTCTGGTTCATCACTGCCACCCTCTGGTTCAGCACTGCCACCCTCTGGTTCATCAACGCACCTTCTGGTTCACCACTGTAGATTATGGGGGGAAAGCACACCTGCCCAGCCTCAACTGAGATGAATTAATTTGGGGCTGGTTAATGTGTCACTGAATTTGAGCTTCAAGTCTGGCACCTGCTTCCTTAGCTGTAAGTGCTTCCTGTTGCAGTTACATTTTTTTACAGGAGCATTGTGCCATACTTGAAACTATTCTCTGACCCTGCTTTGAGAGTCAGAGCAGGGTCAGAGAATAGTTGCAAGTAGGCAACTGAACTTTGGAGGGGCTCCTCAGGAAGCACTATAGGGAATGGTTACAAATTAGCTTGAACTTTTGCACCTGCTAAGTGCTTTCAGTTTTGCTAAATTAGTTATTCTGCAATTTTGCGAGATTCGCGGGGCGCGAATCCGCGCAAAATCGAACTCCCAATCTGCGAATTCGTGCAAATTAGCGTATAATTTTTTTTGCGTGTTCGCAGGTTTTTTGCGTCTTCGCAAGCCGCTTGCAGCGCACCGACCGCGAAGTTACCCATGCAGTCGTACATGGGCGCGGCCATCTTGTGCACGTTGCGTATTTCCGGTTCCGGACGCTATTGATAATCTTGCGTTGTGTGCGGCGCGCTATTACAAGTTCACCTGTGTTTTTGCGTGCTCGCGGGGAAAATATTGCGCGAACTTACCCACGCGGTCCTCTATGGGCACGACCATCTTGTTTTTCATTCATTGCTATGGTTTTTGGGCATGCTACCTTTCTATGCATCTTAAATCTTTGTAATCCTATGTTTTTTTAACGTTTTTTGCTTTTTTTTGCCTATTATCCATCTCTACAATTTCCTACATCTATATTTTGTGTTTTTTTAAACTTTTTTTTACTTTATTACCTACTTTATTTCTTTCACTTTCTCTCTTATTTTTTTCACACCTATTTTTCTTTCTTCTCTTTTTCTTGTGCCCAGGACCATGGCAAAGGGAGCCGTCAAGGGCAAGGGGAAGGGCCCAGCACCCCGTACCCAGCTCCCTTACGGGCGTTTGAGGGGGGAGCATGTCCAGGCCAGGGAGATCTTCTCTGCGGTGGAGGTGGCCGCCTTGATGGTTTTTGTCCAAGTCCACCTCCCTAAGACCGTGGCAGCAGGTGGGCGGAGGTGTCCCGGGGCATGTGGAAGGAGTCTGGGGTCCGGCGCACCTACCAGCAAGCGACGCACCGGTGGACTGACATCCTGGACCGGGAGCATTAGATGCTCGACCTGGTAGGATTGGCGATCCCTGGCCTTGGTAAGTAGCTATTTAATAACTACTTTTTTTTCTTTTGCTCTGTTATATTGCTAATCTATTTTTTTCCTGTAGAGTACGAATGCTGCTGATTCAATTACATTGAAGGTAAATTAATCTTTAAATAGCTTCTGTCATTGCAGGTGCTCGCCTGGTTATTAGCGTTGCTACTATGCTTACTTGTTTGCAACTTTTTACTCATTTGAGAGCATTACTGCGTAATAGTAGAGACAGTAGACTCAAGTCTAGTCCTTCTTTGTACTCCTGCTGCTGCCACTTTGAAGAGATAATGGTGGATTGATATGTTGAGTATATTATTTATTACTTATTAAAGGACATTTGTTAGTGGTCTGCAATCATGATGACGGACTGTGTCTGTCACGCGACGTCTCATGCTGCTGAGTGATGGCAGTCGTAGAACCTTTTTGTTGTTGGTGTAGTTAGTGAATAACATAACTTTCCTGTTAGACGGTCTGTGAATCCTGCAATACTCTACTACTATGTACTATCCTACTACTATCCTCCTAGTTGACCAGATCAGATGCAATTGTTGTTAATTTGTTTCCCTGACATAATTTTAGATTGTATTCAAGAAATCAAATATTTCCCAAAAAACAATCATCCATGTTGTGTTTCTTTATTTCATGTTCACCAGAACCTCCCAGGGGCAAGGCGGTGGTGGCGACTGAGACTCGGGTGGAAAAAGGTGGACAGGATCAGTCCCTTGCAGGATCTTCTGCTGGCCCCAGTAAGTTGTTCTATTGTTATATTAATACTTATACTTCCCTAACTTTTACAGCTCCTATTCATTACAAACTGTTTCCTAATAATTCTATGCTTTACAAAATAGTCTCTGATCTTCTTCTAATGTAGACTACTTTCTACATTCTTACCCTGCCTCTACCATCACTCTCTGTGCTACTACTATTTATGATTATGAGTTGGTCTGTGTAGGTAGCTAAGCTTGTCCAGTCGGCAAACGGTGTGAAACAAAACTCTGATCTAGCAATAGCTCTAGGCACTGAGTGCAGTCCTCTGGGTTGCCCTTGGTGTCTATTCCAGTCTTCTTAATGTAAGTGATTTGACAATTCCCAACAACAAAATGTCATTGTTTACACCAAGTAAAAGGTAGCAGTTGCCTTTTTGATTTGAGAGGAGCACATCCCATACCGCTTGTGTTTCAGGGACTATTCTGCACACAAGGAAGTATGGACAAGAGAAATAAGACATTGTTGATGATAGGTGCAGTTCGAATTTTGGCATAGCTCAGTCCGAACAGAAGTTGAACCCCCAATTCCCTGACCGACTATCTAGTGTATCTGACCAATCATTTTACGACCCAGAAAAACAGAAGAAGACTAACGCTGAGTCCTGGCCTATCTGAGTCACTGAAACATGACTGCCAAGTGCAGTAGTTCAAACCCTTCCGCTAACTCACTCGTGAACAAAAACCACACAGTGTTTCTTAGTTTTAAAGTTTTATTTTCAATTAAGAAATGAAAACATTATTTCTTTATTTTTAATAGCGTAGTATTCGGAGCGAGCAATGGTGATAGATGAAGATGACGTTAAAGTTTAAACAACATTCCCATGAATGAAATTACTATGACTCAAACTTAATAATAGTTAACAGACACATTAAATTATTAGAATAACTGTGCGGGAGCCCCCACCTTTTTTAAAGTACTTAAAGTACTGCTGGTGATGACTTACTAGTAGTTGGTGAATCGTCTGGCAGAAGGGCAATGGAATCTTCTTTCTGTAATGAGAAAAATGGTGCATCTTAATTAAGCAAGCATTCATCAGTTGTCATAAGAAGAAGTGTAGCATTTAATGGAATAAGCATACAAAGGGTTAACACTTCCTCCCCAAAACCGTTACTTTTTTTCAATCCCAGAAATAAAAAATGTGTTATGTAACATTTCTTCCATTACGAGACAAAATAGGGGGTTGTGTATGGCATCTGAAAATATGACATGTTTCTCCTAAACATCACAACATCTGATGCGGCACAGATGCCCACCAGTGCCGGGGCCAGCAGTGCGGAGGGGCCCCCTCTGGATGCGGCGGCGCCAACAGAAGGAGCTGGGGGGGAAGACTCAGTGGCGGCGAACGGTGGTAAGTTATAATACTCCTTACTCATTGAAATGTTTTTGAGTAGGCTCGCAAAGGAGTGTATGATGTACTGTACAGTACTACACAGTACACTAGTATAAGTAAACTGTTACTAATTTAGAACTGCTTTTTGGGCTATCAAGGAGAAGACAGTCAACCTTGACTTGTAATTGCATTAGCTGCGGTACTTCTTGGGTAACCAATGGCCCCCTCTATTTCACTTCAACTCAGCTGGCAAATTTTTATTGTGAAGCCACGTCATATCAGATGTAGTTTAGGGATGTGAAGAACGAAAAGTTAAAGAAGGGTGAAGCGAAGGACGAGCTAATCTTAATATTTATGATTGTAAAGAATGGTTTTGATGAATGCAATTCAAGATAAGAAGACGGCGGTTTCCAAAATATAATGAAACGGGTGTTAGTTGGTTGTTGACAAAAATACATTTTGGTACATTTGAGACATTAAGAAGAATCATAGACGTACTTTGGAAGCCTGGGTGTTATTTTCTTTATGCTCATCAATAGCAGAGGTGTATGATGCAGTAGAGCAGATGCTGAGTAGATGAAGTATGGCCAGGGAAGTGCCACCCCTATAGAAAAGTAAGACATTTCTATCCCCACCTGCATGTACTGCTTAAATTACTGCGAGTATACATCATCATGGCCTGTGTCTGTATTTCTTGGGTGAAAGCTGAGTGAGCTGCCATTATGGCGGCTACCACAAGTTCACGTAGCAGTAATTTCTTTCGCAAGACTAGAGAAAAAAGTAAAAAAGGCTTTTTTTTAGTACTCTCTGACTATGTATGTAGTAGTGAGTCCACCCATAGTGCTGATAGTGGAATTCCTGAAACTCCCAGTAATGTCACAGGCTTACAAAGACGGCAGAAAGATACATGCCAAAATGTTATACTGTGTCTGCTACATGCTGGTGTTACTGAGAATCAACTTTCCGTTGAATTATTTTGACTTTATGTTAAAGACTATTGGCTACAGTATTTTTTTTTCTTTCTTCATAGATGCTACTCCAAAAAAGCTCATCCGCAAGGAGATGGCTGTCTGGGCCAGGGTGAGTAAGCTGGAGGCTATTTGTGCCGAGTATCGGCGGTTGTGGGCTCGGGAGAATGAGGGCACATCAACCAGTACATCCTCCTCCACTGCCCCCTGATCCCCCAGCCACAAGCCGCCAGCCAAACGGAGCCGTTGCCCGACAGCCTCCCGCCGCCACTGCACAGCAGCAAAAACAACAGCTGCCCCCCCCCAGAGCCTGGATGGCACGTGTGCGCCGCCTCCGAAAGCGAGTGAAATACCTGGAGCGGTTGGACGAAAAACATCAGCGCCAGCTCCGGGACCTCCACAAAGAGCTGCGGGACGTGCAGCACCAGCTGTCCACACTACGCCACCGGAGGAAGTGGCTGTCCCTTGACCCTTTTTTAAAGACTGTTGGGGAACTGGGAATTGGGTTTTTGGGAAAGGGGACTGTTGGATTTTTAGACATTGGTTTGGTGAGTGAGGGGGGTGAGTTGGTGTAATTTATTTTATTTTTGTGACAACAACATCAATAATTTATATTTCTTAATAATTATATTTTTCATACCAAAACACAGTATACACGCTCATATTATTTTGTGTGGGGGTTGGCGGTGGTTACTGGATGTTTGGTTTTTCAAACTTACCAGCATGAATGAAACATCTAGTCCTGAAATGTACCAAAATGCAAGTAACTGACTTAGTCAATTCAGTAGCCCTACTACTGTACTTTACTAGTAGTACTGTCAGTCTCTGCTCTCCTCCCAACTTAGTCCTAGCCCATTATTCTACTACCTCTCCAATATGCTTATCTTACCTGAAATTTGTGTTTGAGAATCGGGGTAGCCCCAGGGCTGCCTGCATTGTAAATGGTGATTAAGGTTGGTTGTTGACTTGAATCCACGACGGATGCAATATCATTGTTGTGCTGGTAGCAGTAGTGGTACACACTGGCAGTATCACCATATGAAAAAAAAGGAAATGAAACATTGAGTGGCCTGAGCGTAGCATTAGAAACAGTACATTAGACAGTACGTTAGAGTGCCATAAATTGTAGTCTAAGCAGTGCTAAATTAATGTAAATATAAGTAGTAGTTGCGTGGAGTTTGACTGCTATAAGAAATTAAGGCAAAGGACACGTCGTCAACGTAACGTAAGCATTAAGCATTTGATTGTTCACGTCGTGTAGGAGGAGGATGTTCTTATCAATCCACGATGGCGCACATGAACTTCTGATTGGTATGATTTTGGTTGCTTTGACCTTATCCTCCCCAGCAAGTGTGTGGAATTTATAGTTGTTATCAGTCACACCACAATGAAATACCACACAGCCCGGGGGAAGGGGGTTAGGGTTTGAAAATTGGATGGGAAAGGGGTTTTTTGGGAAAGTTTGGTAGAGAGGAAAAAAAACAGCATGGACAGTCAAACAACAAATGAAGAGAAACAAATCTTTGGATTTGAAGATATTGATGAATCTTTAAAGGGACATAAAGGAATTGCACTACTGCATGCCAGAAGTTATTTACTAAATGGATGGTTAGGTTACCGCAAAGTAGCACTACTACTTACTGCAACTTACTAGTAACAACAAAGAAACAAGTTGACAGTACAGGGCTGCAGTCATTACGCAATTTCACTTGCCTCTCTGCCCTCAGAGAGAATAAACACTTAGAACATTAAATTACTGTTAAACATAGCAAAAACATAGCAAATTTAGAAGCAGAGAGCAAAGAAATGCAGAGTCACAGTCATAGCAGTTCACAGCAATAACATTACTTAAAAGATAAGTAGAAATGAATGGATACTGTTACTGTATGTTGTTGTACTTGTCCTGTTGAATTTGGGAAGTTGCATGCATCCAGCCATTCCTCTTATTTGCGGTACTCCTCCGTTCCATCTGACGCTCCGTCAGTCAATGTTGGTGACCAGAAGACACCCTGTCCACTGCCTGCCTGGCGGATGCTGTATTGCGGCTCGCTAATGTGAAGCATGACTTCATCCTTTTTTCCATTGCACAGGGTGAAAGCCTCCCTGTAAATGTTGATGGAAAAACAGGAAGTGATGTTAAAACACCACTGAGAAAAAAATATAAGGTACATACGCTGTGTAGTGCAAAAAGTCACACTTTCAGTTTCAGAATCTACAGTAAAATAGTTTCGAAAGGGCGTACTCTGAGTCTCCTTTTGAAGGATAAATAAGTATGGGCAAATTTTGCAGATCTTTCCCCTCAAGCTAGGTGTTCTGTAAACTACGATTTTAGAACAAAATTAGACCTTCCCAGCATTGCTCCCAGACGCTTAAACCCAGACGATAAAATGTAGAATACCCCCAATCGGACCCCAAAAACGTGCGATTCTGCTCCCTGTCTGAGGCCTAGTGGAAAATGGTGACAAAACGTACTTTGAAAGTAAAGTAGGCCCACATTGCCCCCTTCCCACCATGGATTTTCTTCAAACCACTTGCAACCAAATTTAGAAATTTTTGACAAGTGCTCCAAGAGTAGACCCCAGAGCACAGTTGCCAAAATCTCGAACATCCCCAAACACATGCAATACTGCTAACCCTAACAAGCCCTAAGCTAAAAATAGTGTCAAACGCTTTCTTCAACTAGGCCCTAACTCCCCTTTGCCGCCATGGGCCACCATGGATCTTCTCCAAACCACTTGCAATTAAAAGTATCCATACCCAGCTTTGCTCCCAGACCCCCCAAACCCTCCCAAAACAAGGAACCCCCACCAAGCATGCCCCTGAAAACACAAAAGTGAGCGAAAACTCAGAAAAAATAAAAAAGTTCCCACCATGGATTTTCTCCATACCACTTTTATCCAGTATTAGACCTTCCCAGCAATGCCCCCAGACCCGTCAACCCGGGCGAAAACAAGTTTAACACCCCCAAACAGCCAAAAAGCAAAACCGCAAAAAGTGAGACTTAGCAAATTTCGGGCCTACCTGGAATTCAGTCCAAATCCGCTGTGCAGCTAGTCCCTAACTCCCCTTTTCCATCATGGATTTTCTAAAAAACATATGCAATCAACATTAGACTGTGCCATCAGTGCTCCCAGACCCCAAAACCCGCCCACAAAAACCTAGAAGCCCCCCAAACAGCACCCCAAAGACAGGCAAGTGAGCAAAAACGCAAAATCTTTTTCACCTCCGATTTTCTCCAAACCACTTTTATCCGGTATTAGACCTTCACAGCAATGCCCCCGGACCCGTCAACCCAGGCGTAAACAAGTTTAACACCCCGAAACAGCCAAAAAGCAAAACCGCAAAAGTGACACTTAGAACTATTGTGCCCTGAATCCCAAATCAATCCGTGCGCGCTCTGCAGCTAGGCCCTAACTTCCCTTTGCCACCATGGATTTTTTTCAAACCTCTTGCAATCAAAAGTATTCATACCCAGCATTGCTCCAAGACCCCAACACCCCCCCACAAACACCAGGAACCCCCCCGCAAGCAGGCACCCAAAAACACAAATGGATTTTATCCAAAACACTTTTATCCTGTATTAGACCTTAATAGCAATGCCCCCAGTCCCGTCAACCCAGGCGAAAACAAGTTTACCCCCCCCCACAAACAGCCAAAAAGCAAAAATGCAAAAATGGGGACTTTGACAAATTTATACCTAGTTCCCAGAGCCCTAACTCCCCTTTGCCACCATGGATTTTCTTTAAACCTCTTGCAATCAAAAGTATCCATACCTAGTGTTGCTCCAAGACCCCAAACCCCCCCACAAACACCAGGAACCCCCCAAACAGAACTCCAAAAATGCTAACGTGAGCAAAATGTCTGAAAATGGAAAAACCTTTTCACCTTCGATTTTCTCCAACCACTTTTATCCGGTATTAGACTAGGCATGGGCGTAAAATCCGTTCCGCTCGCGGATTTTGCGGATTTTCGATAAATCCGCAATCCGCGAGATTCGCGGATTTCCCGCAAAATCCGCAAATCCGCGCGCTGCAGATTTTTTGCTTGTGTTCGCGCTGCTCGCGGCCCGCGGCGCGGGCAGCAACAATCTCGCACTCGCGAAATTACAAAAAAAAATAAAAATGGCGGAGGAGTGAAGGAAGGAAGTGGCCCAGTCTCCAATTTCCTGTTCCTGTCCAGCAAGTTCCTCCCATTGGGGAGGGGTGAAGGAAGTGCCCCAGTCTCCAACTTCCTGTTCCTGTTTCCTTTCCTGGCCATTTTGGATTCGATTAAGCATGGGCGGAAAATCCGTTTCGCTCGCGGATTTTGCGGATTTTCGGTAAATTCGCAATCCGCGAGATTCGCGAATCTCCCGCAAAATCCGCAAATCCGCGAGCAGCGGATTTTGCTCGCACTGTTCGCACTGTTCGCGTGAGTTCGCGGCTTCCCAGTACAACTTCGCGCCCCGCGAATCAGTGCAAAATTGCAGAAATACGATCTTAGCAAAACTGAAACTACTTACTAGGTTCAAAAGTTCAGGCTCATCATTAGTAGCCATGTCCTGTAGTGCTTCCTGAGGGGCCCCTCCAGAGTTCAGTTGCCAGTTGCAACTATTATGTGACCCTGCTCTGAACCTCAGAATAGTTACACATATGCCACAAAGGTCCTGAATTACAGCTAAGGGAGACAAGCAGGAGCCAGGCTGGAAGTTCAAATCCATTAATCAGCCCCTAATTCATTATTGTCAGTTGGGGCAGGGCAGGTGTTGTAACTAATTTTGCAACAATGAAAGCACTTAGCAAGTGCAAAAGATCACTAATCAGGAAGCACTAAGGAAGCAGGTGCCAGCTAAAAAAATATTCTGTGACACATTAATCAGCCCCAAATTAATTCAGGTCACTTGAGGCAGGGAAGGTGTGCTTGCGTTGCCACAATAATGTACACTGACTGGACAACCAGAGGGTGCTGTGATGAAACAGAGGGTGGCATGGGTGGGCCAGAGGGTGGCATGAGTAGTCAGAGAGTGGCAGTGGTGACAGAGAGTGGCAGTGATGAAGAAGAGTGTCCCAAACAGGCTGGACACGTAGAAACAACAAGTTCGCGAAACTTGCGACCCGACAGGTAAGTTCGCAATTTGCGACATTGTACAAAACGCTCGCGAACTGGCAGAAACCCGCGCAAACACAAAAAAAAAAAAAATCCGCAAATTCGCGAGAATTCGCGGATTTTGCGGATTGCGAGTTCGCAAATCCGCAAAATTCGCGAACGCGAGATTCGCAAAATTCGCCCATGCTTAGATTCGATCTTGACTGGGAAGGATTACTTTTTGTGGATGCTGCTGGATATTTGGATTTGAGGCCTTTTGGATTCAAAATTTGATTTCACAAGTAAGTTGATAAGTTGATGTTGTTTGTGGTGATTTTTGTGTGTGTTTTTCGACTTTTGGGGTGGTGTTGGGGGCTGGCTATGTTGGTGGTGGGCCATTTGTATTACTTTTGGATTCGAAATTTGATTTCACAAATAAGTTGATAAGTTGATTTTCTTTGTGGTGATTTTTGTGTGTGTTTTCCGACTTTTGGGGTGGTTTGGGGGATTTTGCGGGTGTTTTGCCGCGTTCGCGTCGTGAAGCAACAATCTCGCACTCGCGAAATTGCAAAAAGTGCAATTCTGCACCAGAAAACCACCAGCAGGCAGCATAAACCTTCTGAAACTTGATGGATGGCATTGTATTGTGGTGATTTGTGTTGTCTTTTTTGACTTTTTGGAGTAGGGGTTGGGGGCTGGCTATGTTGGGTGGGGCCATATTGAGGCATGGTCCTCCTGGCCATGTGGATGGGGGTCAAGCGGCCATTTTGAAGGCAGGCAGTGAGCTTTGTGCCATAGGCCTGCACCCATTTTTCCTTCCTTTCACCCCTTGTGCCCAGGTTGAGTCAGTGGTACATGAAACTACAAGCCTCTCTGTGGGCTCTCTTGGATCAATGTTAAATTCCTGTTTCCCAAAAATTTAGCAATTCTTATTTTTGATATTTCCATATTGTGGTGTGCACGTGTGTATTCGAAATTTGATTTCACAAGTAAGTTGATAAGTTGATTTTCTTTGTGGTGATTTTTGTGTGTGTTTTCCGACTTTTGCGGTTGTTTTGGTGATTTTGCGGGTGTTTTGCCACGTTCGCGTCGTGAAGCAACAATCTCGCACTCGCGAAATTGCAAAAAGTGCAATTCTGCACCAGAAAACCACATGCAGGCAGCATAAACCTTCTGAAACTTGATGGATGGCATTGGATTGTGGTGATTTGTGTTGTCTTTTTTGACTTTTTGGAGTAGGGGTTGGGGGCTGGCTATGTTGGGTGGGGCCATTTTGAGGCATGGTCCTCCTGGCCATGTGGATGGGGGTCAAGCGGCCATTTTGAAGGCAGGCAGTGAGCTTTGTGCCATAGGCCTGCACCCATTTTTCATTGCTTTCACCCATTGTGCCCAGGTTGAGTCAGTGGTACATGAAACTACAAGCCTCTCTGTGGGCTCTCTTGGATCAATGTTAAATTCCTGTTTCCCAAAAATTTAGCAATTCTTATTTTTGATATTTCCATATTGTGGTGTGCACGTGTGTATTCGAAATTTGATTTCACAAGTAAGTTGATAAGTTGATTTTCTTTGTGGTGATTTTTGTGTGTGTTTTCCGACTTTTGCGGTTGTTTTGGTGATTTAGCGGGTGTTTTGCCACGTTCGCGTCGTGAAGCAACAATCTCGCACTCGCGAAATTGCAAAAAGTGCAATTCTGCACCAGAAAACCACCTGCAGGCAGCATAAACCTTCTGAAACTTGATGGATGGCATTGGATTGAGCATCAGTGCCAGGAAGAAGTCCTGCTGCGGCCTGCTGTTCCGACATCTGAAGAAGAATCAGAAGATGGGTCCGAAAAGAGGTGCCCGTAGCTCCTCTTGCAAGAAAGATGTCTCTACTAAGGAGAAGAAGAAGCAAGTGGCACCACTTACCAAGGAGTCTGGTGCCTCGACCACTAAATTTATGTGGAAAAAAGAACCAAAGTCCACCATGAGTGCTGCACAGCATAGCCTGTTTATTGGTTCAATCACCAACGACCAGTGATGTTGGCTCAAGTACTATTCAACAACCAAAGCCGCAACAACAACTGCATGAGCTAACAGTACAAGCACAAGTACATGCGCAAGGAGCTGTCCGAGAAGGAGCTGTCCGAGAAGGAGCTGTCCGAGAAGGAGCTGGCCGAGAAGGAGCTGGCCGAGAAGGAGAAGGCCGAGAAGGGGAAGGCCGAGAAGGAGAAGGCCTAGAAGGAAAAGGCCGAGAAGGAGAAGGCCGAGAAGGAGAAGGCCGAGAAGGAGAAGGCCGAGAAGGAGAGGTCCATGGAGAGTTGCAAGTAGAGGTCAGTGAAGAAGGCCATGTAGCAGCGCATGGAGCGGTGCAAGTGGCCACAATGGTTGTTCTTCCCGAAGTAGGGGCACAGGAGGAAATTGACTTTGGAGCCGGGGTATCAAGTCAGGAAGACAAAGCCACTCCTCCTGATGCTTCATTTTCTCCCAGCTCCCCAGCAAGGAAAAGATCAAGGAGGGTGTGTAGAAGTTCCTCTTCAAGCCCCGCTCCCTCAGATGATCTGGATCAAGATTGGCAACCATCTCCGACGTCTGAGAGGGAGGCACACCATGAGCTGAGAAAGGTATCAAATGTTAAAAGGAAGGGCCCCGGAAAGCTCATACTTATGGATCCGAACGTCGGACTTGATGAAGTGGTGCATTCTGATGTTGATGAACAGGATGACAGCAATGACCTAGTCATCACACACGTCATTCCAGCCACACCGGCCATGCAGCAGACAGACATTTATACCCTATCCCGACGTCATGCTGAGCGTGACCCTGGCGATGTGGCACTGGTAGCACCACCAACGCAGTCATGTAGTACAAGTTCACCAAAACCTACAGCTCCCATATTTTCTCCCCAGAGGGGAACTCCATCCAGCTCGACTCCCTCAAGTAGGGTTGCTGCAATAATTGCACAACCCAGTAGATGTCTGCAAGGCTCATCCACCACTGCTTCATCTGGCATTGGCAGTATCATCACCTCGTGCGGCAAAACCAGAAGTTTCCAGTCCCCAGTTTGGAACTATTTTAGTGTCCATGCAAAGCATGATAACCTAGCCGTTTGTTCCATTTGTACGACTACAGTTAGCCGCGGTAAGATTGGTACCAACTATGGTACCGGAGGCCAGATAGGTCATCTTGAAAGAAGGCACGCTGTAGAATGGTTTGCGCACCTAGCAAACATCAAGGCAAAGGAATCCCAAAGGGCAAGTGGCCAAAATAAACCCGTACTAGGTGTTTCATCTGAAGATGACGGGGAGGTAGAAGAAGCGTCAGACATTTATCCGGGCGCACCCAGTACCCCTGGCAGCACCACACCCTCCGGAACACCTAGGAGGCACACTGAGAGTCTGGGAGACACACCAATGCGGAAAATGTCAACACTGAGCAGAAGTGGGTCGAAGAAGGCATCAGCATCATCCATTAAACTTGTCCAGCGCAGCATTACAGACATGTTCTCCTCAGATGGGCCATTTCAACGCAACCACCCAATTGTGCGCCTGTATAAAACTAAGCTGGCTAAAATGCTAGCGGTGGACCTTCTCCCTTTTTCGTTTGTCGAAGGTGTGGGTTTTCTTGAACTCGTGGCAACACTGGCCCCTAAATGGAAGGTTCCTAGCCGGTTCTATTTTGCCAGGGTTGCTGTTCCAGCACTACATAAAGAGGTGCTTGAGTTGGTTGGGGCAGCTTTGCAGAAGAGTGCTGTTCACACTATACACCTGACAACAGACATGTGGACCAGTTGCCAAGCCCTTGATTACATGTGCATCACTGCACACTGGGTCTCTTTTTCAGGGGTTGCAAAACGGATAAATGCAGGTGGTGACTTGGTCGACATTTTTAAGGGTGCTTGTAAACATGCAACATTAGCCATGTTTGGCATGGAGAAAACTCATACTGCAGACAACATTTTGCATGACTTTAACAAAAAGGTCTTGCAATGGCTGCCCAAAAGAAATTGCAAGGTTGGTTATGTTTCTACTGATAATGGCAGCAATGTAGTTAAGGCCATGGCGGACGGTGACTATTTCAGAGTGCCGTGTTTGGCGCACTGTATGCAAAAGTTCTTGAAAAAAGAACCTGCAGTCGACAAAATACTGACCATCTGCAGAAGAATATGCACACATTTCAACCATTCTTTTAAGGCCCGGAAGGAGCTGAGGCGCCAGCAAAATGTACGTAGAATGCCAGTGAAAGCACTTATCCAGGAGGTGGCAACACGTTGGAACTCAACCTTCTACATGCTTGAGCGTCTGCATGAGCTGTTTCCCGTAGTCAATGAGTATTTCTACAACCTGGGTGGTGATACGACAGAAATGATGCTAGCGGTGGAGCAATGGCAGCTAGTTAAAAGCCTGACAGACATGCTTCGTCCTTTTGAGGTCTTCACGCGTGAAGTCAGGAGGGAGGACTGTTCTTTGAGCAAAGCTATCCCATTGTTGCTGAAGCTCGAGCACCAAGTCAAGGTGGTGTCTTCAGAATTAAAGGATGCGGGAAAGAATAAAGAATATGAGTTGGCGCAGAGATTATTACAACGCCTAGTTAGCAATAAACGGCTTGTAAATATCAAGAAACAACAGCACTACATTTGTGCTACTATTCTGGATCCACGTTACAGAAAGCCATTGTTAGGAAAAGTATTAATTCCTTTTGAAACTTCAGATGTTACAGAGTACAAAGGTTGGCTAGCTCGGTCAGCCATTCGTTTTGAAAGAGAGAGGAAGGAAACTGTAGGAGAAGACAGTACTAGTGAATCAGCAGGCCAACAGGCGTCGGATAAAAGCACTTCTGTGCCTGTGGCAGAAGTGAGTGTCTTTTCCTCTGAGCCGTTAACCACACCAGCAACCGTATCATCTGCACCAGGCACAGGCGATATGTCTGAAGAGGATTGGCTAAGTCAGCTAGGGTTTGCTTGTCCCAGAAAGGACACAGAAGTGCAAAGTACAGGAATGCGGGAGAACATTGTTTCAATGGTGCAGGCCTACCTGGATGACTCAACAGCGGTCAATATTACTGAGGACCCATTGGCGTATTGGCATGGGAAAAGAAACATATGGCGAGAGCTCACCAACCTGGCTATCAATTACTTGTCTTGCCCACTCGCAAGTGTGTCTTCAGAACGTGTTTTTAGTTCTGCTGGTGGCATTGTGACTTCCAAAAGGTCCCGCCTCTTGCCCGCAAATGTGGAGCGGCTCACCATGATAAAGATGAACCAGCACTTCATACCACCAGATTACAAAGTACGAGAATGCACGCAGGAAGAAGAGGACACCGACCTACCTGAGGAAAGTTCTCCTCAGTTACCACAAGTACTACCGACTGAATTTGCAGAGTATGAGGACGAGTTCATTTTCCCTGACACCGAGTTCTGAAAATGAGTCAATGATTCATTAACTTTATTTTTAGTCCGACTCCTTATTCACTTTTATTCCTGTGTGTCTGTCTTTCTTTGTTTACCAAGTGCTTGATCCCATTCACAACAAAACTGTAATCACCCAATCAAAGAACAAGCCCATCAGCAGAACTGTCTTGATTTTGATGCCGCAGCATTCATCAGGTTCACAAGTTAGTTGCCAAGAACTCAGTCATGGTCGTCTATCGTCCTCCTCCAGACTCACCCTATCCATTTCCTGTAATGCTGATGCCTGGATTCCGCACAATGAAGAAACTTACGTTGACGAGTCCCCTAAAGAGGTACTGGAAGTAGTGAGTCCTCATTTAAATACATTTTTCTAAGTGTGGCTTTTTTCCCGGATTTGCTTTTTGGCTGTTTGGGGGGTGTCAAACTTGTTTGCGCTTGGGTTTATGGGTCTTGGCTGGGCCATTGCTGGCAAGGTCTATTAAGGGATGAAATTGGTTAGGAGGAAATGGGAGGTGAAAACGTTTAGGCGTTATTGCTCACTTGCCTGTCTTAGGGGTGCTGTCTGTGGGGCTTCTAGGGTTTTGGGGTCTGTGAGCCCCGCTGGCACATTTCGAATGTTGATTGCTTTTGCTTTGCAGAAAATCCACGCCGGGAAACTCCAGTTGGGGCCCTGCTGCAGAACGCTTTAGGACACTGTGAATTCCAGGTGGAGACAGCCCTCAACAAACACAAATTACAGGTAAGATAAGCGTTTGGATGGGAGGTAGTAAAATGCAGTATTAGGAAGAAAGGCGAGAGGGTGACAGTGGTACTACTAGTAAACTCCTAGGACTCTTGATTTAGGAAACTCCGTGACATGCATTTAACTTTGGAAAACATTTTGCGAATTACAGGTTGCTTTTGTTTTGCAGAAAATCCACGACGGGAAACTCCAGTTGGGGCCCTGCTGCAGAACGCTTTAGGACACTGTGAATTCCAGGTGGAGACAGCCCTCAACAAACACAAATTACAGGTAAGATAAGCGTTTGGATGGGAGGTAGTATAATGGAGTATTAGGAGGAGAGGCGAGAGAGTGACAGTGGTACTACTAGTAAACTCCTAGGACTCTTGATTTAGGAAACTCTGTGACAGGCATTTAACTTTGGAAAACATTTTGCCAATTACAGGTTGCTTTTGTTTTGCAGAAAATCCACACCGGGAAACTCCAGTTGGGGCCCTGCTGCAGAACGCTTTAGGACACTGTGAATTCCAGGTGGAGACAGCCCTCAACAAACACAAATTACAGGTAAGATAAGCGTTTGGATGGGAGGTAGTAAAATGCAGTATTAGGAGGAGAGGCGAGAGAGTGACAGTGGTACTACTAGTAAACTCCTAGGACTCTTGATTTAGGAAACTCTGTGACAGGCATTTAACTATGGAAAACATTTTGCCAATTACAGGTTGCTTTTGTTTTACAGAAAATCCACGCCGGGAAACTCCAGTTGGGGCCCTGCTGCAGAACGCTTTAGGACACTGTGAATTCCAGGTGGAGACAACCCTCAACAAACACAAATTACAGGTAAGATAAGCGTTTGGATGGGAGGTAGTAAAATGCAGTATTAGGAGGAGAGGCGAGAGAGTGACAGTGGTACTACTAGTAAACTCCTAGGACTCTTGATTTAGGAAACTCTGTGACAGGCATTTAACTTTGGAAAACATTTTGCCAATTACAGGTTGCTTTTGTTTTGCAGAAAATCCACGCCGGGAAACTCCAGTTGGGGCCCTGCTGCAGAACGCTTTAGGACACTGTGAATTCCAGGTGGAGGCAGCCCACAACAAACACAAATTACAGGTAAGATAAGCGTTTGGATGGGAGGTAGTATAATGGAGTATTAGGAGGAGAGGTGAGAGAGTGACAGTGATACTACTAGTAAACTCCTAGGACTCTTGATTTAGGAAACTCTGTGACAGGCATTTAACTTTGGAAAACATTTTGCCAATTACAGGTTGCTTTTGTTTTGCAGAAAATCCACGCCGGGAAACTCCAGTTGGGGCCCTGCTGCAGAACGCTTTAGGACACTGTGAATTCCAGGTGGAGACAGCACTCAAACACAAATTACAGGTAAGATAAGCGTTTGGATGGGAGGTAGTATAATGGAGTATTAGGAGGAGAGGCGAGAGAGTGACAGTGGTACTACTAGTAAACTCCTAGGACTCTTGATTTAGGAAACTCTGTGACAGGCATTTACTTTGGAAAACATTTGGCCAATTACACGTGAATCAACACGATGACAGTGTTCCGTAAAACAAACTTACTGCAAAACCACCACCCACCAGGCTCAAAAGTAGTAAAAAACAGCTATGCTCAGATAAAGTTTGAAAAAGTATATTTTTATATCCCTAACAAAATAAACTCCCGCAAGACCCTTCCTAACCCCAACAAATAAATAGTCCATCAAAAGTCCCCAAAAACCCCAACTCCCAATTCCCACCCCCCAAAAGTCTCTAAAAAAGGGGCAAGGGACACTCTACGGATGCAGGTTGTTGAATTTGGCCTCCAGGGCATCAAACTTCTCCTGGATGATGGCTTGATCTAAACGGAGGCCCTCCACCAGATTATGATACTCCTTCCATCTCTGGACCTCCGCCTCTAGGTTGGACACTCTGCGGAGTGCAAGGCGCAAGCGAGCCTTTACAGTACTGTGAGGAGGTGCAGCCTTTGCTGCTCGGCGGTGGCTTCTTCCAGCACGGCTCCGGTTGGCTGGAGCACTGCGCTTACCGGCAGAACGTGGGGTCACGGAGGAGGATGCAGAAGATGTTACACTGGAGTGCGTGTCGTCCCCCTCCATTTCCACCAGCCGGCGATATTGCGCAACAGTGGCATCCAGCCTCCGTTGCCGGGCAAGTACAGCCCGCATACTCCTGCTCGGTTTTGATTTTTTAGTATTACCAACTATAAGAAGAAAGAAAAACATAATCTGTAACGAATGCTCTTTAAGAATATGATTAACACAAAATGATTCAGCAGGAAGTTGTGTCACAGTACAACTAGCAACTAGCCATCGCAGTACAAAACTATTGAGGCCAGTATCATGGGCGTCCGCATGGAGGGGCAAGGGGGGGCGCTTGAATCACCATTTCCCTTCCCACAACTCACTTGTATCCTTGGTTTGGTGCTCTTTCATATAAAAGAGATCTGGCAGAAGTGAGTGACTTTTCCTCTGAGCCGTTAACCACACCAGCAACCGTATCATCTGCACCAGGCCCAGGCGATATGTCTCTATCTCTCTCTCTGTCTCCCTCTTTCTGTCTCCCTGTGTCTCCCTCTACCTCGCTGTCTCTCTCTCTGTCTCCCTCCCTCACCCTCCCTCTGGCTCCCTCCCTCTCTCTCTCCTTCTGTCTTCCTCTCTCTCTGCCTCTATCTGTCTGTCGGTCCCAGCCTGCTGTAATTACCATATTGTAATTTGTCACTGGTCCAGCACTGGATACACATCATATGCTATCTAAGAGTCAGATAGTACCATGATCCAGCTTACCTGTATTCCACACCACCGCTGCCTGCTTCCTCACAGTCTGATTGTCCACTTGCGCCGCATCCTCCCCAGAGTCGTCCTCAGACTCCGAGTCGATGACGATCACGTCCGAGCTCGCCCCGCCACCAGCTGTTCCACCTAAAAAATATATTTAAGACTGTTAGATTACACCACTCACTAGTATTTGGTCTAGGAATGAAGAAATTTGAAAACAACAGAAAAAATAATTGACTGTCTACTCTAGTCTAAAGTAAAAATGTCACTCCTTCCAGGGAAGGCTGTTGTCTTGCTGCACTTTTTTGTCACAATTGATGAATGCTTGCTTAATTTTAACACACATCTTTTTTCTCTGAACAGACAGACGCTGGACTTCTACGGACAAGAGCAACATCAACTAAACCAGGTGAAAGCTCGGCTCGACCACAAGACATGTGTTCCATTACTCATCAACTTAGCACCAAGCACTTTTCCTTTTCCAGCTAACTTTATTTTAATATATGTGTTTACTTTTACTTTTTTTAATAAAGCTTTTAAACTTGAATAGACTCTATGGTTTTTGGTCCTCCAAGCTAGAGTGACTGAGCGAAAGGTTTTGTAATTTTTGCAAGGAGGAGTCCGTGCCGCTGACACTACCAAGTTTATACTATAGTATACAGTGTGCCAAACACGCCACTCTGAAATATTATTACTCTGGTCTTTGGTGTCCATAGTTCGGTTTGTGGAGAATTGTCCCTGCAACAGTAGTATTATTGATTTTGCTCCTATCTAAACACTGTTTCGAAAAATTTAAATTAGGAACGCTTGGACAACAATAGGTCCTCTATATTTAAATGAAAACTTACTGGGGCCAGCAAAGGAGCACTCGCCGCCCTGGCCTGCATCATCCTCCTCCTTTGGAGCCACTGCATCCGCTGTTTCTGTCCGCTTGCCCCTGGGCGGACCTGACGTACAACATGAAAGAAAGAACAGAAAAAATTGATGATTGCTGCTTGTCGATGTCCTTGTCAACCAAATCAAACATTTAGAAAGAACAAGAACCAAGTATTTTAGCCAAAAAGAGGGCTACAAAGGAAGGACTGCACCTGAGCCTCTACTCAGTCATTTAGGACAATGATGCGTCACTGAAACCCTGCGCCTGCATGAAGCAGGCTTACGGCTTGACGCAGCATTGCTGGAGCTGCGCCATCGTTGCAACGCAACTCCATCAACGAGCCGCCTTTACGGCACCGATGCGTAACGCTTCGGTGACGTTTTGGCACCATGGCGTGCCGCATTGAAAATACGGCGCACCATGGGTGGTGCTGGCGTGCCTCACACTTTGCAGGGATGCACAGGTAATTGCTAATCTGACACTTAGGGGCATACTTACGAGTTCTGGGCTGCACACCTCCAGAGGTGCACCAGAACAAAATGCGTAACTCAAAACTAACCTTGCGTCACGGCAGATGCGCCGCAATTACAATGCGGCAAACCCTGGCGCAAGGGTAGGCAGATGCGTGATGCATCTCGTGACGAAAGAGGGGCGCATCTCTAGAGTCGCGTCGCAGGCGCGATGCAACTATAGCAATGCTCAGGGATGCCCAATACTCAACATACCGCATCAGTCCTTACGCCTGCTTCAAGCAAGCAGGCATAAAGAATTGACGTAGCAGCGTCGCGGAAGTGCCTGCGTTAAATCTTGTAGATTTCACGCAGGCACTTTTGCGAGGCGCACATCTGCCTGACCGCCACCCCCCCCTCCCCCTGCGTGGGAACGCACCCATTGTGGCGCAGGCCCAGGTCTTAACGTGGCGCATCTCCTTAGAAGCATCACGTTGTACATGACTCGCAGGGATGCGCCACGTTTACGTCGCTGTGCGTCAGGTAAGGCAGCGTAAACGTGGTGCAAGGGGCTTGTAAATCTGCCCCTTTGTGTCTAGCATTACGCAGTTCTGTAAAGTACACTCATACATTACTCGGCCCAATTAAATGAACACAAAATAGAAAACAAATAAGCAGTGGCACCGCCACAGAGAAAGAGAGCAGTGCACCTGAAATGCACAGAAGATTTTGAAATATTAATTTAGCTCTCCTATCAATGTAATCAGCAGCATTATTGCTCTTTGTAAAAAAGTTAAAGCAAACATTTGCAATATTAACACACAGAGCAGGAGAAAAAACAGAGTAGTGAGTGATGAAAAAATTGCTACTACTACTCACCAAGCCCGGGGACCTCCACTCCCAGCAGATCGAGCAGGTCGTGCTCCCGCTCCAGAATATCGGTCCAGCGGTGGGTCACCTGATTATAGGTGCGCTGGACCCCCGTGATCTTAAAAAGGGCCCGGCACACCTGCCCCCACTGCTTCCGACGCTCCTGGCTGTTGGTATAACCGGCAGCAATCCTGCCGCCTGCTGCGATGGTCCTCGGGAGATGGCGCTGCACAAAATAAACGAGTGTGCCCACCTCCTCAGGGCTGAAGATCTCCCTGGGCACCACCATTTCCGCCCTCAAGTGGCCACACGGGAGCCGGGCACGGGCTGCGGTGCCCGGCTTGGGCAGCTTGACAGCTGTCTTCACCATGTTCTGGGCAGGTAAGGAGATAAAATGAAAAAGAATAGGAGTAGAGAAGAAGGAAATAAAAGTTTAAAAAGTACTTGAAAAGTAAACAAAAGTAGCCTAAAACACAAAAATATAGACCTAGAAAACAAGAGGGATAGAAAAAAAGTTTAATAGATCAAAAACAAAATAAAATAAGCAAAGGATGGCAGAGATATACAGAGGATAGAAACACCATGCCCAGACACATAGGAATGAATGAAAAACAAGATGGCGGCCGATCACGTGAGCGTAAGTAAGTTCGCACGCGATTTCTCTCGCGAACTTGTGCGAACTTGTATTTGCAAGGCGCTCATTGCGCGAGATTACACATAGCGGGCGGAAACGGAAATACGTCACGCAAACAAAATGGCGGCGCCCGTAAACCTTGGGGTAACTCGCACGAGTTCGCGGCTTACACGATCGATTTCGCACGACGCCGCGCCTCGCGAATAGTGCGAAATTACTGAAAAACGAGTTTTGCAAAAGGAAAAGCTATGAGCAGGTGCAAAAGTTCAACCTCATCATTTGTAACCATTCCCTGTAGTGCTTCCTGAAGGGGCCCTCCAGAATTCGGTTAGGTTCCTGTTAAAAAAAAATTACATTGCAACAAACAGGAAAAGGAAAGGAAAGGGAGCAGACAAGCAGGTGCCAGCCTTCATTAATGTCAGTTGGGGCAGGGCAGGTGTTGTTGTAATTTAATTATGCAAAACTTAAGGCACTTAGCAGGTGTGCTTTGCTTTGCCACAATAATGTACACTCACTGGTCAACCAGAGGGTGCTGTGATGACACCGAGGGTGGCATGGGTGTGACAGCCAGAGGGTGGCATGGGTGAACCAGAGTGCCAGTGTTGACAGAGGATGGCAGTGCTTTGTTTGCCCCAATAATGTACACTGGTGAACCAGAGGGTGCTGTGATGACACAGAGGGTGACATGGGTGAGCCAGAGGGTGGTCTGGGTGAACAAAGAGAGTGCCAGTGGTGACAGAGGGTGGCAGTGATGAAGGAAGGCTTGCAAACAGGCTGGGCACGTAGAAACAACAAGTTCGCAAAACTGGCGACCTGACAAGTAAGTTCGCAATTTGCGAAATTGCACAAAACCCTCGCGAACTTGCAGAAACCCGTGCGAACACCCCAAAAAAAAAATCCGCAAAATCTGCGAGGATTCGCGGATTTTGCGGATTTTCGCAATCCGCAAATCCGCAAATTTGCGGATTGCGAATCCACAAAATCCGCCCATGCCTATATTAGACCTTCACAGCAATGCCTCCAGATCTGTCAACCTAGGCAGAAACAAGTTTAACACCCCCAAACAGCCAAAAAGCAAAACCGCAAAAAGTGACACTTAGAATTATTTAGCCCTGAATCCCAAATCACTCGGTGGTGCTCTGCAGCTAGGCCCTAACTCCCCTTTGCCACCATGGATTTTCTTCAAACCTCGGTTTTGCCAAAAAGCAAAACCGCAAAAAGTGAGACTTAGCAAATTTCTGGCCTACCTGAAATTCTGTCCAAATGCGCTGTGCAGCTAGGCCCTAACTCCCCTTTTCCACCATGGATTTCCTGAAAAAGAAATGCAATCAACATTAGACTGTGCCAGAAGTGCTCCCAGACCCCCAAACCCACCCACAAAAACCTAGAAGCCCCACAAACAGCACCCCAAAGACAGGCAAGTGAACAAAAACGGAAAACCTTTTTCACCATGAATTTGGTCCGAAACACTTGATTCCGATATTAGACCTTCCGAGCTATGCCCCCAGACCCCTGCAGCCACCAGCCAAAAAGCAGAACACCCCCAAACGGGCAAAAATCAAAAATGGGCCAACCTTCAATTCAGTCCAAATACGCTCTGCAGCTAGGCCCGAACTCCCCTTTTCCACCATGGATTTTCTGGAAAAAAATGCAATTAAAATTAGACTATGCCAGCAGTGCTCCCAGACCCCAAAACCCACCCCCAATAACCTAAAAGCCCCCTAAACAGCACCCCAAAAACAGGCAAGTGAGCAAAAATGGAAAAACTTTTTCACCAAGGATTTGGTCCAAAACACTTGATTCCGATATTAGACCTTCCAAGTTATGCCCCAAGACCCCTGCAGCCACCCGCAAAAAAGCAGAACACCCCTAAACAGGCAAAAACCAAAAATGCAAAAACTCATACTTAGAAAATTTTCAGCCAACCAATTAACATCGGTCCAAACGCGCTCTGCAGCTGGCCCTAACTCCTCTTTCCCACCATGGATTTTCTTCAAATCACTTCCAATCAAAATTATGCTATCCCAGCAGTGCTCCCAGACCCCCACACCCTCCCCCACAAATCTAGAACCCCCCCAAATAGCCCCCCCAAAACATGCAATACTGGTATATTCAAAACATGGAAAATTGAGCTGTTCACAAAACATTGCTGTTTTCACACTTCCACTACTTCGCTCCTCTTGAAACTTACCTGGACAGTCTCTTGTTCCAGCAATTCACAAGAATCTCAGCAAGGCAGAACAAAATCGAACCACTGCGCTCTTTGAAGAAGAAAAAGAAGAAGAAGGTCTACGACTAGTTTTCACTTAGTTTTCAACCAAACATATGCGCCCGCAAAACACCCAAAAAGGCTAAAATTCTGCCAATTCTGGACCAAAGAACACCAAACCCCCCTAAAACATTGCCAACGTCATTATGAACGAGCCTGCATCGGGCCCGAGGCCTAGAATCAGCGTGAACCATACCAACTTAAACCCAAAAATGCTAGTAAATCGCACTGAACCCTAAACCGTACATATGCTTTGTCTGTCTGTGTCAAAGAGCCAAGGTATGCTACATCAGGAGGATGCTTCACTCAGTGGTGCCTGCCTTGACCGTCTGCATGGCCCTGCCAGATGCATGGGCCAAAAATCCGTTCCGCTCAAGAATTTGCGATTTTTCTGTACTTTTGAGAGATTTGCGAAATACCGAAAAACAGCAAATTTTGCAAACATAACGGATGTTTGATCCAAGCTTGAGGCAGTGCCATGCAGAGGGTCAATGCAGGCACCACTGAGTGAAGCAACCTGATGTAGCATACCTAGGCTCTTTGTCAGACAGACAAAGCATATCTAATTGTATGCAGCAAGCCACATAGCCCCAATTTTACATGAACTGCTGTCTGGAGTGGACTCTGCCTGGCATAACAACAACAGTACACTCCCCGCCCTCGACCAATACATACCACAAATATACAGACATGTAGTCCTGCTGTAGTAGTTGTTGTAGACTGGTTTACCTGTTTGCCACTCACGAATTGGCCATAGTTCTTCTATAAACCGACTCTGATGTCCATCCATCCCAGTGAGTGACTGTAAAAAAAAGATATATTATTTAATCAAACATTATGGTATATTGGCGAGTGAGTCCGCTCCAAGGATATTTTGCATATTTTGTGAAACAAGGTAAAAAAAACAGAGTTGTTGACATGAGTTACAATTACTGTGTGAAAGATTAAATAATAACTAAGACAAGACATATGAATCATCATTTCATGCACAAAAAACAAACAGCAATTGGTTTCATCAGAGCCAGACAGCCATTGCTGTCCACTGCATGCCATATTTTCAATTATTCATTACCTGTTCTACTTTTTGTCCGCATCTTCTTCGGAAAGTGAGGGCCCACAGGGCAGCCTCTCCTGTCAATATCAGAAGTAACTCTGTCAGCAATCAGCAAGCATGTAGTCAGTCAGAAATTTCAGTCCCACTTGAGGGGACTCGTTGTAATCCATCCATCTGCCTTGAGGTTAATGGATAGGGGGAGTCTGGAGGAGGAGTATAAAGGAGCATGATTGAGTTGTGAACTTGTGAACCTCAGGAATGCATACTGCGGCACGTTTAAATCAATAAGGAATATAAGATGAAGACAGTGCTGCTGATGGAATTGTTGTGATTAGGTGATTAGAGTTTTTTGTGGTAAAAGTTGCAAAACAAAGAAAGACACACAGGAATAAAAGTGAATAAGGATGAAAAAAAGGAAGTCATTTTCAGGGCTCGGTGTCAGGGAAGTAGAGCTCATCCTCAAACTCCATGAATTGAGACGGGAGTAGTTCAGGTAACAGAGAAGAACTTCAGTCACCTAAATCGGTGTCCTCTTATTCCTGCGTGCATTCATCATCAATAAAATCAGAATTATCTGAATTATCATTTCCATTGCTGAGGTGAGCATTTCCTTCAAGTGTGTGGCTAGGACACCTGAATCTTTTGTGCCGCCAAGGACACCCATAAATTTCGAGGTGCGAAGACCTCCGTCAGACCATGAGGTGCTTGGACCTCCTCTGTTTCTTGAGGTGCTAAGTCCTCCCATGCCCCCATCACTATGTTTTCTCTTTATTAGTCTCTTACCTCCCAAACCACTCTCATAATCTAGGGATTGTTGAGTATTTGCATTTGGGCATTTTGTAGACATAAATTGAGAGAGACTCTCTACTTACAGGATTTCATCTCCATAAGGAGCATCTTCTTGAATGAATCATTTTCTAGATTTGCTGTGGGGGCAGAAGCCTCATCTGATTCACTGGTTAACATTATAGTGAAGGATGAGGAACCAGAGTGCACTAGGCAATGTCAGATATAAATAGATCCCCCTTTTTTAGTAATAAACAATATATGATAGAATCTGAGGGGGAGAAGAGCAAAGTGTGTTAAATATGCTTAAAACGAGGTGAAGCGTTTCTAAAATGCGGGAGCCAAAAAATAACTGGTAATAATTTGCGCTCAAGAGGATATAGATCACGTGGCCAATCCTCCACCGACGTCACAACAAGTGAGTACTCTCACCCCTCCTTCACCTCTTTCTTTCCCCTCAGAGGTGGGAGGGAGACTCAAGTTCTTTTTCCAGAACTGGAGAAACATCACTCAGGATCCTTGGGTCTTGAACACCGTCAGAGGTTTCCAAATAGACTTCACTGAGATTCCAACTCAGTCTTTTCTTCCAAAAAATTTCCAAATCTCCTCAGACCAGCAGAAAATAATAGAGGAAGAGATCTCTTCTATTATCAAGAAAGGTGCGATCTTATAAGTCTCCCTAGAGGAACTCAGGTTCATAAGCACCTTTTTCCTCGTAGAGAAAAAAGACAAAGGGTGGAGACCTGTTATAAACTTAAAACATCTCAATACATTTTTAGTGTACAGGCACTTCAAAATGGAAGGTATTCACCTTTTGATGGATCTTCTTTTAGAAGGAGATTGGCTAGTAAAACTAGACCTGAAAGATGCCTACTTCACCATTCCTATGGCAGAAATTCATCAACCCTTTCTCTAATTTCTTTGGAAGGTTCGATTGTACCAGTTCAAAGCCCTTCCTTTCAGTCTTTCTTCAGCCCTTTGGTGTTTTACCAAGGTCATGAGACCAATTGCCTCTTTTCTAAGAGAAAGAGGAATACATTTGATCATCTATCTAGACAACATTCTAATTATGTCTCAGGAACTTTCTCAAATCTCTCAAGATCTGAAAACAGTTATGGACCTCCTAGAAAATTTAGGCTTCATCATCAACAAGGAAAAATCTGTCTTGACTCCTTCAAGGTCGATGGAATTTTTGGGGTTCACTGTAGATACATCCAAGTGTCCCATTCTTCTCCCTTCCAAAAAAATTACAAAAATCAAAAAAGAAATATATCGTGTCCTGAAACTCCAAGAGTTTCCCCTCAGAGAACTCGCAAGACTCCTTGGTCTTCTTTCTTTCTCTATCCAAGCAATATTCCCTGGACCTCTTTTAAATGCAGCTCTGAGCAGATAAGTTGCCTTTCCTTGTTACCTTATCTTAATGTTATTATTGGCATTATTTAGTGATATTTTGTGGTTTAGACTATTGTTCCCCCTCTCTTTCCCATTTACCTCCATACTGATTTCCAATTTATGGCAATACCCCTTTCCTTCCTTCCCTTTGGTCTATTTGACCTAGGTTGGTTTATGTTTATACATATCCACTTTTACACTGCTTGAACGTGTACACCCTTTTCCTAACGTTTTTTTCTTTCAGCCTTGCAAGTATTCACCGTTTTTTATCAATATTTCTATGTTAAACGATTTATGGAACCTTTTAATTGTGATGTAAGCGGCTGCTTAGAGACGCATTAAAAGGGAGGTGTGTCCTTTTTGAAGTTACAATGGCACCAGCAGCACTGAAAACACGTTCAGAAGACACGCTTGCGAGTGGGTAATACAAATAATTCATAGTCAGGTTGGTGATCAGTGGCCATAGAGCCATTTTCCTGTACCAATACAGCAATGGGTTTGTAATAACAAGCACCTGTGTTGGGTCACCCAGATAGGCCTGCACCATCAACTCAAGGCTCTCCATGGTTGCTCCACTTTGCGTACCATCTGTGGCCTTCTCAGCACTGGAACGAGCAGACCCTTGATGAGTTAGCCAATCCGCTTCCGACAATATTATGGCTGGGCCTGGTGCAGGTGAGGATGATGATACGGTTGCTGCTGGTGTCGTTAACAGCTGTGAGGGAAAGTGACTCCCTTTGCCCACAGATTCAGAAGTGGAACTTGACGATGGATGGCCTGCTGATTCAGTTGGACTTCTGATGGCTCCTTGAATTTTCGGCCGATCTTTTACAAACCGACTGGCTGACACAGCTAGCCAATGTTTGTACTTTGAAACATCTGCTTCATCAAAAGGAATGAATGCTTTGCTGTCCACTGCCTTTTTGTACCGTGGATACAGAATAGTGGACACAAATGTAATGTTGTTCTGTATGTATTTTTTTAAGCCTTTCATTGGCAACTAGGCGGCTTAATAACCTCTCCGCCAACACATATGCATCTTGCTTTCCAACATCAAGTCTGAACGTTGAAGACACTGCGTTCAGTTGGTGCTCTAGTATGACCAACAATGGGATAGCTTTGCTCAAAGAACAGTCCTCCCTGCTGACTTCACGCGTGAAGACCTCAAAAGGACGAAGCATGTCTGTCAGGCTTTTAACTAGCTGCCATTCCTCCAACTCTAGCCTCATGTCTTTCATAGTAGAACCTAGTTGAAAGACATAGTCATTGATTACCATGCACTGCTCAAACAGACGCTCAAGCATGTAAAAGCTTGAGTTCCAACGTGTTGCCACCTCCTGGATGGATCCTTTGACTGGCACTTTACATTCATGTTGAATGCTCCTCAGCTCCTTCTGGGCCTTAAAAGAATGGCTGAAATGTGTGCAGATTCTTTGGCAGGTGGTCAGTAACTTCTTGACTGTGTTTTCATTTTTCAAGAAATCTTGAACAACCAGGTTTATACAGTGCGCCAAACACGGCACTCTGAAATATTCAACTTCCTGCATGGCCTTAACTATTTTACTGCCATTATCCATGGAAACATAACCAACTATGCAATGTCCTGGTGGCAGCCATTCAGAGAGCTTACTGTTAAACTCCTCCAAAATGCTTTTTGCAGTATGAGTTTTCTCCATGGCAAACATGGCTAATGTTGCATGTTTCCGAGTAGCTTAAAAAACTGTGTCCAGGTCAACAACTGCACTTGACTTGTCTCTAACCCCTGCAAAAGACCCTGCAAAAGAGACCCAGTGTGCAGTGATGCACATGTAATCAAGGGCTTGGCAACTGGTCCACATGTCTGTTGTCAAGTGGATAGTGTGAACAGCACTCTTCTGCAAAGCTGCCCCAATCACCTCCAGAACATCTTGATGGAGTGCTGGAACCGCAACTCTGGCAAAATAGGACCGGCTAGGAACCTTCCATTTAGGGCAGACTGTTGCCACTAATTCTAAAAACCCCACCCCTTCCACAAAAGAAAAAGGGAGAAGGTCCAGTGCTAGCATTTTAGCCAGCTTTGCGTTATACAGACATACTGTTGGGTGGTTGTGGTCAAATGGCGCCTCCAACCACAACATTCCACGAATGGTGGGCTGGATCATTTTACGTGATGATGATGATGATTAGGCCCAGTGATGTAGTTTTCGCATTGGTGTCTCTCTTACACTCTTAGTGTGTCTCATAGATGTTGCAGGGGTAGAGGGTGTTGGCGATACCACTGCAGTGCTGCTGCCAGCAGAACTGGTGTACCGGAAAAAATGTCTGTCGCTTCTTCACTTCCACCCTGCACGATCAGCCTCTTGTCATCATCAGATGCAATATCAAGGGATACATTTGGATTTGTTTTTCTTTTGCCTTCTTCGATCTTCCTCATGTGTGCTTCCCAAATGACACTGTGGTGTTGCTTGAGATGACCTCTCTGGCCTCCTGTACCATAGTTGGTACCAAGCTTACCCCGACTAACGGATACTTCACAAATCGAACAAACAACCATGTTTTCCACCTTTGCGCAAACAGTAAAGAAGTCCCAAACTGGGGACTGGTGATGTCTGCTGAAGGTGGAGGAGATACTTTGACTTTTAATGCTAGATGAAGTGGAAGATGGGCGTAGCTGAATTTGTTTCTGTTGTTCACTTACATTACCACTACTTGAGGTCGAGCTGGATGGAGGTCCATGCCGGCCCTTCTGACTAAAAAAGATGGAATCTGTAGGTCGTGTTGGTGTTGTAGTTAACTGTGGTGTTACCAGTGCCACGCCGCTCATATCCCGCTCAGCAGCCATTCAGGCTAGGGTCAAAATATGTGTGTGCTGCATGCCCGCTGGGTCTGGAGTGACGACTGTGATGACTGGGTCGTCGTCAGACTGTTCATCAGCAGCAGAAGACACCACTTCTTGTTTGTCGTCATCACCCATAAGTCGAAGCTTTGCGGAAGCCTACCTTTTAGGCTTAGCTACCTTTGTCGGCTCATGGCGTGACTCACTCTCAGACTGCATGGCTGGGTTCCAATCACGATCAAGGTCATCAGAATGAAGGGGGCTTGAAGAAGAACTTGGTGTAGTAGTAGCATCCCTCCTTGACCTGTTTCTTGCTGTGGATCTGGAAGACAATGGATAATCATCATCAGGAGGAGTGGCTTCCTCGGATGATACCTCCTCTTGAATATCAATTTCCTGATGTGCCCCTACTTCTGGAGGAACAAGCGTTGTAGGCAGTTGTGCCGCTCCATGAACCTCTAGTTGCCCCTCTCCATGCACCTGTCCATGCGCCTCTCCTTGCGGCTCTACTTGCGCCTCTCCTTGCGGCTCTACTTGCGCCTCTCCTTGCGGCTCTACTTGCACCTCTTCTTGCAGCTCTACTTGCGCCGCTCCTTGCCCATGTACTTGCGCTTGGTATAGTTGCACCGGTGTTTGTGGCTGTGGTTGTTGAACACTCATCTGCTGAGTTACACCCGGCGTTTATTGGATGGTACTTTCTTGTGATGAGCCAAGATCACTGGTCGATGGTGATTGAACAACCATGACTTTCCTTCACTAACACCGGCTCCTCCCCCTCCCACACGGCTGATGGCGGCGGCAGGTACCTGGCGTTTCTGCTGCCTCCCGCTTCGGTGCTAACTTTGATTTCCCCTGCACTCTCTTTGAATTTGTGTGCCGTTTCTACCGGCCGCCGTTTCTGCACTTCTGGGCTCGTTTTCGAGTGAAGTATGATACCACAAGTCTATTGAGGGACCGGAGGGGAGCTGAGAAGAGAGACAATGCAGAGCTGAGGCTGGGCAGAGTGGAGTGGAGTGTGGGGGGAGGCCAGCCCGTGCAGCGTTCCTGCGGATGTGACCTTGCAGAGATTTTAAGCCTGGACTTCACTGGCTTTTCACTCTTGTTCAGTATCGGTGAGTTCTACAGCCTCTTCAACTGAGCTGTTTTCCTGTACCCACAATATTTACTCAGACTTTCCTGGACTCCATTTCGTAAACAGTGGCTGAGTCTATCAAAGGGGCAAACACTGTGGACACTGAGACGCCCTTGAAGCTGGCTAAATAGCTATTAAAGTTACTAAAGGAGTAAATAGCGATAGCGCTATCCGTAAGAAAGTGGGATTTTTTTTTTTTTTAAAAGGAGAACATTTTGAGTGAGACACTCACCAGGACCGGAGGGGGGAGGCGAGGAAGCCCTCCATTGTAGCCGCCACCGCCAGGAGTCATTCACTGCCGTGGATAGCGCCGCCGCCCCGGGACTACATCTCCCGGCTGCCTCAGCAGCGGCGCTGCTCTGTCACGTCACGAGAGCGCCAGGGAGGTGAATTTAAACTGCGCTCTGCCCGCATCGCGGGACGCCGGGCGAAGTCCGGGCTAAGGGCGGGCCCTCTGTGGCCCTCAGAGGCCAGAGGCGGTCAGGTCGGAACACTCATCTTGGTCGGTCTCTCTGGACTATGGACACGAACTAAGGTACGCCCAATCGGAGACTAACCATCTAGAGACTATTAACGATTGTCCTGTTTACTGTTACACAGTAGCCTCTTAGTCTACCTAGACATCCATTGGTCCTGTACTAGGTGTGTGTAGCTGGGTCATAAGCTTGTTGCACCATGACCACTAAAGGGCCAGCCAAACAATCCGCCTCTCAAGGAGGCTCACTCAAGGGGACACTAGACTTATACATAACTAGGGTAACCTCGGCTTTTGAGACAATTGAACAAAGCCTGTCTAAAGATACCATATGTTATGAACAATCCCCTCCAATCTCAACCGACTCGCCGAACTCTGTACTACAGAGGGAATTAAATGCTATTTGCAATAACAGGTATATACCCATAGAACAGGGAATTGTACAAACTGGTTCCCTAACACGCCTTATGAGTATTGGAAGCCCCCAGCCCAGGAATTTGCATCAACCTAATAATAGCCCAGTGGAAACTCCGTCGTAATATTAGATAAATCTACCCCTCAGGGGATAGCACACCTTCAGGTCCCCACCCAGAGTACAAAACGTAAAGGTATTACACTCAAGGGGAAACCAGCGAAACTGCAAAAAACAAACTTAAGCCCCCCTTTGGTTACTCCCACCACCACCCCCTAGACCCCCAAAGAATGTCAATTACTGGAAACCCCTATATCCCTTTTACCATCTATTCTGTTGGCCCACTTTGAAGAATTGGTAAAAACCCTATTATCCCCGCTTATTGAAAGGATAGAGGGAATTGGGGAAAAGGTCTTAATAATACATGAAGATCAAATCCAGAGTGCAGTTGCCTCTAAAACGCCTGACACCATTGTACACAGCAAAACTGCCCAGATCAAGCCACCAGACCCTGTACTATCGGTTTCTAAAAATGAGGTAGTCAAAGAACCGTTAATGGCCCTTAGCTCAGTCCCCAGAGCTGGGTGGTCGAAAGTAGGTAAATGTTCTGAGGGGTTAGCTGCGAGAAATAAATGTATAAACCTACCACCAGAGGCAGCACCCTACGTGTGTGTCCTCTCGGGAGTCCCTGTGCTCACCACCGGAAAAACTGAAGGTCACCAGGACCTTAAAAACAAAGTCCAGTTTTGGTTGACAAAGAACAGACCGCTGCCATCCAATATTAACGGGTCAATCCTAAATGTGAGAAGGTTGGGGTGGATAGGCTCCTGTCCTAAGAACACAGCGGGAGATCTGGTCATTGTTAACTTTCGGGATAACCAGGTCGTCCCTTATCTGCGAAGTTGGGAGCCACAAAGAGGGGATGGGCCTATAACCACACTTGAATTGTGCGATTTTTACCCTAGAACTGCGTATTCGCCAAATACAAAGTGAAGTGTGGAGGGATGTCATCGGGGGGAGGGGCCCTGTATCAATTAGATACCAGCAGATACCCACCTATATTTACCAGAACCCATTCCCTGGTTCATATATGTTACTCTGATAAGATAAGGATATCGCTCCTACCAATTCTGTATTGTTTGAATGTAAGGAATACTGAAGCACTTCTATTTTAAATTTTACTGTTATTTTTTTCAAAACTGGTTTTATTGAATTGCAGAGATAAACATCCACAGCGCTCCGAACCCCGGAGGGACTGCAACGACAATCATGGGTCATGTTGTGCAATACATTTAATGAAAAAGTGCCCTACCCCTCCCCCCCTAACTACCCGGCCACCTCCCCCCCCCGGTCCTGCAACACTCCGTCTCCCAACACTGCTATGAAGAGCATACAATCCAACATAAAAAGAATCAAGCCTCAATATGCCCTCTACATAAATTTTACAGTTTTTTTAATGTTAATGACTTTTTGTACTCTGTATGCTTTTATGGTTAATAATTTTAACCGAATAAAGTACCTTTGAATTTGAATTTGATAGAACAACCAAAGTGGCTGCCGCAGCAGCACTCATGGTCTTGGACGTAACTTGGAGTGGTGGCACTAAGTCCAATGAAGCGGAGGTGCTGCTTCCAGCTTGGTCCCCGGCGGACACCGCTGCTGCTGAAGGCGTAGATTTTTTTTCCCCAAAAAAGGTGTCGGTGGGCACAACAGTCTCCTTGGTAGGTGGTGCCACTTGCTTCTTCTGCTCCTTCTTACTGGCAGTGGCACTGGCAACTTTTTTCGCTGAGGCGCCACGGCCAACTTTCTTTGGGGCCATCCTCTTGAGATGTCAGAATGGCAGGCCATAGTTGCATGAGTTGCAGAGTTGTCTTGACTGTGGCCACACGTGACGTCACATGACGTTGTGCTGCACACACTGCTGCAGGAATTCTTCCTGGCACAGGTGGTTCTCTTGTGCATCTAAAAGCAATGGAAGCCAGAGGAACATCCGTTATACACCCCAAAAAGTCAAAAAAGACTCAAAAATCACCACAATCCCATGCCATCCATGCCCTCAATGATGTTTAAATTCAAGACACCCCACAGAAAGACTAGGCCCATGCACCTCTGAGTACCCCTGGGCATAATAGTTGAAAGCACGGCAAACTGGGGGCAGGCCTGAGCACACTGCCTGGCTTCAAAATGGCCCCTTGACCCCCACCACATGGCCAGGCCCTGCCTGTACCAGACCTCTAAATGGCCCACACCCACATGGCCAGGCCCCAACACCAACCCAAAAAGTAAAAAAAGACTCCAAAATCACCACAATCCCATGCCATCCATGCCCTCAATGATGTTTAAATTCAAGACACCCCACAGAAAGACGAGGCCCATGCACCACTGAATACCCCTTGGCATAATGGTTGAAAGCAAGGCAAACTGGGTGCAGGCCTGAGCACACTGCCTGGCTTCAAAATGGCCCCTTGACCCCCACCACATGGCCAGGCCCTGCCTGTACCGGCCTCAAAATGGCCCCAAGTCACATGGCCAGGCCCCAACACCAACCCAAAAAGTCGAAAAAACCTTCAAAAATCACCACAATCCCATGCCATCCATGCCCTTAATGATGTTTAAATTCAAGACACCCCAAAGAAAGACTAGGCCCATGCACCACTGAGTACCCCTGGGCATAATGGTTGAAAGTAAGGCAAATTGGGTGCAGGCCTGAGCACACTGCCTGGCTTCAAAATGGCCCCTTGACCCCCACCACATGGCCAGGCCCTGCCTGTACCAGGCCTCAAAATGCCCCCCACCCACATGGCCAGGCCCCAACAACACCCCAAAAAGTCGAAAAACACTAAAAAATCACCACAATCCCATGCCATCATGCCCTCAATGATGTTTAAATTCAAGACACCCCATAGAAAGACTAGGACCATGCACCACTCACTACACCTGTGCCTACTGGCCAGTGAGGCTTTACAGGCACCCCACAATTTAAAAAAAAATCAACATATAATAGTGAACTAAAATTACATGACATAAATGAGAATTAAGTTAAAAAGAAAATAACAGAAACAGTTGTATCATGCACCCATGACTAACCCTGGGCCTACTGGATACTGTGGCTAGCTACCCACCACAATATATATTTTGTTAAAGTTGTGAAAAAAGTTTTAGAACTGTAGTTGCCTCAACTGCAATACCCAATCAAACAACACCAACTTACCAAATCTCAAGTCCAAAAGTGATCCAAACTCCAAAGTCCAAAAAGTCCTCAAATACAAATATCCAGCAGCAGTTACATAAAGTAATCCTTCCAGCTCCACAGCCAAATGGAAAGTGACTAGGAAATGGACAAAGCACTGGGAGGAGTCTGCTGGACCGGAACAGGAAGTTGGAGACTCTGGGGCACTTCCTTCCTCCCACCCCACCCCAACCCAAAAAAATGACTCCTGCACCAAAAGGTGCAGCCAAATGTCAATCTGAGGAGTTATTCTGACCAAAATCATCATTTTCACAAGGTTTATGCTTCCTGCAGTGGATTTCTTGTGCAGAATTGCAATTTTTGCAATTTCGGGAAAACGAGCTGTTCAAATCTCCCGCCGGAAGTCAGCTGCGCGCCGCATCTACGTGTTCGGCATTGTTTACTCCCGCAATGCATTATCGCGGGCCTTTATGACATACTCGCGTTGTCAAACTCTCGCTGTGCAAGATGGCAAACCGCGCTAACGTAATTGCGTTCGAAAAACTCTCGCGCGATCACGCAGCAAGATCGAAAATGGCGCAGCACACGCAAAACCGGGAGAAAAACAACTCGGCGGACTCAGAATCACGGTAAGTCAACGCAGCGTGTGCGATATTGTATTTTTCAAACGCGACCAAGCAAAATAATTCGTAGCTTGCGAATTTGCGGAATTTTTGGGCAAATTTGCATGATTCGCGGATTGCGAAATTGCTAAAAATCCGCAAATTCGCCCGCGAAACGGATTTTACGCCCATACTTAGTGGCTAGGGGTCAAGGGGCCATTTTGAAGTCAGGCAGTGTGCTCAGGCCTGCAACCAGTCTGACTTGCCTTCATCCATTATGCCCTGGGGTACTCAGTGGTGCATGGACCAAGTCTTTCTGTGGGGTGTCTTGAATTTAAACATCATTGAGTGCATGGATGGCATTGGATTGTGGTGATTTCTGTGCATTTTTGGACTTTTTGGGGTGTTGTTGGTGCCTGGCCATGTGGGTGTGGGCCATTATGAGGCCTGGTCCATGCAGGGCCTGACCATGTGGCTGGGGATCAAGGGGTCATTTTGAAGCCAGGCAGTGTGCTAAGGCCTGCACCCAGTTTGACTGTCTTTCATCCATTATGCCCAGGGGTACTCAGTGGTGCATGAAATACCTCTCTCTGTGGGTGTCTTGAATTTAAACATCATTGAGGGCATGGATGGCATTGGATTGTGGTGATTGTTGTGTGTTTTTTGACTTTTTGGGGTATTGTTGGGGCCTGACCATGTGGGTGGAGGCCATTTTGAGGCCTGGTCCACGCAGGGCATGGCCATGTGGCTGGGGGTCAAGGGGCCATTTTGAAGCCAGGCAGTGTGCTCAGGCCTGCAACCAGTTTGACTTGCTTTCAGGCATTATTCCCAGGGGTAGTGAGTGGTGCATGAAACAACTCTCTCTGTGTGGTCTCTCTTCAAATAATGTAAACATCTATTTTTGATTAGAATTGCAATTTTTATTTTGGGTCTTTGGGTGTCTTGTAATAATAATACATGCCTAGTTGCAAATATTAATTGAAGCACAACATATGTAACAATTATTTAACTGATGCTCCTCTTGCTTCCTTTGCTTTTAGGTGCACAAGAGAACCACAACGTTCATCATTCATCAGTGCCAGGAAGAAGTCCTGCAGCGGTGTGTGCAGCACAACGTCATGTGACCCCACGTGTGGCCACAGACAACTCTACAACTCGTGAAACTGCGGCCTGCTGTTCTGACATCTAAAGAAGATGGGCCCAAAGAAAGATGGCCGTAGCTCGTCTACCAAAAAAGTTGCCAATGCCACTGCCAGTAAGAAGGAGCAGAAGAAGCAAGTGGCGCCACTTACCAAGGAGACGGGTGTGCCCACAGACATGTTTCTTGGGAAAAATAAACTACACCTGCAGCAGCAGGGTCCGCCATGTACCAAGCTGGGAGCAGCACCTCCGCTTCATTGGGCTCAGTGCCACCACGCCAAGTAAGGTCCAAGACCATGAGTGCTGCAGAGGCAGCCACTTGAATTGCTCAATCACCATCGACCAGTAATGTTGGCTCATCGCAAGAAAGTAGCATCCAATCAACGCAGGGTGTAACTTATCTGACGAGTGTTCAACAACCACAGCCGCAACGACAACCACAGGTGCAAGTAGTACAAGCGCAAGTACATGCACAAGGAGAGGCGCAAGATGAAGAGCAAGTAGAGGCGCAAGTAGAGGCGCAAGTAGAGGCGCAAGGAGAGGCGCAAGGAGAGGTGCAAGGAGAGGCACATGGAGAGGCACAAGTAGAGGCGCATGGAGCGGCACAACTGCCCACAATGCTTGCTCCTCCAGAAGTAGGGGCACATCAAGAAATGGAGATTCAAGTGGAGGTATCATCTGATGAAGCCACTCCTCCTGATGATGATCCATTTTCATCCAGATCCCCAGCAAGAAAAAGGTCAAGGAGGGCTACTACAAGTTCTTCATCAAGCCCTCTTCCTTCTGATGATCTTGATGTAGATTGTAACCCACCAATGCAGTCTGAGAGTGAGGCACGCTATGAGCCGACAAAGGTAGCTAAGCCTGAAAGGAAGGTTCCTGAAAAGCTTTCACTTATGGGTGATGACGATGAACAAGAAGTGGTGTATTCTGCTGCTGATGAACAGTCTGACGATGACCCAGTCATCACAGTCATCACTCCAGCTCCAGCGGGCATACAGCAGACAGACATTTTTACCCTATCCCAAATTGCTGCTGAGTGGGATGTGGGCGGCGTGGCACTGGTGCCATCACCAACGCAGTTAACTACTACACCAACACGACCTACAGCTTTCATATTTTCTTGTCAGAAGGGCCGGCAGGGGCCTCCATCCAGCTCGACCTCCATTACCTCAAGTAGTGGTGTGTAAGTGCACAACAGAGTCAAATTCAGCCACGCCCATCCTCCACTTCATCTGGCATTGAAAGTAGCACCTCCACCACCAGCAGACATCTCCAGTCCCCAGTTCGGGACTTCTTTAGTGTTAGCAAAAAGGCAGAAAACCTTGTCATTTGTTCGATTTGTAAAACTGTAGTTAGTCGGGGGAAGCTTGGTACCAACTAAGGTACGGGAGGCCAGAGAGGTCATCTCCAAAAACACCACACTGTCATTTGGGAGGCACACCTAAGGAAGATCCGGGAAGCCAAAAGTACAACTAATCCAAATGTATCCATTCATATTGCATCTGCTGATGAATACGAGGGGCTGATCGTGCAGGGAGGAAGTAAAGAAGCGATAGACAATTTTTCTGGTACACCCAGTACCCCTGGCCACAGCACTGCAGTGGTAGCGCCCACACCCTCAACCCCAGCAACATGTATGAGGCACAATAGGAGTCTGGGAGAGACACCTATGCGAAAAAGTACATCAATGACCCTAACTGGGTTGAAAAGAACTGCATCATCATCATCATCATCATCACGTATAAAAACCATCCAGACCACCATTAAAAGCATGTTTTGGTCAGATGCGCCATTTGAAAGAAACCAACCTACGGCACGTCTTTATAATGCAATGTTGGCTAAAATCTGTTAGCGCTGGACCTTCTCCCTTTTTCTTTCGTGGAAGGGTTGGGTTTTCTAGAATTTGTGGCAACAGTCTGCCCTAAATGGCAGGTTCCTGGCCGGTCCTATTTTGCCAGAGTTGCGGTTCCAGCACTCCATCAAGATGTGCTGGAGGTGATTGGGGCAGCTTTGCAGAAGAGTGCTGTTCACACTATCCACTTGACAACAGACATGTGGACCAGTTTCCAAGCCCTTGATTACATGTGCATCACTGCACACTGGGTCTCTTTTGCAGGGGTTAGAGACAAGTTAAATGCAGGTGTTGACACAGACATAGTTTTTCAAGCTACTCTGAAACATGCAACAGTAGCCATGTTTGCCATGGCGAAATCTCATACTTCATAAAACATTTTGGATGAGTTTCAGAGTAAGGTAAGGTAAGAAAGCGCATGATTGGTTATGTTTCCATGGATACTGGCAGTAATATAGTTAAGGCCATGCATGATGGTGGCTTTTTCAGAATGCCGTGTTCGGCGCACAGTATTACCATTGTTGTGCAAGATTTCTTCAAAAAAGTAAACACAGTCAGCAAGTTACTGACCATCTGCCGAAGAATCTGCACACATTTCAGCCATTCTTTTAAGGCCTGGGAGAAGCTGAGGAACATGCAACGTGAACGTAGACTGCCAGTCAGAGGACTCATCCAGGAGGTGGTAACACGTTGGAACTCAACCTTCTACATGCTTGAGTGTCTGTCTGAGCAGTGCTTTGTAATCAATGAGTATGTCTTTGCACTGGGCTCTACTATGAAAGACATGAGGCTGGAGTTGGAGGAATGGAAGCTAGTTAAAAGCCTTACAGACATGCTTCGTCCTTTTGAGGTCTTCATGCGTGAAGTCAGCAGGGAGGACTGTACTTTGGGCAAAGCTATCCCATTGTTGCGCATGCTAGAGCACCAATTTAAGGCAGTGTCTTCAACGTTCAAAGATGACACTGACAAGCAAGACGCATATGAGTTGGAGGAGAGCTTATTAATCCGCCTAGTTGTCAATGGAATGCTTAAAAAAATACATACAGAACAACATTACATTTGTGCCACTATTCTGGATCCACGGTACAAAAAAGGCAATGGCCAGCAAAGCATTAATTCCTTTTATTGAAGCAGATTTTTCAAAGTACAAACATTGGCTAGCTCTGTCAGCCACTCGGTTTGAAAAAGAGCAGCAGAAAATTGAAGGAACCGGCAGAACTTCTACTGAATCAGCAGGCCATCCGGCATCAAGCTCCACTTTTGAATCGGTGGCCAAAGGCAGTCACTTTCCCTCACAGCCGTTACCTACACCAGCAACCGTATCATCATTCTCACCTGCACCAGGCCCAGCTATAATATTGTCAGAAGCGGATTGGCTAACTCATCAAGGGTTTGCTTGTTCCAGTGCTGCAAAGGCCACAGATGGTACGCAAAGTGGAACACCCCTGGAGAACCTTGAGTGGATGGTGTAGGCCTATCTGGATGACCCAACAGAGGTCTTCGTTAATCAGAACCCATTGCTGTATTGGTATGGGAAAAGGCCTCTATGGCCACTGATCACCAACCTGGCTCTAAATTATTTGTCTTGCCCACTCGCAAGCGTATCTTCTGAATGTGTTTTCAGTGCTGCTGGTTCCATTATAATTTCAAAAAGGACCCGCCTCTCACCCAAAAATGTGGAGAGGTTAGCAATGATCAAGATGAATCAGCACTTCATACCACCAGATTACAAAATATGTGAATGCATGCAGGAAGAAGAGGACATCGACTTAGGTGACGGAAGTTCTTCTCTGTTAGCTGACCTACTCCTGTCTCAATTCACAGTTTTTGAGGACGAGCTCTACTTCCCTGACACTGAGGCCTGAAAATGACTTCCTTTTTTTTGTCCTGACTCCTTATTCACCTTTACTCCTGTTTGTCTTTCTTTGTTTTGCAACTTTTACCACAACAAAACTCTAATCACAATATATCCATCAGCAGCACTGTCTTCGTCTTATTTCCTTATTGAAGGTGCCACTGTCTGCAATCCTGAAGTTCACAAGTTCAGAACTCAGTCATGCTCCTCTAATCTCCTCCTCCAGACTCCCCCTATCCATTTCCCTCAAGGCTGATGGCTGGATTACGCAGAATGAATAAACTGTTGTTTCGTACACGAGTCCCCTCAAAAGAAGTGGGACTGGAATTACTGACTATATGCTGTTTGCTGACAGTTACTTCTGAAATTGGTTGACAAACATGAGAGGCTGCCCTGTGGGCCTCCACTTTAAGAACAACAAGATGCGGACAAAAAGTGGAACAGGTAATGAATAATTGAGAAGATGGCATGCAGTGGACAGCACTGGCTGTCTGGCTCTGATAAAAGCAATTGCTGTTTGTTTTTTGTGCATGAAATGAATCATCATATGTCTTCTGTTTTTATTTAATCTTTTACACACTAAATGTAAATCAAGTCTACTTTGTGTCTTTTTTACCTTGTTTAATTCCAATTCTTCTACTGCAGGGGCCTCTATGTTGCATTTTTTAATATGCAAAATGTCTTTGGACTCACTGTGTGTGTGTAGACTGTGACTGCATGAACAACATTGAGTTTGCCAATATACCATGATGATGATGAGTCTTGATGATCAAAGTTACATAATATCTTTTTTTCTTTACAATCACTCACTGGGATGGATGGATCATCATCAGCGGTTTACGGAAGAACTATGGCCATTTCATGAGTGGCACACAGGTAAACCAGTCAACAATTACAGCAGAACTACATGTTTGTCTAGTCGTGGTATGGATGGAGTGGTCGAGCCAGTGCAGTGTTGTTATGCCAGAGTCCAGATAGCAGTTAATGAAAAATTGCGGCTATGTGGCTTGCTGCATACAATTAGATATGCTTTGTCTGTCTGTGTCAAAGAGGTATGCTACATCAGGTTGCTTCACTCAGTGGTGCCTGCCTTGACCGTCTGCATGGCCCTGGCCTGCTGTGTGCTAATTACTATCCTTGAAAAAGAGACTCAGAGTACGCACTTTAGAAATGATGATGCTTGTATGTAATACTGTCACCTCTGAAACTGAAAGTGTTATTTTTGCCCTACAGCACACCATACCTTATATTTTTTTCTCCGTGGTGTTTTAATTCTACTTCCTGTTTTTCCATCAATTATTACAGGCCGGCTTTTACTCTGTGCGATGTGTAAAACGATTAACTCAGGCTTACCATTAGCGATCTGCAATTCCGCATCTACCAGGCAGGCAGTGGACAGTGTGTCTGGTCACCAATATTAATCGACGGAGCGTCAGATGGAGTAGAGGAGTACCACGAAGAAGAGGAATGGCTGGATGTATGCAACTTCACAAATTGAACAGGACAACTCAATCAATCAATCAATCAATCAATCATATCATTTGTAAAGCGCACTACTCACCCGTGAGGGTCTCAAGGCGCTGGGGTGGGGAATGCTGCTACTGCTAGAAAAGCCAGGTCTTGAGGAGTTTTCTGAAGGTCAGCAGGTCTTGGGTCTGCCATAGGTGGATGAGGAGGGTGTTCCAGGTCTTTGCAGTGAGGTGGGAGAACGATCTGCCACCTGAGGTCGCTCTTCGAACGCGGGAGACTGTAGCGAGGGTGAGGTCGGCGGAGCGGTGCTGGCGGGTGGGGGTGTAGAAGCTGAGTCGTCTGTTGAGGTACGTTGGTCCGGTGTTGTGAAGTGCCTTGTATGCGTGGGTGAGGAGCTTGAAGGTTATCCTCTTGTTGACCGGAAGCCAGTGCCGGTCTCTCAGGTGGGGTGTGATGTGGTGAGGGATGTCGAGGATTAGGCGTGCAGAGGTGTTCTGGATGCGTTGGAGCAGTCTCATGAGTTTGGCCGAGGCTCCTGCATAGAGGGTGTTTTCATAGTCCAACTAAATGCTGACAAGGGCCTGGGTGACTGTTCTTCTCATTTCAGTGGGGAACCACTTGTAGATCTACGGAGCATGCGGAGAGTGTTGAAGCAGGAGGAGGAGACGGCGTTGACCTATTTAATCATGGAGAGTGTGGAGTCGAGGTGACCCCTAGGTTGCGTGCATGGTCGGTGGGTTTTGGAGCGGTTCCCGTCTCAGGCTGAAGGGTTGGATCCGAGCATGAGGACCTCCGTCTTGTCCGAGTTCAGCTTCAGTCAGCTGTTCCTCATCCATTCAGTAACGGCTTCATTTCTTCGTGAAGGTTAGTTTTGTCAGTGTGGGAGTCCTTGGTGAGGGAGAGTATCAGCTGGGTGTCATCAGCGTAGGAGAGGATGTTGAGGTTGTGCCGATGGGTGACGTGGGTGAGCGGTGCCATGTAGATGTTAAACAGAGTTGGGCTGAGGGATGAGCCCTGGGGTATGCCGCAGATGATCTCGGTGGCTTCGGAGGGAAAAGGGGGAAGGCACGCTCTGTATTCTGCCGGAGAGGAAGGAGGTGGTCCAGTCCAGGGCCTTCTCTAGGATCCTAGCATTGTGGAGGCGTGTTCGTAGTGTGTGCTGACAGACAGTGACAAAGACGGCTGACAGGTCCAGGAGGATGAGGACCGCAGTTTCTCTGTTGTCCAGCAGGGACTTGATGTCGTCGGTGGTGGCGATGAGGGCAGTCTCAGTGCTGTGGTTGCTGCGGAACCCAGACTGGGAAGGGTCCTTTATGTTGTTCTCCTCGAGGTAGCGGGTCAGTTGTTCGTTGACGGTCTTCTCGATGACCTTTGCCGGGAACGGGAGCAGGGAGATGTGCCGGAATTTCTTGAGGTTTTTAGGGTCCGCCTTGAGTTTCTTGAGTAAGGCTTTGATCTCGGCGTGCTTCCAGCTATCCGGGAAGGTTGCTGTTGCAAAGGAGGTGTTGATGACTTTCCAGAGATGGGGTAGATGGATGTGCTGGCTTTGTTGAAGATTTGGTGTGGGCATGGATCTGACGGAGATCCGGAGTGGATGGTGTTCATGATTTTTCATGAGGCTGAAGACGGCTGTAATGCCAGAAACCGGTCCTGGGAAGCTTGATTCTGGTCCAGGGAAGACATGGCTTGGCAGTTCGGGCTGGACTGTTCCCATGAGGCACAGGGTCAGACTGATTTGCATACGGCCATGTCTGAACTGGAGTGGCGGAGTGAGCTAAAGAACGGTGATGGATTTAACCCAGATCATTTGACTGGGGGTTGTATATTGTCAACGATCCGTCCATCATCACCTTTGGTTTTTCCATGATTTTTATAGTGTCATCATCGTTGATGTTGGTCCAGTAGAGCAAGTGGTTGGTGCGGATGGTGGTCGTGGGGGTGGTGGTCTCAGTGGTTGTCGGGGCGGTCGTGGCATTGAAACTGTCGTGAATGTCTGTGATCTCGAGATGGAAGAAGGTGGCCAGCGAGTCGCACAGGTCTTGCGAGGGTGGGGCGTTGTTGGTGTTGGAGCTAGGGTTGGAGAGTTCCTTCACGATTTTGAAGAGCTCTTTGCTGTTGTGCACATTGTTGTCTAGGCGGTCTTTGAAGGAGGCCCTTTTGGCGGATCTGATGAGGTGATGGTGTTTGTGGGTGGCATTCTTGTAGGTTGCGTCGCTGACCGTTGTTCGTTCATGGAGCCAGATCTTCTCCAGCTTTCGGCAGGTTTGCTTTGAGCCCCGGAGGTCTTCAGTGAACCAGCTGGCTTTCTTGTTGGTATGATTGTTGGAGGGTTTCTTGATCGGGCCGAGGGTGTTGGCGCAGTCGATGATCCACTGTCTGAGGTTGGGGGCAGTGGTGTTGGGTCGGTATGGTCGGCCGGTGGGCTCTGGGCGAGGGTGGTGATTAGTTGGTCTTCGGTGACTATGCTCCAGCAGCTGTGAGGCATCTGTTGGGTGCGGTGATGGGTTTCTTGAAGGTTAAGTGGATGCAGCGGTGGTCGGTCTAGTGGAGTTCGGTGGTATGGTTGAAGGAGGTGTGGGGACTTGCGGAGAAGATGGGGTCAAGCGTGTAACTGGCGGAGTGGGTGGGTGTTGTGACGAGTTGTCTGAGTCTGAAGTTGGCTAGGTTGTCGATCAGAAAGGTGGAGTTGGTGTTATCATTGTTCTCGAGGTAGAAGTTCAGGTCCCCGAGGAGGATGTAGTCTGTGGAGGCAAGGGGGTGTGTGCTGACGAAGTTGGCGATGGAGTCGCTGAACCGTTGTCAGGGACCAGGTGGTCTATAGATGAGGGTTCCTCTGTGGGTGGTGTTGGGGTCAGTGTGGATCTGGAAGTGCAGGTGTTCGGCAGTGCTGAGGGTGTCGTCGGTGTTGGTCGAGACTCTGAGAGTGTTCCTGTGAAAGATGGTGATTCCTCCTCCCGCTCTGTTGGTGCAGTCCTTGCGGGTGATCTTGTAGCCTTCCGGGACGGCTATGGCTATGTCGGGCGCCGAGGCAGGGTACAGACAGGTCTCTGTCAGGAAGGCGACGTCTGGGGAGGTTGAGTCGAGTAGATCCCAGAGTTCAACGGCATGTTTTCGGGTGGAGCAGGTGTTGAGAAGGATGCATCTGAGGTGGTTGGCAGCATGGTGGGGCGAATGCTTGTTAAGCTGCAGGTCCCGTTCAGTGGGTGCGCTTCGGGGCGGCTAGGAAGCAGGTGTGTGATCGTCCAGTGTTGAGTGAGTGGAGGGTTCTGGCATCGTAGCGGTGTCAGGCATTGTGGCATTCGCGGTGTCCAGGGGTCCTGGTGCTGGGCGGGGTCCAGGTACGGACGGGCACAGACGGGATTGCCTTAGCTATGCCAGCGGCGCACCAGCGGCACTCCCGCTGAGCGCAGCTGTGCAGCAGCTTCCATATGAGGGGATGTTTGAGGGAAGAGCAACTCAGAGGCGCGAGCGGGCGGCGAATGGGATTGCAGGTAGGTGGGGCCACATGGACGCCGCGGCGGGAAAAATGGGCGGGGGCCGCTGGAGAACTGGGCACAGGAAAGAAAAACAAGGTCAGGCAAGAAAACAAGTACAGGCACAGAGGAATAAAAACAAGTCTGGGCAAGAAAGCAAGTTAAGCACAGGGGAATAAAAATAAGTCTGGGCAAGAAAGCAATTACAGGCACAGAGGAATAAAAACAAGTCTGGGCAAGAAAACAAGCTAGGCACAGGGGAAAAATACAAGATTAGGCAAAAACAATGCAGGCAGAGCTGTGCAGCAGCGTTGGGAGCGACCTGCCTGCGAGCAGGGTCATAGGTAGCTCCTTTCACCACTGCGCGGCTTCCATATGAGGGGATGTGGGAGGGAGGAGCAGCTGGGAGGCGGGAGCGTGGTGGCAAATGGGGTTGCAGGTGGGCGGGGCCGCAGGGACCCAGTGGCGGGAAAAAAAATGAGCAGGGGCCGTTGGAGAACTGGGCACAGGAAGGAAAAACAAGTTTAAGCAAGAAAACAAGTACAGGCACAGAGGAATAAACACAAATCTAGGGAAGAAAGCAACTTAGGCACAGGGGAAGAAAAACAAGTCTGAGCAAGAAAGCAAGTACAGGAACAGGGGAATAAAAACAAGTCTGGGCAAGAAAGCAAGTACAGGCACAGGGGAATAAAAACAAGTCTGGGCAAGAAAGCAAGTACAGGCACAGGGGAATAAAAACAAGTCTGAGCAAGAAAGCAAGTACAGGAACAGGGGAATAAAAACAAATCTGGGCAAGAAAGCAAGTTCAGGCACAGGGGAATAAAAACAAGTCTGGGCAAGAAAGCAAGTACAGGAACAGGGGAATAAAAACAAGTCTGGGCAAGAAAGCAAGTACAGGCACAGGGGAATAAAAACAAGTCTGAGCAAGAAAGCAAGTACAGGAACAGGGGAATAAAAACAAGTCTGGGCAAGAAAGCAAGTTCAGGCACAGGGGAATAAAAACAAGTCTGGAAAGAAAGCAAGTTAAGGCACAGGGGAATAAAAACAAGTCTGGGAAAGAAAGCAAGTACAGGCACAGGGGAATAAAAACAAGTCTGGGCAAGAAAGCAAGTTAGGCACAGGGGAAAAATACAAGATTAGGCAAAAAGAATGCAGGCAGAGCCATGCAGCAGCGTGGGGAGCGACCTGCCTGCAAGCATACATACAGTTACAGTATCTTCTTCACTTCTCCTTTTCTTTTAAATAATGTTATTGTTGTGAATTTCTATGAGTGTGACTCTATGCATTTGTTTGCTCTCTGCTTCAAATTCATCCCTCCAGCTATTTGATACGTTTTTCTGCTTAAAGGGTCTCTGTAGAGGAGCGCTGATTACAGGACTGCTGTGAGATCTTGGTTGGGGGCTCAGCAGAGGGAGATTGCCAGCCTGCTCCCCGTACCCCCACCTGCAGTGAAGCTTTGTTGGACTCACAGGACTACGAGTCCCAGCAGCCCAGCGATGGAGAACACATGAGGCTTGATAGGCCCCTCCCTCTACCTGTACTAAACAGTCTCTATTCCCTGCTATGCGGGACGTGTGCAGGTGTGTGCCGGGCAAAGCCTGGGCCAAGGGCGGGCCCGTTTGAGCCCGCCGTTTGAGCCAGTTCGAGTACGGATGAGGACGGGACGGGGCCCCCCTTACTGTTGCAATCAAATTAACACATAAAGGTTAGTACCTGTATATTAGTTCGCCTTTGTTAATTCGACTCTTCTTGCAAAAACTATTGCAATTGAACAGAGGAGTAGCTGTTTTGCATTCCCCTACTTCCAAGGTGGGGAAGGGCAGGAAGTCCATTCCTGGTGGGTCGATTGTGGGTACTCTGTTGGCACACGAAATAGAAATGACCGAAAGGAGGTTATCGTTGGATCCCGCCTTTGACAAACGGTCATCCATGGGCAGGTTGGCCCAGGAGCTGGCGCCAAACCAACAACAAATTATAGATATTGCCTCTCCAGCTACCACAAGTTGTAGGAGGCCCGCCTTTTTACTCAGCTAGTAAGGATGCCACACCAGTTGCTTGATGTGTTTCTTTCCAAAACTATGAGCTCCCCAGACCATCATCTTCGAGACTGCAAACTCGATCTGCATGCAGTTCTAAAGTGGGGGCTAAACACCCTGCATTAGATACAACTCCCAAAAGGAAGCGCGGAGGAGCCCCTCTGAAAAACAGGAAAGCGAAAATCCAGAAATGCAGTAATGTGGGGGAAAGTCATTGATAAGAGCTTCCAACGGTGCTGTTACATGCCAGCCTATTGTACAAGTGACTACGCCTATATTAAGCTCTGGTGAGTTTGGAGAAGACTTTTGGTCCAAAATGGAAATTATTTTTACTAAGACATGTCTTCCTCTCTATGACAGAAACAATATTATAGAAAATAGACTTCCGCGTTTTGAACTATTGTTTGCTCCTTTCCAGGTAGAGGATGGAACACAGGCCAAATGTGGTAATGGTAATCTAGAGAGGCTGTCTAAGCTAACTAATCTAGTTTGCCACCCTTCTGCCCCGTCAGCCGAGAACAATGTAGTTGATTCAGCCCCCCAATTGTACCATCTAATGACCTCTTACTTCAATCTAGCGACAGTGCTGTGAATAATAACCCAGTAATGAGTAGAAGTGTGGAGAATGGGGGTGGCAGAGGGATTGAGAACCAACAACCTCCAGTACATAGCAAGATGACCTGTGATGTAGCAAAAAAAGTATTACTACGTATACATCTCCCTCCTGAGTCCATACCGCATGTAGTGGTGCTTGTAGGGGTGCCGGTTTTGAGCGGGAGGTCTACAGTGAGCTCAAAAATAAATGTATTCACTGGCTGAACTATAATAGGCCACTTCCCACACATGTATCTAGCAAAATTCTTTTTGTTCGACAAGTGGATTGGGTGGGGCCACGGAAAAAAAATATTACGGGAGACTGTGTTGTAATTAATTTTAGGAACAGATGGGCTGTTGAACATATTTGTAACTCGGACCCAGTACGTTCAGTAACGCAAATTCAATCCCTTCTCCTAACTTACTTCTATCCTGCTACTTCTACTGATTCTAGTTTCACTAGAGGAGGTCAGTTTTGGGGAGATCGGGATACTCTGGGTCCTAGTGCTCAGGCTGGGCACACTAATTGGAAGGGAGCAAATATCCACACCTCTATACTGGCTATGTTTCCACAGAACAACAGATTCAGTGTTCTAGACTAAATAGATTGACGGTCGAAGAGCTGCCTGTCCCTATTTCCTCACATTGACGATCAGGGCCCATCTGTAGTTAGGGAAGGCTCGGAGGCAAATGTATGTTCTACTATCTTACTTAGTCCCCAGGGGGGGAGAGTGTGCCCGGGAGGCTACTAGGGGTATCGATAGGGGGGGGCAGTGGGAGTAAGTTGGTTGGTGTACTACTTGGAATTTTGTCTCCAGTAATACAGGAGGGTGCAAGTTGCGTTGTATTTCCTTTTTTTATAATATTTTTATTTAATTTTACAACAAAAAGACAATACATCAAATAACACAGACCCCGCCCCTCCCTCCCCGGTCGAGCAGATCAGAAAAACAAGAAATTGGCCAATTGAAAATCATTGAAAGCTAAACAAAACAATACTGAAAAGGAAAATTTACAAGTTAAGTTGATGCATTAACATTCAATTTCATGAAATTGCAAAGTTGAGTTGTAGTTTAAGCAAAACAAGCTGATTACCACTGTATATATCATTACATTTTAGACCATTCTATTAAGGGAAACGAGATTTTTTGTCCTTTAATCGGACTCTTCCTGCCTTTGTTTTTGTATATCGCCATCTCTAAATTAAAAATTGCTAAAAATCTTGCAAACCATTGTTGATATGATGGGGCTATAGGATCTAGCCAAGCCGAGGCTATACATATTCTCATTACGGCCATCGAGATAAAAATCAATTCGCGACCTGCTTTGTGGTTAGCAGGGTTTGTAACACCCAGAACTACAGTTTCATCTGCTAGATTAATCGTTATTCCGAGGATCAAAGTCAGAAAATGGGTATAATACATAAAAAAACATATTTTATAGAATTGTGTTTGAAGTTTAGTAGACATGAGGACCGTTTGAGATAACCCATATGAGTGTTCAAATTCCTCAGAGGAGATTGAGATTTTACTTTGCCACTTCTGGGTGATTTTTTTAATATCATCCGTAAGATATCTCAGTAATAGAGAGTATATCTCCCCGATCTTGAATTATTTCTGTGAGTGGCTTAAAATGTCGGCTATGTCTATTTTAGTATAAAGAAAAATGGTCCTTGACTATGATTTAAGTAAACACTTGAATGAATTTCATTTGTTTTTCGGTTATGCAGTTAAATTTGCATATATTGATTCAATAAAAACAGTGGGAGAGATATATTCAGTAGTAGACAAAACCCAAAAAGTTTCACACAATTGACTTAGAATAAAACGGGAATTGCAAAAGCAATGAAAGTATAACCACACTATGTATATTTGTTATATCAAAAATTCCAATATTTATTTACAATTCAATAAAACAGTTGTCTAAACTGTGCAATAGACTATCAAGAGTATAGTCAGTGAGGAAGGGAAAGGGGTGCTCAAGTGATAAGGAAACTAGAGAAAAAGACAAAGCTGATAAACAGTTATATTATTTACACAATACAAAGCGGGATAGCCTCCGCTATCTTATATGCCTGTCCCCTATAGTTGTCAATTGAGGGGTATGGGGGGATGGACACTAGGAGGGATACAGGCAGGTCAATTGGTAAGCGTCGACGTTTCGACCCTGATGCTCTTGGGATATTGAGGACCTCAGCTGCAGGTCTTCTTCAGGACAATGGGGGGGGAGGAGGAGCGGCGATGTAGCTGGGCCGTTATCCAACAGTTCGTCTGGATTAAACACCTATGGTACACGAATGAGATAGGATTTAGAAACTAGGTGCAACATATTTACAAGTGAGGTTAATTGTGGGTATTGGGTACATTACCAGTGAAGTGGTAGGAATATGGACCTCCGTCCACGCTCCTGAAAGGATAGGTCACCTAATGGGCAGAAAAAGAGTACTGAGTCAGGACCCTTCTCCCAAGGGTAAATGACTCCAAGTAGTTCTTTAATCTGCATAACATTGGACTCACCTAGTGTCTTGTGGTGGTCAAAGGTTGTATTGGCTGTATATCAGGCTGATATTCTGAGTTGGGCCTGTGAAGGATTGAAAAACAATAAGCTCCCCATTTTTTTATAGACTAAACCATGTCTATTAAGTAGATTAGCTGGGGGCTTACCGCTATAAAGAATTTCAGCGCGGTCCTACCGGTGCCCCCTCGGGCGTTCCGGTGTTGTAAATATCCGCACTTAGTCCGGTATTGGGTTATTCTCACAGGTACACTTGTCACCTGATAAATAGAAAAGGCACAGTAAGGGAATTGTTCCGTTTTCCCGTTTTGATCAATTCCTCGTAATTATTTCAAAAAAGGTAGACACATGGGAACTTCTAACGTGTTCTTACCTCGAGTATTCCTTTAAGTCAGGCCGGGTACCGCAGGGGTGATCAGGTGATTGAGCCGGGTACCGCAGGAGAGCTAGTGACTCACTCTACGCTTCCCAGCCGAGTGGTCGCTCCCTTTGGCTCCGGTATCGTTTGATAACGCTTTGTGCTGCTAACTGTGTTGAATCAATTGCCTGCTGTGCGCTTTGTATGCCGCTTTGCATATTTTGAGATTTTACATTGCCAGCGCGACTTTGCTGCTCTTTTAGCCTATTCCCCCAAGCGCCCTCCATTTTGTTGTTGTTGTCCTCATACCTAGCCCGCCCCGCCTCCCAGCTGAGACGCCCTCCCACAGACTTGAAGAGCGCTCCGTTACCTGGAAGCGCCGTGACTCACTCTACGCTTCCCAGCCGAGTGGTCGCTCCCTTTGGCTCCGGTATCGTTTGATAACGCTTTGTGCTGCTAACTGTGTTGAATCAATTGCCTGCTGTGCGCTTTGTATGCCGCTTTGCATATTTTGAGATTTTACATTGCCAGCGCGACTTTGCTGCTCTTTTAGCCTATTCCCCCAAGCGCCCTCCATTTTGTTGTTGTTGTCCTCATACCTAGCCCGCCCCGCCTCCCAGCTGAGACGCCCTCGCCCCTCCCCCTCCACCACCCATATATGACAGGAGTTCCCGCGCGCAGCGTTCACGCGCAGCTATCGCGCCCCAGTCGCGCCGAAGGTGCGCCAAAGGTAAGCCAGTCTACGCCCGTCCGCGCCTGGACCGCGCCCAGCGCCATACCCCCTGGCCCCCGTCCCTCCCAGCCCCCCCGCATTACCTACGATGCCGCCACCCTCCTAGCCCTTAACCCCGGTCGCGGCCCCAACTGCGTCCAAGCCGCCCCTGGACACTCCCATGGACCTTTCTCTTGCTACTCCTGCAAATTCATCCGCACCGACAACATCTCCGCTACGACCACAACACAGATTCCCGACCCTAACCACCTACAGTGCATCCTTCTCAACACTCGATCGGTCCACAGACACGCCATCGACCTATGGAATCTACTAGACACCATCTCCCCAGAGGTCGCCTTCCTAACAGAAACATGGATGAACGCTTCCTTCGCCCCAGACATCACCATTGCCATCCCTGAAGACTATAAGATCACACGCAAGGACCGCACCGACCACACAGGAGGAGGAATCGCTATCGTCCATAAGAAATCAATCCGCATCTCAACCAGCTCTGACGCCAACCTCGCTAACTCCGAACACCTTCACTTCCAGATCCAAATCGACCCCAAAACCTCACTCAGAGGCACCCTCCTCTACAGACCACCAGGACCCCGCGCAAAATTCAGTGAAGACATCACAGACTTCATCACCCCACACGCACTCCCCTCCAAAGACTACATCCTTCTGGGAGACCTCAACTTTCACCTTGAAAAGATCAACGACCGCAACACCGCCACCCTCTTAGACAACCTCGCCAACCTCGGACTTAAACAACTAGTCACTTCCCGCACCCACATCGCAGGTCACACACTCGACCCCATCTTCACCTCCAGTAATCATGTCTCCTTCAGCCACACTACGGATCTCCTCTGGACTGACCACAGCTGCGTTCACTTCACCTACAACAAACCAAAACCCACCATCCACCTCCAACCTACCCTGCAAAGAAACTGGAACAAAATCACCACGGACCAGATCTCCGCATCGCTCCTTCTAAACACCCTAGCCCTCTCTTCTAACGCAAACGAAGCCGCCGCCAACCTCACCCTATGGTTATCCAACACCGCCCACACCTTAGCACCACTGAAAAAACGTCAAAGCAAACCTGGCAACAAGAAGGCCTCATGGTTCAACGATGACCTTAAGAAGTCCAAGAAACTCTGCCGCTCCCTTGAAAAGGCCTGGAAAAAAGACCCAACCACTAGCACCAAGGACGCCTTCAAAAACGCCACCCGCACTCACCACCAACTAATCCGAAAGGCCAAGAAAACAGCATTCAAGGATCGACTTGACAACAACGCCCACAACAGCAAGGAACTTTTCAACATCGTCAAGGAATTTTCCAATCCCTCGGCCAACTCCAACGACATCACCCCCTCTCAAGCCCTCTGCGACTCCCTAGCCTCATTCTTCCACAACAAGATTGCAGACATCCACAACAGCTTTGACAACCAACCCGGAAACCAACCCACCCCACCATTTGCTGAACATTCTCCCCCCGTGAACACCCTTAACGACTGGAACCCAATCTCCACTGAAGACACAATCCGCCTGATGAATTCCATCCACTCAGGATCCCCCACAGACCCATGTCCTCACCACATCTTCAACAAAGCAGACTCCGTCATAGCACCGCACCTCCGAGACGTCATCAACTGCTCCTTCAACTCCGCCACCTTCCCGGAAGACTGGAAACACGCTGAACTCACCGCCCTTCTGAAAAAACCCACAGCGGACCCCACCGAACTCAAAAATTACCGCCCCATCTCGCTCCTTCCATTCCCGACCAAAGTCATCGAGAAAGCTGTCAACAACCAGCTCGCCGCCTTCCTCGAAGCCAACAAATCCCTCGACTCATCACAATCTGCCTTCCGAGCAAAACACAGCACTGAGACCGCCCTCATCGCAGCAACAGACGACATTCGAACTCTACTGGACAATGGAGACACAGTCGCCCTCATCCTCCTCGACCTCTCTGCAGCATTCGACACAGTTTGCCACAGCACCCTTTTACAATGCCTCCATAACATCAGAATCCAAGGAAAAGCACTTGAATGGGTCACCTCGTTCCTCACCGGAAGAACCCAGAGAGTCCGCCTCCCACCATTCAAGTCCGAGGCCACCAAAGTCATCTGTGGCGTACCACAAGGATCCTCACTCAGCCCCACCCTCTTCAACGTATACATGAGCCCCCTCGCGACCATCGCACGCCAACACAACCTCAACATCATCTCTTATGCGGATGACACTCAACTAATCCTTTCTCTCACCAATGACCCCAGCACCGCCAAAACTAACCTACACGAAGGAATGAAAGAAGTTGCCAAATGGATGAAACAAAGCCGTCTGAAACTGAACTCAGACAAAACAGAAGTCCTCATCTTAGGTACATCCCCCTCTGCATGGGACGACTCCTGGTGGCCGGAAGCCCTCGGAAAAGCACCCATCCCGACAGACCACGCACGGAACCTAGGCGTCATCCTGGATTCCTCACTTTCAATGAACAGACAGGTCAACGCCGTCTCTTCATCCTGCTTCAACATTCTCCGCATGCTCAGAAAAACATTTCGCTGGATCCCCACCGAAACAAGGAAAACAGTCACCCACGCTCTGGTCACGAGCCGACTGGACTACGGAAACACCCTCTACGCGGGCACTACCGCTAAACTCCAGAAGAAACTCCAACGAATCAAAAACGCCTCAGCCAGGATCATATTAGACATCCCACGCAACGAACACATCTCTGGTCACCTTAAAGACCTCCACTGGCTACCCGTCAATAAGAGGATCACTTTCCGACTGCTAACCCACGCACACAAATCACTCTACGACATCGGACCAGAATGCCTCAACTCACGACTGTCCTTCTACACCCCCTCCCGCCAACTACGTTCTTCCAGCCAAGCCCTCGCCACTGTACCTCGCATCAACAAGACCACCATGGGAGGCAGATCCTTCTCATACCTGGCTGCTAAAACATGGAACTCGCTCCCCGCTTACCTTCGCCTTACCCAGAACCACCTAGCATTCAGAAAGCAACTTAAAACGTGGATATTTGACAAGTAATCCTCCTCCCCTTTCTAAGCGCCTTGAAACCCTCTGGGTATGTAGTGCGCTATATAAATTCTCTGACTTGACTTGACTTGACTAGTGGTGTGGAACAGCCACAATCGGCGTTTGTCCGAAAACGAGCACCGCATTCAGACTGCACGGGTACTTCCGTGTTGAATTGTCACGTGTCTGCGTATCAGCCAATCAGGAAGGATCGGGTGAAACGGATGACAGTGTGGAAAGACTCGTTTATTATGAGAAACTCGAGTCTATATAGATGATTCCCTTGTTCGAGTGAAATCTATCGGCTAATTAAATGAAACCCCACATCCATTTCTGGTGTTATGGTGCAATCATATTTCACTCAAACGTATTTGTCACCCGGATGGGGCTTGTTACGATGTTGAGGAATAGCGAGTGTCTAATCATACATACTTGTCAGCCATAGTTGGCTTTAGTTTTGGTTAATGAGTATATAATTCTACCATTTGGTTAATGATGAAAATCGAAAAGGTGACCGAATCTAATACATATGACACACATAATGCAATATTGTGATCACACATGGTTTTGGTATGTAGAGGCCTTTGTAATTACAAACGATCTAAAAATATTTGGCTCATTGGTTCAAATGGACAGAAAATACAACAACAGTTTATACAAGCAATATGTAAAACAACACACAATTGTATAGTGACACATGAGTCATCGATATCCATACAGTACATGATACAAACATGACATATCTAGTATGCCTGGTATATACTGATTATACATGCAAAATGTAAAATAACACACAATTGTCTAGTGACACATGTGTCATCGATATCAATACTGTACATGATAAACATGACATATCTGATATGCCTCGTATGGTGCTAAGCATATTAAGGTTCTATTTCCTATATGAAGGATGCTGAACCATCATGGTGCACTTAAACAGGTCTGGCATTTGGTGGCTAAATATGGTGGTCAACCATTGCGAATTGCCACCATTTGTCTGAGCACTTCCTCGCGATCATTGAGACCGCGATTGACAGTATCAAATAAGTGCATCCAGCGGTATTCTCTGGTATTAAGAAGTTTGGCATAGTTGCCACCTCGTGGATTTTTTGCAACCTTCTCTATTATCCACCATTTGAGACTTTCGGGATGGTGATTAAAGTTGAGAAAGTGATCTACCAGTGGGGCTCCTTGCACCTTACAACGTATTTTGCTACAGTGTTGTAAGATACGGGTCTTAGTTTTCTGGGTGGTTTGACTGATGTATAAGAAACCGCATGGGCACATTATAGCATAGATCACTCCCATGGTGTTGCAATTAGTATGTTGTTGTAACGTGTGAGTGTAATTGTTGTAGGTGAACACTTTTGTCTCTGATACCATAGTACACGCTTTACAGCTGCCACATTTAAAGTGGCCCAACACAGGAGGGAGATTCCACAGTGATGTTTGACTTTCTGTGTTGTGTTGACTGAGCATGGAATGCACTACATAGTCCTTAACACTCCTGCCTTTACGAAAGGCGTGCATTGGGGGTTCAGCTATTCCTATCTCCTCTGCTATTAGGTGCCAATGTGTGTTAATGGTTTGTTTAATTTCCGTGCTACGTGTATTAAAGGTAGTCACACATATAAGTCTATTTTCTGTGGAGTCAGGTTTCTGTTTAGGTTCTAGGAGGGACTCCCTATTACTGAACCATGCCCTTTTGCGTGCTTTCCTAACTAGGCTTCTAGGGTATCCTCGCTCTATGAGTCTTTTGATCAGGATGTCGGATTCATTAAAATAGTCAATTTTCTTGGTGCAGTTGCGTCGCAACCTCAGGAACTGCCCATAGGGTAGGCTGTCCCTAAGGTTGCGAGGGTGATGGCTTGTGTATCTAAGGAGTGTGTTTTTTTCAGTTGTTTTCCTAAAGAGTGTGGTGTATAAGACATCGCTTTCTTCTTTGATGGTCAGGTCAAGAAAATTTATGGCCTTATTGCTACTCTCAATGGAAAATTGTATATTGTGATCCTTCTCATTCAACCATGTGTGGAAGGCCATCAGTTCCTCCTGTGTGCCCCTCCAAATGAGGAGCACGTCGTCGATGTATCGACGCCATTCTGCAATTTTTGTTCTGTAGGGATTGATGTTGTCTAGAATCCATTTATGTTCAAACTTATCCATAAATATAATGGCAAGGTTGGGAGCGAAGCTTGCCCCCATGGCTACTCCACTTGTTTGTTCATAGTATTCCCCATCGAAGATGAAGTAATTTCTTTTCATCGCCAATTCCAAAAGTGATAAGATGAAACTGGTTGGGACCCTGTGTGGACGTGGTCTGCTGTCTAAAACCTTTTCAATCTCAACCATTGCTGTTTGTTGCGGGATACTGGTGTACAGGGACGTGATGTCCATGGTCACCAATAGTTCCTTGACGGGGTCGAATTTACTCCAATCCATAAGTTGGATTGCCTGCATGGTGTCTCATAAATAGCAGGTTGTGTTTTCTGCAATGGGCTTTAAAAAGACGTCAATGAACTTGCACAATGGTTCTAGAATAGAACCGCACCCCGAGATGATCGGCCTCCCTGGAGGTGCGGTTAGGCCCTTATGAATTTTGGGTACTGTGTATATCGTTGGAATACGGGGATGGACGTTATTTAGATATTCATTTTCCAACTTAGTGATTATACCTTCCTGATATGCTGCATCAGTTAACCTTCTGATTTGGATGGCTATGTCGTTGGTCGGGTCTTTTGGTAATTTCCTGTAATTACCCTCTCTGGCCAACTGTGTGAGGATTTCTGCCTTGTATGCCTCTCTACTTTGAATAACTATTGCTCGCCCCTTATCGGCGGGTTTTATTACTATCTCTTGGTTGGTGTTTAGATTGTATAGTGCTTGTCGTTCAGTTTTGGTAATGTTGTATTTCACATACTTTCTATCAGTTAGTAGTTTGGTGATGTCACCCATTACCATTTGTTCATATGCTAGAATCCTTGGTGGCATCATGTGTGTTGGGGGGGTAAAGGTAGAGGGCGGTCTTAGGCCTGTACTACTGTTCGAGTTGGTAAGGGGTAATTTATTGAAATAATATTTGAGGCGAACCTTGCGGAAGAATTGGAAAAGTTCTAATTTCAAATTGAAACTGTTAGGAAGGTTAGTGGGTACAAAGGATAGTCCCTTTTCTAACACCTGGTGTTCCTCACATGTCAGATTGTAGTCAGATAAGTTGATCAGTGGACTACTCTGTGTGGGTGCTGTGGTAGTATTTACCATCTGTAATGCTGTGATCATGTTCGTATGTCGCCATGGGATTCCTGTCTGAAATGTACTTGTTTCCCTGGTTTGTCTCTCCCTTGGTTCCAACTCTGCTGTCCCCAGTTCTGTTTCCAAGATGCTTGGCCTCTCCCCCTGGGTCGTCCCCATGGGCGTCCCCTCCCACGTTGGTCCACCCATGGGTCCTGCTCTAAAAAATCTTGGTCCCCTTCTTGTCCAGCAGTGCTAGTGGATGGTTGTTCTGATTCGGAACCACTGCTGACGGAGGAGTTGGAGAGAGTATTGTACCTCCGGTAACCTCCCCTGCCTCTAGTTGTATATGTCCCCCTCGAGTCTTGATTGTAGTATCCGTCTGCTAGATAGGGGTAGACCTTCTTTTTGTCAAAGAATTTTATATCGTTGGATAGGTTATCTAATTTGGTAGTCTGTGTGAAGGTGTCGAATTCTTTTAAAGTTTTTTCAAGTCTGTCTAGAGCTTCTTTTGCGTTCTTCAGGGCAGTGTCATCCAAAATCTCCCTACTCAAATCGGCTATTTCTTTAGTTAAACGGGTAACTTCTTCCAGAGCTGTTTCAACCCCAAGCACCATCCAGTGCCTGGAGCAATTATTGGATATGAAGCTAAATTTGCCTTTAAATACGGGGTTATCAACAAATATAGCTGGTTCATTGCGAACCTGTAGGCCTACTGGGATCACGTTGGCTTGGAGGTATTGAGCCAATGCGTGTCCATAGAGTCTGGTTCTAATGAGTTTCTTTTAGTCGTTCTAGTTTATTGACTTTGCCGTTTAATGTAGGATCTAGTGTGCTAACTGATCTACCTAGAAAATTACCTCCTCCCTGTTCGCCTATCAGGTTTTTGATGTAGTATGTTAAGATTTCATTGTCAACCATGTCTGTGGAATCTGGATGTGGATCTATGTGCTCTCAAACACTCTACTACATATACTTGACATTTAAGGCACACAGCAAACAATTAACAACAAGCAATGACAACCCTCGCAGGAATCCCTGCACAAGAGACCATTAAATCAACATACAGTGAAGACTACATCAAAAACCTGATAGGCGAACAGGGAGGAGGTAATTTTCTAGGTAGATCAGTTAGCACACTAGATCCTACATTAAACGACAAAATCAATAAACTAGAACGACTAGAAAAGAAACTCATTAGAACCAGACTCCACGGACACGCATTGGCTCAATACCTCCAAGCCAACGTGATCCCAGTAGGCCTACAGGTTCGCAACGAACCAGCTATATTTGTTGATGACCCCGCATTTAAAGGCAAATTTAGCTTCATATCCAATAATTGCTCCAGGCACTGGATGGTGCTTGGGGTTGAAACAGCTCTGGAAGAAGTTACCCGTTTAACTAAAGAAATAGCCGATTTGAGAAGGGAGATTTTGGATGACACTGCCCTGAAGAACGCAAAAGAAGCTCTAGACAGACTTGAAAAAACTTTAAAAGAATTCGACACCTTCACACAGACTACCAAATTGGATAAACTATCCAACGATATAAAATTCTTTGACAAAAAGAAGGTCTACCCCTATCTAGCAGACGGATACTACAATCAAGACTCGAGGGGGACATATACAACTAGAGGCAGGGGAGGTTACCGGAGGTACAATACTTTCTCCAACTCCTCCATCAGCAGTGGTTCCGAATCAGAACAACCATCCACTAGCACTGCTGGACAAGAAGGGGACCAAGATTTTTTAGAGCAGGACCCATGGGTGGACCAACGTGGGAGGGGACGCCCCTGGGGACGACCCAGGGGGAGAGGCCAAGCATCTTGGAAACAGAACAGGGGACAGCAGAGTTGGAACCAAGGGAGAGACAAACCAGGGAAACAAGTACATTTCAGACAGGAATCCCATGGCGACATACGAATACGATCACAGCATTACAGATGGTAAATACTACCACAGCACCCACACAGAGTAGTCCACTGATCAACTTATCTGACTACAATCTGACATGTGAGGAACAACAGGTGTTAGAAAAGGGACTATCCTTTGTACCCACTAACCTTCCTAACAGTTTCAATTTGAAATTAGAACTTTTCCAATTCTTCCGCAAGGTTCGCCTCAAATATTATTTCAATAAATTACCCCTTACCAACTCGAACAGTAGTACAGGCCTAAGACCGCCCTCTACCTTTACCCCCCCAACACACATGATGCCACCAAGGATTCTAGCATATGAACAAATGGTAATGGGTGACATCACCAAACTACTAACTGATAGAAAGTATGTGAAATACAACATTACCAAAACTGAACGACAAGCACTATACAATCTAAACACCAACCAAGAGATAGTAATAAAACCCGCCGATAAGGGGGGAGCAATAGTTATTCAAAGTAGAGAGGCATACAAGGCAGAAATCCTCACACAGCTGGCCAGAGAGGGTAATTACAGGAAATTACCCAAAGACCCGACCAACGACATGGCCATCCAAGTCAGAAGGTTAACTGATGCAGCATATCAGGAAGGTATAATCACTAAGTTGGAAAATGAATATCTAAATAACGTCCATCCCCGTATTCCAACGATATACACAGTACCCAAAATTCATAAGGGCCTAACCGCACCTCAAGGGAGGCCGATCATCTCGGGGTGCGGTTCTATTCTAGAACCATTGTGCAAGTTCATTGACGTCTTTTTAAAGCCCATTGCAGAAAACACAACCTGCTATTTATGAGACACCATGCAGGTAATCCAACTTATGGATGGGAGTAAATTTGACCCCGTCAAGGAACTATTGGTGACCATGGACATCACGTCCCTGTACACCAGTATCCCGCAACAAACAGCAATGGTTGAGATTGAAAAGGTTTTAGACAGCAGACCACGTCCACACAGGGTCCCAACCAGTTTCATCTTATCACTTTTGGAATTGGCGATGAAAAGAAATTACTTCATCTTCGATGGGCAATACTATGAACAAACAAGTGGAGTAGCCATGGGGGCGAGCTTCGCTCCCAACCTTGCCATTATATTTATGGATAAGTTTGAACATAAATGGATTCTAGACAACATCAATCCCTACAGAACAAAAATTGCAGAATGGCGTCGATACATCGACGACGTGCTCCTCATTTGGAGGGGCACACAGGAGGAACCGATGGCCTTCCACACATGGTTGAATGAGAAGGATCACAATATACAATTTTCCATTGAGAGTAGCAATAAGGCCATACATTTTCTTGACCTGACCATCAAAGAAGAAAGCGGTGTCTTATACACCACACTCTTTAGGAAAACAACTGAAAAAAACACACTCCTTAGATACACAAGCCATCACCCTCGCAACCTCAGGGATAACCTACCCTATGGGCAGTTCCTGAGGTTGCGACGCAACTGCACCAAGAAAATTGACTATTTTAATGAATCCGACATCCTGATCAAAAGACTCATAGAGCGAGGATACCCTAGAAGCCTAGTTAGGAAAGCATGCAAAAGGGCATGGTTCAGTAATAGGGAGTCCCTCCTAGAACCTAAACAGAAACCTGACTCCACAGAAAATAGACTTATATGTGTGACTACCTTTAATACACGTAGCACGGAAATTAAACAAACCATTAACACACATTGGCACCTAATAGCAGAGGAGATAGGAATAGCTGAACCCCCAATGCACGCCTTTCGTAAAGGCAGGAGTGTTAAGGACTATGTAGTGCATTCCATGCTCAGTCAACACAACACAGAAAGTCAAACATCACTGTGGAATATCCCTCCTGTGTTGGGCCACTTTAAATGTGGCAGCTGTAAAGCGTGTACTATGGTATCAGAGACAAAAGTGTTCACCTACAACAATTACACTCACACGTTACAACAACATACTAATTGCAACACCATGGGAGTGATCTATGCTATAATGTGCCCATGCGGTTTCTTATACATCGGTCAAACCACCCAGAAAACTAAGACCCGTATCTTACAACACTGTAGCAAAATACGTTGTAAGGTGCAAGGAGCCCCACTGGTAGATCACTTTCTCAACTTAAATCACCATCCCGAAAGTCTCAAATGGTGGATAATAGAGAAGGTTGCAAAAAATCCACGAGGTGGCAACTATGCCAAACTTCTTAATACCAGAGAATGCCGCTGGATGCACTTATTTGATACTGTCAATTGCGGTCTCAATGATCGCGAGGAAGTGCTCAGACAAATGGTGGCAATTCACAATGGTTGACCACCATATTTAGCCGCCAAACGCCAGACCTGTTTAAGTGCACCATGATGGTTCAGCATCCTTCATATAGGAAATAGAACCTTAATATGCTTAGCACCATACGAGGCATATCAGATATGTCATGTTTATCATGTACTGTATTGATATCGATGACGCATGTGTCACTAGAAAAGTGTGTGTTATTTTACATTTTGCATGTATAATCAGTATATACCAGGCATACTAGATATGTCATGTTTGTATCATGTACTGTATGGATATCGATGACTCATGTGTCACTATACAATTGTGTGTTGTTTTACATATTGCTTGTATAAACTGTTGTTGTATTTTCTGTCTATTTGAACCAATGAGCCAAATATTTTTAGATCGTTTGTAATTACAAAGGCCTCTACATACCAAAACCATGTGTGATCACAATATTGCATTATGTGTGCCATATGTATTAGATTCGGTCACCTTTTCGATTTTCATCATTAACCAAATGGTAGAATTATATACCCATTAACCAAAACTAAAGCCAACTATGGCTGACAAGTATGTATGATTAGACACTCGCTATTCCTCCACATCGTAACAAGCCCCATCCGGCTGACAAATACGTTTGAGTGAAATATGATTGCACCATAACACCAGAAATGGATGTGGGGTTTCATTTAATTAGCCGATAGATTTCACTCGAACAAGGGAATCATCTATATAGACTCGAGTTTCTCATAATAAACGAGTCTTTCCACACTGTCATCCGTTTCACCCGATCCTTCCGGATTGGCTGATACGCAGACACGTGAGAATTCAACACGGAAGTACCCGTGCAGTCTGAACGCGGTGCTCGTTTTCGGACAAACGCCGATGGAGGCTGTTCCACACCACTAGCTCTCCTGCGGTACCCGGCTCAATCACCTGATCACCCCTGCGGTACCCGGCCTGACTTAAAGGAATACTCGAGGTAAGAACACGTTAGAAGTTCCCATGTGTCTACCCTTTTTGAAATAATTACGAGGAATTGATCAAAACGGGAAAACGGAACAATTCCCTTACTGTGCCCAATCCTTTTCTATTTATCAGGTGACAAGTGTACCTGTGAGAATAACCCAATACCGGACTAAGTGCGGATATTTACAACACCGGAACGCCCGAGGGGGCACCGGTAGGACCGCGCTGAAATTCTTTATAGCGGTAAGCCCCCAGCTAATCTACTTAATAGACATGGTTTAGTCTATAAAAAAATGGGGAGCTTATTGTTTTTCAATCCTTCACAGGCCCAACTCAGAATATCAGCCTGATATACAGCCAATACAATCTTTGACAACCACAAGACACTAGGTGAGTCCAATGATATGCAGATTAAAGAACTACTTGGAGTCATTTACCCTTGGGAGAGGGGTCCTGACTCAGTACTCTTTTTCTGCCCATTAGGTGACCTATCCTTTCAGAAGCGTGGACGGAGGTCCATATTCCTACCACTTCACTGGTAATGTACCCAATACCCACCATTAACCACACTTGTAAATATGTTGCACCTAGTTTCTAAATCCTATCTCATTCGTGTACCATAGGTGTTTAATCCAGACGATCTGTTGGATAACGGCCCAGCTAAATCGCCGCTCCTCCTCCTCCCCCCCCATTGCCCTGAAGAAGACCCGCAGCTGAGGTCCTCAATATCCCAAGAGCATCAGGGTCGAAACGTTGACGCTTACCAATTGACCTGCCTGTATCCCTCCTAGTGTCCATCCCCCCATACCCCTCAATTGACAACTATAGGGGACAGGCATATAAGATAGCGGAGGCTATCCCGCTTTGTATTGTGTAAATAATATAACTGTTTATCAGCTTTGTCTTTTTCTCTAATTTCCTTATCACTTGAGCACCCCTTTCCCTTCCTCACTGACTATACTCTTGATAGTCTATTGCGCCGTTTAGACAACTGTTTTATCGAATTGTAAATAAATATTGGAATTTTTGATATAACAAATAGTGTGGTTATACTTTGATTGCTTTTGCAATTCCCGGTTTTTTCTAAGTCAATTGTGTGAAACTTTTTGGGTTTTGTCTACTACTGAATATATCTCTCCCACTGTTTTGATTGAATCAATATATGCAAATTTAACTGCATAACCGAAAAACAAATGAAATTCATTCAAGTGTTTACTTAAATCATAGTCAAGGACCATTTTTCTTTATACTATTCATACCCAGGTCCTTTGATTCTGTGGGTGAACCCCATTGATTTAATATGTCTATTTTACACATGATACCCTCTCTCATTGTATGTCTTGACAAAAAGTCTCTAATCTGGAGATACTTAAAGAAGTATTTCCATTCCAGATGAAACTTATCCCTCAAGGTTCCAAAGGAGTGTAGCCCCTCTGAAGAGAAAAAACATCCCAGATGAGTGATCCCAATCGCATTCCACCTATTAATACAGCTATCTTTGAAGATCTCCATTAGGGAGGGATTGTTTTAAGTTGGTGTATAATAGGATAAGCGACTTAAACCTACCATCTTCCTCACAGATTTCCATACCTTAAACGCTCCTATAAGCGTTTTTAATCTCACTTTTTTGTGATAGCTATCGAATAGATATCTCCACAGATAGCCAGTGCTGTTATCCCCCAGTATTATCCGGTGAATTGATGGGGTCTCATTAACTTCCCCTACCTCTATCCCCTCGAGATGGAAGAGTTCCTGATTATTTAACAAGACTGTTGTCTAGTAGTACGTTTTAAGATTTGGGAGCGCTAGACCTCCTCTTTATTTGGGGAGCGTCAGCAGTTTGTATGAACGGCAGGGTTGTTTGTATGACCAGATAAAGTTTGTAAAGATACGCTCCATTGTCTTAAACCAGCGGTCTGAAATTTCAAGATTAATGGCTCTAAATATATACAGTAGCTTTGGAAAGTAGACCATTTTTAGTGCGTTGACCCTTCCAATCAATGAGAGGTATAAATTATTAATACGGTGGAGATCTTTCTGCATTTTATTCAATGCGGGTTTCAGATTTAAGTCGACAAGTTTTTCTAAGTCAGATGTGATGGTCACCCCTAGGTAGGTAGCAGATTCTGTTATACGCGAGTCCGTCATATCACAGTTATTATTAATAATAATCTGCGTTTTCCCCTGGTTTAGTGCATACCCTGAGATTTTTCTGAATATTTTTGCCTCTGACTCAATAATAGGTTTAGCCAAGTTTGGATTGGACGTAGCGATGGCAATGTCATCGGCATAAGCGAGGGTCTTTGTGAGGTAGCCTTGTGTCGATATAGGGGCTATGTTCCTACTGCCTTCCAGTCTACGAATAAACGGATCAATATAGAGGGCGAACAATAATGGGGAATAAGGACATCCCTGCCTAGTTCCTCTCGTAATTATCATTTCTTTAGAAAGGCAGCGGTTAACCATTACCATGGCCCGTGGATTATTATATAACTTTTGGATTGCCTGTATAAAAACCTGTTTGAATCCCACCCGGGACATGGCCTGCCAGAGGAATTGCCAGGAGACCCTGTTAAAAGCCTTCTCGGCATCGAGTAATATTAGCGCCATTGGGTCTCCTGCCACCTGAGTACTGTTGAATAAGCTGATTACCCGCCGTGTATGATTTGTGGTTTCTCTCCCGGGGATAAAGCCATGTTGGATATTGGATATGAATTTATGAATAATTGTTGAAATACGATTAGCCAGTAGTTTGGAATACATTTTTGAATCAGCATTTATTAGAGTAATAGGGCGATAGGAGCCCATCTGGTCCGGGGGCTTGGTTTTTTTTGGGAATATCTCAATTTTTGCCCTGGACCATGAATTTGGAGGCTGTCGTCCTCTAAATACATGTAGGCATAGATCTAACAATATTTCTTGAAGTGGGTCCAGAAATGCTATATAAAATTCCAATGGAATAGCATCTAGTCCCGCTGCCTTCCCACAGGAGAGATCTTTCATTGTTTTTATTATTTCATCAAGAGTGGGGGGCTCTTATAGACTTTCCTGGTCTTCTACATTTAATTGCTTACAGGTATCTGCTTCTAAATATTCGGTAGTCATGTCTTGGTCTATTTCTCCCTCCTCTGTATACAGTGCACTGTAAAAGCGCCAGAATGCTTCTATGATCTTCCCTGAGTCAGTTACCCTACCTTCTGTCGGGTCATCGATCTCGAGTATGACATTCTGTGCTGTCTTCTGTCTCATCTGTATAGCTAGCTGCTGCCCCATTGTTTCGCTAACTTCATACATTATTTCGCGATGGGCTGTAGCTTTTTTTACTGCCTTAATGGTGTATTCATTTGTGATTGATGCTCTGGCTATTGCAACCTGTTTCTGGATATTATCTATTTCCTCTATATTGGAGGGACCATTTGTCACCCTTATAAGATCTTCTTCCACCCTCTTTAATTTGTCCTGTAACAGTCTTAGAGATTCTCTAGCACGTTTGTTAATCCTAGAGGAATATTATATAGTTTCTCCCCTAATTCATGCTTTTAGGGCATCCCATACAAAGTTTACCGTTGTGCTTCCTTTATTTATTGCTAGGAACTCAAGAATCCAGCTTCTCATGTGATTGCAGTATTCGTTCTCAAGTAGCAAAGATCTATCAAATGTCCAACCTTGTTGTTTCTGGGTTAAAGAAGCTGTATTAACTGTACATACCAGGGGGTTATGATCCGAGAGGACACGAGGTAGCTTTTCTAGTTTAAATAACGATTTTAATGAGTTGGAGATTAAAAAATAATCCAGCCGGGCATGTGTCTGGTGAGGGTTAGAATAAAAAGTATAGCCAGGATCATTAGGATTATGATTCGAAATCTGCCAACCATCTACCAACCCATGAGTGATACATAACTGCTTAATAGCTCTAAAGATCCTTGGTTTTCGGCCCCGATATTGCCAATCGTCTTTAGTTGACCAGTTATTTGGAAGATTTATATTGAAATCACCACATATTATGACTGGTAGCGGCCAATTGGTAAGCTCATTAGATAAATAATTAATTACTGAAGGGTCCTCGTTAATATTTCCGTAAATTGAGCAGATGGTCATCGTTGAAGATTACCCTGTCTGAAATTCTGTAATAACCCATCTGCCAAATTTATCAGAATGTGTTCTGTTAAACTTTAATCACTGCAGCTTTAGCTGGAAGAGCTACCCCTCTAACCCGGCCCCCTTGTGTAGTTGCACCGATGACGTTGTACCCAAGAGAATTCAAAATATGTGATTGTGACACTTCAATATGAGTTTCTTGTAGGCATACTATGTTGGCACCCATTGACTGTAGACCCACTGCCACCATCTGTCTTTTTTTAATATCGTTTAAACCGCAGATGTTTAATGACAGTATTTTTAACATCCCCATCTATATATCTCTTTTTTGTGTTGATTTTGTGAGTTTTTTCCTTTCCATTCCCTAACTAGTTTACCCGATATGTATCTGACCTGCCCAGCCTCCCCCTCCCCTTTTCCCTCCCCCCACCCACCACCACCTTTGAAGGTTACCTGGTCCTGCTTCGGCCAGGGTTGTGACGTCTGCGAAAGCGGGCCCTGTGATCTGGGGTAATTTTCTTAAAATAGTTAGTATGCTTATCTAGTTACATTTAAATCATGACCTAGATAATCTGATTTTGTTTCAGTTTTTAGATTTACCTAACCTGGTCATCTAACTTACTAATTATCCACATTTCCCTAAAGAATATTTTTTAAATCAATACATAACAAAAATAGTTAAGTCGGCTTATCTATTTCTACTTTCAGTCCTTTTATCAAGTTTATCTTGTTTCACATGGTTACTGGATCCTGTCCCTGAGATTTCATGCAGGTAGTCCTCCGCCAGTATTTCGCTGGTGAAGCTTCTTGTGGAGCTCTTATATATGACTTTCAGGTATGCCGGGTTTTGCAAAAATACTTTTGCTCCAAGTTTCTGAAAGGGTTCAATTAGTTGGCGCATTTTCCATCTTCGCTCTACTGTTGCGTGTGCGAAATCCGATCTGGCAAAGAATTTGAACCCCTTATGTTCTCGTTGAGTATTAGGCCTCGCAAGGTCATAAATTGTTTCGCGGAGAAGGAAATTGCCGAAGTAGACCAGCATTGCCCTTGGATACTGATTTTGCTTGTTAGGACGTTTTGCTAGCATCATTGGGTATCGATGGGCCCGCTGTAATCCTTTTCCCAGTCCCAGGCTTCCAATTCAGGAAATGACATTTTTTAAAATGTTGATCATTGCCCCTCTTGCGTCTTCTCCCTCAAAGTTTTCTGGGATTTCAAGAAACCTTAGATTATTTCGTCTGGATCTATTTTCGTGGTCTTCCACTTTGGCCATGAGATCCCTTATTATTTCATCTTGATCTTTTTCCTTTTTCTGCAGCAAAACAACGTCTGTTTCAAGATTTTCGGTGCGAGTTTCGACCATTACCATTCTCTTGGACATTTCAGAGCAGATGCTGCCTACTTTTTTCACTGCTCCTTGTCATTTTTCGATAGCAATATGATTCCTTTGGCTGTCTTTCTTCACATCCTCATGAAAAATTTTAATCGAGCTAAGAACCTGGCTCAGCGAGGGTTCTTTCGATTTTTTAGACAAGTATTTGTATTTCAGCATTATGGCCTGATGCTTCTCCCACTGATTTAGTCCATGGGCTTCTGCGAGAGAAATTAGGCCTATCTTTGGTGTAGTCCGAGTTGTTACCAGGATCTGTGGTTTATTCATTCAAAAAATGTTGTTCTTTTTTGTTTTTTTGTTTTTTTTCCCCCCACTTCTTTTTTTCACTTTTTCCCTGAAATTGATTTCACTGTCTGATCCTGAATCATTAGGACCAGAGATCTCCAGAGATACGGTGCCCCTTTGCGCGCTTGATTCTCTAGAATTGCTGGCTTTGCTAGAGTCACTTGAGATAGACATCCCTGTTTCGTATAGATCAGATTCTGAGTTTTCGTCGGAGAGAGAGTGATGAGAGAGGCGCCGTTCATTCCCGGCTGAAGGTACTTGAGTGTTGGAAAAGGGATGTGAGTCCACCATTTTTGGGTTCAAGTTTTTTTGGCCAATTTGTTGATATTGCTCTCCTTGGTTAGACATTATTATGTCCATTCCTGAGGGTGCCAATGTCTCTGTGCTGCTCATATTGCGATCAGCATTATTGATGCCTTCGCCTTGACCTATAGTAAGTCTTTCTTCCAGATTAATTGGGGGAATACTTTGAGAATCCTTGCAGCTTTCATTCCCCTTATTAGTGTTCTTGGTCTGCCTCTGGTTCTGAATCGGCATATTTTCAGTTATTGGCACATCATTCTGAGAATCCCTGGGCAGGGGGCTGAATATGTTGGAGGTTCTTGGCTGGGATGTTGCAGGTAGGACGGTATTCTTTGCAGTGGCTTTTAAATTTTTTATAGTCTGTAGCCTCTGAGCTTTTTTGGCCAATAGACCCAGTTTGGCATCTTCCTCTGTTTCACCCCCTGTCTCTTTATTGCAACCCGCCTCTTTCTCCTTTTCTTGATCTTTCTCTTTCTCCCTCTCCTTTCGTTTAGCTTTTTCCTTTTCCAGTTTTTTTTTCAACGTTTTTATCTTTGATTTTTCCTTTTTCTTGGGTCTCATTTCTTGCCTGGTCTTTTGCCAGGTCTCTTTCTTTCTCTTTTGCCCTGACTCTTCTAGTCTCAGGGCCTTTATGTCTGCTATTTGTATGCAGTGTGGGTGCCAACTCTTTTTCCGTTTTTTCAAAGTTCTGGCGGTCTCCTTGATTTATGATGTGCTCTTTATCTATCTCTGTGTATGCTGCCTCTTGATGTGTTGGTGTCTTTCCGGGTGGTAGTTCTCCCTCTTCACCCATCCTTTCCTTTTTTAGGGCGATACTGTCTGCTGATGTTGTCCGAATTTTCTGTATATTCTGTCCTCCGTCCCCTCTTTCTTCTCCTACACCTCCTTCCATAGCTGTAGTCGTTGCAATAGACTGGGTTGTTGTAGCGGTCGAGGAGGTCCAAGTCCGATTTTTTCCCAAGCTTTTGCAACCCCCTCTGAGTACCCCTTTGGGCTTTTTTCTTGCTCCTGTAGTAGTAGTGTGTTCTCAAATCTGTATTATGTTTCCTCTGACCGACTTTGTGAAAAGTCTTCCTCCAATACGTGTTTTGTTCACTATGTAAGGAGCCTGTAATTCCTGTAGTGTTTATATTGCTTGAAATTCCTGTTATGCCAGCGATGAGAGGATAAGACTTCCTCCCCCGTATTTCCAATGGTAGTGGGAAGGAACCATGAAAGAGTCTTAGGGGAGAAGGGGCCAAACCCTAGAAGGGGCGGGAGTTCACTGATGGCCCACTCGCTGGGGACGATAGCTGCACTATGGTACAAAAGTTAATCCTGGGGGCAGTCTAATGAAAATATTAAAATTCTCTACTGGAATTTGGCCGGAATTAAAAATAAACTACTATGCCAGATTGGGGATCATTTGTAGAGAAGTATGATGTTTGCCTAATGCAGGAGACGTGGGCGCTGAAAGAGAACCAGAGGGGAGGTTTTGCCACTTTTAGTATATTGGCTACAACGAAGGGTAGGGGCAGACCATCGGGGGGATTAAGCATCTGGGTGGGTACTCACCTGGGTGCTAATGCAGTGCAGATACCCACAAATTCTCTCGATGAACAATGTGTCCTTTTAACGCTCCCAGATAATACACAAATTACCCTACTTTTCAGGCAGCTTTAGGATGAGTACATTTACTGTGGACCAGATATTCAGACTTCAAGTCTTGTATTGGAAAATGGTGAGTGTGGAGGATGGCAGCCTCTACCTCATTGTCGTTGACCTGAGGTGTGCGTTTGATTTGGTCCCTAGGGATAAACTGTGGAGTGTACTGCTCGATCTTGGCCTGGCTCCTACCTTATTCTGTCTATATATTAATGGGCTCATAGACCACCTACTTGGAGTAAAGGATACCGATGCCCCGAGGCTAGTCTCAGGTTGGGTGCCTGCGTTGATGTTCGCGGACGACACTTTGTTGTTGTCCAAGACATCAACGGGCATCCAACGAACCCTGGACGGCTTTGCTGATTTCTGTGCATTGAGAGGCCTGGAGATAAATTTAGATAAAACTAAATTTATGATTTTTAATCCTCCTAGGCAGACACTTTTGAGTACTTGGGTATTACCCTCACAGAACACCTGGAATGGGATACCCAGTTAGCAAAGGCTGCTCTTAAGTTAACCCAAGTGATGGGGGGATTCAGAAAATGCACAGAGTGTCTGAGTTTTAGCCAGCTGCCCCTGTCATTGAAATTTACAAACTTCAGGCTAGAGTGGCCTCTTTGTACGGGGCAGAACTCTGGGGACACCAAACGCCCACTAACCACATGAAGGTAGAACATACATTTATGAGGAATTTATTGGGTCTTCCAGTGAGTACTCCTTTAGTACCCCTCCGTATGGACCTAGGGCTACTCCCTATTGAGGAGTAGCCCTAGTTCAGTGCCTGAACTTGCTCATTATAAAAACAAATTTTGGGAGATTTGGGCTGTATTGAGAACTAAGAAAATCCAGTGGCTAACAGTACACACATTGAGTCAATTAGCAATAGGATTGGCCTAGGGAACTCTAGGAAACACCTGAGTTCCACAGTTGGAAGATTGACTATTGAGTTTCTTCAAGTAAAAGCAGATTATAAAAAGGAAGATTTTTTAGATTTGATCTATCTATCACTGGCGAGGAAACTATACATGCAATTCAGGATGGGTAGTCTTCCGCTCAAGGCGTTTACTAGCAAATGGGACAGTAATAGGAACACAGAGTGTCCAGCATGTAAACACAATCTTGAAAATGAAATTCATGTCCTTTTTTTCTGCCCTGCTTATCAGGCTGCTTGGAAACGTTGGGTGATATCAATTTGCAGAAACCTTGGTTTCAGTCAGTGCGCTCAAGTTTTTAGAGTCCTAAAGTATGACACCCACCCCCCCATTATTTTTGCCGTCTCGACTTTTTTAAACGGTATGTGGCATAGACGTAGACATTTTTTAATGATTTAACTGGACAGTAGGAATATTGGTATAAAATGTAATGAACTCTTTCGATAACTAATTCAATGTTTAATTTGTTTTTATGTCGGGATGGATTACGCCATAGTTTTAATCTCTGTGAATAATGTGTATATATATGATTGAGATTGACCACCTTGTATTGTTCTATGTTATTTAATCTTTTTATCCTTTGTTATGCATGTATTTTATCATGTACTTTTATGATCCGTAGTGACCGAAATTAAGTTATCGAATGACACGTTTTTCTTTTCTATTTTTAAAACTAATTTAATGTACTACTAAATGTTTATTCTCTCTGCGGGCAGATAGGCAAGTGAAATTGTGTAATTACTGAATCTCTGTACTGTCACTTTGTTTCTTCATAGTTAGTAAGTTGTAGTACTACTTTTCAGTAACCTAACCATCCATTTAGCAAGCTACTTCATGCATGCAGTAGTGCAGGCACTTCCTTTATGTCTCTTAAAAGATTTATGGATATATTTGTATCCAAAGATTTTTTTTCTTCCTTTGTTGTTTGTCCATGCTGTGTTTTTTTTCCTCTCTCCACAAAACTTTCCGAAAAACCCCCATTCCCATCCAATTTTCAAACATTAATCCTCTTCCCCCGGGCTGTGTGGTTTTCATTGAGGTATGACTAAATGACAACAATAATTCCACACACTTGCTGGGGAGGGTAAGGACAAAGCAACAAAACAGACATTTCAAGGATGGTAAAGGAATCCGAGGATATGTTCTTACTGTGTACTGTACTATCTATTGTACTGTTCTAATGCTACGCTCAGGCCACTCAATGTTTCATTTCCTTTTTTTTCATATGCTGCTACTGCCAGTGTGTAGTGTACCACTACTACCACCACCACTGCAACGATGACATTTTATCTGTCCAGGATTCAACCTTAATCGCCATTTGCCATGCACCCAGCCCTATGCCTTGCCCTATTCTCAAACACAAATCACAGGTAAGATAAGCATTTTGGGGGAGGAATATTAATGGAGTAGGAAGAGAGGAGAGACTGACGGTAGTACTAGTAGTAGTAGAAGAGCTTTATTCGATTTCACAGAATATACAATCATAAAAGCAGCAAATTCATTTCACAAGCAGTCAAATTTCATAGATACAACTTTTAAAACCAAATACATAAATATTAAAAACTGATTAAACTTTTCCTTTTCCTCAAAATGCTTTTCAAAAAGCCTGTCATTGTAGCAACACAGTTTACATCATTTAACGATTGTAAAAACAACAATGCCGAACGGCATTGTCTCCAGGTCCCTTGTTTTTTTAGAAGTGGTTTTATCCATCTAGACCTTTCTATAGCATAAAATTTACAGAAACATATCACAAGCAGGGTAGATTGGTCTGACGTGTAATCGCATGGATGAATGTAATTAGGCGAAAAAAGACGTCAAATCTAAATCTTGTCAGTAAATACCTGTCAAAGCCGTCTAAACACCAAATTAAATAAGGTTGAATTGTACACGTTGCTAAGGTAAGTTGATGTTGCAATACTGTTTTTTTGTTTATTTCTAAACTTAACCTTAATGATTCTAGGTAGTTCCAACAGAGCAACTTTAAATCCTTCCTCTTTATATTGCTGATGGATTCAGGATGTCCAAAAAACTTTGGTTTCCCCAGATCGTTAGTAAACTTACAGATATAGGACAGCCTTGGTATCCTGATAGCCTTGTCCAAGCCCAACAAGTAAGAAATGATGTTTCTGTTTATTACAAGATCGGGCGAAGTCCAAACTCTGTGCCATAATAATATAGGTTGCATACTAATCAGATCGCTAATATAGCGCATGCCCAGCTCCGAATGACACTTAAAAACAGAAGAACTTTGAGGAATAGCTAAAATGAATCTTACAAAAGCATTTTCTACCTTTTGGATTGATGAGGAGCCGTGAATTCCCCAGACGCCTGCCCCGTAGATGGCAGTACTTATGCCTGGTAGATCTTTAACAGGATTTCAGGGGGTCTTTTCCCCATTTTTTGGGCAAATATCATGAGTGCGGCTGTGGCTCTTTTAAACATTAGTGACCTACTTCTGATTGCTTGACCCCAGGAGCCTGAATCCTCTAATACGATACCCAGGTAGGAAAAAGTTTTAGTTGGTGCAATTTTCTCTTTTCCAGCGAAAAGAGAACAGTCTCTGTTCTTTCGTCTTCCGCAGGTCATAACAAAAGTTTTAGTCACATTAAGTTTCAGGCCCCTGTGATCCATAAAGTTTATGTATGTATCTAATGCCGTGTGTAGGCCTATTTGTGTTCTAGCCAATATCACGGCCTCATCCGCATACAGGAGCGACACAATCTGTTTATGTTTTACCTGCGGGGAATCTTTGACCTTAGCCACCAGTTCTTTTTCCAGATCGTTAGTATATAAGGAAAAAAGAAAAGGGGCGAGTACACAGCCTTGACTTAATCCTCGCTTCACATGGAACGACTTAGTACATTCCCCATTAACCCCGTATCTCGCATTTGCCCTAGCGCCTGCATAAAGTTGTCTTAAAAAGGATATTAACACCTCATCCACCTTCATATCTCTTAAAATCTGCCATAATCGGCTGTGGATTACACAATCAAACGCAGCGCTGAGATCGACAAACACTGCATACAATTTGCCGTCCTTTGCCCGCGTATATTTTCCTAATAACATGGAAAAATGTAAAACCTGCTCTAAAGTACCCTGCCCCTCCCTGAACCCATATTGTACCGAGGATAATATATTTTCATCTACTGCCCATTGCTGCAAGCGATTCAGTATAACCGTACCCTTAACTTTCATGAACAAATCTAAAAGGGAGCAAGAGGGGTTTTCGCGGTCCCCTTTTTTAAAAATAGGTATAATTACAGAATCAGACCAGGTTTTAACTAGACCTAGTTTGCAGCTTGCCTCAAACACTCGCCTAAGCAATGGTCACCATAGTTCTATTATGTGCTTGAATAGATCAATTGGGGTGCCATCAGGGCCTGGAGCTTTGCCACTCTTGCTTTGTTTGATAGCTTCCATAATTTCTTTATTGCTGATAGTTATGTTAATTTCCACAAATTTATTAGGGGCCTCTTGGGTTAATTACCCCATATATACGATTTTATTAACCCCTCCTGGATTATAGACTTCTGAAAAAAAGTCTATCCATGTGTCTTCTGTTATCGCGACCTCAATTCTCGCATTATCCCCTGGACTAAAAAAAGGTGCATTGACTGCTCCCCAGAAAGAGGAACTGTCCCTTTTTAACAAAGCCTCATATAGATTAGACCAAGCCTCATTTTTAATTTTACGCTTACAGATCTTTCTAGCTATATTATATTCCTTCCTGCACTTTTTTATTTCTTCGTGGTTTCTCACAGTATTATGGAGGGCCCTTTTCAGTAGTGAGTAAGCCTTTGTACTAGTCGAATCAAACCAGCTATTCTTACAGATTTTAGGATCTCTGTTTGGGCGCTGTAATTGTTCTTGTTTTATCCTGGTAATATCTGCAAAGGTGTCCAATATATCTGAATGTGAAGTCTCCTCCTGTAGACACTTCGTGATCGGTAAGATCGCATCCTTATTTATTTTTATATTGGTGACCTTCGGATCACTCTTCACCCATCTAATGCCGTATCCGTTTTGCCTACCCACTGCGCATCCTTTAGTCCAGGCTAATCTTTCTACCAGGGAACGTTCCTTATCCTGTGGGAGTAGAATACAAAAACGAAGTGGGAGATGATCACTAATTCCTATTGTGTGAGTTACGAAGTCAGCTATCCAGGTTGCATGTGTGTTAGAAATAGCAATGAAGTCAATCAGGGTGCTGTGCCCTCTACCCACAAAAGAGGGGCTAAAGTCCACAGTAGGTATACATAACCTGTTGACAAAACCCAAGTTATGAGTAGCCATCACCTTGTTAAAGGAGTCGCCCCCATTAGGATGGGAGAAATGGGGCTGGTGTTCAGTACCATCTTTCTCATAGTCGCCACATCCGCTCAAGAACTGTTGGCAGAGGTTATGGTTAAAGTCACCGACCCAAATAACAATGGATTCCCTCCGTGAATTATCGGTCATGATCTTAACATCCGCATTTAGGGCACAGACCATGTCACTTACTTGGGCCTTTTCTAGATTGTTATACATGTTAATAATTATTAGCTCAACCTTGGGAGATGCTTTCATAACAATAATCTGGTATTGACTACGTGTTTTCATTGTTTTAATCGTTACTGTTCCCATTAGATATGTAACATAGACACAGAGCCCCCCTTTGTGCCTCCCATGGCTGGAACAAACTGCTGGGACGTGATATGTTTTAAAACCATCAATATGGATTTCGTCCAGAGACCAAATCTCTTGCAGGCATAGAATATCTATGTTTTTAATGAAATCTGCCCAGATCGGGTAATTTAACTTAGAACGAAGGCCCGATATTTTCCAGAATGTTACCCTCAACCGTTCTTTAACAGGTGTACCTTGAGAACTAGGGTGATTGTTAAGCCCAGTCGATTAATTAAACTAGCTGCCTTTATGTGTTCTACAGCAGCAGACTGATTTTCACAAGAGGTATCCCCGCTAGTCTGTGTTGGAAGTCAATCGACTCCTTCCATGCCACGTAGCATGGAGAAACGGTTAAAGGTGGGGATACTAAAACCATAATGAGTAAAACTAGGACCACAGGGAACGCGAGAATTAGTGGGATAATCCAACATGGATTGTGGATAAAAATAACTTAGATCGTGCGTTGCAATTTCACCCTTCCCTCCCGCAGAGTACCAATCGTTGATGTATCTCACAGCTCCACAATCCCTGAAATTAACCAAGACAATGTCCCCCCTAAGGTCCTTTGGTCTCTTCCCCACCCATTCCAGCCTCCTAACATTAAGGATTTCGCCATTGAAATTTGCCGGAAGTGGTCTGTTATTACACAACCAAAAGATTACTTTATTCTTTAACTGATGGTATTCTTAGTGTTTTCCTTCCATTAGTTCGGGCACCCCAGTTAAAACCACTACGTATGGTACCGCCTCGGGTGGTAGATCTATCCTATATTGATTTTTTCTGCTACGTTTTTTAGGGGAGGACCAAATATTAGTTGTCTCAGAAGTACCCTGTTTACAGTCCTTTGCTTCTTTTCTCTCCCCCCACTAACAAACGCTCCTTTATCTGTGTCCAGAGCTACTGGATTATTTTGTCCTTGTGTGGGATTAATATCCCTACCAATCATCTCAGTGGGTAATATCTGTCCTGATATGATGTCCTGACTAGGAGTTATTTGTTTACTATGCCCTATGTCACCAATCAATGTTGAGTGTATTGCCGTTTCCACTTCTATTCGTCCTAATTGATCACCCATTCTTTTTACTCTTTCTATCAGCGGAAGTGTCAGTGACTTAATCAGCTATTCCAAGCTCCCCATCAGCTCTTTTATTGTAACTGTGGACGGGAGAGACTGTTCAGGGATTGTCTTTTTTATAGATGTACGTTTATTCCCTACTCAACTCTGCGATGTTTTTGATAGTTTTGCGCATCTATCTCCCTTGTTATCATTCCCACGCTTTCTTTTTTTTAAAGTGGGACCTGGGTCTTTAGATGTAGTAGAGGTGTCGATCTCACGAGTTACCAATGGTACTATCTCGATAGATGTATCCACTGAAGTTTCTCAAATCGTATCATTTGAATCCGCCTCGTTTGGGGATATTTGAATCTGTTGGGTACTTATCAGACAGTGGGGCTGCTTAAGATCTTTCGTCCCAGAGTTATGCTCGTTATCTATACTGGACCTCGGAGGGGTAACTACTAATCTTATGGCACCCAGCGAGGATCGCTTTTTATGTGCAAACTCTGTGGAAAGGCGTTTTTCTGGCATAACTATTTCCTTTTCCAACTCTGATGTTACCCTAGTAATAAAGCTATCTAAAGTTCCCCTTACTGCACCTCCCACCAATGTTGTCTTCCCTAGAGTATGACGTCTACTCATGGTATCTTCGGGTATGTAATCGTAGGATAATACAGCTTAAACAACAATGAAATAAATAAATACATTCTAGTGTGGTGATTACAGTGTAGAGGGCAATACTTTTAGACTATGACAACGTTAAACGGTGTACTTTTAACTCACAGTCTTTTGTCGTTAAATGTCCCGAACCCAAATGTTGGTGGGTTGGCCCAGCCTAGCCTTGGCCAGCCCCGGACGGCCACAGACGGTCCCGCCCTTGTCCCGGGCTTAACCCGGACGCTCCCGATCGCTCCTGCGACGCAGGTAGTGGTGCCCATATTTAAGCGCCTCCTGGCAATATTTTCCTGTGTGCAGCTTCAAGCCGCAAGGGCTGGTGGGAATTGTAGTCTCCTGGTGCTGAAGCTCTCCCCCACTCGGCGACCGCAATGTGATGGCAGGATGCAGCGGCGGGGGATGAGCGGGCAAGCAGCGTGAGGCGGCGTTTCAGGTCAAGAGTGACCCCCAGAAAAGCAGGTAGGGTGTCACCAAAGTCAGCAAAGTTTTGAGCATGACATCTTGCACAAACACTCGTCAAGTGTCAGCATGTTTCATGTGCCCATGTCACATGCTAAGCACCACTAAAGCATGGATGCATACTTTTGTTGTTATCTGAGGAGTAACCTTAACTCTGGTCATGGTTTACACTGGCTGACGCAGTCCACGTATATCATGTAGGCCAGGCCCATCCTACATGGAATGTGATGTGAGGTACCATGACACACAGCACACCATTTGGACCTTCTGAAGGGTAACCTACCTGTGCATGACTGTCCAGACACTTTTGCTGCCAGGCCCATAGCATTGATCTATATGTTATATGGTCCTGAGAGGCGAGTACCATAGAATACAGAACATCTTAAGCCTAAGGTCACAATGTCACTGAGAGCTACCTCTCTGGGGGATGTATGTACGTGTGGAATATTCATTTGTATACCATAGCACATCAGAATATGTTTGTGTTGTATGTACTCAAGAGGGTGGCCAGCCTGCTAACCTGCCTGCTGGACTCAGGCACACACTACTATATTTGATATACAATTGTTTGCAAAAGTCAACTTTTACACAATCAAAAATTCATTCTCAGAATTTTAATGATTTTACTGAGACTTTTATTGCTCAAAAGTTTCTTTAGAGTTCATAAAGCATCAACGTTATGTTGCATATTCAAATGAAATCAAAATAATGACATTTTAATAAACAAAGACAATTATTTCAACTTTGTATTTTATATACTATGAAATGTAGATGTCTGAAGCCCAATGCTTAACAGGACGTTTTATTGTCCCTTCTTCAGGGGTAACACTGTAAAACAATAAAACAAATGGATATCTGTCAGTTGTGTACACCGTAGCTTATCTATCAGCACCGCAACTCATAAAACTGGTGTGCAGTTGGATATATAGTGTGCATATTTACATATGTAAGATGAACATCAATATGATCCATGAAGTAAGTTACCTATGTACAAGGAGTTATCAGAGTTACAGTGATAGTAAGCAGGATGAAAAATATAGAACACAACACCAGCGGCAAACGTCCAAAGTGAACCCTTTAAAAACTTACTTCACTCAAGTTCAAGTAAAAAATGATTGGTCGCTCTGTTGGATAAAACACCTTCATGAGGAAACGTGCATAAACCAAAATATAAAAATGACGACAACTCACATGACCGTAACCTTACTTACTCATAATTAAGACTTGCAACAATATCCCGCCTACAAAACGAAGCAGAACGATAATGAATAGACATACCCATAATCAACCCATACCTTCTCAACTTTCACCCAACAGTTCAAACTCCTGTCAACCAAGCTTTTGTGCCGTATGTTTGAGTTAATCCGACTTCCACATCCTACACGCTCTGCAACACCTTTAGCTTCTTCCTCCTAGCTGTCAAAAGTCTCTTGATCAGATGATGTATCAACATGGTTACCATAGGGAAGAGTACACAAATGTATCCTTGTGTACCGGGTCATGTTCGGATGACTATCGCACAACTTTATTCAAATCTTACAAAACAAAATTCTATATCCACATCCGCACAATTCCTTGTTATTTTACGGACATAACCCCACAGCTCAAGGCTCCTGCATCGTCAAACAAACAAAATCCTAAAATAAACATGCTAAATTCAATAATCCTGTTTCAAGACCACATCAAAACATGCGTATTACAGTTGCCTGCAACACCGTCTCTTAACCTGTGTTTGGAACTAAAATTAAAATTGTGTGAAGCTTAATGCAAGAAAGAATAGAAAAAGAAGTTAACTAAGTGTTGAAAACATAGTCAAATAAATAACCTCTGTTTGAGACTCAAACTACATAGCATAAACTGTGCTTTTAGAGCATAAGCAAGATCATCAAACATTGCCCATAATTACAATACATTCATAGGGAATGGCTCTATTCAGTTCAGTCATTAAAACATATGTTAACAGTAAATTCATAGAAAACAGATCATTTCAATACGGTCATTAAGACCCCCTGAGCTCAATGTTCCCAAACGTTTTATCCAGAAGGTCTCCCTCTGTAGTAATCTTTTGGTAATATTAGTACCCGGAGCATCTGCTACTATCTCAATGACTTGCTATTGTGCTATTGGGCTGTGTTTCTCATACCGATGTGTTGCTAATGAAGAGGTTATGACCTTGTTACGTATTCTACTCTTATGTTCAGAAATTTGAGTCTTAATTTTTCTCTCCGTTTTTGCCTATATACAACAGCCCAAAAGGGCATTTCACAGCATAAATGATATTATTCATGTGGCAGTCACCTTTATAATGAAATTTCACTTTTTCACCTGTGTGTGGATGGGAGATGAAATTTCCTTGTATCACATTATTGCAATGTGCACAGTTTGTACATCTACGCATGCCTGCTGTTTCACAAATTTGTGTAGTTTTTCCTCTGCTTAATAATTCTTTAATATTCTTTGTTCTTGTAAAGGCAAAAATAGGTCTTTCTGTGAAAATATTATGGAAGTCTGGTTCTTGTTGCAACAGCTCCCATCTTTTGCTAATGATATTTTGCATGTTCTGAGAGTTTAATGGGAATATAGAAACAAAGACACTCCGTAGAATTTCTGGCCTGTGTTTTTTCTTTAAAAAGTTGTTTCTGTCATGTTGCAATGCACGAGAAGCTGATTAATCCAGTAACTTTGTGGGATAGCCACATTTCACATATTTTCTCTTAAATTCCAATATTTTCTCCAGGCAATTCTCATCACGTGTTACTAAACTTTTGATCCTCAAGAACTGAGAATAAGGAAGATGTTTGAGAAGACTAGGTGGATGAAAACTTTTGTAGTGTAGAAGGCTATTTTTATCTGTTGTTTTTTTAGATAGGTTGGTAAACAGTAGGTGGTTATTTATTTCCACCCAGACATCCAAGAATGACATTTTTATTCTGCTTAATGAATGGGTAACTTGAGTCCTGGGGTTCCTTATATTTAGGAAATCGATATTTTGTGTGAGTTTAGTTTCCGTGCCAGACCATATAATGAAGATGTCATCAATGTACCTACAGAAAAGTTGTAGGTCCTCTGCCAATCTGTATTTTGAAAGTTGTATTCCTCCTCAAATTTTGCCATAAACGTATTAGCGTACACCGGCGCTCCCGCAAATCCCATTGATGTTCCGTTTAGAGGGACAAATAATTTTTTTAGCCATTCAAAGTAGGTATGATGAAGGCAAAAGTGAGTCAGTTCAAGTAAAAAAATGGGATTGATGTCAATTTGTGGATGACGTAATAGTATACAACCATAGCCCTTCAAAGTGGGCTATGGATGTATACAAAGATACAACATCAATTGTGCATAGTATAGATTCTTATGTCCAATGTCAGAGTTAATCTCTCCAATTTCTGAATAAAATCTGCTGTGTCTTGTATGTATGTGTGCCAAGATTGAATTGAAGGTTGCAAAAAATGATCAATCAGTTTACCAGCTGGTTCAAAGCGAGATCAACAACCTGACACTATGGGTCGTAAAGGTGGGTACTCCAAATTCTTATGGACTTTTGGCAACATATAGAGTTTTGGCTTGCATGGAAATTTGGTGATAAGGTATTTGGCCATATTTTCATTAATACATTTCATACTTAATGCTTTATCCACCAGTTTTTTAAGGAGCTTAGATATTTCCACCATGGGGTCTTGATCCAATGGCATGTATATATCAGTGTCATTTACATACAAGTTCACTTTCAATTCATGAAATTTAGTGTCCATTAACTCAAGGGCACCTCCCTTATCAGCTTTTTGAAATGTGAGTTCTGTTGTTTTAGCCAATTGGGACAAGATACTTTTGTCAGTTCTACTCAGATTACAAGGCATGTTTTGTTTCTTTCCATAATTCAATTTTCCTAGATCTTTCTGTACAAGGGATTCAAGGAGATCCAACGTTTTATGTGATATTGGAGCCTCAAAAATGCATTTAGGTTTAAACAATTCTCTCTGAGGCCTCTAAGGATCTTGTGGAGTTACAGCAGTTTCAAGAACATTTCTAAGCTGCAGTGTCCTCATGAATTTATAAAAAGAGATTTCATTCTCAAAAAAAGAACCTGAGTATTTCTCAAAAAAAGAACCTGAGTATGTAGGCACAAAAGTAATTCCTTTATTCAAGATGTTGATTTCGTTTTTTGTTAGAGTGTATGATGATATGTTACTTATGAGGGTCAGGTTTGACTCCTCAAGCCTTTCTTGCCATTGTCCTTGTATTTTTCTTTTTCATCTCCTTGCTTTTTGTTTTCTTTTTGAAAGCTTGCATCTGGTGGGTGATCTAAATCCGATACCTGGGACAAAAAAGACACTTGTTGTCCTGAGGCTCCAGGTTTTTCTGATGTTTTCGCTGTGAGAGTGAGTTGTGGAAGTTTTATAGATTAGGTTTAATAGCTAGCCTCAATCCCCGCGGGATCCTTTTAACTCTGTGATATTGGATGAGTTTTGATGCGTAAAGTCTCTGATTAAGTTCACGTCTGGCACTGAATTCTAGTTGTCTTAGTTGGTGGCTGATAGATCCACTGTGTGCATTCAAAGAACTAACTTCCTGTATTAAACCATACATTTCAGAAGCTTGTTCTGTCGTATAAGCTTTTGTTGTTGCTCTGTTGTCCGTTATTGCTGCAATTGATTCAAATGACATTTCAATTCTCTATATGCTATAGACCAAAAATAGGTAAATAACTACTAAAAATGACGGATGGTCACACACTTCTGACCTAACAAATAGCCTTCTTATTTTATTTTTAAAGAATTTGATCAGTGTGCTGTGTACCTAAATACACCTAACAGCCTGCTAACCTGCCTGCCAGACTCAAGCACACACTACTATATCTGATATACAATTGTTTGCAAAAATCAACTTTAACATAATCAAAAATTCATTCTCAGAATTTTAATCATTTTTCTGAGACTTGTATTGCTGAAAAGTTTCTTTAGAGGTCATGAAGCATCAACATTCTGTTGCATATTTAAATGAAATAAAAATAATGACATTTCAATAAACAAAAACAATTATTTTAGCTTCATGTTTTATACACTATGTAATGTAGATGTCTTAAGCCCAATGCATTTCAAAACAGTTAATTGGACTTAAAAAACACACAGAAATGTTGCGTTCATTGCAAACAGACATGTTAGCAACTAAACATTTGCAAACATGCGTAAACATACGCAACTTAGTGATCCGAATCATTCCAGGACAATGCGTACTTAATTTTTAACAAAGGTGAAAAAGTACCAATAGCTTACAAATAACATTTGTACATACAAGCAGAAATGAAATTTAATTCAGCAGAAAAAATTCTGACAGCGGTCAAACTGCAGTAGCAAAAGAGAAAGCCCTTGCTCAGGGTAAACGCATTATGGTTGTTACACCTATACCTGCCTTAGAGGCAGTGACAAAAGCGAGCATTCCAAATGCTAAAGCTTTACATCCAAGATGGATACAATCGGTTAATTCTCTTGCTGCAACAGACGTTGAATATGTTTTTGACCCTTATTTAAAAACACAAGCATTTCTACAATACGAAGAAGAATGTCCTCTGCCTACTGAAATTCTGCCTCTAGACCAGTATGAATGTATAATATGTACTGCCGGATATCTCAACCCGCTACGGGGGGGTAAACAAGCCCACAGTGTGGCATGCACGATAGTTAAAGGTGCGAGGGCAAATTCTGACCAATGGTCACTAAAACACAATCTCTAGGAGATTGTACAGGTCAGTGCGCTGAACTACAAGCATTCAAGATGGCGCTTTTGAATACGGACCTTCAAATTCCCCACACTCATAGTGTGCGATTCGTATTATTGTGTTCAATCTTATAATGAATACTTGCAGAACTGGATTCAAAACGGTTACAAAGATGCAACAGGTGGCATAATCAAGCATAAACTGCTTTAGGAACAAGTAGTTCAGTTACGGCAAGGACTACAAAACACTCATGTGATACATACGCTGAGTTATCAACGTGATGGCATTCACGATGAAGGGAATTCATTGGCTGATACAATGGCTTCCGAAGCTGCAATCACTCGTTTAAAAATTAAAATTGACAGTGAAATAATGCAAGCTGTCAATGCTTCAATCTAAGACAGTGGTTAAACATTTACAAAAGGTTTCCCCTCAAATACTCATACATAAATAATGAATAATGAATGATGTTCTGTTTGCTCGAATCCCTGGAGGGGGGGATAGGGTAATTCCAAGCATGGAACATAGATTAGGACTAATCTTAGCAGCACATGAAGGGCTCGCTTCTGCACATGCAGGAGTGTCTGCCACAATATCGTTATTAAAACAGAGATACTGGTGGCCGGGCATGAGGAAACAGACCAGAAAATATGTTTTGGAATGTGAAATGTAACATGGAGAAGTACAGATATTTCTCCTTGTTTCGCCTCTCCTGGGAAGGTGGATCTTTATGGCACATTCCCAGGTCCACCAGTGATGGTAAATCTGGGAATGCGTCAATATCCATGGGAGTCGCAAGGGAACGCTATCATGTGCCCAAGTTAGGCCCGGTAGGAATCAGTGTCATTCTTACAAATACACAATCCTTTCCTAAAGACGCCTTCTCTTTGCCACAACAACTTTTGACACACACTTACATTCATGACTAGTTTCTTGGAAGCACCGACCCCATGAAACACTTTGTGAAAACACTATCACACTGCCTTGACATTAGATGCAAGGCCCCCTCATGTGTGATACAAATGTGTTTATTATTACATCCATAATGTTACGCAGCTATCTGCAGAACACAAACAATGGTAGCCTGATCACAAGCATGTCCCAAGGCAAGGATGTCATTTTATATATATAGTCTTTTGTTTTCATTCCTAATCCGAGGAGACAGAGCAAAGGAGGGCAGATTTTGAAGCATCTGCCTTTCCGATATTGTTAAGATGCAGCAATTGAAGCCCTTTACAAGCATAGACGGTGCCTCAGGCAATGTCTACACATCTTCTTTCATCCCGCCTTCAAAGGGAAATCCTCATATTTGTCATGCAAATCTCTTAGTACACAGTTGTTGGTGTGTGGATTTACTCTGCTTGGCATACAGCTCTGTGTCATGCCCTGAGTGCCCAACAGAAGGTTTTTAAATCTTGGCACCAACATCACGCTAATGTAGAATGTGAGTGAAGGCCCAGACATTTCTCTTGACATGGGTGTGATCCTTCACCTGTCTGAATTTGAACTTGTGCACTAAGTAATTCTTCATAGTGACAGGGGTCCAGTGATGAAAGCATACAAGCTTTTGTAGTGATCTTAGTATAAACAGTACATCTTATCTGTCTTACAGGGGTGGTGGCATACTGCCCACTCATCTAATATTGTACGGATACAAATAAATCCACTTCCATGCTCTGATATCAGAGGTTAGTTACCCAGACAGTTAAAGTTTATTGCTGACATTCCTGCGACTGGAGGGAGGAGAAGTAGACACAGAAAAAGCTTGCCTTATATCTGTTGAGGTAAGTTAGCTTCAGAGAGCTACTGAGTAGTTTCCGTGAATTCTAGATTTTGATGGATGGTAGGGGTATGTATGTTTGTATGCCTATATTGTAAACTTGGACAAGGCAGTGCAGAGGTGTGCAAGGCCGTAGATAAGAATGAAGCCTCTGGGCAAGATAAGCAGAAGTTGGGATGTGAGTGGGTAATGCATTGTGGTGTGGTGTTCTCTGAAAAGGTGTGACTTCAGCTCTTTCTTAAACTGGAGCAGTGTTGAGTCAGTCTTGGTTGACACTGAGATGCAGGTTCCAATCCTAGGTACACAAATGGGGTGAAGTATGGAATGGCAGTTCCTGTTGTCAGAGGGTAATGAGCCCTTTAGAAAGATGTTGGGCCAGATGTACAACCCAAAGTTGCATCTGCAAAATTGTTAGCGACCCGTTTTTGCATGAAAAATCCTAATGGGCCCAGGGACCACTACCTGCCCTTAACAAGCATTGGGATAGCCAATAGGTCTTTTCTTTAAAACCTTATTAAGGGTTTAGTTAACCAGCACAATATAAGGTCCCTAAGGCAAGACCTATTGGCTATGCCAATAATTGTTCTAAAAGTGTAAGGTATTGCTGGGAAGTTGGTCTAGTAGCATGTGTAATGTTTTTTCCCGGTGCCGAGCAATTTCCCGCCATACAGTGTCAATATACTAAGATACCATTTGGCACAGCCCTAAGAGGTAATAGATCCCCCCTTTAGGGATCTCTTTAACTGGTCTCTTCAAGAAACACTCTGAGCACAGCTTCCATATGGCCTCAAGACTAATAACTCAGGACCTCCACAGCAAGGGAATAGCATGTTTCTAGTTAACGGCAGGAAGGCATGCTGCTCCTGGAACTTAAGTCACGATGCAGGAGACTTGTCATAACAATCCTAGAGCAATCTTTAGTCCAGGAGGAACTTGGGCATGCAAGATAGTTTGGCTAGTAAGCAGGTTACCGCAAAGAGGTTTGATGTGGTGCTGTACAGTTCTGTTTTTACAGAGAATTCCCAATTCGTCATTGGCTGGGATTTCACATACCATGACCACCCATTCAAGAATGTTTGTAAATGAACATCCACCTATATATTGCAGAAGTGCAACACAAGAAGCTCTTGTGATAAATCATCTTCCCAAATGTCCTGCCACTTACCCGGTTATACTAAAATGGCTTGAACAGCAAAGCTTTGAAGGTCACAATTACAGAGGGGCCAGGATGGGACAGGGGTCTTTGTGTAGCCAATCAGGAGGGTTGTCAACGCTCTTCCGCGCTGACCTGGGACTGAACTGAAGAGAAACAAAGTAACAAGTTTCATTGTTTCTCTTCAGTTAGAGCCCGGTCGGAACAAGGATGGGGGCCAGGCAGGGCACGAGCCAGGCAGGGCGAGCTGGAGAGCTGTGTCATTCTATATTGCTCTACAGCTTGACAGCTGGGCTGTCCCACAGCATCATGTGAGATAGCATCACATAAGACAGCCACGTCACACCGTTTGCACACACACATCACTGTTGGGAAACTGGCTGCTCTTGCATAGACAGCCAATGTCGATGTTCGTTGTCACTACTTCATTGAATGAGATGGGGGAGGGGTCCAGCACAGCTATTTGAAATGTCTTGATAACATGAATAAATAAAACCCTTTAAGCATCGCTGAGGTTTTAACTATTACATGCCTGATAGAAACACGTGCATGCTTTAGGAGGGGCTTCAGATAGGATAACTTTTGTCTGTTGTGAGACGTGTTCACTGCTGTGACCAGAGTCTGGGCAGACTCCACTTACTTCATTGAAACTCACTTTGAAATGTTCACCCAGCAACTTAACTCCAGTTTTTCTTACACTGCACAGCCGCTTCACTTAAAGGAAAGAAAAAGTTTTTACTACGTTTTGATAACTCACCTCCAAGACATAAGTCCTTCCCTAGCCCACTTGCGGGGCGACGTCACTTTTGGTTTGGAATTATTAACTTTCTACTGAAAATGGAGACAACATGCAATGTGTGTTGGGCTGAAGCTATATATTAAGGGAATTACATATGGGTAGAAGGTACGTTTCTGCATCTGAAGACGTTTGCCATGGGACCTTGAAAATGGTAGACATAGATAGTGTGACAGACATCAGTACAATACGCAATGTGTCTTTGGCCTGATAAGAATGTCAAGTGTTGGTAAAGCAATAACGTGGAACGTGCCAAGGTCTCTGCAAAAAAAGAACAGATGTGTCAGAGGATCTGCGGAAAGAGTCTGTCAAAGGGGGCCCGGTATATTGGGAGAGAAAGGTGTCCTTGGAGGTCTTTTCACAAATGACTTGTGCTGTTTTTATGACATCATAAGATTTTAGGGCTACAATTTTAGAAGCATGAAATAGGCGAGTGAGTGCTGGACCTGTTTCAAGGCCCACTCTGGCAAATACGTTGACCAAAGGGAACTTAACCTTATGACATGCAAACAACTGCTTTATTCAACACATTATAAAGTGTCACTCCAAGTGTCACACATTAATGTATTGAAATGTCACATAGGCAAACTGCAGAAATGGAAATGCTACACATAAAGTGGAAGTGAAAACTTGGCAGATACGTGACTAAACAAAGACTTCAAAACAAGCTAAAAAAAGAGTGATAGCTTTTTGTTGAGTGTTTTTTTCATTGATTGGCGAGTTTCTGCATGTGAGTGTCTTTGGGGGTACGTGTGAAGGGCTGCAAGAATATATTAATGGGTGAGGATAGATAGATAGATATGTGGGTAATCACATGGATAAATGACATGGTAGCTGTGAATGGGTGAGTGAGTGTATCAATGGCTGCAACTTGGATAGGTTAGTGAATGAATAGTATAATGAGTTCGTATTCATGGTCAAGTCAGTGAGCACGCAGATGCGAGAATGGATGAGTTAAGTAAAGTTACAGTGCCTGAGCTGAGCTCTGCATTGCAGTCACTGTTGGCACAAAGTTGAGTTCAGGGTCAGTGAGGCTAGCTGAGGCTCCACTCTGGGGCCTCTCTCACATCTGAGTGGCCTTCTATATCTGGCACTGGGTGTAATGTCTGATATTTATATGTTTGCCTTGTCTTCATTGCTTTATTTTGCTTCTGAGAAAGTGTCACTCAAAGTCATTGAATGTCACTCATAATTACACTGAAATCTTTAAACTGTCACACGTAAGCAATCTGAAACCTTGGCAGATATGTTTCAGCTACATGTTTAGTCTGATCCAGAGAGCTAAATGCAATCCTTTTTAGAAGAGTTACCTTCACCATTGTATTCTACAGTAGAGCAACAACATTGTTGTGGTGTCACCAGGGCTTTAAGTCAAAGCTTTTTCAATATTATTTACAAGCCATAGTTGGTGCTTATTTATCTTATGCAGCTAACAATAATTGACAAAGTCAATAGTCCTGACTTCTTGAATGTATGATCTTACTTGTAGTGTCAAATATCTTGATGCAATGACAGAAACAGCAAAATACTAATTGGGCGGCGCACTATGCCAAGCGCAGGTTTTTAGCTACATGTTTTTAAGCCACACCCTTAATTACATTGGCTACGCCCCTTTGAAAGACCCCTCAGTTTTTTTATCCCACTTAAAGCTCTAATTATACTTTATCTATCATCCACCCGTCAATGCCTGTTTGTTAGCTTTGCCACGCTTGTTTACCCAAGACAGAATTCATGGAGGCTGAAACGTCAATGGAGAGAGGCTAAGAGGGGGATAGGGGTTCAACTCTGATGTCATGGAGGCCAAAGGGCGAGCGATGTCACTTCCTCACACCATGCATCTTATTGTATTAAAGATGGGAGGCATCTCTTCAGGCAAGTCTGGTGTGTCGTAGCCTTACCGGATGTGATGTTACTTGTCGTTGTTTGTCAGGAAAAGGGCATTTTTGTAATGCTTGCTCTTTGCATGAGAAACACATGTGTGTTTTGTTCTTGTTTATGCGAGTGACAGGGGCATGAGATGGGGGTCACACTAGTAATGCCCTAGATGACTTCATTGGAGAGTTGGGGAATAACTGACAATAAAGTCCAAGTCCTCTGTTAAACATTGGACCGGTAATCCAGGCTCGGGTGCAAAGTAAACGTGTTTGCATAAACAGGATTATTATTTGTGTACAAATTCTGCACACATCTCTGGGGACAAATTTCTTCAGGTGAAACGCAGTGAAATGTGTGCAAAAAAAAAGTGTAAGACCCCAGATCTGCGTGCTTTGAACGGGAGAAATCGCTCCTAACTGTCTTGTTCCATGGTTCAACAGGCAGAACTATGGATAGGGAAGTCGTGTCTCACCGGGGCAAACTTGAACACCGTGATTTTAATGCACAGAAATATATTGAATTAGAGGGTGAACATCCCCAAAAGTGTTCACCATTAATATTGCCAGGTTATCAGTAGGGGGTTTGTGTACAATGATTAATATGGGTGGCTTCCCTGCACCTTTGGTCAGTGTTCTGTCTCCGGCCGCATCTGTTTTACAGCTGGAATTTGGCAGGGCAGGGTGACTGAAAACTTTAGAACGGATTATGTACTTTTTATGTAATTTGAAGGGAAACCTGTTTTGAAGCTATTTCTTTAGTAACGTCTGAAAAAACTGAATGTGGAGTGGAATGAATATAAAATATGACAGTATCCAACTGAGTGCCTCTTTTTTGACAAAGGGGCTTAATAGATGGAAAGCTACAGTTTTAATGAGCTATGACCGTAAAGTGCCAACTCAATCAAAAACAAATATTAAAAAAACATACAAGACTTCAAAGTCATATTCGTGTTCACCCAAAATATTTACAATTCTTAAACCCTTCCCTTCAGTGGCTATCAAAGAGACCCCATGTGTGAAACTTCTAGCTGACCCTCAAATTGGAGATGTGTCCCCTCCTCGCCACCCCCTCAACATCTCTGCAAAGGGAGACTGGAACAAATGGCAGGGTTTAGAACCAGAAGCATTAGTTTTTCTGCCCTATAAGAAACCACTGGTCAAAGGTTCACTAGAGGCCAATGACAACAAGGGGGTCAGGGTGGGGAGGTTAGGGGTGCTGAGGAGTTCTTTCAGGGGATGCATGTTCTGTAGATTTGCTCAAAAAAGAAAAACATTACTTCCATATAGGCAGAACTAAAACCCACTGCAGTTTTCATTGTGCCAGGAAAACAAAATTGTTTGTCAGTGAAATGACACCACCCTTCTCTGATTTAACCCCTTGGGTGCGGCCGCGATTCTGCACCTGTGTGGCACTTTCATTGAGTGGGCGGGTTCATGACGGCCCACAGCCGTCATCAGCACACAAGCACCGTGATGCATGATGGCCGGGGGTCGTCATCAGCATGGAAGAGGTTAAAGGGAGAACCTCTGTTTCGGCTAAAATGCTGGAGTCTTTCACTGCTTTACATCCTCCCTTTGACCATATCACAATACTACTTTCTACTGTGAGCATGACCTTTTTAAGCTCCTTTGGCTACACCTAGGGACACAAAGGCTAGAGAACCCCTCACTCGGCTCTATTTTACCCTCAGTTCACTTCTGCTCCCGCAACAAGCAACCTAGAAGGAGAGACGGAGCATCGCACTGGCAGCCCACATCGTGAGCACAAATTAGCCAATAGCTACAAATGGTGTTGTGATATCACATGTGACACCCCCAGTCTTTCCTGGTTGTGCAGAGAACAGCAATCTGGGGCTAAGGGTTTGAGTTTACCTTTACAAGAATTATGAGAAAAAAGACAGATTGAAGAGTACTTTCAGGTAAATATCCAGGGCTTGGTGAAGAATTCACAAATGATTTGTGGCTTCTTGGCAGCCACATTTAACGGTAACCAATGACGTTACTAACGCAACTCTACGTTTTATTTTCTGCTAGCTGTACATCCAATTATGTCTGTCACGAATCACTGTTTATTAGCATACTGCTGCCTGGAGTTTTTTCTCCTCAAAGTTATGTAATCATATTGCACTGTTGCCATCACCAGGGTCAAAGTTTATGTCTTCATCAATTAGAAGGGGTGAATAGCTCCTGGCGCCATATCACATTTGAAACCTTCAGCGAGTCCTGGTGACAGCATCTCGCACTGTGGAAGGTGAAGATTCAGAATTGCAGAATGCATAGTGCTCATTCCACCACTAGTTCAGTACGGGAGGATGTCAGGATGAATTTTTCATCTCAGCGCATTTAAGTGGGTTGACGCTGCTCCGCTCCAAAGGAAGAGCCGACCCTGCCGGCAGATGTCAATCACCAGGCAAAGATCTGAATGTGCAGAATGGCTTGTCTCCGAGAGCAGAGACAGGGGCACGCTGCACCATAAGGATTGCCTGCCTCCTTTTCAAAGCCCTGAACCACAAAACCCCAGAATATCCAACCAAGAGGCTTTCCTTTTCTGGATGCTCCCACTCTCTACACTACCAAGGTGAAGACCATTCTCCATCCGACTCTTCAGGAAAAATCCACACTCCGCACCCAGAATAACCAGGTACTCTGACCCGCTGTCAGGGAACACCAATGGGAGTCCCTGTCATGAAAAGGTTTGTTTTTTCTGCGGCTCCTGTAGTTTGGCACATAAAATGCTATGCCAATGTAGCCATCACTCATACTGTCCACCGCTGGAACCAATGCACTTAGTAATAGTTTGACTCGTGTCTGTACCACCCCCAAAGATCCATTCCTGGTGGTTCCAGATCCCTGGTAGTTCCTACTACCAGGGATCTGGGTACTACCAACCTTACATCCCCCTGTGTGCAGGACTACTCTTGACTGTCTTGAGTGTACTCAGTGTGACTACCAGTGGCGGCCAGCACAGATCTTGAGTGGTGGGGTGGGAGGAAGGGTAGTAATGGGGGAGTCCAAATTATAAAGACAAAAAAGCTTACCTTATGCCACATCTCTTCTCATGTCAAGAACAGTACAGGAAGCACCCAGGCTTCCCTGAGCAATTGCAGCATTGTGATTGGTCTGAGCGCAATGGTTTGAAATGGGAGCCGGGCATGTTCTCCAAACAGGCTGTAGTGCAGCCGAGCTGGAGAACATGCAAAGTGCGCATGAATGTATGGTTGGTCCAAGATGGCCAGCCAAACATTCATGCGCACTTGGAGTAGGCAAGCCACTCCACCTCCTGCTCCTCTGTCATTGGAGGAGCCCGCCCCGTAAAGCTTTCGCACTAGGAACAAATAAAATGAAAATAATGTTAAGTTATCATTTTATTTTACCTTTATTTCACTGCTAAAACTCAGTGAGGCGACGCAACTCCACCTTAGCGGAGGAGCCGCCACTTGTGCCTACTTTGTCTGTCGCCCAGGACCAGTTCTCATTGTCAGCAGTCCCCTTTGGTATCCCTAACTTTCTCCTCGTGTACTCATGATGGATGGATCTGACACGGTTGCTGCCCGTCTATTCACTGTGCTTGCAGCAGTTATGGTCAATGACAAAATTGACCTGAAGATCCACCATCTATACTGCAAAGATTTATTGTTCTTTGTGAAGATGGTTGATGGTCTGTGATGGACCTACAGAAGCTGTGTTGTAATCTGGTGGATATGTCTGGAATATCATGACTTCCTCTGTCACCATGATGAATCAGAAATGCAAGAGTTGCTTGCTTTGAAAGTGTGCATGCCAAATAAGGTAATTGGCCCTTTTCTGGTGTCAGCTACAGCTGTTGACACATACTTATAGTAGATTCCATATTTTCCTCATGCCCATCAAGTTTTGTGCTTGGGTCCAGTCTACACGATATGCGAGATAGCCTAGAAAAGTCCCTCCTTCCAGTCAGTACCCAAACAGTCTTACTTGCCAAGTTGCCTGGATCTCTGCCTTCTTGCCCATGTGGTTTTACCCTGCCTAGATTCTGATTAACCCGGTTCACTCCCTGGCAGTCCTTCTGAAGGTTGGAAGCTTCTGGGTTGCTTTCCACTTGAGATGGTTTCAGAGGAGAAGAGTTGTCCACAACACGTGGAAGTCCTCCTTGCAGCGCACTCATGAACATCCTGCTATTGAAGTCAACAAGCAACAACCAAGATGTCTCTTACCCTCTTCAAATGCACGCCATCGAAGAGGTCTTTTGTCTTCCCTTGTAGTAGGGTGGCCAGTTAACTGCAGGTTGTACGAGACACTTGGCATTTGAATACCTTCTGCTAGTTGTTGCTTTGGTGCCCTCCAGGTAAACTACCTTGCCAGTGATGCTTTGTTTAAGAAAGACATAGGATTGTCCTCACTTTGAGTCTATCATTATAGTATGTATTTTTTGTGATTATCTTCATTCTCTTGTAGAGTGACGCATTAGACAATCCTTACGTACCACATGATCACTCTCATACACCTAGCACAGCCTGCTCCATGTGTAGTCCACGCTTGGTGACAGCCCACTGTGTCAACGTCATGAAGTGCCATTGTGGCTACAAAAGCAGACCTGCCCACACTTTTGGAAGGAGCTAGAATATCTCTTCATCCTTCTGGAGTGGACCAAGTCCTTGTGTTTACTTTTATAAACAGACTGTTGCAGGAACTGCATGAATAGTTTGAACTCACTGGTTTTAGTGAAATTCAATATATTCTGAGAACAGCAAAAATAAACTATCTAACATGTTGTACAAGTTATTCTATAGTTTGTATTGTGTCATTTATATTGTATTCTCATTGTCCCACACTCACTTTCCATTTTCCATCCTTTTTTCAGCTCTCTTTACTCACTCACACTGCCTTTCTCTCACTCTGTTTCATCGCTGTTCCTTTACTCCACTTCTTTCACAACCTCTCAATCCCATTTCAACTGTCTGCATCCCCTCTCTCCCTTGCACCACTTTTCAGCTTTCAGTCTATCTACTTTACTTCCTTTTTCTGTCTTTTCCTCCTTTGCTCTTTTACTAATTCCTCTTTACTCACTCACCTCTTTTGTCGCACTCTGTCACTATAACTCACCCATTCTCTCTCACTTATTTTTCTTTGCTTCTTTTCTTTTGTCTCTTTTTTCGTTCTCTACCTCTATGTCCTCAGTCCCTCAATCTCCTTGTGTTATGCTCACTTGTGATTATCTACCTTCTATCATTTTCTTAGAAAAACTTCACTGCTCCTCTCTCATCATTCTTCACCCCAGTTCTTTTACTACGGTTCCATTACTACCCTGCATTTCCTGTCTTTCAATGTCCTTCTCTTTACTTTCATCACCAAATCACATTCTCTCAGTACCACTGCTTTAGTCCTCTTCTCCTCTCTTTCCTTCATTTTGTTTCTTTACTCATTTTCCTTTCTTCACTCATTGTACTCCACTTCACTCAGTCCTTCCCTTAGTCCTTCTGTGTACTTACTTCCTCACTCTTTTTCCCTCAATCCTTCTATATTATCCTCACTCCCTTCATCCCTTCACTCTGTGACTCCCCTTCACTCAATCTCAGTTATCGTCTATTCCTCTTTCTTGTAAATGGATCCTCAATCAGACTCCTTTCCCTCTCACTCATTCCTCTTTTACTTACTCCTCTTTCCTGATTTAGTTTTGGTAACTTACATTCTTTTAGTATCTTACTTACCTTCAGTAATTTGCTCTCCTTCTATTTCTTTTTCCCTCTTTTTGTCCTTCTACATTACTTTATTTCCCTTTCTGTATCCTTCACTCTTGCTTTATTTCTTAGTACACTTTTATGATTTTTTACCTCTTGACCTGTGTCTTCTATTTTAAAATATATGTTTTACTAATTATAACATATTTTTTCTTCTGTCTTTCACAGATACAAAGTGTAGTAAAAACATGTAATTAAGTTTACATTAATTATATGGTAAGTGTGACTAAAAAAATGTAGTTTGTCATCCCCCTTTGCTTTAACCTCACTAATTTTCTCTCACCCTACCTCACCCCTGTTTTCTTACTCTGCTTCCCTCACTTATTCTTATCCTCCATGTTTACTTTTCTTTTCCTTACTTTCCTACCACATTCCACTTCTTTCAGTCTCCCTGCTCACCTACACTTCCTCACTTACCTTTTTTTTCTGGTTCACTCAGTCCCTTTCTGTCACTCCTTCCATTACTCTCTCTGTCCTTTCTCTCTGTCACTCCCCATGTCATGAGAGATGTCAATGACCATGTCATGAGTGATGTAATATGTGACATCATCAGCAGTGCATTGCAGGCGCGCAAGTTATAGTGAGTCCAACTAACTATAACGTGGAATTTCAATGGTTTTATGTCAATAAAATTTCCAGCTAACTATAACAGGTATGAAACCTATGTTTTTTTTCAGTGAATTTAATAGGTTTTTTAAATGCTAATTCCGAACTATAACTGGTGTGAAACCTATGTTTTTTTCATGATACATAGAGAAATGTTAGACGACTGTTCGACCAGTGGATATGAAGTGTTTCCTTTTTGTTTTGTTTCTTGTGATTTTATTGTAATTAATGTTGTATAATTGTGTGTTTATTTTATGTGGCCCTCATTTGAGCGCCAAAACATAATAAACTTAAACTTGAAACTTGAAACTAACAGGTATGAAACCTATGGTTTTTTCAGTAAATTTAATACGTTTTTTAAATGCTAATTCCTAACTATAACTGGTGTGAAACCTATGGTTTTTTCAGTGAATTTCATTGGTTTTTAAAATGCTAATTCCTAACTATAACTGGTGTGAAACCTATGGTTTTTTCAGTGAATGTATATATATATATATATATTACGCTCCCTGTCCCACTGAAAATCGGGGCACTCGTGGGCGGGTGCAGTTTGCGGTAATGGGTACCCGCAGTAACACTCTTGCTCCGCTTCAGAAATTATCTCTTCTAAAGAACTGCACTCGTGGGACCAAAGGTTTTTGCGGTGCTCACACCAGAGGTTTATTCACAGTTATTGACAAACGCGTTTCAGCATACGCCTTCCTCAGTGTCAATTGCATTGTGGAAACTGTCCCGGGATATAGCGGTAAACAATCATAGACATGGTTGACGGACTTTACTGTTTATGGGTCGCGCCATCTTTGAACATGTAAATACACTTCACAATAGGTGCATATTACCCCTGTTGGAAACAAAACAGAGCAAATACAGCCGTGTATCGGCATGGTTCCCCGTATTTATGCATCCGGGGAAGATGTCCATTTCGGTTTCCAGAGTCTGTTTTGTTTCCAACAGGGGTAATATGCACCTATTGTGAAGTGTATTTACATGTTCAAAGATGGCGCGACCCATAAACAGTAAAGTCCGTCAACCATGTCTATGATTGTTTACCGCTATATCCCGGGACAGTTTCCACAATGCAATTGACACTGAGGAAGGCGTATGCTGAAACGCGTTTGTCAATAACTGTGAATAAACCTCTGGTGTGAGCACCGCAAAAACCTTTGGTCCCACGAGTGCAGTTCTTTAGAAGAGATAATTTCTGAAGCGGAGCAAGAGTGTTACTGCGGGTACCCATTACCGCAAACTGCACCCGCCCACGAGTGCCCCGATTTTCAGTGGGACAGGGAGCGTAATTTGAAGACGGGCACCGCTGCAGAAACCCGATCGCGCAACCGCTAACCAGCAACCCGGAGGAAACAGCCGAATTGGAAAGGACGAGACGGAATCTGCATACCTCACGGTGAGAGCGCGAGCCCGGATCTACACGAGCAAGGGCGCAGTGGCAGCAGGGCGACAGTGGTTGACCAAACGGGTGCTCACACCTTTTCACTAAACTATCAGTGCAAATCCATGACAGGATATGTATTGTGAAGACACGCGCAGGGATGCAGCGAGGGGAATGTTTAAAAAACAGGAGGCTTTGACAGCAAGCTCCAGTGCAAGCGCAGCGCCCCAGCCACCAAAAACGAAACTTAACGAACTCTTGGTGAAACTTGAAAGGCTACACGAGAGAGAAATCCGTAAGTGGTGGGAGGCTACCAGCCTCCAGAGCTACATTGACGATAAGAGAGTACCAAGGGGCTTAAGAGTGTATACCATCCCCTCCTACGAGAATCCGGATCCCCAACTCCTAACAGACTGGGATGAACATACCGCACACTACTGCGAAGGAACTCTGGCAATACTAGTAAAATACGCGTGGAGTGACCGCGAAAAAACCCTGGCCGAGATAGAGTCACTAGAACAGGAATTGCTAAAGGAGGAAAAACCTGAAAGATTAACGACTCTCAAGGATCAACTTAAGGCCCGCCTGAACAAATACGAGGAAAAGATCAAAAACCGTAAACAGGAGAAATATATAAGGGACGAAAACGACTACCTATCCGGCAGAATTTTAACGTATGCCAAGAAGTACGACGCACCGAGGAAGGAAGTTGACCGAAAAAGAGCACAAGGCAAAGCCTCCCCACTCAATACGTCGGAATCAGAGGTTACCGACAGCGAAACGGTAGACGAACAGAGAAGAAGACCCACAGCCGGGAAACAAAGAGGAGGACGGATACCTACCCTTCCTCCTTTTCACGACGAATGCACAGTAATCCGCCAGTCATGGCTACGAGGCGGCAAGAACAAGCCTCCGGAAAACGAAGCAGGAGAAGAACGAGAAGAGCAGGAGGAGGCAGGAAGAGGAAGGGCCCAAAGATGGAGGAGCAGGAGAAAGCCCAACAAGAGATAAATACCACCCACGGAGACGACCTCACTGTGGTTAACCTGTCGGAGAGACGGTTAACGGAAGTTGAACAGAATTTGCTGAGCAGGGGTTTAAGCTTCTGCCCCAACAACAAAAGCGAATATACACAGATGAGGATTGACCTACATGCATTCATAAGGAAACTCAAGTTACATAAATATCACCAACTGAGAATAAACACTAAAGGATCTAAAAGTGTGCGGAAAAGGCTAACTGCTACTGACATCCTATCCTGTGAAGACCTAAGAGGGATAGAGAACTTGGAAAACCTAAGACTTGAAAGAGAGACACAGCCATCACAGGAGAATTCTATGATCATGAGAGCTGCAGACAATGAAATTGAACAGGAGAGAGAGGAAAGCGATTTTAAACCAATGTCCACATTTTGTCCAGTAATGCCGTGGGACGCAATAGACGCATTTTCCGAAACGGTTCTGAACGATTTGGTGTCTCTAAGAGGAAAACGAGAAACGTCACACACCAAAGACAACATTACCCCACAGGAAAGAGAAGCTTTACGCAACCTGGAAAAGGATGAAAACACAATAATAAAGCCCTCGGACAAAGGGGGGAATGTTGTATTACTAACAAGGGAATACTACCAAAAAGAGGCATTGAGACAACTATCGGACACACAATACTATCAAAAAACGGATGACAAACAATATAAAGAGGGCATAAGAAGGTATGATGAACTGGTTAACAAATGGTACAAGAAATCCATGCTGGGGAGTGAAGAAAACTTATATTTGAGAAGCAACAACCCCACCATTCCAACCTTCTACCACTTACCCAAGCTCCACAAAAACGCAAGGGAGCCCCCAGGGAGGCCCATAGTGTCATCAATGAATGGACTAACAGAAAACATGTCGAAGTTCATAGACAGTTTCCTATTCCCCCTGGTGACGCAGCTTAAATCACATGTAAAAGATACTAAAGATTTTTTAACAAAAATATCTGATATAACATGGGATTCTACTTATCTGATGGTCGTGTTAGACATAACCAGTCTTTACACTAACATCAGACACGACTTAGGCGTGACAGCAGTGGAGCACTTCCTAAACAAAAGGCCTGCCAGATTCGCTCTTCACAATCGCATGTTGCTGGAATTTACAGAGTTCTGTCTCACAAGCAACATTTTTCTGTTCAATGACCAACTCTACACACAGGTCTCTGGGACCGCGATGGGCACCTGCTTTGCCCCCAGCTACGCGAACTTGTTCGTTGGCTGGTGGGAGGAGCGGGTGCCCATGGTCCTTCAGACTGAGGAACAGGGAACACAAAGAGTGATAAAATGGCTTAGGTACATTGATGACCTCTTCATCGTGTGGCAAGGGACGATGGAGGGGGCACAGCAGTACATCAAAATGCTGAATGACAACAATTGTAACCTACACTTCTCAGGAACAATAAGTGCAACAACAACTGAGTACCTGGACCTGAGGGTAGTAGTAGACAATAATAGGTTACAAACAGCATTATACCGTAAGCCGACGGCAGGCAACTCCATTCTGCGAGCCGATAGCAACCACCCAAAAAGGCTGATACAAAGCATCCCGTATGGAGAACTGCTCAGGATGAAAAGAAACAGCAGCAGGGAGCAGGACTTTGAGACAGCCGCAGCTGGCTGCATAGAAAGGTTCAGCAGAAGAGGGTATGATCCAGTGTCTCTTGAAAAAACTTTGAAAAAAGTAAGAAAAATCAAAAGGGAAGAACTCCTAAAGCCTAATGTCCCCAAGAAACAATCCAAAAATGAAGGTAAATTTCGCTTGATTACGCCATATACCAGCAACTCCATGGGATTCAGAAAAATCCTGCAAAAAAACTGGCACATTCTGGGAACGGACCCCATACTGAAAGAGGACATTCCAACTAAGCCCTTGATCACGTATCGAAAAGCGAGGTCACTGAAAGACTCCCTGGTGAGAAGCCACTTCAAAAAGGCAACATCGAGAACTGGCAAAATTGCGGAGCTGGGGGGATTCTTCCCCTGCGGGAAATGCAAAGCCTGCACAGGATGTAAGAGGGTGCGCAAATATGACATCCCAGAGGCAGGAATCTCCAAATCCATCAAGAAATTCCTAACCTGCAGTACCAACTATGCAGTGTATTGCCTTATCTGCCCATGCGGGCTAAGATATATTGGAAGCACAATCCACCAACTCAAGATCAGGGTACTCGAACACCAAAGGGCCATAGAGAAGGCCGACCCAGCATACCCTGTTGCAAGACATTTTGATATGGTACACCAGCGAGACAGAACTAAACTGCAGTACTTCGGCTTAGACTTTGTACCCGAAAACCCAAGAGGAGGCGACAGATTAAAAACACTGAGACGCCTGGAATCGAGGTATATAATTGACCTTATGACCAAGGCACCAAGGGGATTGAACCATGGGGAAGAATTGGCAGTACATCTGGGGAAATGAAAGAATGAAAGAGACAATATCACACCCCATAGATCCAAGAATGAGTTTGTGTAAAGTTTAACCATATGATTGTAATGACTGGGATCTTTGATCCTTAAAATGGTGATGGGAAGCTGGGACACTGTAAAAGTAAATATATTGCACTGAAGCTGGCCAAAAAACGGGTCTTGCCAATACATGGCTCGATGGACTCTGGAAACCGAAATGGACATCTTCCCCGGATGCATAAATACGGGGAACCATGCCGATACACGGCTGTATTTGCTCTGTTTTGTTTCCAACAGGGGTAATATGCACCTATTGTGAAGTGTATTTACATGTTCAAAGATGGCGCGACCCATAAACAGTAAAGTCCGTCAACCATGTCTATGATTGTTTACCGCTATATCCCGGGACAGTTTCCACAATGCAATTGACACTGAGGAAGGCGTATGCTGAAACGCGTTTGTCAATAACTGTGAATAAACCTCTGGTGTGAGCACCGCAAAAACCTTTGGTCCCACGAGTGCAGTTCTTTAGAAGAGATAATTTCTGAAGCGGAGCAAGAATATATATATATATATATATATATATCATCCAAAGAGCACTCTGCATTTGAGGGCCACCCACGCTGTACATTTTCCATCTGTTGGCAGAAAGAAGGCTTGCAAGGAGTTTCCTTTCACGCATATTTATTCAGCTTGCCTCATTTTCGCGTTTCCAAACATGTTTCGGGCAGCATTGCCCTTGATCACTGGTGTAGGCAACTTCACTGGCAGCGTTAGTTCAAAAGCACACCTGCGCCTTTTTAAATGCACGCCCCTCCTGGCTTCCACTCGCTCTGCATTATTGTCAATGTAGTCTTTGCATAGTGCGTGCTGCCAGATGAATGCGCTGTTAATCCCTTAGTGGGTCTGCTTGTCAGTCAACTGCTGCTCACCTTTAAAGTGTTAATTTTCCACCAGCTGGCAACAACGTTCCGCATAGCGCTTTTATTCTTCCCAGCGCTCGGGACCTGCTGAAGTGCAGTGGGGCCTCTCACGATATGAGTCATACCGTAAAAAATCATCCAAAGAGCACTCTCCATTTGAGGGCCACCCACGCTGTACATTTTCCATCTGTTGGCAGAAAGAAGGCTTGCAAGGAGTTTCCTTTTGTCGTATTTTGACGATGGCTGGGTTAGCGCTTAGCTTTGCTACACGTTTCCCGCTTAAATTAGCTATACGTAGAAACACCATTTTGTATGTAGTGGCGGCCATCTTAGATCATGAGCGGCCTCGTGGCCAGCGTGCTCTTTAGTCCTTTGTCCGTTCCACTGACCACTCGAGTCTGCCCAGCAACAGGCTATTTTTAGTATTGGTCAAGCTCACACATGCGCAGTTCACACTGACCAGTCACTCCTTAAGGAATGTGCCGCAAACTGACCAGTGGGTTTGAAACCCTCCAATGAGCTGGCAGTATTCCAAAACATGCCCTTATATGTACACAATGTTCTGTAACTTTGTGCCGCGTGTTCGTTTTATTACCTGTAGAATTGTATAAAAGAAGGGGTCACACCGATGTTCGGTGTGATACCTCTTGAATTACCGAAGGGTGCTGTATGAGTGTACCACCACCCCCTGGGGTCTTAATAAACTTGTTCTTTGACTTTTACAGTTTCCGTGCCAACAGTTCTTCCAATGTATGTGGGTTATCTTCGGAACATGTAGGCCTTGGGAACCCGATACAACAAATTGGCGACCACGAAGGGACTCATCGGCGACTCGGATGCCCGAAGGAGAGGTCGTGACGAAGGTTGGGACACTCGCCATGGACGTGACTCTTTTGTGTTGCAGTCGGGGGTTGTCCTTATCCAATATGTAGATGACCTCCTGCTTGCGGCTGACTCTTATGCACAATGTGAAGAAAGTACGATTGCGCTGCTTTCTTTTCTGGCACAGAATAATCATAAAGTTTCCAAGAAAAAGCTTCAATATTGTAGACCCAAGGTGACCTACCTCGGTCATCTTTTGTCTAAGGAGGGGCGTGCATTGACATCAGATCGAATCCAAGCAATTTTAGACACACCAGTCCCCCGCACACAGAGAGATGTACGTGCCTTCACAGGGTTGACGTCCTTTTGTAGACAATGGATCATGGGGTTTTCGCACATTATAAAGCCCTTGCTAGCGTTACTGTCCAAAACTACACCAATGCCCCTTGAATGGACAGATGAATGTCAGAATGCTTTTGAACAGTTGAGACAGGCCCTTTGTTCTGCACCTGTGTTAGGCACACCAGACTACACGAAAGTTTTTACATTGTACGTGCATGAGAATGATGGGTGCGCGTTGTCAGTGTTAGTACAATTACACGGGGATAAGCAGAGACCATGTGCGTATTTCTCTGCCATTCTTGATCCTGTAGCACGAGGATTGCCTGGGTGTTTCCGAGCGGTAGCAGCTACAGCAGTAGCCATACGGCAGAGTGAGGGAATAGTGTTATCACATAAACTGTTGGTGTTAGTTCCTCACGCAGTAGATGCCCTGTTAAACCAAATGAAAACCCAATATCTCACGAGTGCACGGTTAACAGGATATGAGCTTACATTGTTGGCGCCACATATTACACTGAAAAGATGTGCTACTTTGAACCCTGCCACTTTATTGCCCTATCCGGTCGAGGAGGGTCAGGAAGAAAAACATCACGACTGTGTTTTCCTGACCGAGGAACAGACAAAGGGTCGTATCGACTTACAGGATATGCCACTTCCAGATGTGGATGGGGAACTGTGGGTTGATGGATCGTGTTTGAGGCTGCCAGATGGCACGACTTCCGCAGCTTATGCGATCACGACACTTAAGACAGTGGTGGAAACAGCTAGAATACCACAGAAATCGGCTCAGGCAGCAGAGCTGATAGCCTTAACAAGAGCCTGCGAATTGAGCGCTGGTTTATGTGTGAACATATACACAGACAGCCGGTATGCCTTCGGAGTAGCGCATGACTTTGGGCTACTCTGGAGAGAACGTGGGTTTCTGACTTCTCATGGAGAACACATTATGCACGGAGAACTGGTGCGTGATCTCCTAAATGCGTTGCTTTGTCCGAAGAAGGTAGCGATCATAAAATGTAGTGCCCATAAGAAGATCACTGATAAAGTGGGTCAGGGAAATGCCTTTGCGGATAGCATAGCAAGACAAACGGCTATGTTTCGAACTGACTCCCCCATGTACGTGACAAAGTCTCAAGCTGAACGATGGAATGATGCTAGAGCTGAGATATTAGATATTCAAAAGTCAGCTACTGAAGCTGAACTTGCGGCATGGGCAGTAGATGGGGTGTTAGATGATGAAGGGTGTTGGAGAAGCAAAGATATGGAGAAATGGAAATTGCCTGCAGCTTACTTGCAGGTGATGGTCCAAATGGCACATGGGTTGGCACACGTGGGGGCTCTTGCAATCACTCGACTGTTGACACGAGTTTGGGAGCATCCCGAGATTGCCAATACTGCTAAGAGAGTAGTGCAGACCTGTCTGATATGCTTGCAGCACAACCCTGGAAAGGGGACCCATACTCCGAAAGGAGGATTCATTCCACCTTCTGCACCATTGAAGGTACTCCAAATGGATTATATCCAGCTTGAGCGTTGTAATAACCTGAAGTATGTTTTAGTGGTGGTATGTGCTTTTAGCAAATGGGTTGAGGCTTTCCCCACGAAAGACAATACTGCTTTGACAACAGCTAAGGTTTTGCTCAAGGAGTACTTCCCTCGATTTGGAATTTGCAAATATCTGTGGAGCGACAATGGGCCTCATTTTGTTGGGAAAATTGTGGAATATGTGTTGAAGGGGTTAGGGATTCAGCAGAAGTTCCATGCTGTGTTCCACCCTCAGTCGGCAGGTCTTGTTGAGCGGTACAATGCCACGTTGAAATTAAAACTGGCTAAGATCGTGGCGTCCACGTCATTAAAATGGCCGGATGCCTTACCGCTAGCATTACTCTCCCTCAGATCAATACCCCATTCTCGAACGGGCCTCACACCATATGAAGTGGTGTTCGGAAGGCCGATGAATATCTGGGGGGTGCCTAAGCCGCGATTGATACATGATGTGCCTTGTGTAATGATGAACGACTATTTGGCACGATTAACAAATGATTTGCTTTCTATTCATCAACAGGTTCGAGAAGCGCTCCCTGACAACTCTACTGGAGAGGGCCATGATCTTCGTCCTGGGGATTTCGTGATGATTCGGTCGTTCGAGAGGACGAATAGCTTGGAACCGAGGTGGCGTGGCCCTGAGCAAGTCCTTCTCGCCACTCAGACAGCTGTACGAGTGACCAACAGGAAGCGGTGGATACATTCAACCCACTGCCGTCGTGTTTCTTCTGATCTGGCAAATCCTGTTGTGTTGACCGATTACAAAGAAATTTTGGAAAAAGAGAAGAGCCCAGCTGTGACGTCGGCCGAAGTTGAGGGAGCCTTCCCGGACCACACTGCTTCTGGACGAGAGCGTTATAATCTACGGCCACGATAAGAAGAGTTCTTTTTGTTTTTTATTATGACTGGTTGGTTACCGCTCCAGGTTTGTGAAACGGAAACCGGGAATTCCAAGGGGGGGGGATCAGTTCTGCCAGTGTAGCGACACCCGTCTTGGCCCGGAGAAGAAAACAACGGCTACCTCGGAGTTCAGCACTATATTTTTCTTTTTTTAGGTATACACGCATGTGTATGTGAGACTTTGTGACTAATTCGAACTATTTGAGACTCTGCAAAAACTTTTCAGAACTATGGCATCATCAGCATCACGAGATAAGAGACTCTTGGGTGCCATTCTCTTTGTCTTGACTATTGTGGTGATTGCTGTAATAGCCTGGGTAGTTGAATTTGTGGTGCCTGCACGCGAACATTTGCTGCCGACTACCCCGGCTCCATCTGAACTTTTCATTTCACCCTGCCTTATCACGAAGAACGGCACCGACAGACTTATCTGAACAATAGCTTTATTCAGATCCTACATCATACACACAATATGACAAATACCTCAAATTGCTGGGTGTGTGGGATGTTGCCTGGGCACCAGAAGAAAGGGGGTACTCCACTCATTCCTCTCCCGTTTTCGCATAATGGATCCTGCAATGCATTTTATACTCTCCTCTTTACTTTGAGATGGCCCACAAAAGGGGGAGTGCTTTTTCGTTTGAATAAATCGTGTCATCATGACCGGGATGGGTATCCACAAGCTGAGGGTACTCGATTTGAATATGAGGAATACCGCCCTGATAATGTGTCTGCTTCGCGAATTTACAGCAACCAGCGAAATGTCAATGTATCGAATGCACATGTTATTAATGTTATTGCTACTAAAGCAGACCTATGTATACGTAATAAAGGTGTAATTTCTGTTGGGAAAAGTGAATGTAACACCACACTCACGTTTGATAGCCCTACTGGCATATCGTTTGTGACATCCCGAAATACTTACTTCATCTGTGGAACGAAGGGTTATCACCAGCTTCCTTTGGGATGGTCAGGCACTTGCTACGTGTCTTTTGTATTACCGCCTGTATTCATTGCCCCACCAATGTATCACAATAATTACATCCTATATCATGACTTTGTTTTAAACCGTGACAAACGCTCTGTTGTTTTGGATGAGATAGATCAAACGGACACTACTTTGCAGCAGTATGTGGACTTTAATTTGGGTCTGTTCTCCTTCGTTGGGGCAGCTTTGAACAGTCGAAAGATCCGACGACTAACTCGTGTTGTTGAGGCTGTGGCTAATGATACTGCAATCGCACTTGGAAATATCACTGAAGAAGTACAGATTTCTAGAACTGTTGTGCTTCAGAACCGGATGGTTCTGGATGTAGTGTTAGCTGACCGTGGGGGGGCATGTAGAATTATCGGAAGTAGCTGTTGTGTTTTTATACCTGACAATTCACCGTCTGTATATGATGCTATCACTAAACTACATAAGATAGCAGCTGAAATACATCCAGATAATGGTACTTGGACTCTGTCAGGATGGTTCTGGTCAATACTCACCACCTGGGGATGGAAACTGTTAACGATTCTATGTATCATTGTGGGAATTCTGTTCTTCATTTGCTTATGTATCCAATGTGGCCCAGTTTTATGTTCTATGTGTTTATCAGTTTGTGTACCATCGAGACGAGCTCTTGCTCATGACAAAATGATGCTTCATAAAGAAGTAACACAAATAATGTTAATTGATATAGAAGATGAACACCCCGATTATGTCCACTATGAGGTAGCTTCAGCTAAACGCTAAAAGGGTCGTCTGTCGTATTTTGACGATGGCTGGGTTAGCGCTTAGCTTTGCTACACGTTTCCCACTTAAATTAGCTATACGTAGAAACGCCATTTTGTATGTAGTGGCGGCCATCTTAGATCATGAGCGGCCTCGTGGCCAGCGTGCTCTTTAGTCCTTTGTCCGTTCCACTGACCACTCGAGTCTGCCCAGCAACAGGCTATTTTTAGTATTGGTCAAGCTCACACATGCGCAGTTCACACTGACCAGTCACTCCTTAAGGAATGAGCAGCAAACTGAAGAGTGGGCTTGAAACCCTCCAATGAGCTGGCAGTATTCCAAAACATGCCCTTATATGTACACAATGTTCTGTAACTTTGTGCCGCGTGTTCGTTTTATTACCTGTAGAATTGTATAAAAGAAGGGCTCACACCAATGTTCGGTGTGATACCTCTTGCATTACCGAAGGGTGCTGTATGAGTGTACCACCACCCCATGGGGTCTTAATAAACTTGTTCTTTGACTTTTACAGTTTCCGTGCCAACAGTTCTTCCAATGTATGTGGGTTATCTTCGGAACATGTAGGCCGTGGGAACCCGATACAACACTTTCAAGCATATTTATTCAGCTTGCCTCATTTTCGCGTTTCCAAACATGTTTCGGGCAGCATTGCCCTTGATCACTGGTGTAGGCAACTTCACTGGCAGCGTTAGTTCAAAAGCACACCTGCGCCTTTTTAAATGCACGCCCCTCCTGGCTTCCACTCGCTCTGCATTATTGTCAATGTAGTCTTTGCATAGTGCGTGCTGCCAGATGAATGCGCTGTTAATCCCTTAGTGGGTCTGCTTGTCAGTCAACTGCTGCTCACCTTTAAAGTGTTCATTTTCCACCAGCTGGCAACAACGTTCCGCATAGCGCTTTTATTCTTCCCAGCGCTCGGGACCTGCTGAAGTGCAGTCGGGCCTCTCACGATATGAGTCATACCGTAAAAAATCATCCAAAGAGCACTCTGCATTTGAGGGCCACCCACGCTGTACATTTTCCATCTGTTGGCAGAAAGAAGGCTTGCAAGGAGTTTCCTTTCACGCATATTTATTCAGCTTGCCTCATTTTCGCGTTTCCAAACATGTTTCGGGCAGCATTGCCCTTGATCACTGGTGTAGGCAACTTCACTGGCAGCGTTAGTTCAAAAGCACACCTGCACCTTTTTAAATGCACGCCCCTCCTGGCTTCCACTCGCTCTGCATTATTGTCAATGTAGTCTTTGCATAGTGTGTGCTGCCAGATGAATGCGCTGTTAATCCCTTAGTGGGTCTGCTTGTCAGTCAACTGCTGCTCACCTTTAAAGTGTTCATTTTCCACCAGCTGGCAACAACGTTCCACATAGCGCTTTTATTCTTCCCAGCGCTCTGGACCTGCTGAAGTGCAGTGGGGCCTCTCACGATATGAGTCATACCGTAAAAAATCATCCAAAGAGCACTCTGCATTTGAGGGCCACCCACGCTGTACATTTTCCATCTGTTGGCAGAAAGAAGGCTTGCAAGGAGTTTCCTTTCACGCATATTTATTCAGCTTGCCTCATTTTCGCGTTTCCAAACATGTTTCGGGCAGCATTGCCCTTGATCACTGGTGTAGGCAACTTCACTGGCAGCGTTAGTTCAAAAGCACACCTGCGCCTTTTTAAATGCACGCCCCTCCTGGCTTCCACTCGCTCTGCATTATTGTCAATGTAGTCTTTGCATAGTGTGTGCTGCCAGATGAATGCGCTGTTAATCCCTTAGTGGGTCTGCTTGTCAGTCAACTGCTGCTCACCTTTAAAGTGTTCATTTTCCACCAGCTGGCAACAACGTTCCGCATAGCGCTTTTATTCTCAAGTGTCCAACAATCCAACAAGGACTCCTAACTTCTGTGAATTTTAAAATGAGTGAGTTCCTTTTGTGAATACCAAAATGAGTAAGTTCCTTTTGTGAATACCAACATGAATAAGTGCCTCCTGTGAATACCAAAATGGTAGTAAGTTTAGGATTTTGTCTTAAGTTAGTTCTGTGAATCGGGCCCACAGATCACACCAGCACTATAGACCTACTTTCTCGAATAAAGTGCCAAAGAAGAATTAGAACAATATGCATTATGTATTTTTTTTAAATGTTACAGGTTTTTGCAATTTTAGAAGCTTAAAAAAAATAATGCCCCCCAAAGATCGCAGTGTCAGTGTGTTGCCTTAGCAGAACAACCACACCTGCATTTTATGGTGTTAGGTAAAACACAACTGGAGAGCTGTCCAAAATGTCATCTTCAATGTGCAAATTCCCTTCTAACACAAAGGTGAACTTACTATTTTGTATAAGTTTTCCACATTTTGGGATTCACAAAGGTAAACGTAGACCAAGAGTCTAAGTGTACTACTGTTCAGTATTCATAAAGGTGAGTTACTATTACGCAAACACACTGATTAACAGTGTTGCCCAAACAAAAAGGACAGTACCTGAGTGTAAGAAGCAGTGGCACAACTACAAATGCTGGACCAAAGAAAAACTTGACAGGAACCATAAGGCAGCCATGAGGACTAGAGGAGGACCTGATGTCCAGGATTTGAACCCATTTGAGGAATGTGTTTTATCACTCATCCAAATAGAGTAGGTAGCAGGAGTGGAAGGACAGTACAGTGCTGCTGTCGAGTACCAGCAAGAACTACAGGGGAAGTGAAAACAAGAGACCATTTGGTTTCAAATTGTCATGTGGTATGGTGCAGCAAAACACTTTGAGTAATACATATGAATTTGTAATGCAACGCAGCACAGAAAGTCACCTTGCTCTGCTGCACTACAGGGAAAGAGAGGGGATGACCTCTATTTATTACAATATGGCACATTTATGTCTTTTTGGCTGCCCAGTGCCAATGCAGGCTCCCTCGCACCATTGTGCAAGGGTGCCTCCTTTGCATGCAGGATTGTTTCTGTGCAGAAACGGACACCTTCCTGCAAAACAACGATCCTGAGATGAGTATTCTTTCTATGTGTGCGGGGGAATGTAGCGCACATACAAAAAGGAAGTAACATGGAGAAGGACAGATATTTCTCCTTGTGACGCCTCTCCTGAGAAGGTGTTTCTTTATGGCACATTCCCAGGTCCACCAGTGATGGTAAATCTGGGAATGCGTCAATATCCATGGGAGTCACATGGGAACGCTATCATGAGCCCAAGTTAGGCCCGGGAGGAATTAGTGTCATTCCTACAAATACACAATACTTTCATAAAGACGCCTTCTCTTTGCCACAACAACTTTTGACACACACTTACATTCATGACTAGTTTCTTGGAAGCACCGACCCCGTGAAACACTTTGTGAATAGACTATCACTTGGCATTAGATGCAAGGCCCTCTCATGTGTGATACAAATGTGTTTATTATTACATCGATAATGTTACGCAGCTATCTGCAGAACACAAACAATGGTAGCCTGATCACAAGTATGTCCCAAGGCAAGGATGTCATTTTATATATATAGTCTTTTGTTTTCAAGCATAATCAGAGGAGACAAAGCAAAGATAGTTAATATTCAATCACACAAAGGAGGGCTAGTTTTGAAGCATCTGCCTTTCAGATATTGTTAAGATGCAGCAATTGAAGCCATTCACAAGCATAGACGGTGCCTCAGGCAATGTTTACACATCTTCTTTCATCCCGCCTTCAAAGGGAAATCCTCAAATTTCTAATGCAAATCTCTTAGTACACAGTTGTCGGTGTTGGAATTTACTCTACATGGCGTACAGCTCTGTGTCATGCCCTGAGTGCACACCAGAATGTTTTTATATCTTGGCACTATCATCACGCTAATGTAGGATGTGAGTGAAGGCCCAGACATTTCCCTTGACATGAGTGTGATCCATGACCTGTCCTGAATTTGAACCTGTGCACCAAGTCATTCTTCATAGTGACACGGGGCCAGTGGTGGAAGCATACAAGCTTTTGTAGTGATCCTAATATCAACAGTGCATCTTATCTGTCTTAGAGGGGTGGTGGCCTACTGACCACTCATGTAATATTGTACGGATACAAATAAACCCACTTACATGCTCTGATATCAGAGGTTACTTACCCAGACAGTTGAAGTGTATTGTCTGCATTCCTGAGACTGGAGGGAGGAGAAGTAGACACAGAAAAAGCTTGCCTTATATCTGTTGAGGTAATTTAGCTTCAGAGAGCAACTGAGTAGTTTCCGTGAATACTAGATTTTGATGGATGGTAGGGGTATGTATGTTTGTATGCCTCTATTGTAAACTTGGGCAAGGCAGTGCAGAGGTGTGCAAGGCCATGGATAAGACTGAAGCCTCTGAGCAAGAGAAGCAGAAACTGGGATATGAGTGGGTAATGCATTGTGGTGTGGTGTTCTTTAAAAAGGTGTGTCTTGAGCTCTTTCTTAAACTGGAGCAGTGTTCAGTCAGTCTTGGGATGCAGGTTCCAATCCTAGGTACACAAATGGGGTGAAGTATGGAATGGCAGTTCCTGTTGTCAGAGGGTAATGAGCCCTTTAGAAAGATGTTGGGCCAGATGTACAACTCAAAGTTGCATCTGCAAAAGTGTTAGTGACCCGTTTATGCATGCGAAATACTAATGGGCCATGCAAAATCCTAATGGGCCATGCACACTTTCTATTTAGCGAGTCGCAAATTGTTTGGGACTCATTAAATATGAATTGCTATTCGCTATTAGGAAGGGACGTTTCAACGGCGTCCCTTCCTAATAGTGACTCGGAACGCCAAGTATGAATGTTTTGCAACCACAATTACGGCCCCAAAATACTCGCAATTTACTGCCCTCTACAAGAGGGTGGTAATGCAGTTGCAAATGCAAGGGGTCCCTAGGGGACCCCTTCCCCTTTGCAAATGCAGGGGAAAATATTTTTAGGGGTAGGCAGTGGTCCCAGGGACCACTACATGCCCTTAACAAGCATTGTCATAGCCAATAGGTCTTGTTTTTAAATCCTTTTAAGTGTTTAATTAACCAGCACAATTTCCTTGGTGCAACAACATCAACCGTTGCATGGCTAAACACATATAAGGTCCCTAAGGCAAGACCTATTGGCTATGCCAATGATTGTTCTAAAAGAGTAAGGTATTGCTGGGAGGCAGGTCTCATACCATACCATTTGGCACAGCCCTAAGAGGTAATAGATCCCCCCTTTAGGTATTTCTTTAACTGGTCTCTTCAAGAGACACTCTGAGCACAGCTTCAATAAGGCTTCGAAACTAATAACTCAGGACCTCCACAGCAGGAGAATAGCATGTTTCTAGTTAACGGCAGGAAGGCATGCTGCTCCTGGAACTGAAGTCACAATGCAGGAGACTTGTCATAATAATCCTAGAGCAATCTTTAGTCCAGGAGGAACTTGGGCATTCAAGATACTTTGGCTAGTAAGCAGGCTACCACAAAGATGTTTGATGTGGTGCTGTACAGTTTGCTTACTACATCTTGTGCCTCAGTTCTCCTGAGAAACAAGATGGTGGCCAACAATTCCTGGTTTGGACAGTTTGGAATGTTGACAGATGACTGCCAGCCAATCAGAGGTGCGCTCACGCACGCCAGGGTGCTCACACGGTGCGTACACGTTGCCCTGCCTATAGATATATATATTTTTCTAATTTGATTTTCTCAAAAACTACTGGAGGGATTTACACCATTTTACCAAAAGGGCGTACTGCATACCAGACCCTCCAATTTTGGCAAGTTTGGTGTCTCATCGTCCTATGGAAAATTGCAAAGGGGAAAACACATTTTGGGCCCCCCCTTTTTTCTCGGCCCCCGCTTGATGAATCCCCCCAAAACGTTTAGAGAAGGAGCCTAGCGTAACAGGCCATCTTCTTTGAGAAAATCGCATACATTCAATAACCGGCGCCAAAGTTATTCCCAATAGAAGATGAATATTTCGTATGGAAACTAGGTCCTAACTATAACTACCTACTGGCGACTGGCAGTAGGTAATATATATATTACCTACTGGCGGTCGCCAGTAGGTAGTTATAGTTAGGATTATTTCCAATACAAAATCTCAACATTCTATTGTAAATAACTTTGGCGTCGGTTGAGGAATCTGCCTGAAAATTTCCTCAAATTTGCTTTGTGGCGCCCCGGTCCTTCCCTGAAAGTGTGGGGGGGATTTGTAAAGCGGGGGCAGAGATAAAAGGGGAGTCCCAAAACGTGTTTTCCCCATGTTAATTTCCATAGGGCGGTCGACCTCACTTTTAGCCCGAACAACTGAATGGATTTCCACCAAACTTGGCAAAATTGTAGGGACTGGTAGCCTGATGTGCCTTTGCTATGTCTCAAGATATGTGCTCCAGTGGATTTTGAGTAATTTAGGTTCAAAACAATATATATATCAATAAGCGCTCCCCGGTACGTGCACCGGGGCGCTAACAAGCGCGCTATGCGAGTTCGTGCACGGAAAGCTGATTGGCTCACGGGTGTCTGTCAACATTCCAAACAGTCCGGAGTGGCCGCCATCTTTTGTCTCGGTAGGATCGAGACACAAGAGGTGGCAAAAACAAAGGGGGAAATGACCAAAAGGGGACATAGTAGACCCCCCTTGACCCCCTAGGTTTGATGTGGGGGCTATAACAGGGCCCGAGGGTAAAAAAAATCATTTTTTTTTTATTTGCGCGGGAGGCGCGACCTGTACGCGCACCGGGGAGCATACTGGGGAGCGTACCATGAGCAAAAATAATGAAAATGCTAGTGGTTAGACATCAGCTCATTAACAATCAGCTCTCTGCATGCGAAGCACTATCAACTTTGTGTCATGCTATTGTGTAAGGAAAGAAAAACGCGCCAAAAGCGACAAGTTGGCTGGAGCTGCATGTATGTTATCTGTTGGATCGTTCGAAAATCAGTGTAGAGAAGAACTACTGTATTGACATATCTTTTGAAGGTTTCAGTACTCCATCTGAAATACAGCTCAAAATGTAAAGCAAATATTAGTGTAAGAACATATTTTTCTCGTATGAATTGAAAATATTTCAGTACATGGAAAACTAAAGCAGCAGAGGTGTGTGAGGCGCAAATAAGCAGCTGAAAGGGGAAATGGCGTTTAAACTTATAAAAAACTCATGCTAACTTTACACATTAATAAGGGCACATGTAGCATATATTACCCTGCTTTGCTCCGAGTACGTTTTAAAGAAGATAAGATAAGATATGCAACTGAATTGTTGAAATTAGAGTTCAATAAAAAGTTTAGTTTGAAATCGAGTAGGTGAGGAAAAAAAATTTAGTCCACATAAAACACGAAAATCTGACCAGCACAAAATTGTAATGTCCACTGTTAGTAAAGACAAAAGGTCTGTTCATATAAAAAAAAGTCCAAGAAAACGTGAAAAAGATAGGGAGGGAAAAAAATGTAGACGTCAATGGCTTGCATAAGAGTCATCCAACAACTGAGTAGGCGAAATAAGCAGCTACTGCTTCTAAAAGGAAGTCACTGTTATCATCCGAAAACATGTCAGCCATCCAATTGAAAAGAGGAAAAGAACATACATGCTCTTGAATTACCGGAGCCTCTAGTACCATCAGAGGACAACTCTGTGTCTTTTCTATGTAGCTGTGTGCCAAGAAATCTTGCGCCGCTGTGAATATATTCCAATGACCCAGAACTCCATGTATCGCTGCAAAGGCCATAATCCCTCCGTCGGAACAAAGTTCTTCATGATCAATTAACAGATTCATGAGATGATTGTAATTTACTTCAGGAGATACCAAGTTGCAGAGACATAAGTCCAGGGCCCACATGAAATCACAGTTCAGGCAATGAAATACAGGCTGCACACAGGTGACACAGGTGAAATAGGAAAATCGAAATGATAATCGATATGATGCACTCAAAGTCGCGAGTGGCAGGATGCCATAGTATTCAAGCATCCTCTGGCGAAATAGTTCTAAGTGCTCCGGCTCGTTTGCGAAGACATGTCGGACATCCATTTTGTAATAAACAAAATAGGAACACAAAAGCCGCAGCAACTGGTAGTAGAACAGGAAGTCCAGAAAAATAGGTCGGCGACTATGGAGTGAAGAGTAGCAGAATGACCTCAAATAATTTCTGGCAAAGAAGTCACTAAACCATTGCTTAGTAGTTATAAAAAAAATAGGCCTGCCTTGAAGTGGAGGATGTGTTAAAGATTATTGGAGTCACCTCAGCAAATTGTAAAGGAAGGTCACTATTTTATAAGGAATGCACTTCTCTTTGAATATTAGCTAAGTGAAAGAGATATGTTTGTGAACAGATGGTAGGGTAACTTGTTTTTGTGACAATAAGGCTCTTGTTCATGTCTTGTGATTCAACTTTGAATTCAAGGCCGGAATTCGCGGCCATATGGAAACATCAAGGTTCCCATGCGGGGGTGGATAAACTACATTCTTACAGGGAAGCATATGCAGAGTGACTATTACCGCGTAAGCTTTGTCGTTTAAAAACTCATAATAATTCGAATTACATGAAAAAAAAATAACCACTGTTGAAGAATAAGGAAAAAGTCGGCATTATAGCAGGCACTATTGTATCTTTGAAAAGACATGCAACATTACAGCGCTTGTTATTAGCTCAGTGGTTCTTTTGATCTTCTCTGATCTCGCATAAATTCAATGAATGTTCTAACCTCTTCTGGTTCTTTTATGTTTCTCATTTTTCTGGCACCATGTGTAAACGTGATTTAACCTTGTCATTTTTTTAAAAAATCATCATGCAATCACCCTGGATATGTAATGTTGTTATATCTTGTCTCTCGTTTGCATCGTTTTTTGGTGCATTTACACCCCACCATGTATAAACGTGATTTACCTTGTGTTTTTTAACAGTCATCACGTAATTATTTCGGACATGTAATGCTGATATATTCTATTTTTCGCTTGTATCGTTTTTTTGACACATTTATTCCTTACTTCTCACACTAATTTACATTATTATCATTACTTACAGTGTCAATTCCCTGACGAAGGGCATGCCATCAATGCCCGAAATGCATTGGACACATATAAATGACAGTGCCTGATCTTTACAAATGACGATTATGATCTGAAATGATTTTTTGAACTGATTTTCCAAATATTGAAATTTGATCTAAGAAACATAATAAAATGATCAACATCACAACAATGAATGAAAGTCGTTTTCTTGCATAAGGAAAGACAAATAATATGTGTGCCAACCATGGGATGCAACTAGAGTTCCTCTAGTCTCACATTCTCAAGTCCCATTTTATTCCGCCACATTATCCTGAGAGATGGTGGAAATTTCATTTGTACCGTAGCACCTAGCTGTTGAAGCTCTGACATCAAGTTTCCTAGTTCCCATTGTCTGGCTTGGGAGGCCTTCGACATATCAGACCTTATTCTGAAGGTCCAATTATCTTTATTGAAGTTACCTTTTTTCAGAGCCTCTCCCAAAATGTTATCTTTTAGCACATAAGTTTTGAAATTAACGAGTATCTTCCTCGGAGTTTTTCTCTCCTTGTTTTTCCCAAATGGGTGTCTGTGTGCTCTCTGTATATGTACTTGTAGTAGTGCCTTGTCTGCCCAAGGGAAATATTCTGCCAGTAGTGCTACCACAAATTTCTTCATGTCCGATCCCTCTTGATTTTCTGGAACATTCAAAATCCTGATATTGTTCTTTCTTGCTTGATTTTCCAGTGACTCCATCTTTTCATTCATTATTTACTTTCTTGTCTCAGGGAATTTATTTCTTTCCGATTCTTTTCCACCCTTTTGTCCAGGGCGGCCACTTCACTTTCTACCACCGTCACTCTGTCGCCCAAAGCGTTTAGTTTATTGTCCAACTTTTCACAGACTTCCTGAATTTTATCTTGTTTGGCCTCAGAGATAGAGAATTTTTCCTTCATTTCTGTCCATATTTTTTCTAGAAGCTCCTCTGTTTGATTTTTCTGAGATTCTTTTTGTCCCCCTTGTGATCTTTCCTCATGTTCTGTAGTCTCATGCGTTATTTCTACGGTGTTTTCCTTTTCTCCCCCCTCCGCCATGAGTACTTCTTGGGGCTTAATTACTTCTTCCTGCTTGGTTCCTTTGTTAACCTTCCAGATGTCCTCCAATCTCTTTGTCTCCACCTTACTTTTGTTCTTACTTTTGTTCCCTTTTTTTGTACTATCTGAGGCAACTTTCTCAGATTCCAACAATGTCTGTGGGCTCTCAAAAAGAGATGGTGGTATTACTGTGTTGGGGGTGAGATTATCATCTTCCACCCTCAAATGTGAAAGGCTGTGTGAAAGAGGTTGAGCCTGCTTATAGACCTGAGATCCCTGTTGCTAATGTATTTTGAAATAGGATCTTAGTGAAGGTGTCACTTTTATTTTGGTTTTGGTTTGAGACGAGGAAACTATTTTACCCTTGAGGGTGGACAACCCACCTTCAAGAACTGCCTTGGTGCTCTCCCTAGTCTGTTTTCTGAGCTTTTTTTTATCTCCCTTGGAGATATGCCTTTAGGGTATTGCTCTTGCTTCAGGAAATTCCTGTTTCGCAGGCTATAGGTGGATATGACCTGTTTCCCTTGTAATTTTAAGGGCTGCCCTCCCTGGGCTTTTACTTCTGCTAATTCTGATTGAGCTAATAAGAAATCCTTTGAAAATCCTTTGAATGCATAATACTGGCTAAAAATGAAAAGTACAATGGTGTAAGGCTACAAAAATGTTTTTTATGCACAAGTCAAGAATCACGGGGTAGGGAGGCACAACGGGTTATGAAGATAAACGAAGGAAAAGAAGAAGGAGGCTTCCCCGGGGAGGGTGATTTACAAAAAGGGGGTGGTGATGAACAGAGTGTCTGAGTTAAACAGACCACTCTTACCCAGTCCAAAGATCAGGGCTTGATCCATCACCGTTATTTATCTCACTGCCCCATCCCAGCTCAGAACCTGGCTATATGCAAATCAGTCTGTCCCTGGCCCAGTGCATCATGGGAACAGGGCAGACCAAACTACCAAGCCAATTCTTCACCAGAAAGGAGACAAGCTACCGGGGACCGGTTTCTGGCTTTTCAGCCTTCTTCGGCCCGGCTTGCTTGAATCCTGATGGAGCAGTGAGAAAGGGACTCATGTCTGAGTATACCCTGCCACACCTATAGTGGCCAAAAACGATTTACAAAAAGGGGGTGGTGATGAACAGAGTGTCTGAGTTAAACAGACCACTCTTACCCAGTCCAAAGATCAGGGCTTGATCCCCGGGAGCTTGTTTCCTTCCCAGTGTAAGAATTGGCTTTTGTAGTTTGGTTTGCCCTGTTCCCATCATGCACTGGGACAGGAACAGACTAATTTGCATACAGCCAGGTTCTGAAACTGGGATGGTGCAGTGAGCTAAAAAACGGTGTTGGATCTAGCCCTGATCTCTTGACTGGGTGAGAGCTTTCTGCTTAATTCAGAGACTCTGTCCCTCACCACCCCTTGTTGTAAATATTTTTGTCCACCCTAAGCGTGGAAGGGTATTCTCAGATGTGAGACCCTTGCTCATTGCACCATCAGGATTCAAGCAAACCGGGCCGAAGACGGCTGTAATGCCAGAAACCGGTCCCCGGGAGCTTGTTTCCTTCCCAGTGTAAGAATTGGCTTTTGTAGTTTGGTTTGCCCTGTTCCCATCATGCACTGGGACAGGAACAGACTAATTTGCATACAGCCAGGTTCTGAAACTGGGATGGTGCAGTGAGCTAAAAAACGGTGTTGGATCTAGCCCTGATCTCTTGACTGGGTGAGAGCTTTCTGCTTAATTCAGAGACTCTGTCCCTCACCACCCCTTGTTGTAAATATTTTTGTCCCCGGGGAGGGTAACACACAAACAGAAAAAAGAAAATACAAAAACATCATAAAAAAGAAAAAGGGTGGGGCGCAAAATAGGGAAAAAAAACAAAAAATCCTCATACGCTGGAGCAGAATGAGAAACAAAACGGAGTTGCACTTCATAAACAATTACACAAATTACATGCAGAAGTGGAAAAATGGGGAGCATAAGTAGAGACATCAAAATACTCTCTTGGAATGTAAATGGGATGAGGACGAAAAGTAGGAGGAACAAAATCTTAAAATACATTAAAACATCAGAAAGCGAAATAATAATACTGCAAGAAACACATCTCCTGAAAGAAGAATGGGCTCAAATAACAAAGACCCTAGGCTGGATAGATACATATGTTTGTACTACACAACAATGCAACATCAAAGGAATTGCAATAATTATAAAAAAATCCTTAAAAGCTGTCATAGACTCAGTAGAAGTGGATAATAAGGGAAGATGGGCGATCGTTAAAATAAAGATTGAAAATAACCCGCTTACGATTGCAGGATATTACTGCCCAAATCTGGATGATGCAGACCCCTTATGAAAACTTTACTCACAGTTATTATTAGCCACCTCACCTATAATTCTGGGAGGAGATTTTAATTTAGTAATGGATCCCAGATTAGACAGGTCACCACCAGGAAGACAGGCAAATCTGCCAAAAATGAGAGAGTGGATTGGCTTCTACAAAAGAGATCTTGAGTTGATTGATATCCGGAGGGATAAAGGAGAAATCAAGCAACCTTTCACTCTACACAATAAAAAATTGGGACATAGGTCAAGGATTGATTATTTTCTTATCGATCGAGAATTATCTGAAAGTGTAAAAAGTGTAGCACACCTTCCAGCTCATATATCAGACCACTCGGCTGTGCAACTAACCCTACAGGTCAAAAGAACAGGAGCAATAAGAAGATTCACAGTAGAAAGGGCAATATTACAAGATCAACAAATGATAAAGGAATTGGAAAACGAAACATCAAACTTTTTTGAACTCAACAAAACAAGCACCACAAAACAGATAACTTGGGACGCGTATAAAGCTGTGATAAGGGGAAAGTTACTGAGTCTAGGGGCTTATAAAAATAAGAAATTAAAGCGAGAAATCACTGATCTGGAAACTAATATCAACACTCTAGATACTTTAATATTAAGGGAACAAGAAATGAGTAGAAAAGAAGAATTACTGCAAGAAAGACAGCACAAGAGAGAAAAACTAGAAGACATCCTGGAAGAAAGGGTGCGAAAAAAATGGGAGTCAAGCAAGTTAGCAAAGCATGAATATGGGGAGGGATGTGGAAAGTGGCTGGCGTGGAAACTTAAAACAGACCTAGCCAGAAATAAAGTAAGGAGTATACATCAGGAAGGCCAAACAGTTCAAAGTACGGACAAAGACGCAATCAAGCAAGAATTCAGGAACTTTTTTGAAGGACTATACACGGAAAATACTAACCCGCAAGAAACCCTGATTAACTCATATCTTGAAGATGTTCCATCCTTGGCATTAACGGAAGAAGACAAGAGAGAATTCAATAAGGAGATTCTAACAAGTGAAGTAGAGGAGGCCATTAAGAGTTTGAAGAAAGGAAAGGCAGCAGGACCTGATGCTCTACCAAACTAGTTTTATGTGGGACTAAGAGATACCTTGCTCCCACACATCACGGACCTGGCAAACCTGATCCTCAAGCAAGAAAGCAGTATACCAAATTCCTGGAATGACGCGATAATTACCATAATCTTAAAATCCGGAAAGGACCCTGCCAGATGCGAATCCTATCGTCCAATATCGCTGCTAAATTCGGACTATAAAATCTTCACTAAAATCATGGTAGCACGGTCAGGGAAAATATTGCCGCAACTTATAAACTCGGATCAAAAAGGCGTCATCAAGGGGAGGAAGTTGCATGAAGTCACACAAGAGCTTCTGACCGCAATAGACATAGCCACGCAAAAGAAAACCCCTCTTACCATACTTACTGTCGATGCCGCAAAAGCATTCAACAGAGTGAATTGGGCCTTTCTAGAGAAAGTCATGATTAAAAACAACATTGGTCAGCCCTTCATGCATGTTGTAAAACAAATATATAAGACACCAAGATCCAAAATTTTAATCAACGGCAGTCTCACGGATGATGTGAAGATAGGCAGAGGAACGAGGCAGGGGTGCCCCCTTTCGCCTCTGCTCTTTAATTTATACATTGAACCGCTTGCAAATAATTTAAGGAAAGCTAAAGGAATCACTCCATTTAAGTATCAAACATGGGAGAAGAAGATTGCATTATATGCGGATGATCTAATGATTTTCATGGACAATTACCCTAAAGCTAAGGACACGATTGAAGAAACCATTAGTGCGTTTGGGAAGGTCTCGGGCTATTTGGTAAATCACACAAAAACGGAAATTATGACCTGGAACACCCAATTCAAAAGCCCAAACATTAAGAAAGAAATAAGATATCTGGGAATCTTAGTGAATCATGATCTAAATAAAATCACGCAACGTAACATAAACAAGGTAGCAGGAGAGGTGAGAAAACTGCTTAAGGTATGGTCCATCTTACCACTAAGCTTGATAGGAAGATCCAACATTACCAAGATGTTAATTGTACCAAAGTATACATTTCTGTTTAACTCAATTCCTCTGGAATTCGGAAAATCATTGCTGAAAAAACCACAAAGTGAAATTGCAAGTTTCATATGGGCCTCGAAAGGCACAAGGATCTCTTTGAAAAAACTTCGAAGGGGGAAGCAAGATGGAGGACTTGCTAGCCCAGATCTGGTGGAATACCATAGGGCATTTCACTTCAAAGACATCCGAGTGCTACTAAAAAGTCACCAAAACAATCCAAGACATCTACAAGTAACGACAGAATCAGCTGACCACTTCTTATTTAAACTTGGACACCCCAAGTACTTAAAAAAAATAAAATTGAAGATCTTAAGGGAGGCAGCAAAAGTGTGGACACAAATTAGAGGAATCTTAAACATCCCGTATTATAGTGAAATGGCCCCTATTTGGTGTTCACCAGGTACTCCAGAATGCTTAAAAGACACACTGGCAACTCCTTTAAAACTTGCAAACATCAACTACTGGGGACAGTTACTGAACGGTTCAACTTTGAAAACATGGTTAGAACTTCAAAAGATGACTAATAGTTCAATTTCCAAATGTAAATACTACCAAATCCTAAGTTGGTCTAGAACGATACCTACATATAGCAATGAAAATGAAAAATTAGAAAAGGAAATGGTAAGGGTCTCACCAATATCAAAAGAAGTGGCAAAGTGGTACTGGGCGTTAATAACTGCTGGAGATAGAAACATAAATATCGAAGGTCAAATCTGGGGGAAAGACCTATTGACAGCAGACTTGGATTTAATTTGGGAAAAGTCAGTGGGGAAATGCTGTTCAACTCTAAAATCTGTGGCACTGAAAAGGAATCATCTTTATACCACACATCGAGCATATTGGACGCCAAAAAAGCTGTCCAAATTTAAAAATGCAGGAACAAAGAAATGCCCAAAATGTGGGGAAGAAAAGGCAGACGAAATTAACATGTTTAGAAACTGCCCCATACTAAAGGAATTTTGGAAGGAAGTTGGTAAGACCCTGAGCATAATCATGAACAAAGAAATAACTGTAGGTACTACTCCTACTCTTTTTGGGATCGAAGATACAGTGGATGGAGGGGGTTTAAACAAATGTCAAGAACATTTACTCTTTGTGTTAATTGTACTTGCAAGAAGGGAGATTTGCATTAAATGGGTTGGTTCCTCCCCACCAACACATGGAGAGTGGATGAACTCGGCTGTAAGAACAAACAAACTAGATAGAAAGGGAAATAACTGTAAGAGATTTAAGTACTGGGAAAGCTTTGAAAACCACCTAAATCCCAACACAGAGTAGAAACATCAGTCCTATGATTAATGCGAAACAACTTCTGGCGAACAAGTATGGTACTTGTTGAGTAGCCATAATGGCTAGCTCCCCCCGTTTCGAAACCGAAGTTCAAATTATGTGACGGTTTAAGGGTACTCCTCTAAAAAATCATCCGGAAGACAAGAGAGACCAAGTGGCAGAAACGGAAAAGAACAATAAAAAATAGAGGTAGACACTTGAAAGTCCGAACACATAAAGCTTCGCAATATGAGGACAAAACAAAAAAAAAAACATTACACCACTCCTAGTTAAATAAGTCATGTAATTGAAAGTGCCTGGATGTGAACGACTAATTACATGTTTCAGTACACTCATCTCTATACAGATATAGGGGCAGATTAACATGCTCCGTGCAGCACTTTTGCTTCACTTGTCCCATGTTAAAAGTGATGCTAAAGTGGCGTAAGGGGCTTGTAAATCTGCCCGACATTTTTTTGCCGTCTCCAAGGCATTTGTAAGTGAAAGGGAGCGACTTGGTTTTATGACTGTAGGAGGTACTGAGCCGCTGGTGTCTATTTATGTGAAGAAATTTATAGAATTTGAACACTGAAAAAACGCAAAAGGTAGACTAATTAATTTGTGCATTAGCCATGTTGCAGTTGCGGCTTCGGATACTAAAAAGGGAAAAGTGTCTAGGCGTTGAATGTGGAACACTGAAAAAAGCGTGTGTCATGGAAAGCAAACGCGGTTTGAAAGTGAAATGTAAAGGTTTAAAGAGAGAGGAGACATTAAGTTAGTTTCAGGGCTTTAAGTTTGGCTGGGTCTGTTCGGGTGTCAGCACAGGCAGTTTCTTAAAGGTAGTTTTGCTGTCTATCGGGCTCCACTTTTGAGCCCTGGCCTAGGCAGACTTTTTACTTAACTTGTGCAGCTATGTATCTGTGTCAAAGGTATTAGTACTCAGTTGCTGTAGGTATGATGTTACGTGTTGTACCATACCTACATGTAAAAATATGGAGGGCAAAATTTACAGTGTGGTTAGTGGCCGAGAGCTGCACTGGTGGGTGGGAGTTCAGGAAAGGGTTGGGGCTAAACGGAAACAAAAAATTGTGAGTATGAGGTTATGCAGAAGTTCTTGTAACAGATACGTTCTTGCACTAAGTTAGTGGAGTCAGTATACATATATCTGTGTTGCTGTTTTCGTTTTCTCAACATACTGTTTTTGTGCTGCTTACTTCATATATTTTAGTGTGCCTGGCTCGCCCTCTGTATCTCTGTCTACTGTGCAGTTTTTCTCCATGTTGCCTATCCTCTGATTTCTACCGTTCCTGTCTCTCATACATTTTCTCTCTATGCAGTTGTTGTTCTCCCTCACATGGGGCCTTATTTATGAAGGCCTTGCGCCGCCGGTGCATCACTTTTAACATGGGAAAAAGTGACGCATCTGTGGTGCAAGGCTTTCATAAATGAGGCTTTGTGTCCTATTCTTTTTGTTTCTCTTGCTCTCTCTGTCTTTGTTGTGCTTTTTACTATATTTATTCATTTCTGTCATTCTTTTCTTTTCTGGCCTGAAACCACTCTTACCTTCCCTCTCCCTTGTGATATCTCTCTCTTTCTCGTGCTCGTTTTGTATCTTTCTCTGTGTCCTGTTCTCAGTCTTCCTCCTACATTGTCTGTATGGTGGTGTATATCTCTCTCCCTCTTATTCAGTCTTCTTTTCTCCATCTTTCTCTCTCTCTGCTCTATTTGTCCATCTCTGTGTTCCTTCTGCTCTCTCTCACCCTATTGTAGAGTTTGCCTGCTGTCCTCTCTGTGCCTGTGCCTCCTGTCTTTTGTCTTCTTTGTGCTCTGTCTGTTATTTCTACTCTGTTGCTCTCTATCCATGTTCATCTTTTTCTTTATTGTACCTTCCCTTTCTTTCTTGACTTTTCTCTGCTGCTGTTATTTTTCTGTCTCTCCATTTGTGCTTTGAATGCTGGTCTGTCTCTGTATGTTCCTCTCCCTGCTACTGTCTCTCTCTCTCCTGTAGTCTGTATCTCTCCTGTCCTGTGTCTCTTTTCTACTCTATATTTAATATTTTATGTAATATTTAGTTATTTGATGTGTTCAAAAAACAATTATTGAACTTAGTTAGGCATTAGGATATCTAATGGTAGAGAATCTTAGGGAATCTATCTGTTAGGCTTGTTGTTTGCTACAATGGCTCTATGTTGTGTAATACATATGTCTGTAATATGTTAATTACATTTCAGTATTTCTCTTTTTACAGTGTTTGGTGCTGAACAGCAACAACCTGCCTTCTACGTTACAGAGTTTTCAGGAATCACATTCTTTTTTTCAGGTGAGTTGGTATTTTTGAAAGGCAATTTTTTTGGGTGCAGATTAAAATAATAAGCAAGATTTTTTAGAATATTTGCAAAGTTTTGGTTTGGAGTAAGATTTTATCTTCTATTTTTGCCATGTCTGTATCTGCTTGTACTAGATATGTATTTTGAGATACTTTTCCACTGACAGTTGACACTATCCTTTTATGGTCCTGGTGCATGTGTTCTTTTCGATGCAGTTCTGGTTCATCTATCCTTTGACTATAATTCTTTCCTGTTTCCATGGAATAATTCTTGCTAAGTGTTCATTCTTTCTCAAACTCATGCTGTATTATCTTTGGCAGTGTTTTTTCTTCATTTACAGAGGTGTATTATGATATGGCTCTTGGTGTGATGGGCATCTTTTCTGTATATCTGTGACTGTACTATCTGTGTGCACTGTTTTACATAGATTGTCAGAGCTTTTTTATGATGAAGCACAAATGTTCGGCTGACCCAAGCCTCAAGTCCGGCGGGCACACGGCAGGGGTAGCTACCCCCTCTATATCACACACGCTGTCACCCCGAAGAGAGTTAACAGAATTTGCGTGGAGTTTCCAACAAAGGAGCCGTGGCCACAATTATCTCAGTGCAAAGAAGTTTATTCAGGCACGATGTCCAACACGTTTCGGAGTTGTCGTCACTCCTTCATTACTTTATTATGATGTGGTTCCTCATGGTTAGCATGAAATTTTGTACATGCTATGAAATTCACATGCTGAGTATGCTGTTGAAACATAAAAGCAACTGTCTCTGTGGGAAGTAGTAATCTGTTAAGTGAATGTTATAGTTTGTACAATGTGAGCCTCCCCTTCAGACTGTATATAGTTTGAATAGCAGTTTGTAGTGCTGAACTCAGAAAATGGATCCCTAAAAATCAATTATAAAGTTTATCAATAGTTGTGATATCCAGAAAATCTAAAAACAAATGTTACAGTAAGATGCCTATTTACAGCAGTAATTATTTAATGAAAAAAAAGGAACAGTGTTAATGTCTAGGCTCATAGTGTCAATTTGATTTCAAACAAGAGGACGGTGCTATCTTAATATATGTAGTTAATGAGTTAGAAAGTATAAAAATGTATGTAGTTTAAAAATTAGTAAAGGTACTTTTAAGTTATTTATTCATGAAAAAGATATAATTTAGTCTTTATATTTTTTTAAAAGGATACAGAAGAAAAAAAAATAGAAAAATGGAGAATTTTTCAGAAACAAGTCAATTAAATTTTGAAATCGCAAATGATCTACTGGAGGAGTTACTAGATGGAGTTTTTGAGGAGGAAAATAATTCTCAAAATGAGGACTTTATGGATAAAACATTGGACAGTGCCTATTTAGAGATGGTGGAGGGGAAGAGGAGAGTTTGGAGGATGAGGGTGATCAATCTGAAGAAGTACCAGAAGAAATAATGCTTCAAGTTCTTTTAGAATATGAACTTTTAAATAAATAAAATATTTTGAATACTAAAGCATTCTTTAAGACAGTTTTCTTGTACTTTTCGTCGTTGATCTGCTTTATGAGAGTGACAATACATGTTCTCGTGGAGTGTATAAGAGATTATAGTAAAAACAAATAAAAGCACTAGGATCACCAACAGTTCTTGATAAACAGTGTACTGTTTGTATGCTTTAAAAATTAGAATCAGAAAATACGTCTATAATGTTGACACAGCTGTGGATTGTCATAAATTTCGAACCAACATTCACTACAGGATTTCTGACTCTGTTCAGAGACTGTTTCTTTGTCTTTATTTTACTTATAAAATGAACCTGTGGTTATAATTTGTATGTTATATGCTAGTAGCCAACTATAATATTTGTTATGTTTGTTCTTTACAGATTGTCATTTTCATCAGAAACATAAATTAGTATGCCGACCAGAAATGACAAAAGAAAGCTGTATAAACTGACATACCATTTGAAGAGGAAAGAATTAGAAGAATTATCAAAACAACAAAGGACGGATAAAAAGATTATGTCAAAGAAAAAATGCAAAGGATAATCTTCAAAAGGAAAAACAGTTATCAGTCTCTACAAGGACAAATGCTAGAAAAAAGCAAAATGTTTCTCAAATCAGCAGAGAGGAAAATATGTACAGTAAAAGACGTACGAATCAGTTTACAGAAATCAGGAAGCGTATGTTTAATAACAGAGTAGTTTCGCATTTATTAAAAAAGGAGAAAGTTTGTAAAAGAAAATCTGCTTTTTCTAAGAAGAAAAAACATATAGAGGATGTTATTGAGTGCGCGTTTGATACAAAAAGAAAAATATTTATTTTAGTAATTAATAGAATAAATACACTAAATAAGGCAATCAGAGTTTTAAAAGCTAAGAGTAAATGAAAGAGACACATAAATAGAAGTAATTTTTGTAAAGTGTTTTCTGGGAAGTGGATGCATACTTCAACCTCTGAGCCATTTTTTAATGAAGAAAGTTACTTTCAAAGTAACGATTTGTTGCATGCAGTTGACACCAGTGGTCGAGCATATGAGGTGAAGGATGGTTCTGCTATTAAGAAAGAGAAAATTGTGGTTAGAAATGCAGAAGAGGCGATAGCTGGAGAAGTTTTAGAGGGACATCCTAATGTTCCTGTTTACAGTTGTAATTGTAGTAGCATTTGCAGTGTACGACAGGATTCAATTGATTTCTTTCGCAATTTCTTACGTAAGTACACTAAGGAAAAAATTGTAATCTTGCAAGAATTAGACCATTGCAGAGTGCGAGAAAAAATAGGTCTGCAAGCCCATTCTCTGGCTTCTCTTTCTAAAAAAATATGCCAGAGTGTGTTTCATCACTTCAGGATGTTAGCAGTGTATCATACAAAAATGAGAAAACTAGTGAGAAAGTTGTATTATGCAAAAAGTCCAGCACATAAACTTAAATAGTGCTCTTTTGCATGGATGTGAATTAGATGTTAAGAAGATTTGTGCAGAAATTGAGGTAAGTTATTTTGGTCCAGATGAAGACAATGCAGAAACTGATATAGTTATAGAAGGACATGTGTTAGAAAATGTTGGAAATTTTAATACTGAACATTTTGAACAGGAAATAACATAGTTTAAGGTCATTGCAGGTGAGAAACCAAATTTTCCTTGTGTGTGTTGTCAACGCATTCATTACAAAAGTCAAACTAGGTAAGTTGATTTATATTTAAAAAGTGAAGATGAAAATAATATTCAGTGGAAAGATTTTGCAACTTATTTGTTGGTAGAAAACTATTTTGATTTGGGTTTTGAGCAACGCATTTGTAAGTATTGTTATAATAAATTAAATGAAAATAGAATGCCTGCTAGAGCTGTACATAATAATCTTGAGTTGATAAATATTCCATCGGAACTGATGGATTTTCAGGCTATTGTTCGTATGGAGCCTAAGACTGGCAAATTAAATCCTTCAGATTTACAAAGAGGATTAAAGGGTAGAGTTGTATATTTGCCACTTGATTTAAAAAAAAATATGGAAATAATTGGTGTTGAAAATGTAGAAGAGGAACCTCTAGTTATTCTAGTTAATGGTGTACCTACAAAGAGTAAGAAAATCCGGCAAGATTTAGTGGATGTTAGAAAAGTCAAAAAGGCAACGTTGTATTTAGTCAAAAACAATAAATACTATAAAAATGTATACGTAGAAGCAGAAGAAGTAAGTGAAGAAGAGGACAATGATTTGTCTATTGGACAAATTGAAAAAGTTGACTCATCCAGAAGTGAAGACATTTATGAGCATTACAGTGTTCATCCACTGCATTCCAAAGAAGCAATAGGGAATGCTATTGAATTATTTCAGATGAAAAAAGCAAAAGGAAATCCTATTAGTTTATGGGAAGAAAGTTTGGAAGGTCGTTGTTTCCCACAGTTATTCGCCAATGCATTCCATATTTGTTTCATCTTCTGTTTGAGAGTGACTTATCTGGTCTTTCTTATGCAGTAAACCATATCTTAAAAAGTGGAGTGCATCTGCAAAATGTTTCATCAAAGGAATTTATGGATAAAGTGCATTAAAAAGATAGTGTTTTGGATTCACAACTAATTAATTTATTGGCTTTTCAGCGTGGTACTAATGAGTATTGGTACCGTCGTCATGGAGATTTGAAATGCATGCTTAGAAACTTAGGAGCACCTACATGGTTTTTAACTCTAAGCTGTGCAGAGTATGCTTGGGAAGATTTACTTGAATTTCTTCGGGAGGCGAACGCAAACATGGGAAATATAAACTACAAGACACCTGGAGAACTGTGTTCATTGGATCCAGTTAATGTTTGCAGATATTTTAATCATAGATTTGAAGCTATGATGTCTTTTAATACAAACAAGAAAAATCCACCTCTTGGTGAAGTGCTGGATTTCTTTTGGAGAAAAGAATATCAAGCAAGAGGTGCTCCTCATATTCATATGCTGTTATGGATCAAGGACGCTCCTAAATTTGGAACAGACTCGGATTAGACTGTACTGTCTTTTATTGAACAATATGCCACTTGTAACATACCTAATAGTACAACTGATAAGGACTTAAGAGGAAAAATGTTACGCTTTCAAAGTCATCGTTGTGGAAAATATTGTCGGCGAAAATTGAAATCAAAGACTAAATTCTACACCAAATGTCGTTTTGGATTTGCACGACCAGTACTTTCAAAAGGAAGAGTCAACAATTTTATGTCATCTTTGCGACATAGCATCACAAGAAGGTCACCTAAAAATACGTACAATTTAAGAAGAGGTGAAGAGTCTAAATATATAAATTACTATAACCCAGTCATTTTGTCCATGTGGAATGCTAACATGGACATACAATATGTTGCAGACAAATCTATTGCTGTGGCTCGATATGTAACGTCTTACATCACAAAATCTGAAAAGACGGAACTGAAGGAGATGTGGGAAGACATTTCTCATGAAAAGAGCCTAAGCAAGAAATTGTATACGTACAGTTTGAAGATGTTGTTTCATCGAGAAATTGGAGCATATGAATGTTATGATCGCTTATCATCAGCAAGTCTTTATGCAAAATCAAGAACTATCCTGTGGGTGAGTTTGGGTCTTGCAGAAACACGAAACTGTGTTCTGAAACCTGTGCAAGAAATTGAATATTTAGCACAGAAAGAACCAAACAGTACAGACATTCTGAAAACAAATATGTTGGATACATACTATCCAAATAGAAGTAGTCTGCTTGAAAACATTTGTCTGTATGAAATACTTAAAAACTACAGTTTTAAAAGGAATATTACAGAGAATACTGATAAAGGTGTACACGCTGTAATTGGACATGAAGGATGTCTGGTGAAACAAAGAAAAGGACACTTGATTAATCACCGAAAACTCTTTAAACCATGGCTTACAGAAGAGGAGCTACTTGGTGACTTTGATAGCTATGAAGATTCATTTAACGCTTCTAAAAGTAGTATCAAATGTCCTGTTTTTAGTAATTATCTCCAAATGTTGAATGACGAAATAGAGCAAGAAGCAACAATTGCAGCGGAGATTGCTAGAGACAGTTCACAAGGTAGTCAAAGTTCGGCTTCATTAAGTCAAGATCCACTGGGACAACCAATTATCCAAAATGAAGCAGCCACTGCCATGGATGTGGTAGAAAGAGCAATGCAGCAAGGTCAAGAGGAAGTAATACACGTAGAAGAATTGGAGAAGCAATTTAATCTTGAGCAAAGACAGATATATGATGAAGTGACAGAGCACATTGAGCATGGCTTTCGTCATGAGAAAAAAGAATGCTCATGTTTGTCCTTTGAACCTATTCGACTATATGTAATTGGAGAAGCTGGAACTGGTAAAAGTTTCCTAATTAAAGGAATTACTAAATATCTACAGCAAAGAACTCAGTCAACACTGTCTTGTGTTGTTACTGCTCCAACTGGATTGGCAGCACATAATATTAAAGGTTTTACTTTACATCGTTTACTGATGCTGCCAGTTGAACATGAAATAAATTACAATATCACAAGCTATCTGGAGAAGCTTGTTTTGAAGTTTCTAGAGTCCTTAAAAAAATGAAACTTCTCATTATTGATGAGGTAAGCATGGTATCCAATTTAATTCTTGCTTTTGTGCATTTAAGAATGCAACAGCTACTTAAGACAGAGTATGATGTGTTATTTGGAGGTAAACATGTCATAGTTTTTGGAGACCTACTGCAGCTAACTCCTGTGAAAGGACAACCTGTATTTGAAACTGTTACTCATGAAGAGACCAGATAGTGCCTGGGCAGTATTGTAAATGTTAATATATGGTCACATTTCAAATATACTGAATTGATTCAAAATATGCGACAGGCAAATGATACTAAATATGGAAATATTCTTCAAGATATAAGGATTGGAAAACTAACTGAAGATGCGAAAGAAACTCTATGAACACGATTACTTTCCAAGCTGTTTCCTAATGAAGATAATGTACCTGAGAAAATATATAGTAAAGAGGTAGCAGATAAGTCAGTCATATGCTTGATGCCAACTCTCAAAAAATGTTAAGTGTTCAATGAAAAAATGTTGAAGTTAGAAAATCAAGAAATTAAGAAACTGGAAACTAAAGATAGAACAGAGCATAAAGGTAGTACTATTGTTTTGTCTGAAAAGTTGAAGTTAAAATTGGATTCTCTTCAGAAATCTATATCTAAAACTGCTGGCTTAGAAAAAAATCTGTATGTATGTTTAAATTGTCGGATTATTTTACGGAGAAATTTACATGTAGAAAGAGGTTCAGTAAATGGAGCAATGGGTAATGTTGTTGGTTTTGTCAATTACTCAAATAGAGATGAGATTGAATTTTTAACTGTTCAACTCGTTTTTTGCTTGTGAAAGACTTATATGTCTGTCGTAAGCAATTTCCAATTTGTTTGGCATATGCAGTGACTATTCACAAATCTCAAAGTTTAAGTGTAGATTGTGCTTTGGTAAATATTGGAAGCACTGTATTCAAAGAGGGTATGGCGTATGTTGCTTTATCTTGAGTTAGAACTTTATGTGGACTTTATCTAATTGATTTTGATGAGACAAAGATTAGTGCAGATTTAAATTGTGTGAAGGAGTATAATAGGTTAAGAAGAGAATATGCTCCAAGTTTACCTCAATATCCTTCAATTGAAAAGTGTATGGTTCGTCAGAAAAGGAGAAATGAGGAAAAATGTACCGAAGTAGTAGAGAAACGAAGAAAAAAAGATGTAGCTGTCATTGGTAGTAGTAAGAAAAAGGTTAGTATTGAACAGATTGTTAGATTTAAGTTTGAAAACAGGTCAGGTGTCAACTGCTATGCAAATGTAGTAGTTAGTGTTGTTTTTTTTCAAAACAATTTCAGCAACAGATTGTACAAAATCGGGCGCAAACATTTTTTTGTTCATTAAATTCTGTATATGAAACATGTGGAAAGGGGCGACCACTCGGTCCCCCCGAACGTATGGCGGAGTGCCTCGATCCCCCCGGGAAGCCATTTTGTGGCGGGAGGCGCGTCTCGGCTGGTATGCCCGAAGCGGCGTAGCCGGGGCGCGCTTGTTCCCGCCCTAGAGTGGGCTGGCCTAGACACCGACGTAGCCAGCCCCGCCTCCGGGACGGGCAGGGGCGGGTTTACGCCCGCCCTGAAGATGGATAAAAGGAGACGCAAGGCCTGAAGACGTCCTCTTGTTCTTGTGCTCCGAAGCTGCACCTCCTCGCCACACGTGAGCTCGGGACAGAACGAAGAGCCAATTTTGAGCGTTTTGATCCTTTTCTTTGTCTTCTAGATACTTCGTCGGAGAGATGCCAAAGAAAGTCGCAAAGAAGATGTCGACCGACCAGATGGTGCGGGCCCTTTTCAAAGATATGGCAGACATAAAGAGACGGTTGGCAGAGCGAGACGGAGAGGAGGGTTCGGGCCCTGCGCCGGCTGGAGGGAGACCGAAGAGGCCGAGAAAGGTTCCAGCCGGTGGAGACATCCCGGTTCCCCCTGCACCGCTCGAGGCGCCGACCCCAGTTCCAATAGAGGGGAACCCAATCCCCGTTGTCGTCACCCCGACGTCCAAGGAAGACATGCCCCCCGAGCTGGCAGCACAGCTAGCAGCTTGGTTGGGGGATAGTAGTGATGGCGCCACGGCTGCCGAGGCACAGGCGCTGATAAAAGGGCTTCGTGAGAAGAGAGAGGCAGCAAGAGTAGCTGCGCCATTGGCGGGGATAGACAAGCCGCAAGCGGCAGAAGCTGCGTCCAGTTCAGGTAAGCGGCCGTTGCCGATTGCAAGGGACGAGTCAGCACCCTCTCGTAGAGAGAGATTGGGACAACATGTGCCTTTAGCCATAAAGGAAAAGATCTGGGCAGGGGAATACGTGAATATTTTTTCCTTGCTTGTTGATCATTATGATGTGGAGCATGTGAAAAGTCAAAAGGACTTAATGCATCCGAGTGTTTGGCGCGCAAAAATGGCCGCCTTTAAGGTAAATGAGAACATTGGCAATTGGGGCAATGCATGGGGAATTTTTACATCGATTCTGGGGGAACGTAGGCCCGAGTTGCTTCCTGAGTTTCCCATTTATCAATCACGGATTATGGGTTACTCAACAACATATCAAGGCAACCATTGGTTTTGTTACGACAATCTGTTCAGGAAGGAAAAGGAACATAACAAGAGTTTGACTTGGGATTGTTACGATTCTCTAACATGGGATAAAATGAAGGAATCGGGAACTTTAAGAATGCCATTGGTCGGGAGCAATGTTGTCGATTACTCCCGCCAGAATGTGGGGACGCCCTTTCGCCCAAGTACGAGCACCGACGACCAGTCGAGGCCCGCGGGCAATACAGGGAGAAAGGGTTTCTGTTTTAATTTCAACAAGGGGAAGTGTACTAGGCCACCGGGGTCGTGTAAATTCAAACACGAATGTAGTACGTGTGGATCATCTCATCCTGAGTCATCGTGCAGAGCCAGAACGAGTGAGAATGGGGGTAAGGGAGGCGCCAAACAGGTCTAAGCTAGGCCGAGGGGCGCCTTTACCAACCCCGGTTGATACCCTGGCAATGATTCCCTGGCTCAGCGACTACCCGGATCGGACTTCTGCCGGGGTGCTGCGGAACGGTTTTACAAATGGTTTCCGCATCCCGGTAGGGGACTTTCAGGGTGTAGGGATGTGCAAAAATCAACTTTCCGTTTTACAACATACATCTGTAGTACAAGAAAAAATCCACAAAGAAGTTAGCCGGGGCCGGGTCGCCGGCCCGTTTAGTGTACCCCCGGTACCAGATTTCGTTTGTTCTCCGTTAGGGGTGGTCCCCAAGAAGGACCCAGGTGAGTTTCGTTTGATCCATAATCTGTCTGCTCCCATTGGTCTTTCGGTGAACGACGCAATTGATCCGGAAGCTTGTTCGGTGCGATACGCATCGTTTGATGAGGCAGTAGCCATCTTGAATCGCCTGGGGCCCGGGACGCTGATGGCAAAATCAGACATCGAGTCAGCGTTCCGGTTGCTCCCGGTACACCCAGACGATCAGCGTCTGCTGGGATTCGGGTTCCAGGGGTCATTCTACATGGATAGGTGTATGCCAATGGGATGCTCTATATCATGTGCTTACTTTGAGCAATTCAGTACTTTTTTGCAATGGGTGTTCACTAAGAAAACGGGTTTCCGAAATGTAATGCATTACCTTGACGACTTTTTGTTCCTTGGCCCCGCCGGAAATCCCGCATGTGCACAGGCCTTAGCTGAATTCCGTGTGTTGATGGGCCAGTTTGGTGTACCATTGGCACCGGGTAAAACTATGGGTCCCACGACTTGCCTCGAGTTTTTGGGGATCGAGTTGGACTCAAGGGAGGGGTGTTTCCGTTTACCAGCCAACAAAATCTGTAAATTCAGGGCAGCCCTCCAAGTGTGTTTACATGTACCCAAGGTTACACTACAGCAGTTACAACAATTAGTGGGAAAGTTGAACTTTGCCTTGAGGGTGATCCCAATGGCTCGCCCCTTTTCCCGCTCAATTGCCCAAGCGATGGTTGGCCTAAAGGAGGGTCATCATCGCACGAGGTTATCGGCCGAGGTCCGCCAGGACATGCGGATTTGGTTAGCATTTCTGGCGGACTTCAATGGTCGAGTTGTCTGGAACAAGCCAGCCATGTCCTCCGATGAGCTTGGGCTATGGACAGATTCAGCAGGAAGCGTAGGTTTTGGCGCCATCTTCGGCACAAAATGGTCGGCACAGAAGTGGCCCCTATGGTGGCACGAGAAGGGGCTGACAAGTAACATCGCTTTCCTCGAACTATTTCCCATTCTGGTGGCCCTTAGAACCTGGCCAGAAGGGTTCAGAGATCATTCTGTTGTGTTCTGGTCCGACAATATGACCGTGGTAGAATGCATCAATAGTCAGGCAGCCCGTTGTAAATTGATTTTGAGGCTGCTCAAAGAAATTGTCTTACGGTGTATGCAGCTGAACGTAGTATTCAGAGCAAAACATGTCCCTGGGGTGATGAATCAGGCCGCTGATGCACTGTCTCGTTTTCACATGCAGGCTTTCTCGGGTTTCCTTCCTTCAGCGGACCCGGAGCCGGCACCCTTCCCCGAAGCTCTCTGGTCTCTCGGTGCCCCGAACTTCGTCACCTCGTGGGAGAGAGTCTAGCACCCAGGACAAGGAAGGCATATGAAGGGGCGTTCCAGGCCTATTTAGCCTTTTTAGGGGCAGAGAGAGGGGGACTTTGGGGGCAGGAGGAGTGGGTAGTACTTTTCCTGATGTCTTTACGTAGGGCTGGGAAATCGGTGGCTACGGCCCAAAGGCATCGTGCCGCCATTTCCTTTGTTGCCAGGGCCCATGGCATCCTGGACCCAACAGCGTCTTTTACGGTACAGAAAGCGCTGCGTGGGTGGCAACGTCTAGAGGGTCGCAGAGTAGACGTAAGACGACCGATAGGTCTAGACAGGTTGTCCCAGTTGCTGACCACACTCCCTAACACATGCTCGTCCCCGTTCGAGACCTGTTTGTTCCGGACTGCATTTATGCTGGCATTTCACGGGGCTATGAGAGTTAGTGAGCTAGTGGCAAGGAACAAACGGGATGTGACGGGTGGCTTGTGCAGGGAGCAGGTTCAGATCAGGGGTGATGCGATGATTGTCTCCTTTCTCAGGTCCAAGACTGACCAAGATGGGAGGGGGGACTGCACGATCATTCGCAGGATCCCCGAGTCATCCATGTGTCCGGTTCAGTGCTTAGAAGATTACCTAGCACGAAGGGTGGCATCATGGGGGGGGACATTGTTGAGGCATGTAGACGCCACCCCGCTGACGAGGTTTCAGTTTCAGCGGGTGCTTGCAATGGCCATTGCCGCAGCGGGCTTGGACCCGGGTGAATTTGGGACCCATTCCTTTCGTATAGGGGCTGCCACAGAAGCTACAGCCAGGGGTCTTAATGTAGAACAAGTGAAACGTGTGGGGCGTTGGTCCTCCAATTGTTATAAGAGGTATGTGCGACTGCACATGTTGTGAAGCTGTAATCATGTACTCACGCTTCTTGTCTTTTGTTTGTTTTCAGTTGCGCAAGCCTACGCGGCAGGGCGGACTGTGCAGTTGACCCAACACCAGGCCAGCGGTCACACATCACCGGCTGAGAGAAAGGAGGTGTGGGTCGTAGGCCACTCATACGTGAGACGGGCCGCAGACGTATTCAAAGCAGGTGATATGATTCACGTACCTGGGGAATACGGGTACAGAGTCTCCTTCTACGGAAGGGGTGGTCTCTGTATTGACCAGTTTCAGGCATTCTTTGAGGGTTTGTTAGAGCGGATGAGGTCACCGCCGTCCATAGTCATAGTACATTTGGGGGGCAACGACTTAGTTACCACCGGTAGACGACTTCTCCTGGAGGCTATGCTTTCCACGGTAAGTTGGTTAGCAAGGAGAGTTCCGGGGTGTATAATTGCGTGGTCTCATATGATCCCACGAAAAGTGTGGCGGGGGGCTATCTCGATCCCTGCTTTGAATCATTCCGTTAAGAAATTAAATAACAAAGTGAGTAGGTTGTTCCGTTCCAAGACATTGCATTCGATCTCGCATAGTTGTATTAATGATGATAGTATGTATTTGGGGGATGGTGTGCATTTGTCGAGGGTGGGCAATGAGTTACTCATAGGTGACTTCCTAGCTTGGTTAAAATCGTTAAAACATGACCTTTAGGTAGGAGTTTGGTGGGGGGTCCGGATAGCCGGTCAACTATCCGGACCTGTGGCGGTAAGGTCATGATCGGTGAGCACTAATTGGTAGATCCCTATGAGTGGGCGTCACCCAACACGGATGGGAGCGCTCGGGGGAGGTGGCCATTGGCCCCTCAATGGGGAGGCGGTCCCGTCTAAGGGCGGGTCGCCGGAAGTTAAGGAAAGGCGGTCAAGGCCCCTTCCTGTGTAGGAGGGGTTACAGCCCCCTCCTGAGGAATTTCCCGGGGCCAGGGTCATCTGCGACGGCAGATGCGGTAAGTTGTGTGGGGTGGGGGGAGGTCCACGATACCTTCTAGATACCACACACAAGTATTCGAACGACCTTTAAATGGCGTCGAGTCTTAAGTGCCCCCGACAAGTCAAGGGAAATTGTTAGTAGTTGCACTTGAGGTAAGCCTCTGTGCTGTCGCCCTTCCCAAGTGGGAGGGGTAAGTCTGGTTAGGGATCTTGACACCGGGTATGACCTTGCCGTTGGCCCTTAAACGTTAGGATGTACAATTTCAGTGTTTATAGAGAATGTTTTTGTAGGATGCTAGTTCGGCTAGGAGAACCTCTGTATTAGAAAATATGTTAAGATTAGCCAAACATCGCAATGTGATAATGAAATTGTACATAATATGAAACGTTTAATGTTTAATTTTTTGTTTTAATAAATACGGCCGCGGGAGGGTCACTCCCTCCCACATCCAAAAACTTAAAGAACTGTTTCCGGTTTCCCTCCTTGTGGGATTGTGTTGAGAGGGGGTGGCGGGTATCTCAGCCATATGGAAAGGGGCGACCACTCGGTCCCCCCGAACGTATGGCGGAGTGCCTCGATCCCCCCGGGAAGCCATTTTGTGGCGGGAGGCGCGTCTCGGCTGGTATGCCCGAAGCGGCGTAGCCGGGGCGCGCTTGTTCCCGCCCTAGAGTGGGCTGGCCTAGACACCGACGTAGCCAGCCCCGCCTCCGGGACGGGCAGGGGCGGGTTTACGCCCGCCCTGAAGATGGATAAAAGGAGACGCAAGGCCTGAAGACGTCCTCTTGTTCTTGTGCTCCGAAGCTGCACCTCCTCGCCACACGTGAGCTCGGGACAGAACGAAGAGCCAATTTTGACCCACCCACCAGCCCCTGAGGACAGCAAGTTGTTGTGCATTAAAGTGAATTTTCTAAGTATGTTCTTTCTTTTCGTTTACAGGTTGTGAAAGTATCAGTTTTGTGGTTTATCATAATAATGTATGGTGAATATCGTTAGGTTGTTACGATTAAAAGGACTTGATGTAGTGTTGCTTTTGAGCATGCTCTTTCGGTCGTAGCGACCAATGTTTTCATAAGTTCGAATTGTCGTATTTATTTTTTGGTAGGCGGTAAGGTCATGATCGGTGAGCACTAATTGGTAGATCCCTATGAGTGGGCGTCACCCAACACGGATGGGAGCGCTCGGGGGAGGTGGCCATTGGCCCCTCAATGGGGAGGCGGTCCCGTCTAAGGGCGGGTCGCCGGAAGTTAAGGAAAGGCGGTCAAGGCCCCTTCCTGTGTAGGAGGGGTTACAGCCCCCTCCTGAGGAATTTCCCGGGGCCAGGGTCATCTGCGACGGCAGATGCGGTAAGTTGTGTGGGGTGGGGGGAGGTCCACGATACCTTCTAGATACCACACACAAGTATTCGAACGACCTTTAAATGGCGTCGAGTCTTAAGTGCCCCCGACAAGTCAAGGGAAATTGTTAGTAGTTGCACTTGAGGTAAGCCTCTGTGCTGTCGCCCTTCCCAAGTGGGAGGGGTAAGTCTGGTTAGGGATCTTGACACCGGGTATGACCTTGCCGTTGGCCCTTAAACGTTAGGATGTACAATTTCAGTGTTTATAGAGAATGTTTTTGTAGGATGCTAGTTCGGCTAGGAGAACCTCTGTATTAGAAAATATGTTAAGATTAGCCAAACATCGCAATGTGATAATGAAATTGTACATAATATGAAACGTTTAATGTTTAATTTTTTGTTTTAATAAATACGGCCGCGGGAGGGTCACTCCCTCCCACATCCAAAAACTTAAAGAACTGTTTCCGGTTTCCCTCCTTGTGGGATTGTGTTGAGAGGGGGTGGCGGGTATCTCAGCCATATAACAGTGGTAATAGTGAAGTAGCAAGTGTTTCAGAACTAAGGAATGTTTTAGACATATGTGCAGGACTAAATCAATTTTCTCAGATTATTCAGCAAGATTGTCAGGAATTTATTATGTATGTGCTTACAGTTTTGGAAGATGAAGGTGTAGATATTGATAGTCTGTTTGGCCTTTCTTATAAATGGGAACATAATTGTGATAATTGTTCATGTTCAAGTACTACTGATATACACACTGAAATATTTATATATTTAACATTACCAGACTGTAAGGAAGTGTCCTATAATAAACTAGTTAAAGATGCGCATCAGAACATGGTCTGCTCTCAATGTAACTCTGAAATGTTATCAACATTATTTATCCACAGAAATGGACAATATGTAATTTTAATGTTTCAACGATGCAGAGATGATGGGAGTAAATTGTCAACTTTAATTAAAAATGTTGTGGCTTCTCAAGTATCTATTTCTAGAAGAACATTTGTAACTGTAGCCATTATTTTTCATGAAGGGCCTTCAACATCATCAGGACATTAAGTCTCCAACAGGCTGGACGCTGTGCAATGATAGACAATTGACTTTTAAGAAACGTTTGGAAAGGGGCGACCAATCGGTCCCCCCGAACGTATGGCAGAGTACCACGATCCCCCCGGGAAGCCATCTTGGGCGGGAGGCGAGTCTCGGCTGGTATGCCCGAAGCGGCGTAGCCGGGGCGCGCCTTTTCCCGCCCTAGAGTGGGTTGGCCTAGACACTGACGCTGCTGGCCGCGCCCTTGGGGCAGGCAGGGGCGGGTTTACGCCCGCCCTGAAGACGGATAAAAGGAGGAACAAGACCAGAAAGCATCCTCTTGTTCCTGTGCTCTGAAGCTGCACCTCCTCGCTGCACGCGAGCTCGAGACGGAACGAAGAGCCAATTTTGAGCGTTGTAATCGTTCTTGTTTGTTTTCCAGATATTCTGTTGGAGAATGCCGAAGAAGGCAGGAAAGCGAATGACTACCGACCAGATGCTGCGTGTTCTCATGAAAGAGGTGACCGACCTAAAGAGGCGAATGGATAAAGATGAGGAAGGGGGGCCGAAACGTCCTTTGGTGGGAGCAGCCCCGGGAGGAAAAGGCAAGAGGCCCAGGAGGGGAGCAGCTGGGGGAGATATCCCGGGTCCTAGTGTCCCGCTCGAAGCACCCACTCCCGTGCCGGAGGAAGGGAATCCGATTCCCGTTGTGGTCACCCCCGTGTCCGGGGAAGATATGCCGCCCGAGCTGGCAGCCCAATTAGCAGCGTGGTTGGGTAAAGGTAGCGAGGGCGCCACGGCTGTCGACGCGCAGGTGTTGATGAAGCAACTGGGTGAAACACGGGAAGCAGCGAGGGTATCCACGCCGGCTGCTGCCGTAGAGAAGGCACAGGGGACGGTTTCAGTCACAGACACAGCGTCCAGTTCAGGTAAGCGGCCATTGCCGATTGCGAGGGAGGAGTCGGCACCATCTCGAAGGGAGAAGTTGGGTCAGCATGTCCCTTTAGCTATTAAAGAAAAGATATGGGCAGGGGAATATGTAAACATCTTCTCGTTGCTTACTGATCATTATGAGATGGAGCATGTTAAAGGTCAGAAGGACCTCATGCATCCGAGTGTTTGGCGCGCAAAGATGGCCGCCTTTAAGGTAAATGAAAACATTGGCAATTGGGGCAGGGCGTGGGGGGTTTTCACATCGATCTTGGGAGAACGAAGGCCCGAATTGCTACCCGAATTGCCGATTTATCAGTCACGGATCATGGGGTACTCTGTATCACACGAGGGTAATCATTGGTTTTGCTATGATAATCTTTTCAGAAAAGCAAAAGAGCATGATAAAAACTTAACTTGGGATTGTTATGATTCTGTGTCCTGGTCCAAAATGAAGGATACTGGTATGTTGAAATTGCCATTGGTGGGGAGTAACGAGGGCGAATCCTCCCGTCAGTATGCGGGGACGCCCTTTCGATCAGGTACGGGTACCGACAATCACTCGAGGCCTACCGGTAATGCAGGTAAAAAGGGGGTTTGTTGGAACTTTAACAGGGGTAAATGTACTAGGCCCCAGGGGTCGTGCAAATTTAGACACGAATGTAGTGGGTGTGGGCAATCATCCCATCCTGAGTCCACGTGCAGAGCCAAAACGGGTGAGAACGGGGGTAGAGGAGGTGCCAAACAGGTCTAACATAGTCCGAGGGGCACCTTTACCTACCCCGATTGATACCTTGGCAATGATTCCCTGGCTCAGTGAATACCCGGATCGTGCTTCTGCTGGGGTGGTGCGGAACGGGTTTTCATATGGTTTCCGCATCCCAGTGGGGGACTTTCAGGGTGTGGAAAAATGCAAAAATCAGTTATCGGTCTTGCAGCATACGACCGTGGTACAGGAAAAGATCCGGAAGGAGGTTACTCGAGGTCGAGTCGCCGGTCCGTTTAGTGTACCCCCGGTTGCTAACTTTGTGTGTTCGCCTTTAGGAGTGGTTCCCAAGAAGGACCTGGGTGAGTTTCGGCTGATACATAATTTGTCAGCCCCACGTGGTCTTTCCGTAAACGAAGCGATAGACCCGGAAATGTGTTCGGTGCGGTACGCATCCTTCGATGAGGCCGTAGCCATTTTGAATCGCCTGGGGCCCGGTGCGCTGATGGCAAAATCTGATATCGAGTCAGCGTTCCGGTTGCTCCCGGTACATCCAGACGATCAGCGTCTCTTGGGATTCATGTTTCAGGGTCAGTATTACATGGATAGGTGTATGCCGATGGGATGCTCTATATCTTGTGCCTATTTCGAGAAATTCAGTAGTTTCCTACAATGGGTCTTCACTAAGAAGACGGGTTTCCAACATGTGATGCATTATCTCGATGATTTTTTGTTCCTGGGGGCAGCCGGGGATCCGGAATGTGGGCAAGCTTTGGCTGCATTTGGTGTTTTAATGAATCAGTTTGGCGTGCCATTGGCACCAGGTAAGACGGCGGGTCCTTCGACTTGCCTTGAGTTTCTGGGGATCGAGTTAGACTCCGGAGAAGGTTGTTTCCGTTTGCCAGGTGATAAAGTGTTAAAATTCAGGGCATCCCTGCAAATGTGTATGAGTGAATCTAAGGTTAAGCTGCATCAATTACAGCAGTTAGTGGGACAGTTGAATTTCGCCCTAAGAGTTATACCAATGGCCCGCCCTTTTTCCCGTTCGATCGCTCAAGCCATGGTCGGACTGAAGGAGGGCCATCATCGCACAAGGCTCTCGGCAGAGGTCCGCCAGGACATGCGCATTTGGTTGGCATTTCTGGCGGATTTCAATGGTCGAGTCGTCTGGAATAAACCGGCCGTGTCCTCTGAGGAGCTGGGGCTGTGGACAGATTCGGCAGGGAGCATGGGTTTTGGTGCCATTTTCGGCACTCGATGGTCTGCACAAAAATGGCCGGCATGGTGGCATAACAGTGGACTGACAAGTAACATTGCTTTCCTGGAACTTTTCCCCATTTTGGTGGCCCTGAGAACGTGGCCCGAAGGGTTCAGGGATCACTCTGTGGTATTTTGGTCTGACAATATGACCGTGGTTGAGTGTATCAATAGCCAGGCAGCACGATGCAAATGGATTTTGAGACTGCTCAAGGAAATCGTATTACTGTGTATGCAATTGAATGTGCTATTCAAAGGAAGACATGTCCCGGGGGTAATGAACCAGGCGGCTGATGCCCTTTCTCGTTTTCGTATGCAGGCCTTCTGGGGTTTTCTTCCCACAGCGGACCCGGAGCCGGCACCCTTTCCCGAAGCTCTCTGGTCTCTCGGTGCCCCGAACTTCGTAACCTCGTGGGAGAGAGTTTAGCACCCAGGACGAGGAAGGCATATGAAGGGGCGTTCCGGTCCTATTTAGCCTTTTTGGGGACTGCTAGAGAGGAGCTTTGGGGCCAGGAGGAATGGGTAGTGAACTTTCTGATGTCGTTACATCTGGCAGGGAAATCGGTGGCCACGGCCCAGAGGCATCGGGCTGCCATTTCCTTTGTTGCTAGGGCTCATGGGATCCAGGACCCGACAGCGTCTTTCGTTGTGCAAAAAGCGCTACGTGGGTGGCAACGCCTTGAGGGTCGCAGAGTAGATGAGAGGCGCCCGATAGGTTTGGATAGGTTGGCCCAGTTATTATGCAGACTCCCTACAACATGTTCATCTCAGTTTGAGACAGTGTTATTCCGAGCCGCTTTTACGCTGGCATTTCATGGGGCTATGCGGGTAAGCGAATTAGTGGCAAGGAACAAGCAGGATGTGACGGGAGGACTGTGCGCAGAGCACGTTCAGATCAGAGGGGAGACGATGACTGTCTCGTTTGTGAGGTCCAAGACCGATCAGAGTGGGATGGGTGACTGCATAATTATACGCAGGATTCCCGGGTCGCCCATGTGCCCAGTGAAGTGTCTAGAGGATTATTTAACACGAAGGGTGGCATCATGGGAGGGGACCTTGTTCAGACACGCGGACGCCACCCCACTGACAAGGTTTCAGTTTCAGCGGGTGCTTGCGATGTCGATTACAGCTGCGGGCTTGAACCCGGGCGAGTTTGGGACCCATTCCTTTCGGATAGGGGCTGCTACAGAGGCTACAGCCAGGGGTCTGAATGTGGAACAAGTTAAACGTGTGGGGCGTTGGTCCTCCAATTGTTATAAAAGGTATGTGCGTTTGCACATGTTGTGAAGCTGTAATGATGTACTCACGCTTCTTGTTTTTGTTTGGTTTTCAGTTACGCAAGCCTACGAGGCGGGGCGGAATATGCAGTCGACCCAACACCGGGCCAGCGGTCAGACATCACCGGCTGTTAAAAAGGAGGTGTGGGTCGTGGGCCACTCATACGTGAGGCGTGCCGCGGACGTATTCAAGGCAGGTGACATGGTGCACGTGGCTGGGGAATACGGGTACAGTGTGTCCTTCTACGGAAAGGGCGGTCTCTGTATTGACCAGTTTCAATCATTTTTTGAGGGTTTGCTAGGGCGGACGAGGTCACCGCCGTCTGTAGTCATAGTACATCTTGGGGGCAATGATTTGGTCACCACTGGTAGACGACTTCTCCTGGAGGCGATGCTTTCCACTGTAAGTTGGTTAGCGAGGAGAGTTCCAGGGTGCACAATTGCGTGGTCCCATATGATCCCACGAAAAGTGTGGCGGGGGCTTTTTCTGTTTCTGCTTTAAATCACTCTGTGAGGAAAATTAATAACAAAGTGAGTAGGTTGTTCCGTTACAATGCATTACATTCTATCTCGCATGGGTGTATTAATGATGACAATATGTACTTGGGGGATGGTGTTCATTTGTCTCGGATGGGGAATGAGTTACTCATAGGAGACTTCATAGCTTGGCTAAAGACGTTAAAACATGACCTTTAGGTAGGAGTGTGGTGGGGGGTCCGGATAGCCGGTCAACTATCCGGACCTGTGGCGGTAAGGTCATGATCGGTGAGCACTAATTGGAAGATCCCTATGAGTGGGCGTCACCCATTACGGATGGGGGCGCTCGGGGGAGGTGGCCATTGGCCCCTCAACGGGGAGGCGGTCCCTTCTAAGGATGGGTCGCCGCAAGGAAAGGGAAGGCGGTCAAGGCCCCTTCATGGGTAGGAGGGGTTACAGCCCCCTCCTGGGGAATTTCCCGGGGCCAGGACGTCTGCGACGGCAGATGTGGTAAGTTGTGTGGGGTTTGGGGGGGGGTCTACGCTACCTTCTAGATACCTCACACGAGTCCTCGTACGACCTTTAAGTGGCGTTGAGTTTTATTGGGGCCCCCGTCAAGTCAAGGGAAATTGGTAGTTGCACTTGAGGTATGCCTCCGTGCCGCCCCTCTCAAGTGAGGGGGATATGTCTGGGTTAGGGATCTTGACACCGGTTACGACCTTGCCGTTGGCCCTTAAACGTTAGGATGTACAATTTCAAAAGTTAAGTAAATGTTTGGTAGGATGTTAGTTCGGCTAGGAGAACCTTTGTATTAGAGGATATGTTAAGGTTAGCCAAACAGCGCAATGTGGTAATGAAATTGTACATAATATGAAACTGTTGATTTAATGTTTAAATTTTGTTTCATATTTTAATAAATACGGCCCGGGAGGTTCACTCCCTCCCGTCTTCCAAAAACTTCAGAACGGTTTCCGGTTTCCCATCCTTGGGGATTGTGTTGAGAGGGGGTGGCGGGTATCTCAGCCATATGGAAAGGGGCGACCAATCGGTCCCCCCGAACGTATGGCAGAGTACCACGATCCCCCCGGGAAGCCATCTTGGGCGGGAGGCGAGTCTCGGCTGGTATGCCCGAAGCGGCGTAGCCGGGGCGCGCCTTTTCCCGCCCTAGAGTGGGTTGGCCTAGACACTGACGCGGCTGGCCGCGCCCTTGGGGCAGGCAGGGGCGGGTTTACGCCCGCCCTGAAGACGGATAAAAGGAGGAACAAGACCAGAAAGCATCCTCTTGTTCCTGTGCTCTGAAGCTGCACCTCCTCGCTGCACGTGAGCTCGAGACGGAACGAAGAGCCAATTTTGACCCACCCACCAGCCCCTGAAGACAGCGAGTGGTTTTTGAATAAAGTTTAATGGATAATTCTGATTTTCGTTTACAGGTTGTGGTATTATCGTGAAGATTTTGAGTATGCAATAAAGAATGATCGATTTGTGTTATGTTTTGCAAATAAAGTAATTGTGCTTTAGTGTTCATCAGTAAGCATGCTGTGAAGAAAGTTGTTGTTGCTACTGTCGGTTATATTTAGTCTTTAGTTATCTAGTTATCATTGTCGTATTTATTTTGGTCGGGCGGTAAGGTCATGATCGGTGAGCACTAATTGGAAGATAACTATGAGTGGGCGTCACCCATTACGGATGGGGGCGCTCGGGGGAGGTGGCCATTGGCCCCTCAACGGGGAGGCGGTCCCTTCTAAGGATGGGTCGCCGCAAGGAAAGGGAAGGCGGTCAAGGCCCCTTCATGGGTAGGAGGGGTTACAGCCCCCTCCTGGGGAATTTCCCGGGGCCAGGACGTCTGCGACGGCAGATGTGGTAAGTTGTGTGGGGTTTGGGGGGGGGTCTACGCTACCTTCTAGATACCTCACACGAGTCCTCGTACGACCTTTAAGTGGCGTCGAGTTTTATTGGGGCCCCCGTCAAGTCAAGGGAAATTGGTAGTTGCACTTGAGGTATGCCTCTGTGCCGCCCCTCTCAAGTGAGGGGGATATGTCTGGGTTAGGGATCTTGACACCGGTTACGACCTTGCCGTTGGCCCTTAAACGTTAGGATGTACAATTTCAAAAGTTAAGTAAATGTTTGGTAGGATGTTAGTTCGGCTAGGAGAACCTTTGTATTAGAGGATATGTTAAGGTTAGCCAAACAGCGCAATGTGGTAATGAAATTGTACATAATATGAAACTGTTGATTTAATGTTTTAATTTTGTTTCATATTTTAATAAATACGGCCCGGGAGGGTCACTCCCTCCCGTCTTCCAAAAACTTCAGAACGGTTTCCGGTTTCCCATCCTTGGGGATTGTGTTGAGAGGGGGTGGCGGGTATCTCAGCCATATGCCTTTTGACTTAACTAATTCTTATCTGCTATTTTTGCAACCCAAATTTCAGTAAAATTACTTGGAGTAGGAAGATTAATACTGTAAAGATATGAAACTCTGTTGTTTAGAAATATCATGTGACTGAGGGTGTGCAAATCTAGAAATGAAATTTGTATTTGGCATAGTGAGAGCATCAGGTACAAGTTTACTTAATGTTTGATGGTACAGAACACGTTAGAATTTTTATTTGAAAGGTTGAGAAAAGAATGGATAAGACTAAGATTAAATAATTTGAGAAAATAACTACCTAATACTATTTGGCTACGCGGAAAAATATGAGACAACAAAATGTGTACTTGAGATAAATATTTTTAGAACATATTTGGACGGAAGTTTGTTGAGAGGTATTTAAAAAATAACGAGTTTATTTATACTATTTGGCCATTAGGAAAGATATTATAGAAGGAAATGTGTACTTAAGATAAATGTTTTAAGAACATACTTGCACGGAGCTTTGTTGAGACGTATTTAAAAATAAGTGGTATGGTTTAATTAGTTTGTAACTGTGGAAGATGTACTGTGCTTACTCAAGAAATTGCGAAATAGAGAAAAACATTTAAGACATGTTTTTTTTCAGGTATTTATATTATGTATAGAGATCTTGTATGGGTTTTTAAACACAATCATTTAGATTGTGTTTTTTTTCCCCAATGTTACATGATGATTACTATTGAAATAACTGTTTATAGTGAAAATCAATATATTCTGAGGACAGCAAAAATAAACCATGTAATATGTTGTTTAAGTTATTTTGTTACATTGGATTTAGAAATATGTATTATAACAGATTTTTTTATTGTCTTCCACAGATATTACATTTATAAGGTAAGTACAACTAATAACATCCGACAGTTTCCTCTGCCTCTCTCTTATCCTTATTCTTTTCATCCCCTTCCTTTGTCAGGACTGTTCAGTTACGCTTATTCCGTTTAACTCCTCCACATTTTGCATTGTTTAATTTTCTTTCCTGTTTCTCCAACATCTTTTCTGTCACTATTTTATTCAGTCTATCTATCTCTTCAGTTTGTTTCTTCTGTTGTCTCATGGTGACTCATCTTTATTGACCTTGTATCACCTTTGTTTCTAGAATCTTAATTTGTTTGTCTTACCGTACCTTAATATTTGTTCCCTTACTCTGCTTTCATTAATTATGCTCAATTCTTAAACTTAAATCTAAAAGGCCTCATTTATGAAAGCCTTGCGTCACTGATGCGCCACTTTTTCCCATGTTAAAAGTGACGCATGGGCGGCGGAAGGCCTTCATAAATAAGGCCCATAGTTTACTTCCCTTACCCTACTTCATTTCTATTTATCTGTGTCTTACAGTCCTTGTCTATTTCTACTCCGTTCATCTTCTGTTACTCACTCTTTTTCACTCTGTTTCTCTTACTGTTTTTCCTTTATTTTATCTATCTCCTTAAGATATTCCTGTTCTCTTACTCTGTTTCTTTAAGAGACTGTTTATTTCGTGTACGATCACTGATCATACTCCTATTTTCTCTCTCACTTTACTTTCGTTTAGACAGTCATTCCTTAAGTGCTATTATCTCTTTCAAATAATTATCTTACTCATTGATTTATATACTACACATTCTGTCACTGTCTCTTACTCTCCCTCAGTCTTTTTTTCTTTTACTTTCTGTATCATTCACTCCTACTTTGTTTTGTTTTATGAAATGTACATTATAACCTTATTTTTACTTTTCTTCCACAGATACTATGTTTTTTAAAGAAATTTAGTTTTACTTTGTTACTATTTCTTAGGTAAGTATAAAAAATAAAGAAACTTTTCGATCACTGTGTTATTTCTTTGTCTATCCTGGTCATACCAGTGTCATGTTTTATGTGAGCACTTCCACGCAGGATTGGGTGCACTGTCATAAGGAGGGCCTTAAAAGTAATTTTATGAAATCAGAGACATTTCACTGAGTCAGTTCAGCAACGCTGATATATGAAAGCATTGGAGCTTAATGATGTTAAATGTTAAATGGTGTTGTTTCCAGGGCATTAAGAGGTGTTAAGAGGTGTTAAACAATGGGGGAGTCTCTTCAAACAGAGTGTTGGATGTAATTCAGAGGGTAGTTTAAAACACATAGGCTAAAAATCTGCGCTTAGCATAGTGTTGCGCCCGACTGGTGTTATGTTGTTTCTGTCATTCATGCAGATATATAATACAGCAAGTATTTTCTCACGAAAAAGAAGCCATGACTATTGGCTTTGTCAATGATTGCTAATTTCTTAAAATAAAAAAGCAGCAACCATGGCATTGTTGAATATAATATTGTAAATACTTATGTTCAAGAATGATGAGAGAGTAAAAGAAGGTTAACCAGATCTTTTAAACTTATTTCACAGGCTTCTTTAAAGGAAGTGTTCTATATCATTGTAGCGTGGGCGTTTCACTTTTTTATACCTAACACAATCCCTTCTGTACGCTGTTGCAGGAGAAGCGCTACATACTTGAACATCCTTGAGTGCCCCATTTTCATTCAGTAAGTGGCAATGAGCCCGATACAGAACTTCAAAGGCCAGAAGAGGCTGCTCCTGTGCTCCTGGAGGAGTGCGACAACGCTCCAGCAGTGGGAGTGAGGCCTCTCAGAGGGGAGCAGCGCAGCTACTTGTGATGGCCACAATTGCAGATAACAGGGTAGGGATGTCCATGGAATTTACGGACGGTTACTCACGCTAGACTGTGCGCGGCGCACCTAGCACCTCATTAAAGTTTGAGAATCAGAGACTTAGGAGATAAACCTTCATAATAGCAAGGCTCGTAAGTGATAAAAATCGCTGCTGCTAGGCGTTCTAAATATCGATGCTATCGGCGGAATTTTCCGCGGTGTTAGTGCGTTAATATCAATGGGACACATATGTGATAGTAAATCCTGTAACAGCCGGCGGTACTTAACATTACCGCGTGAAAACAAACGTTGTTTTCAGGCAGTAATGTGTGCCTTGTAATTAGGGGACGTGGTGAATTCAGTTTTATTTTCCACACCCCCATGTTAATGCTGCCGAATGCTTGATTAGAGCAGGCTTTAGCAGTCCTCCGATAAATAAGTTTATTCCACCTTTTTTCGCGCAACGCCAATTTTCGTGATAGGGTGTTTTCTCCTCCAACCACATTTTGCATGTGCTTTGACCTACGCCCACTTTGCATGTCATTAACTAACTGTGCGCAACTTATGCAAAGTGGTCTTACGACAGGCGAAGTAATGCCGTTTTCAAGAACGTCCTGGGGAATATTTTCAAGGATAGGCAAAACATTAACGCCGCTTTTATCGGCAGAAAACTGCAGATATAGCGGCGATAACGGCCTTGATAATATGCTCTATGAATTGCAATCAAACCTAATGTTAGATGTAAAGACAACTAACGTAGGTTTCGTTTGCAATTCATAGAACATACTATGAAGGCTATTATCGTCGTTTTATCGCAGTGTCCTGTCGATGAAACCGATGATAATGTATTACGTCTCCTTCATAATATGCCCCAAGTATCATCGCTTTTTTGCATAATTGTCCTGAAAAAAGCGTCAATACTTCAGCTTGTGAATAGAGCTCTTTTTGGTACAATGAGTTAGTTCTGAAAATAACTTTTTTTTTTTTTAACAAGTGTTATATTGTTTTTGATTTTTAAAACTGGAACCGAAATTTTGAACTTTAAAACTGTGAAACTGGTTCAAAATGAAATGAGAAAAATCATCTTCGGTCGAAGCATTGATGATTATTAATTCTAATTTCAATGATAGTGAGGCTCTGCTCTCCGTACACAATATTTTCTCCACACAAGTTGCATTTCATATGCACCTCAAGTCCATCTCTGCACTGGATGGAGATGCAGGTCATCCACCAGAAGATGTGCTGGCCACAGCTGATGGGAGTTGTGTTGCCAGAGCTCTTGTCGATGCCTGTGCAAATTTCTCAGGATGCACTTGTCTCACATGCCTCATCATCGTATGTATTGAAAATGAATATATTTTTTTTCGAAGGATTTCCTCTTGAAAGAACTGCGTCACAAATTGTGCAAGTGACTTTGGGCGCATTCACTTTTTTTTGTTCCTTCGGAAAAGTAAAAAATTGCCAGATGAAAGATTCCTTCCTTTTTGTTAAAGGTAGCCTTCAGATTCTGATGATGAATTCTGTGCGGCAGCCATTTTACCAAAGTCTTCGGAAAGATGTAAAACGTTCTTCTCTCTTGAGAGTAAAGAAGATAGTGAGGGAAGTGGGTGGGGTCCGAGAAAATTCCAGAACAGAAACTACTAAGAACCAATTGGAAGTGTTGTTTTCGAGTCAGATGACTTGACATGCGCGCATTAGGACGTGTACGCGATGACATTGCCCTTGTTACGTACATCATTTGGAAGTATCGGTCTAATTCACTGAAGTTTCAAAACGTAAAAAGTAGGAAAGCTAAATACAGCCTGATCTTGTACATCTTCTCAGGGGATCCAAGTTCAAAATTGTTAAAGTATAAAACTTTTTATGTTTCTGCCCCCGGGGTGCGCACACCCGGTCGCGCACGAAAGTTGAAAAAGGCGTCCTGTTCGATTTAGTGAAAAGTTTCAAAACGTTAAAAAGAAGGCAATGTACAGTCTCCTTGACCTATTATAACTTCTCTGGGGGGTCTATGAAGAAATTCGATGGGTCAAAACTGCAATGTTTTCCCGAAATATATAGCGCGGTGCGCGCACCCGATCGCGCACGAAAGTTTACAAATGCGATCTCCTTCAAATACTGACAAATTTCAAAACAATCAAAAAAAGGCAAGGTAGACACTCCCTAATCCACTAGAGCTTTACAAGGAGTCCCTAAACAACTCTGCTAGTGAACAAAAATGTTTTTTTCCGATAAAAACATTTACTGAAATTCATTGATAAAACTATAGGTTGTAATCACGATATAATTAATAATTAGCATTTTAAAAACCTATGAAATTCAGTGAACAAACCATAGGTTTGACACATGTTATAGTTAGCTGGACATTTCACTCATATAAAACCAATGAAATTCCCCTGTTATAGTTACTTCAGCTAACTATAACTCGCGAGCCCGCAATGCACTTTCAGTGCATATATATATATATATTACCTACGGGCGGTCGCCAGTAGGTATATATAGTTAGGATTTTTTTCCTATTGGATTTCTGAAAATTCTATGTCGAATAACTTTGGCGTTTGTGAACAGAATAGGCTGACATTTTCAGGAAAATGGCACATTTTGTTTCTGAGCAGTCCCTGAAAATTTGGGGGGGTTTCGTCAAGGGGGGGCGAGAAAAAAGGGGGGTCCCAAAACGCGTTTTTCCTATTCATTTTTCCTTAGGGCTGTTGGAATCACTCTTAGCTCGAACGGCTGAATGGATTTACATGAAACTTGGCAAAATTGTAGATTTGGTTTGCCCGACGTGCCTTTGCTATGTCTCAATATATGAGCTCCAGTGGATTTTGAGACATTAACATTTTAAAAAACAGATATATCTGTGACAGCGTCCCGGTTGACGCCCCAGTTCGCGTACCTGACGCGTAACGGAACTTCGCGAGGAGAAGCGGATTGGCTCTCCGGTGACTGTCAACATTCTAAACAGTCCGGAGCAGCCGCCATCTTGTGTCTCGGTAGGATCGAGATACAAGAGGTGGAAAAAATAAAGTTGGAAATGAGCATAAGGGGGCAGAGTACATCCTCCCTGACCCCCTAGGTTTGATGAGGGGGCTTTAAAAGGGCCCCGCGGGTCAAAAATAAATAAATGTATTATCGTTTTTTTTGCGGGGGAGCGCTCGGTACGCGCACCGGGAAGCGGTCCGGGAAGTGTAATATTGGGAAAATGGGATTAAAGAATGTTCAAATATTGTATGTTTATTGATTGTTCTTTTTTTTTTTTATTTAGGTACCAAGATGTAAGTACCAATGCAGAGTCTAAAAATAAAAATACACTGTTTTCTTTGTAAATATCTTGCATGTTGTTTCAGAAGTTATTGTGGTATATGGAATTCATAGTGTAGTCAGGAAAGCAGAAACACTATGGAGGCAGGAGATGATAAAGAGATGTTAAATACACTTTGAAGATAATATAGTGGAAGAAAGGAAGTAAATATGAGCAAACTTACTATGTAACACAAAAAAGTTGCACAGTATATTTAAAGTCTGATTTTACATTATAATCAATTTGCTACTAGTTTACAAAATACATATAAAAAAATAATAATGTCTCAAACAATTTTTGAATTATTAAATACAAATTTATTTTTCTGATTCGTTTTCAAAATTAAAAAGAACTTCTAATAATTCATTGTCAGATTTTTTTTCATTTTCAATTAGGAAATCTACTGATTCCACACATTGCAGAAGTTCAAAGTCCCGTGATTCATCATATAATTCAGAGTCAATTTCTGTATCTGTGTTGCTTCTTGCAACAATTTCCAAGTTAGTTTTGTTCTCTCCTTCTATTTTTGTGCTGTAAAACGAATTTTTAAAAAATATATCAGTACAGATAGGGCACTGTTGGGTTTAAGTACAGACAGGTAGTTTGTTTTTTTAAACAGTGATTTTATCTTTGGGCAGTGTATGGTATCAGACTGGAAGTAGAAATATAAAAAAATGTATGTGATAAAGCCTAAGTTAATTCTTAATTATACAAGACAAGCCTAACTCCATCCATAACTAAAACAGAGAAGTCTATCTTATTCTATAACTATTACAGAGGGATAGTATATAACTATCAGAAAATGTTTTCCTAATTAACTTAAAGTGCAGAACATACTTCAGTTTTTAAAATATCATCTTACCAATCAAAAAGAAGTTTAAGTTCTCAGTTGAAATGCACTTGATATGTACTTCAGGAAGTAGTAGTCAAAATGGCTGTGTTTCTCTCTCTCTCTTTATATATATTCAGGTACATAACCAATCACATGTCATAAAATAATAGAAGATATTGAAAGTAGCATTTTGATTGGTTGTCAATTCTAACACTTCATAAGTGTTTTTGATAGGTAATTTACCTCAGGATATTTAGTCAGGCTTACAGCATAATTTTCTCAATGGAATTCCATCAAATTTGGGTAAATGGTAGGGACTGCTATGTAGTAGGCCCTATTCTATATTTGATGAAAGTGTCTGTAGTAGTTTTTCTGTAAATTACTTTCCCACCTTTTTTTAACGAGCGCTTACTGGTGCGCTCCCCGGTACGCGAACCGGCAGCGTTACGGGAGTCCTCCATTTTGTGTATTGGTAGAATTGAGACATAAGATGGAGGACAAACAATGTACGGAATGGGTAGAAGGGGGCACGGTAGACACTTTGTGACCCTCTAGGCTTTCTGAGGGGGAATTAGGACGCTGATATATGCAAAAATAAAAAAATTAAATTTTAGAAAATTTCACGGGGGGAGCGCCCGGTACGTGTACCGGTAAGCTAACCGGGGAGCGTACTTTGGTGAAGAAAAAAAATAATTTGAAAAAGATAAACGTTTTGAATGATCAGAGGTAGGGTAGCTCTGAAAAGAGCTATTGTGTTCTGTGGCTAATTTAGGTACGTACAAGTAGGTTCCAATGCACACTTTCAAATAAAGGACGAATATTCTATTCCCTTCATCGGAGAAGTGCACACCATCTCTTCTGTAGATGTGTTGAATGTTGGAATGCTGTATATTAAACCCATTCCATAGTCTCTCATGTAAGCAGAAACAGATTTATTCACATGTTTCTGTGCTTTCTCAAATTGTGGAAAAAATGTATTTGACCACTTACATTTTTGTCTTTGACATATATTGGAATATGCCAAGGCAGTTTGGGGAAAAAGTGTCACTGACCATGTCATGAATGATGTAATATGTGACATCATCAGCAGTGGATTGCGGGTGCGCGATATATAGTTAGTGCAACTAACTATATATGCGAATTTCAATGGTTCAATGCGAGTAAAATAAGGTTTTGTAAATGCTAATTCCTAACTATATATGGTCTGTAACCCGTGGTTTTTTCAGTGAATTTTCTAGGTTTTGTAAATGCTAATTCCTAACTATATATGGTCTATAACCTATGGTTTTTCAGTGAATTTCAATGTTTTTTTAATAGCAAATATCAAAAGCTGTAAAATGTGAAGTACGTGGTAGGTAAAAACATTTTCGTATTTATGCACGCTGATGTGCTTTGAACGCTGCCCCCCCCTCCTCTTTTCTTTTAGGAGTATTCTCTCTTTGCAGATAGTGAAGGGTAGGTAACACAGGCCTTTGCCCCCGTTGTAATCCGTCGTGCCTGCTTCCCTCTCCATTTGATTGATTGTTATCCTAGCATTTATTGTTTTTGAATTGGTTCTCTTTGGTACATTCTCTATTTACAAACAAGCACAGAGTCGCAATACTCTGTTTAGTCTTTGCAGATAGTGAAAAATCGTTAAAAAAACTAAAGGAATCAAGCAAAATCAGTAGGCCACTAATGAGCTCTCTTTTTGACCTCGCTAAAATAGAAACATTAGGAACAACCCCTCATGAGAAATACAAAACTAGTGAGAGGAACTGAGCTCGACGCCATGATGGCTGCAAGACAGCTCGGCTCCGCCGCCCATCCCGCCCAAAACAACGACAAACCCTATGCAAATATTATAAATATATACAACATACCAGCAAAGTAACAGGGTAAAACATTTTATTAAATAACTATTTACATGGCAGCCTGCTGCAACATCCATCACTGTTCCTGTCGAGGTAGCATAGCTGGCGGCCTAGGGGTGGAGGACCGTTGTGCAAATTGCCCGGGGACGACACCATGCGCCTAGGCTCGTCCCCAGTACATCCAGAGGTGATGTCCGACAAGTTGTGTGGGGGGATGCCTTGCTGATGCCGCCACCACCACCTTCTTATTGCCTGATCCGGCTAGCTCAATTGATCAAGCATGAGACTCATGCACTCTGATCTCCTTGGCCTCAGTCAAGCATCAATATTAAGATTTTCATAGGTGAGTGTAGGTTCATGGTTTTCCATCCACAGACTAAAAGCCTGGAGTGGCAGTGAAAGAACAATAACTAGGTAAGAAGGAAGGCAGAGGTTGTGGGAAGGACTCTGGATATGGTATGTTGCTTGGTCCCTGACATGCTTCGATGTCACTGCCTTGCACAAATGGCATAAGTCCTGGATGTTGAGTGCCATTGTTGAGGGTTCGGAGCAGCGCTTGTAACACTGTCTGAAGCTTATTTGCACCTGCTGCAGCATCACTATTCTCAAAGTAAGTGGGGGCTGTTTGTGGACCTGACTGCATTGGAAAACAATGTGATGCGGTGCCTTCCTGAACCGCTTGACGGAGGCCCCCGAGATAATTGCGCCTGCTCCACACCTTGTTCCACAATCCGTTTGACCTGAAGACACGTCCTGCGGTGCCCTGGTCCGACCATCACATATACCTGTGCCAGGAGACGGCGTGGGGTGCAGTAGAAGGGAGAGGCGGCGCGAACGAGCCTCCCCCACCTCCCCAGGTGGAGGTTTCTCAGCTACACCCCAGCGCTTCACTCTACCAGCTGACTTGCGCCCGCTCTCCCGACACAGTGCCTGGCTCGGCCAGCTGAATTGTGCCTGCTCTTGCTATTACAACGTCTCACCCGCCATCCAACCGAATTGCACCCAGTCTTGCGGTACAGTGACAGGCGGCTGCTACGGAGCTCACGAAATGGCGGTCGGCTCCACAGACTTGGGCCTGGCCTGCAAAGATGGCTCTGGGGAACCGTGGAACTCGGACGCTTGACTGCTAGGGCATGGGCCTCATTCCCAAAAGAGTCCCCTCAGCCTTGAAGATTCTACAACAGTCACCGAGACCCCCGACTCCCGTAGACTTCCGGTGGGGAGCGACTGCCATGATTGCTCGCGGAATGGCCACGACGTAGCCACGAGATGGTGGTGCTCTCATGCTGACGCCAGCTTCAGTCTGAAACATCCAGAAACACTGTAGACTACCAATTCGATCAGTTCCGGTGGAGCCCCAACGTGACCTGGTAGAGAAGAACTTGCCCTCCCCTCTTTGACTGATGGTTCTTGTTGCCTGTCCCTTCTCTTGTCATTTAACAGAACTTTTTGGACTGCTGCAAGGGGTTGTGTTCCGACCGCTGGTTGGTGGAGACATTTTGACTATATTCTGGACCTGCGTTGTCGCGTAATGCGTCATATAACACGCCGCGTTAGCGCACCCGGAAGTGCTCCGGTGCGCGAGGCGCAGCTTCCTGGAAACGATCCAGAGCGCGGCGCGCAGCGCGTAACGTAAGCATAAAAGATCATGTGACTTGTTAATAAAACTTTTCATTGGTTCATTTTACTTTTGGTATTCTAATGATGAAAGGCTTGGTCATATGACCTAAAAATAACACTTTTCATTGCTTTCGAACATTTTTTTTCGCCCAAATGATGAAAGCCCCACCTTTTTTTTTCTCACTCTGACTTGTAAAGCAAAGGACCCATATGCATTTACAGTTTATCACTAACAATGTCCCAGGCTAATGTATTTTCCCGGGAAATTTACAACTGTCCTGCAAGTAAAATATTCCTATTTCGAGAAAAAGGGCGTTTCTTCGTCCCATGAGGGAGCCGTTGAGCAAAAGAGGCTCGGCCTGCTGTCTTAGTCGCTGATAGGCATGAATATCGGATTCTTATCGATCACTTTATGTTGCAGGAGTGGAAAACACAACAGCCCTTGACCATTTATCTTTACTGCGTTCCTGCGTATTATACCTTTTAACCGTCATGTAATCGGGCTGCTTTATTTCACTTGCCTTTTACTGATTCGAAAACAGTGGCTATTATTCAAAACTTTACCCAAAAAGGTACTACTACCATGTTTTGTTTTAAAAACCTTTATTGTGAAAATATCAGTATACAAATACGGGCCTATAACCACGTGGGCCGGCCACGGAGCAAACTGGAATCGTATATGATGAGGGGACATTTACACTGTAGAAGAACGTAACCGGCGGGCCATTAGGTTGCAAGAACTAAGGTGTCTAACAGTTGCGGAATCGGTGGACGTACATTTTATAATTAAAGTACGACAGGGCCAGTTACAATAAAATTATCTAGATATACATTTGCAGGCAAGTACCATGGGTGACGTTAATTCGAACTTTCAATAGTACAGTAATCAATAACACATCAGAACTTAATATCAATAGGGATGTCCAAATGTTCAATCAATTCTCGTCCCCGCCCGCCATGTGCTTCAAAACTGCATACGTATCTCGTGATATCAAGGTTGGGCAACCAGTACACAACAAGGAGTTACGAGTCCCATTTATACCGGCGCCATTTTGTGCGAGGCCGGGCAGGTCCAGGATATAGTAAAAATGTCTCCACCAACCAGCGGTCGGACCAGAACCCCTTTCGGCAGTCCAAAAAGGTTCCGTTAAATGACAACAGAAGAAATAGGCAACAAGAACAATCAGTCAAAAGAGGGGACGCTTTCGTGAATGGGGCCCATGCCCTAGCAGGCAAGCGTCCGAGTTCCAAGGTGTCCCAGGGCCATTTTAGTGGACCAGGCCCAAATCCAAAGAGCTGGCCACCATTTTGAGAGTCCTGTTGCAGCCGGCTATCGCTGCACCACAAGAGTAACCTCAATTCAGCTAGATGGCGGGTGAGTCACTGTACCGCAAGAGCGGGAGGAACTCAGCTGGATGGGGGTGAGGCACTGTGCCGCAAGAGAGGGCGGAACTCAGCTGGAAGGCGAGTGAAACGCTAAGAGGCGCCCCACTGCAGATGAGGTGCCTCCACCTGGGGAGGAGGGAGAGGCCCGTTTGTGCCGCCTCACCCCATCCCCCGGGCACCCCACGCCGTCTTTCGGCGCAGCATTGTAGGATGGCCACACCAGTGAAACTTGCTGGACACCACCTCTGTGCCATCCGGATCTCGGCGCGCTCGAATCACTGTACCGCACCGGAAGCCTGCGGGAGTCGGGGGCCCCCATGACTTTTGTAGAATCTTCAAGGCTGAGGGGAAGCTTTCGAGAATGGGGCCCAAGCCCTAGCAGGCAAGCGTCCGAGTTCCAAGGTGTCCCAGGGCCATTTTAGTGGACCAGGCCCAAATCCAAAGAGCTGGCCACCATTTTGAGAGTCCTGTTGCAGCCGGCTATCGCTGCACCACAAGAGTAACCACAATTCAGCTGGAAGGCGGGTGAGTCGCTGTACCGCAAGAGCGGGCGGAACTCAGCTGGATGGAGGGTGAGGCACTGTGCCGTAAGAGCGGGCGCAACTCTGCTGAACGGCGAGTGAAACGGTAAGGGGCGCCCCACTGCAGATGAGGTGCCTCCACCTGGGGAGGCGGGAGAGGGCCGTTTGCGCCGCCTCCCCGCCCCGGGCACCCCACGCCGTCTTTCGGCGCAGTATTGTAGGATAGCCACACCAGTGCGGCAACTTGCTGGACACCACCTCGGTGCCATCCGGATCTCGACGCGTTGTGCTGCCTTCGGCCTATTCGCACATCGGTCCGCTACTGACGCCGCCTCACAGGCCAACGGATTTTGTAGGCTTTTTATAGCCCAAAGCCACATAACAGGTCATGTGACTTGTTTATAAAACTTTTCATTGGTTCATTTTGCTTTTGGTTTCCTAATGATGAAATGCTCGATCATATGACCTAAAAATAACACTTTTCATTGGATTGAAACATTTTTTTTTCCCAAACGATGAAAGCCCCACCTTTTTTTTTCTCACTCGGCAATCCAAAAACGTTCCGTTACATGACAACAGAGGGGACAGGCAACAAGAACCATCAGTCAAAAAAGGGGAGGGCAAGTTCTTCCCTACCGTGTCACGTTGGGCTCCACCGGAAGTCATCGAATTGATAGTCTACAGTGTTTCTGGATGTTTCAGACTGAAGCTGGCATCAGCAGTAGGTATATATAGTTAGGATTTTTTTCCTATGGGATTTCTGAAAATTCTATGTCGAATACCTTTGGCGTTTGTGGACAGAATTGGCTGAAACTTTCAGGGAAATGGCACATATTGTTTCTGAGCAGCCCCTAAAAATTTGTGGGGGGTTTCGTCAAGGGGGGGCCGAGAAAAAAGGGGGGTCCCAAAACGCGTTTTTCCCATTCATTTTTCAATAGGGCGGTTGGAATCACTTTTAGCTCGAACGGCTGAATGGATTTACACGAAACTTGGCAAAATTGTAGCTATGGTTTGCCCAACGTGCCTTTGCTATGTCTTAATATATGTGCTCCAGTGGATTTTGAGAAATTAACGTTTTAAAAAACAGATATTTCCCAACATGAATATGGGAGAATAATTTGCTTGTTTGACAGTTTAAAAACTCGTTTCTTGAAGTCATTTAGGTTTCACAATATGTACTGCTAGAGTTTCATGGTCACTATAATAATTATGATATACATTTAGGACTGTTTAGGGGGCATGGATATGCTGAGGCTTCTGTAATTGTCAAAGGAGGAGAATTATGTACATTGCACTGCTGCATACAATCCTCACCTTCTGCGTACTCTTGGATATGCTAGACTATATCTGCTCAATGAGATACCTAAGCTGAGGAAACACAGGTGATGTGATTGTGAAATGGGCAAAAATATTTGCACGTTTTTCAATGACATCACCTGTGTTTCCTAACATTACAAATCACATTGTGCAGATGAGGTTTAGGCCTGTCCAGGGAGACAGAGGAGGTCTGGCCTTTGTTCAAGGGTGCAGTGGACATGACTCACTTCATCTGTTGGCCTGTACATGTATTATGTCCTCTGTACTCTTCAACAAGCCAAAATTGTATCTGCAACCCTGAGTAGGCCTCACCTCAACCAAACTTTTGTGACTGCAAGACCTGCCTTTTTGCTCCTAGATATTTCTTGGTTTTACCATGGCTGCCAGACAATCCAGCATAGCTCTGGATAGGCCACACCTTATGCTGGTGCAAGAGCCTTGTAAATACGCCCTCATGTGTGCTTGGCCATTTCAAGTCACTTCCACCTGGTGCAAGGGCCTTGTAAATACGCCCTCATGTGTGCTTGGCAATTTTAACTCACTTCCCCCTGGTGCAAGGGTGTTGTAAATACGCCCTCATGTCTGCTTGGCAATTTTAAGTCACTTTCCCCTGGTGCAAGGGCCTTGTAAAGACGCCCCCATGTGTGCTTGGAATTTTAACTCACTTCCCCCTGGTGCAAGGGCCTTGTAAATACGCCCCCTTTGTCTATGTTGTTAAATTACTGTAGGTAGAATTGACAACTAGTGTGTTAATTGTTTGCCTACTGTTATTAGTTTACTGTTTGGTAATAGTGGTTAATAACAATTTTTTTTAAAAAATTCCACAGATTTAACTGAAGATCATTTGAAAATTTTAAAAATGCCCTCAAGGCAAAGGAAACAAAAAGAAGCAAAGCGACTTACACTCCACCTTGGTAAAGATTTGCAGCAGTCCTCTACTATAAAATCGTTTCAAGTCGCCAAAAAAGCTCTGGGTAAGAAAATGAAATCATTTTTAAAAAGAATTTGCAGACAAAAAAATACCAGTATTGAACATGTTTTAGTGCAGAAGAAGAGAGACAATTTAAAGGAAAAGGAAAGGCCCGTCAAAAAAGTTTCTGCTAGAGCAGGAGATAACTCTGTGCATGGCAGTAGAAGTGAAAATCAATTCAGGGACATTCGTAGGCGAATGTTCCGCAACAGGATAATTGTCAATTTGTTAAAAGATTTTAAGAAAGGCCAACAGAAAGTGGCATTTTATAAGAAAAAGAAAAATGTAGAGAAAATTATTCATCAGGCTTTCGAAATTAAGCGAAAGTTATTTATTTTGGTAATCAATAGAATTAGGAAACTAAACAAGGTAATTTATGATTTCAAATCAAATAGTAGATGGAAGTCGTTAATCGTAGTATTTTTTGTGAAGTTTTCTCAGGAGAATGGATGCATAGTTCAAGTTGTGAGGCATTTTTCAAGGAGGAGAGTTACTTCCAGGACAATGATTTGGTGCATGCAGTTGACACCAGTGGTCGAGCATATGAGGTAGAAGATAGTTGTCCGGTTGAAAAAGAAAAACTTTTGTCTGCAGATGCAGAAGAGGTGTTAGGTGATGAGGTTTTAGGAAGACGTCTTAGGGGTCCAGTGTACACCTGGAAATGTAGTAGTATTTGTAGTGTGCGACAGGATTCCATCAATTTGCTTTGTGATTTTGTTCGTACATTTAATAAGAAAAGTTTAAAACAGAAAATGAAGTTGTTGCAAGAATTAGATCCTTGCAGAGTGAGAGAAGTAACAGGTTTGCATGGGCATTCACTGGCTTGTCTTTCCAGAAGAGTATGCCAGAGTTTTTTTCATCATTTCAGGATGCTTGCAGTGCATCATAATAAAGTGAGGAAATTAGTGAGAATGTTGTATTATGCTAAGAGTCCAGCAATTATGCTTAAACAATTGAGCAGTGCTCTTTTGCATGGTTCAGAACTACATGTGAAGAATATTTGTGAAGAAATTGAGTTCTGTTACTTTGCTAGTAAAGAGAACAATGTTGAAATTGACCCAGTAGAAGAAGGTAATGTGGAAGAGAGTGTACCGATTTCTAATATAGAGAAGTTTCACAAGGAAATTTCCATCTTTCAGGTGAAATCAAGTGAGAGGCCTAATTTTACTTGTGTGTGTTGTCGACTGACTTATTATAAGAATCAGAATAAGTTAGTGGATTTATATGCAAAAAGTGAAATGGAAAACAATAGTGAATGGAAGGATTTTGCCACATACTTGATGGTAGAAAATTGTTTTGATTTGGGATCGGACCAACGTATGTGTACTTATTGTTTTAACAAATTAAACCAAAACCGGATGCCTGCTAGAGCGGTTCATAATAATCTGGAATTGATTAACATTCCTTCTGAATTGAAGGATTTAAATACTTTAAATACTTATGAATCTATTTTGATTCAAAGTGTGCATCACTTTCAGGCTATTGTACGAATGGAGCCAAAGACAGGGAAATTGCCTCCATCAGATTTACAGAGAGGATTAAAGGGAAGAGTTGTTTATTTGCCTTTAGATTTGAAGAAAAACATTTATACAATTGGAGTAGAGAAAGTGGAAGAGGAACCTCTGGTTATCCTAGTTAATGGGGTTCCGACAAAGAGTAAGAAAATCTGGCAAGATTTAGTGGATGTTAGGAAAGTCAAAAAGGCAACATTGTATTTGATAAAAAACAATGAGTACTACAAGAATGTATGTGTTGCAGAAGAGGAAGTAAGTGTAGAAGAAGACAGCGAATTGTGTGCTGGACAAATTGAGAAAGTAGAAGCCTCTAAAAATGAAGAAATATATGAACATTATAGTGTTCATCCTTTGCATTCCAAGGAAGTCATGGGGAATGCTATTGAGTTGTTTCAAATGAAACAAGCCAAAGGGAGTCCCATTAGTGTTTGGGAGGAAAGTTTGGAAGCTCGGTGTTTTCCACAGTTATTTACCACAGGTCGAGGAGGACGATATGATGAGCGACCTGATCAGACTTTACGATTGTATGCAGAAGATCCTAGGTTTCGTCAATGCATTCCCTATTTGTTTCATCTACTGTTTGAAAGTGATCTGTCTGGACTGTCTTATACAGTGAACCACATCCTGAAAAGTGGTGTACAACTGCGAAATATCTCAGCAAGGGACTTTATGGATAAAGTCAATGTGCAAGACAGTATTTTGGATTCTCACCTGATTAATCTGATGGCATGTCAGTGTGGTACTAATGAGTATTGGTACCGTCGTCATGGTGACTTAAAATGTATGCTGAGGAACTAAGGAACTCCCACATGGTTCCTCACTCTCAGCTGTGCTGAGTATGGCTGGGAAGACTTACTTGAATTTCTACGAGAGGCAAATGGAAACATTGAAAATATTGAATTCAAGACACCCGGAAAACTGTGCTCTTTGGATCCAGTGAATGTATGCAGGTACTTCAATCATAGATTTGAAGCTATGATGTCTTTCATCACAAACAAGAAAAATCCACCTCTTGGAGAGGTGTTGGATTTCTTCTGGAAAAAGGAGTATCAAGCAAGAGGTGCTCCTCATATACATATGCTGCTATGGATCAAAGATGCACCCAAATTTGGAACAGATCTGGATGACTTAGTGATGAATTTCACAGAACAGTATTCTACATGTGCTGTTCCAAAGACAAAGGAAGAACAAGTTTTACGGTTTCAAAGCCATCGTTGTGGAAAGTACTGTCATCATAAATTCACAAACAAGAACAAGTACTATAAAAAATGTTGTTTTGGATTTCCACGATCGGTGATATCTACAGGAAGAGTGAACAATTTGATGTCTTCGCTGCGACATAATGTGACAAGGAAATCACCCAAAAATACATACAATTTGAAAAGAAACGAAGAGTCCAAGAACATCAACGACTACAACCCAGTGATTTTGTCCATGTGGAATGCTAACATGGATATACAGTTTATGGCTGACAACTGTATGGCTGTGGCTCGGTATGTGACGTCTTACATTACAAAAAAAGAAAAGACAGAACTCAAGGATATGTGGGAGGACATTTCCCATGAAAAGAGCCTCAGTAAGAAGTTGTACAGTTTCAGTCTGAAGATGTTGTCGCATCAAGAAATCAGAGCTTACTAATGTTCTGACCGGTTATCTACAGCAAGTCTCTATGCCAAATCTAGGAGTATCATTTGGGCAAGTCTTGGTCTTGCTGCAACGCGTAATCGAGTTCTGAAACCTGTTCGGGAAATTGAGTATTTGGCGGAGAAGGAACCAAGCAGTACAGATATTTTGAAGACCAACATGTTGGATACATATTACCCAAATAGAAGCAGTCACCTGGAGAATATTTGTCTGTATGAGGTTCTACAAAATTACATTTTCAAGAGGAACATCACAGAAGATATTGATAAAGGAGTGTATGCTGTAATTGGAAGTGAGGGATGTCTGGTCAAGCAAAGAAAATGTCTATTGGTAAATCATCGAAAATTGGATTGCGAATCTCCAGAAAGAAAAGAGTTTTTCTATTTAGCTCTATTGCAACTTTTCAAGCCTTGGCGTGCAGAAGAGGAACTGCTTGGAGATTTCCTCTGTTACGAAGACTCTTTCAATGCAGCCAAGGAGTCCATAGAATGTCCTGTTTTTCCAAAATATCTAGAAATGTTGAATGCAGAAATCGAGCAGGAAGCAACAATTGCAGCCGAGATTGCTAGAGACAGTTCTCAGGACAGTCAGAGTTCTGTTTCATTGAGTCAGGATCCACTAGGAGGACCAGTTATCGAAAATGAAGCTGCCACTGCCATGATTGAAGTGGAAAGAGCCATGGCACATGCTCAGGAGGATGCGGTTAACTTAGAAGATTTGGAAAGACAACTCAACATTGAGCAGAGGAAAATGTATGACAAAGTTACCAGCCAAATTGATCATGGATTAAGTCATGAGAAGAAAGAGTGCTCATGTACGTCGTTGAAGACTGTCCGACTGTACGTGAGTGGAGAAGCAGGAACTGGAAAAAGTTCCCTCATTAAAGCAATTTCATGTTATCTGCAGAAAAGGACTGAGTCATCACTGTCTTGTGTTGTCACCGCTCCAACTGTACTGGCAGCACATAATATTAAAGGTATTACTTTGCATCGGCTACTGATGCTGCCAGTGGAGCATGATAACAAATTACAATACCACAAGTTATCGGGAGATGCTTGTTGTGAAGTATCTAGAGTCCTGAAGAAGATGAAACTTCTTATCATTGACGAAGTAAGCATGGTTTCCAATGTCATGCTTGCCTTTGTGCATTTTAGAATGCAGGAAGTTCTTAAAACAGAGTATGATGTGTTATTTAGTGGCAAACACATCATTGTTTTGGGTGATCTTCTGCAGCTGACACCAGTGAAAGGACAACCAGTGTTTAAACTGCTTACGCATGAAGATACCAGGAAGTGCCTAGGGAGCATTGGCAACGTTAACATATGGTTAAACTTCAATTATGCTGAGCTGCGTGAAAATATGCGTCAGGCGAAGGATGAAGATTACAAGAATATTCTACAAGATGTTAGAATCGGGAAAGTTACTGAGTGTGGGAAAGAAGCTTTACATGCACGATTACTGTCAAATTTGTATCCAGAAGAAGACGTTCTGCCAGAGAATATTTTTCATAAAATTACTGAGAAGAAATCGGGAATATGTTTGATGCCAACTCTTGCAGAATGTTCCATCTTCAACAACAAAATGTTGAATTTAGAAAACCAAGAGATTGTGAAACTGGAAGCTATTGACAGAATAGAGCATATGGGAGCAACAATTATTTTGTCTGAGAATTTGAAATCTAAATTGGATTCATTAGAGAAGACTATATCTAAAACTGCTGGTTTTGAAAAGACTCTGAATGTGTGCTTAAATTGCCGTATCATTTTGAGAAGGAATTTACATGTTGAAAGAGGTCTGGTAAATGGATCAATGGGTAATGTTGTTGATTTTGAGAAATACAGAAATAGAGATGGAATTGAATTTTTAAAAATTAAATTTGATAGCATTGAGGAAGTACAGCTAATTGGTCGTTGCACAGCTAGGTTTTTGCTTGTAAAAGACTTGTATGTTCGCCGTAAGCAATTTCCTGTTTGCTTGGCATATGCAGTGACAATCCATAAATCGCAAGGTTTAAGTGTAGACAGTGCTTTGGTGAATATTGGCAGTTCTGTGTTCAAAGAGGGTATGGCTTATGTAGCATTGTCACGAGTCAGAACGTTATCGGGTTTGTACTTGATTGAGTGTGATGTCACAAACATTTGTGCGGATCTAGATTGTGTTAAGGAATAGAATAGGTTAAGAAGAGAGTATGCGCCACATTTGCCTCAATATTCTTTGTTTGAGAAACGTGTGGTAGGCCGGAAACGAAGAAATATCACTAATAGTAGGGAGGTTGTAGCAAAAAGACCAAAAGTCGATGAACCCAAAATTGTAAGCAAAAAGAAAATGAATTCTGTTGAAGATGTTGTTGGTTTTCAATTTGAAAATAGTTCTGGTATCAACTGCTATGCTAATGAAGTGGTTAATGTTGTCTTTTCTCTAGAAACTTTGAAAGAACAAATTGTGATCAATTCGGATCAAAGTTTTTGCTGTTTGTTGAATTCTGTGTTAGAGAAATGTAGCACTGATAGAACAAGAGTAGAACGTATGTCTGAAATTCGAAATCTGTTAGACAAATGTTCAGGTCAAACACAATTCTCTCAAAATATTCAGCAAGATTGTCAGGTGTTTTTAATGTATATGCTTAATGTATTGCAAGATGAAGGTGTAGATGTAGATCATCTGTTTGGCCTTTCTTATCAATGGCAGCATGACTGCGAGAATTGTACGTTATCAAGTACTACTAGTGTAGACTCAGAAAGATTTATATATTTAACTTTGCCAGACAGTAAATCAGTATCCTTTAATAAGCTAGTAAAAGCAGCCGATCAAAACATGGAGTGTAGCCAATGTAAGTCTGCAATGCTGTCCACATTATTTATACGAAGATATGGTCAGTATGTCATTTTAATGTTCCAACGATGTAGGCCTGATGGAACAAAATTGACAACTTTAATTACAAATTTTGTGGCTTCTCAGTTGTCAATATCAGGAAGGACTTTTCTAACTGCAGCAATTATGTATCATGAGGTTCCTTCAACAACATCAGGACATTACACAACTTATTTGAAGTCTGGAAACGGCTGGTCATTCTGCAATGATTCTGTTTTAAATTTCAAAAAAAGATTGCCTTTTCACCTTAAAAATTCTTACCTGGTGTTCTTACAACCAAAATTTTAGGGAAGGAATCTTGGGATTTGTTCTGAGGAATTTCAAGAGGTTCTAATGGCTCCTACACTATATAGCCTTGTGGATAAGTGTAGCACAGAGCGAAAATTGTTTGTTTTAATAAGCTAATTCAAGCAGCAGATCAAAACAAGGAGTAGAGGTAATGTAAGTCTGCAATGCTGTCCACATTATTTATAGAAACGTATGGGTAAAATGTCATTTTACAATTCCAACTATATAAACCAGATGTAAATAAGTTGTCAAGTCTAATTTAAAATGTTTTGGCTACACAGTCTTCGATTTCAGGAAGAACATTTGTAACTATGATATGATGGTCCTTTGACAACATCAGGATATTACACAGCTTATTTGAAATGTAAAAAAGGCTGGTCTTTCGGCAATGGTTACCATTTGACTATGAAGCAATGTTGCCTTTTGACTTGTTTTCAGAAGTGAGAATTTAGGGTAGGTAACTGGACTATAATGATTCTAGGTGTTGCTGTAATTTAGTGTGCTGTTTTAAATTTCTTTGTATGTCACATTTTTGTTAAAACGATGGAGCTTATCTTTCAGAAAGTGGCGGGCAGAAAATAATAACAGCACAACAGAGTATAAGCTGTTCATAGGACATCCTTTGACGTCATGGAAAGTAAGTTACTTTTGAGGAGTTCTGATTTCTGATTGGTTATATTATATGTTTTTTTTCCCCGCTGTTATATGATGAATACCTTCAACTCACTGTTTTTAGTGAAATTTGATATATTCTGAGAACAGCAAAAATAAACCATTTAATATGTATAATTAATTCTGTTCTTTGAATTGTGATTTTTAATATGTACTCATCATTTACTACCTTCTATCAATTTTAAAATTTTTGTTCTTTCTTTCACAGATTGAAACTATAAAAATAACAAGTGCCTAAGTTAACGTCAGTTGTAAGGTAAGTGTTTAGTACTCTTTCCGTTACATCTCTATCACATTTAACTTTTATTAGTTCCACTGCTTCATTTCTTTAACCCTCAGTTTCCTGCCTTTGCTACTCCCCTCATTCCTTTTCTCTCTGTTTCCTTCCCTTATACTCATTCTTCCTTTTTTTTTGTTTCGCTACCGGTTCACGTACCGGCGAGCGAACCGGGAAGCGAATCAAAAGAAAAAGAGGTTGCCAGAGTGCTAAACATTCTAGCAATTTTTTATAAATGGGAGGTAGTTCTGAAAATAACTTTTTTTATTGTTTTTGTTGTTTTAATTTTTTTTTCCTTTTTATGAACATTTTTTTACTTTTTTTGTATTTTAAGAACGGTTTTATATATTTTTTTATTTTTTGGGGGGGAAACGAAAATCAGTCATTATAAAGGGCTCAACAGGAGCAACAAAAAAAAAGATATATTACTTTCTGGGCCGTTTAGAACATTTATGATTTTCCTAAGCTAGGTTGATGAGAGTTATACTTTTCTCTCCATGAGAAATCAATTTGCCGCAAAAAATACAGGTATGCTTCATATCACCAAAGTTCATCTGTATGTTTGGGACCGTCTCCCTCGCCTCTGGTCCCGTCACTGCCTGTTGAGCTGATGTACTGGCCACAGGAGGGGGGTTTTCCTGTAGGTCACGTACCTGTGCAGCACTGTAATTAATAGGGTGCCACCTGTCCATATGGCGATACATGGTGTAATTGCCATAGCTGTATTTTTTATCTGTTCCTCGGGATAGTTCTTTGTCACAGATCAAACATGTGACATATCGGGCATTTACTTTTTTTTGTCCCCGGGGATATGTGAAGAATTGCCAGATGTAATTTACTTTCACATGGGACCTCCTTGGTTCTTCTTGCAAAAACGGTCTCCTCACTTGCTCCTCTTCCTCTTCTTCTTCTTCTTCCTCCTCTTGATTTATGAGGACCTGAGGAGGTGGTCCATCCTTTTTTGGTGGTGGTGGTGGTGGTGGAGTGGCTCCAGCAGCTGCAGCTACAACACTTGCCATTTTTCCAAATTTCGAAAGTAGGTCTTTCTCTCATGAAAATGAAAGTCAGAGTGAGGAAAAAAGGTGGTGTTTTCATCATTTGTGAAAAGAAAATGTAATTAACCAATGAAAAGTGTTATTTTCAGGTAACATGACCTAGCTTTACATCATTAGGAAACCAAAAGTAAAATGAACCAATGAAAAGTTTTATGAACAAGTCACATGACCTGTTATGCTTATGTTACGCATCCAACTACGCACCCGGAGCGCTTCCGGGGCGCTGCGCTTTGCGCCTCAGTCCGCGCTCCGGAGCACTTCCGGGTGCGCTAACTCGGCGCGTCATAAGACGCATTACGCGGCAATGCGATACGTCGCGTTTGCGCGACGCATCACAATGTTGTTTTCTTGCGCGGCAGTTGCGCTAACGGAACGTTTCCCGGTTCGCGGACCGGGTCGCGACACCAAATTGAGCTAACGGGAAGCTACCCGGTGCGCAAACAAAAAAAAATATATACGTAAAAAAATTATATTACAAACATATAAAATATATTTTTTCATTAAAATAAGAATACATTTTACAGCTTTTGATATTTGCTATTAAAAAACCATTGAAATTCACTGAAAAACCATTGGTTGTAGACCATATATAGTTAGGAATTAGCATTTACAAAACCTTAAAAATTCACTGAAAAAACCATATGTTATAGACCATATATAGTTAGGGATTAGCATTTACAAAACCTTATTTTACTCACACAAAACCATTGAAATTCGCATGTATAGTTAGTTGCACTAACTATATATCGCGCACCCGCAATCCACTGCTGATGATGTCACATATTACATCATTCATGACATGGTCAGTGACATCACTGATGACATCACTGATGACAACTCAAATGACTTCACTGACAACATCACTGATGACATCATTCATGTGATAATACGATGAACCTCTTCAGACTCTAATAGAACCTTAGATACACTCAGTGTGTGTGTAGTATATGTTTGAATAAGTAAGGTGTGTATAACTGTATAGTTGAGAAAATGGAGGTGTGATTGATTCTTTGCATGACTGACTAGGTGTGTGAGTAACTCCATGGATGAGTGACAGTCTGTGAGTGTCTGTTTACACTGAGTGTATCTAAGGTTATATTAGAGTCTGAAGAGGGTGGAAATGATTTGGGCACTATGACTGGGGTTGGTCTGGAAATGCTTTTAAAGGACACCTTTCATCAATTGATGACACTCTTTCCCCAAACTGCCTTGGTATATTCCTATATATGCCAAAGACAGAAATGCAACTGGTCCAACCAATTTTGTCCACAATTTGAGAAAGCACGGAAACATGTGAATAAATCTTTTTCTGCTTACATTAGAATGGGTTCAATATACAACAATAACTTGCATTACAACATGCAAGACATCTACAGAGGAGATGGTGTGCACTTCTCAGATGAGGGGAATAGAATATTCCTCCTGAATTTAAAACTGTGCATTGAAACCTACTCGTAGGTACCTAATCAGCCACAGAACCCAATAGCTCTTTTCAGAGCTACCCTACCTCTGATCATTCTAAACGTTAATCTTTTTCTAACTTTTTTCACTATTTTTCATCAAAGTACGCTCCCCGGTTTGCTTACCGGTGCGCGTACCGGGCGCTCCCCAGCGAAATTTTTCAATTTTTTTTTTGCCTATATGAGCGTCCTAAGCCCCCCTCAGAAAACCTAGAGGGTCACAAAGTGTCTACCGTGCCCCCTTCTACCCATTCCGAACATTGTTTCCCCTCCATCTTGTGTCTCAATTCTACCGATACACAAAATGGTGGACTCCTGTAACGCTGCCGGTTCGCGTACCGGTGCGCGCACCGGTGAGCGCTACCTAAAAAAAGGTGGGAAAGTAATTTACAGAAAAACCACTGGAGACACTGTCATCAACTATAGAATAGGCCCTACTACATAGCAGTCCCTACCATTTACTCAAATTTGATGGAATTCCGTTGAGAAAATTGTGCTGTAGGACTGACTAAATATCCTGAGGTAAATTACATGACAGAAACACATATGAAGTGTTAGAATTGACAACCAATTAAAATGTTACTTTCATTTTCTACTATTATTTCATGGCATTTGATTGGTTATGTACCTGAATATATTTAAAGAAAGAGAGAGAAACACAGCCATTTTGACTACTACTTCCTGAAGTACATTTCAAGAGCATTTTGACTGTGAACTTTAACTTATTTTTCAAAGGTAAGATATAATTTTAAAAATTTGAAAGGAGAACTATGTTATGCACTTTAAATTAAATAAGGAAAAAGTTTTCAGATAGTTACATACTGTCCCTCTATAAGAGTTAGTCATTGAGAAAGACTTAATTATTTAAATTATTGATTGAGTTAGGCTTCTGTGTAATAATTATGAATTTACTTAGGCTTCATCACATGCACTTTTTAATAGTTTTACTTCCTGCCTGAAACCATGCACTGCCCAAAGATTACTTCACTGTTAAAGACTCACAAGCACCTGTGTGAACTTAAACCCAACAGTGCCCTATCTCCACGGATATATTTTTTTAATGCAATTTACAGCAAGAAAATGGAAGCACAACAGAAAGAACATAATATTTCCTTTCAAATTGAGATTGAAAACAATCCAAAGGAAGAAAATGAAGAAATTGACTTTTTGGATGACACATTAGACGAAGAATTAATTAAATGTGCTAAAGAATGTGAATGTGATTCTTGGAATGAAAAGGAGGACATTCCTGATGATTTAATGCTACAAATTCTCTTAGATTATTAAAAATCAGAACAATAAATTTAAATTTTAAAAGTTAAAATTGTTTGAGACATTATTCTTTTTAATATGAAAATTATGAAATAGTACCCAAAAAGATAAAATAAAAACTGAGACTTAAAATATACTGTGCAACTTTTTTTGTGTTACATAGTAAGTTTGCTCATAGTTACTTCCTTTCTCCCACTATATTATCTCCAGTGTGTATTTAACATCTCTTTATCATCTCCTGCCTCCATGTTCTTTCTGCTTTCCTCACAGACTATGCTATGAATTCCATATACCACAATAACTTCTGAAACAACATGCAAGATATCTCCAAAGAAAACGGTGTATATTTATTTTTAGACTCTGCATTGGTACCTACCTGTTGGTACATAAATAAAAAAAATTTAAAAAAAATACAACAAAAAGAACAATCAATAAACATACAATATTTGAACATTCTTTCATTCTTTTTTCCGTATATTACGCTCACCGGACCGCTTCCCGGTGCGCGTACCGGGCGCTCCCCCCGCAAAAAAACGATAATAATTATTTATTTTTTTGACCCGCGGGGCCCTTTTAAAGCCCCCTCATCAAACCTAGGGGGTCAGGGAGGATGTACTCTGCCCCCTTATGCTCATTTCCCACTTAGTTTTTTCCACCTCTTGTGTCTTGATCCTACCGAGACACAAGATGGCAGCCGCTCCGGACTGTTTAGAATGTTGACAGTCACCGGGGAGTCAATCCGCTTCTCATCGCGCAGTTCCGTTACGCGTCAGGTACGCGAACCGGGGCGCTAACCGGGACGCTGTCACAGATATATCTGTTTTTTCAAATGTTAATTTCTCAAAATCCACTGGAGCACATATATTGAGACATAGCAAAGGCACGTCGGGCAAACCAAATCTACAATTTTGCCAAGTTTCGTGTAAATCCATTCAGCCGTTCGAGCTAAAAGTGATTCCAATCGCCCTATGAAAAAATGAATGGGAAAAACGCGTTTTGGGACCCCCTTTTTTCTCGGCCCCCCCTTGACGAAACCCCCCCCAAATTTTCAGGGGATGCTCATGCAAATTTCAGCCAATTCCGTCAACAAACGCCAAAGTTATTCAACATAGAATTTTCAGAAATCCCATAGGAAAAAATCCTAACTGTATATACCTACTGGCGACCGCCAGTAGGTAATATATATATATATATCCATATCTATATATATATGCGCTCAAGTGTCCAACAATCCAACAAGTGCTCCTAACTTCAGTGAATTTCAAAATGAGTGAGTTCCTTTTGTGAATACCAAAATGAGTAAGTTCCTTTTATGAATACCAAAATGAATAAGTGCCTTCTGTGAGTACCAAAATGGTAGTAAGTTTAGGATTTTGTATTATGTTAGTTCTGTGAATCGGGCCCACAGATAACACCAGCACTATAGACCTACTTTCTCGAATAAAGTGCCAAAGAAGAATTAGAACAATATGGATTATGTATTTTTTTTAAATGTTACAGGTTTTTGCAATTTTATAAGCTTAAAAAAATAATGCCCCTCAAAGATCGCAGTGTCAGTGTGTTGCCTTAGCAGAACAACCACACCTGCATTTTATGGTGTTAGGTAAAACACAACTGGAGAGCTGTCCAAAATGTCATCTTCAATGTGCAAATTCCCTTCTAACACAGACTAGTAATACATATCATAACAGAACTAGAGACCTGGGGCCTAGAGGTGAACTTACAATGTTGTATAAGTTTCCCACATTTTGGGATTCACAAAGGTAAACTTAGACCAAAAGTTTAACTTTACTACTGTTCAGTATTCATAAAGGTGATTTACTATTACGCGAACACACTGATTAACAGTGTTGCCCAAACAAAAAGGACAGTACCTGAGTGTAAGAAGCAGTGGCACGACTACAAATTCTGGATCAAAGAAAAACTTGACAGGAACCATAAGCCAGCCATGAGGACTAGAGGAGGACCTGATGTCCAGGATTTGAACCCATTTGAGGAATGTGTTTCATCACTCATCCAAATAGAGTAGGTAGCAGGAGTGGTAGGACAGTACAGTGCTGCTGTCGAGTACCAGCAAGAACTACAGGGGAAGTGAAAACAAGAGACCATTTGGTTTCAAATTGTCATGTGGTATGGTGCAGCAAAACACTTTGAGTCATACATATGAATTTATAATGCAACGCAGCACAGAAAGTCACCTTGCTCTGCTGCACTACAGGGAAAGAGAGGGGATGACCTCTATTTATTACAATATGGCACATTTATGTCTTTTTGGCTGCCCAGTGCCAATGCAGGCTCCCTCGCACCATTGTGAAAAGGTGCCTGCTTCACATGCAGGATTGTTTTTGTGCAGAAACGGACACCTTTCTGCAAAACAACGATCCTGAGATGAGTATTCTTTCTATGTGTGCGGGGGAATGTAGCGCACATACAAAAAGGAAGTAACATGGAGAAGGACAGATATTTCTCCTTGTGACGCCTCTCCTGAGAAGGTGTTTCTTTATGGCACATTCCCAGGTCCACCAGTGATGGTAAATCTGGGAATGCGTCAATATCCATGGGAGTCGCATGGGAACGCTATCATGAGCCCAAGTTAGGCCCGGGAGGAATTAGTGTCATTCCTACAAATACACAATACTTTCATAAAGACGCCTTCTCTTTGCCACAACAACTTTTGACACACACTTACATTCATGACTAGTTTCTTGGAAGCACCGACCCCGTGAAACACTTTGTGAATAGACTATCACTTGGCATTAGATGCAAGGCCCTCTCATGTGTGATACAAATGTGTTTATTATTACATCGATAATGTTACGCAGCTATCTGCAGAACACAAACAATGGTAGCCTGATCACAAGCATGTCCCAAGGCAAGGATGTCATTTTATATATATAGTCTTTTGTTTTCAAGCATAATCAGAGGAGACAAAGCAAAGATAGTTAATATTCAATCACACAAAGGAGGGCTAGTTTTGAAGCATCTGCCTTTCAGATATTGTTGCAGCAATTGAAGCCCTTCACAAGCATAGACTGTGCCTCAGGCAATGTTTACACATCTTCTTTCATCCCGCCTTCAAAGGGAAATCCTCAAATTTGTCATGCAAATCTCTTAGTACACAGTTGTCTGTGTTGGAATTTACTCTACATGGCGTACAGCTCTGTGTCATGCCCTGAGTGCCCACCAGAATGTTTTTAAATCTTGGCACTAACATCACACTAATGTAGGATGTGAGTGAAGGCCCAGACATTTCCCTTGACATGAGTGTGATCCTTGACCTGTCCTGAATTTGAACCTGTGCACCAAGTAATTCTTCATAGTGACAAGGGTCCAGTGGTGGAAGCATATAAGCTTTTGTACAGATCCTAGTATCAACAGTGCATCTTATCTGTCTTAGAGGGGTGGTGGCCTACTGCCCACTCATCTAATATTGTACGGATACAAATAAACCCACTTACATGCTCTGATATCAGAGGTTACTTACCCAGACAGTTGAAGTGTATTGCCTGCATTCCTGCGACTGGAGGGAGGAGAAGTAGACACAGAAAAAGCTTGCCTTATATCTGTTGAGGTAATTTAGCTTCAGAGAGCAACTGAGTAATTTCTGTGAATACTAGATTGTGATGGATGGTAGGGGTATGTATGTATGCCTATATTATAAACTTGGGCAAGGCAGTGAAGAGGTGTGAAAGGCCATAGATAAGAATGAAGCCTCTGATCAAGATAAGCAGAAACTGGGATGTGAGTGGTAATGCATTGTGGTACGGTGTTCTTTGAAAAGGTGTGTCTTGAGCTCTTTCTAAAACTGGAGCAGTGTTGAGTAAGTCTTGGGATGCAGGTTCCAATCCTAGGTACAAAATGGGGTGAAGTATGGAATGGCAGTTCCTGTTGTCAGAGGGTAATGAGCCCTTTAGAAAGATGTTGGGCCAGATGTACAACCCAAAGTTGCATCTGCAAAAATGTTAGTGACCCGTTTTTGCATGCAAAATCCTAATGGGCCATGCAAAATCCTAATGGGTCATGCACACTTCCTGTTTAGCGAGTCGCAAATTGTTTGGGACTCATTAAATATGAATTGCGATTCGCAATTAGGAAGGGACGTTTCAACGGCGTTCCTTCCTAATAGCGACTCGAAACCCCAAGTATGAATGTTTTGCAACTGCAATTACGGCCGCAAAACACTCGCAATTTACTGCCCTCTACGAGAGGGTGGTAATGCAGTCACAAATGCAAGGGGTTCCCAGGGGACCCCTTCCCCTTTGCAAATGCAGGGGAAAATATTTTTAGGGGTAGGCAGTGGTCCCAGGGACCACTACATGCCCTTAACAAGCATTGGCATAGCCAATAGGTCTTGTCTTTAAAACCTTATAAGTGTTTAGTTAACCAGGACAATTTCCTTGGTGCAACAACATCAACCGTTGCATTGCTAAACACATATAAGGTCCCTAAGGCAAGACCTATTGGCTATGCCAATGATTGTTCTAAAAGAGTAAGGTATTGCTGGGAGGTAGGTCTCCTACCATACCATTTGGCCCAGCCCTAAGAGGTAATAGATCCCCCCTTTAGGGATCTCTTTAACTGGTCTCTTCAAGAGACACTCTGAGCACAGCTTCCATATGGCTTCAGAACTAATAACTCTAGACCTCCACAGCAGGAGAATAGCATGTTTCTAGTTAATGGCAGGAAGGCATGCTGCTCCTGGAACTGAAGTCACAATGCAGGAGACTTGTCATAACAATCCTAGAGCAATCTTTAGTCCAGGAGGAACTTGGGCATGCAAGATACTTTGGCTAGTAAGCAGGTTACCACATAGATGTTTGATGCGGTGCTGTACAGTTCTGTTTTTACAGAGAATTCCCAATTCGTCATTGGCTGGGATTTCACATACCGTGACCACCCATTCAAGAATGTTTGCAAATGAACATCCACCTATATATTGCAGAAGTGCAACACAAGAAGCTCTTGCGATAAATCACCTTCCCAAATGTCCTGCCACTTACCCGGTTATACTAAAATGGCTTGAACAGCAAAGCTTTGAAGGTCACAATTACAAAGGGGCCAGGATGGGACAGGGGTCTTTGTGTAGCCAATCAGGAGGGTTGTCAAAAAGTACTACATCCCCACTCAGAGCCTTTAACTCCTTCACCCATCTTGTTATGCTGTACCAAAGTGAAAAAAGTAAGTGCTGAAGCATGCTTTTAGCTCATGAGCACCTGGGCCTGCAAACCCTACAGCTCAGAGATTTCAGTTATAACCGAAAAAACATCTTATTCAAAAGTCCATATGATAAACCCACCTCCTTCACATGTGGCTGAACATGAAAGTATGGCAGGTAGCATGGAAATAAGGCAGAGATGAACATCAGCTCAAGGTTGATATAAACTCCTCTGCACATCAATACAGAAAACTAATGATGAACATGATTGCCAACGTCTTATTCCCCATATTCATGTGGAAAGCCCTGAATCGTAAAAACCTGCATTTTCCGACTGTGGAATTACTACTGTATTAGAAACATTGCCCCTTATTTAGGATGAATATCTAAAGGATTTTCTAAGGAGAAACTCTGACTTTTCCAAATTTGCCCCAAAACAAAGAGTCGTTACATCTGAGTGGTGTTTCTTCCAAAGGGAATCTTCATGTTAGACTAGTGACCAGCTGTTTCCTTCTTTCAGGCAAAGAGAAGCAACAGCTGGAAGCCCAGATTTCCATTCAATCAGACCCTCATATAACCCCTCACATGGCACAGGAACAGACACTGCGCAAAGTCCAACATGTAAATTTTCTATAGCTTTTCAGGGCAAGAACAAAACTAGCAGAGTGAGGTCCTGCACAGAACCATCATGCAGCAGTGTCAAACCTCCAAGCAATGCCGTTAGAAATACATGACAAAGGGGAGAGCTTGAAACAGACCACAGGGCCGGGCCAGGACTTCAATCGTGCCATATCACATATTGGGACATAAATACGAACAGGACAGTGCCAGAGTCAGAAGCATCACATTTACAGGTCCAGAATAAGCACAGAGCCAGCCCCAGAACCATGCCGTGCCAGCTAATGACCTAGCACAGGAAGAGTGCAGAGCCAGGCCAGAAAAGCGAGAGACAGCACAGTGCCAGGATTATAACCATTACCCGTGAGTGCAAGATACAAAACCACCACGCAAGGTCTACAGCAGTGCAATGTCAGGTCTAGATTAGTACAGAACCCATTTTTAGACTAAAACCGGTTGAGTACCAAGCTCAGAAAAAATCCCACCACAGACGCAGTGGCAGCCAATAAGCAGCAGTGGCCGCAAGCAGGAAAGCAACAATACAGGCAGGGGCGTAACAAACACCCCCGCAGCCCCCGCGGTATGCAGGGGCCCCTGACTTCAGTAGGTGAAGGGGGCCCCCTCAGCTCTTCGGTAAAGAGATGTTTGTGTGAGAGAAAGCAGGTGCAGTCTGAAGCCTAAATTGAGCTCCTCCGGCATGAAAAGGGACTGAACTGAAGAGAAACAAAGTAACAAGTTTCATTGTTTCTCTTCAGTCAGAGCCCTGTCCGAACAATGATGGGGGCCAGGCAGGGCGCGAGCCAGGCAGGGCGAGCTGGAGAGCTGTGTCCTTCTATATTGCTCTGCAGCTTGACAGCTGGGCGGCTGTCCCACAGCATCATGTGAGATAGCATCACATAAGACAGCCAGGTCACACCGTTTTCACACACACATCACTGTTGGCAAACACCCACGCATCCCCCGTGGTGTGCGGGGCCCCTGACTTCAGAAGGCGAAGGTGGCTCCCTCAGCTCTTCGGTAAAGAGCTGTGAGTGTGAGAAAGCAGGTGCAGTCTGCAGCCTGCACTAAGCTCCGCCGCGCTGACCTGTGACTGAACTGAACAGAAACAAAGTAACAAGTTTCATTGTTTCTCTTCAGTCAGAGCCCGGTCGGAAAAAGGATGAGGGCCAGGCTGGGCGCGAGCCAGGCAGGGCGAGCTGGAGAGCTGTGTCCTTCTATTTTGCTCTGCAGCTTGACAGCTGGTATTTCCTACAGCATCATGGATAGAAACAACGTGCATGCTTTAGTAGGGGCTTCAGATAGGATAACTGGTGTCTGCTGTGAGACGTGTTCACTGCTGTGACCAGAGTCTGTGCAGACTCCACTTACTTCATTGAAACTCACTCTGAAATGTTCACCCAGTAACTTAACTCCAGGTTTTCCTACACTGCACAGCCGCTTCACTTAAAGGAAAGAAAAAGCTTTTAATACATTTTGATAACTCACCTCCAAGACATAAGTCCTTCCCTAGCCCACTTGCGGGGTGACGTCACTGAGTTAAAAGAAGCAAAGGATAGTTTGCTTTAAACATAACGTAGTTTCTGGTTTGGAATTATTCAATTTTTACTGAAAATGGAGACAACATGCAATGTGTGTTGGGCTGAAGCTATATATTAAGGGAATTACATATGAGTAGAAGGTAGGTTTCTGCATCTGAAGAGGTTTGCCATGGGACCTTGAAAATGGTAGACGTAGATAGTGTGACAGACATCAGGACAATACGCAATGTGTCTTTGGCATGATAAGAATGTCAAGTGTTGGTAAAGCAATAACATGGAACGTGCCGAGGTCTCTGCAAAAAAAGAACAGATGTGTCAGAGGATCTGCGGAAAGAGGCCGTCAAAGGGGGCTCGGTAAAGAGGGAGAGAAGGGTGTCCTTGGAGGTCTTTTCACAAATGACTCATGCTGTTTTTATGACATCATAAGATTTTAGGGCTACAATTTTAGAATCATGAAATAGGCGAGTGAGTGCTGGACCTGTTTCAAGGCCCTCTCTGGCAAATACGTTGCCCAAAGGGAACTTAACCTTATGACATGCAAACAACTGCTTTATTCAACACATTATACAGTGTCACTCCAAGTGTCACACATTAATGTATTGAAATGTCACATAAGCAGACTGCAGAAATCGAAATGAAACACATAACAAAACTGAAAACTTGGCAGATACGTGACTATACAAAAACATTAAAACAAGCTACAAAAAGGGTGATAGCTTTTTTTTCCAAATGTTTTTCATGTGAGTGTCTTTGGGGGGATGTGTGAAGGGCTGCAAGAATGTATTAATGGGTGAGGATAGATAGATAGATGGATAGATAGATAAATAGATAGATAGATAGATAGATAGATAGATAGATAGATAGATAGATAGATAGATAGATAGATAGATAGATAGATAGATAGATAGATAGATAGATAGATAGATAGATAGATAGATAGATAGATAGATAGATAGATAGGTGAGTGAGTGTATGAATGGCTGCTACTTGGATAGGTTAGTGAATGAATAGTAGAATGTATGGATCAAGGAATAACTGTGTGCATGCAGTGATAACTAACAAAATGAACAGATCAATGTATGAATAGGATAATGAGTTCGTATTCATGGTCAAGTCAGTGAGCACGCAGATGCGAGAATGGATGAGTTAAGTAAAGTTACAGTGCCTGAGCTGAGCTCTGCATAGTAGTCACTGTTGGCACAAAGTTGAGTTCAGGGTCAGTGAGGCTAGCTGAGGCTCCACGCTGGGACCTGTCTCACATCTGAGTTTCTATATCTGGCGCTGGGTGTAATTTCTGATATTTATATGTTTGCCTTGTCTTCATTGCTTTATTTTGCTTCTGAGAAAGTGTCACTCATAGTCATTGAATGTCACTCATAATTACACTGAAATTATTAAAATGTCACACATAAGCAATCTGAAACCTTGGCAGCTATGTTTCAGCTACATGTGTAGTCGGATCCAAAGAGCTAAATGCATTCCTTTTTAGAAGAGTTACCTTCAACATTGTATTCTACAGTAGAGCAACAACATTGTTGTGGTGTCACCAGGGCTTTAATTCAAAGCTTTTTCAATATTATTTACAAGCCATAGTTGGTGCGTATTTATCTTTTGCAGCTAACAATAGTTGACAATGCCAATAGTCCTGACTTCTTGAATGTATGATCTTACTTGTAGTGTCATATATCTGGATGCAATGACAGAAACAGCAAAATACTAATTGGGCGGCCCACTATGCTTAGCGCAGATTTTTAGCTAAAAGTTTTTAAGCCACACCCTTAATTACATTGGCCACGCCCCTTTGAGAGACCCCTCAGTTTTTTCATCCCACTTAAAGCTCTAATTCTACTTTATCTATCATCCACCTGTCAATGCCTGTGTGATAGCTTTGCCAATGCTTGTTTACCCAAGAAAGAATTCATGGAGGTAGAAACGTGAATGGAGAGAGGCTACGAGGGGGATAGGGGTTCAACTCTGATGTCATGGAGGGCAAAGGGCGAGCGATGTCACTTCCTCACACCATGCATCTTATTGTATTAATGATGGGAGGCATCTATTCATGCAAGTCTGGTGTGTCGTAGCCTTACCAGATGTGATGTTACTTGTCGTTGTCTGTCAGGAACAGGGCATTTTTGCAATGCTTGCTATTTTTATGGGAAACAAATGTGTGTTTTGTTCGTGTTTATGCGAGTGACAGGAGCTTGACATGGGGGTCACACTCGTAATGCCCTAGATGTCTTAATTGGAGAGTTGGGGAATAACTGACAATAAAATCCAAGTCATCTGTTACACTTGGACCGGTAATCCTGGCTCGGGTGCAAAGTAAACGTATTTGCATAAACAGGATTATTATTTGTGTACAAATTCTGGACACATCTCTGGGGACAAATTTCTTCAGGTGAAACGCAGTGAAATGTGTTAAAAAAAAGTGTAAGACCCCAGATCTGCGGACTATGAACAGGAGAAATCGTTCCTAACTGTCTTGTTCCACGGTTCAACAGGCAGAACTATGGATAGGGAAGTCGTGTCTCACCGGGGAAAACTTGACCACCGTGATTTTACTGCCCAGTAATATATTGAATTAGAGGGTGAACATCCCCAAAAGCGTTCACCATTAATATTGCCAGGCTATCGGTAGGGGGTTTGTGTACAATGATTATTATGGCTTCTCTGCACGTGTGGTCAGTGTTCTGTCTCCGGCCGCATCTGTTTCACAGCTGGAATTTGGCAGGGCAGGGTGACTGAAAACTTTAGAACAGAATATTTACTTTTTGTGTAATTTGAAGGGAACCTGTTTTGAAGCTATTTCTTTAGTAACTTCTGAAAAAAGTGAATGTGTAGCGGAATGAATATAAAATATGACAGTATCCAAGTGAGTGCCTCTTTTTTGAGAAAAGTGCCTAATAGATGGAAAGCTACGGTTTTAATCAGCTATGACCGTAAAATGACACCACCCTTCCCTGATTTAACTGATTTAACCCCTTGGGCGCGGCCTCGATTCTGCACCTGTGCGGCACTTTTATTGAGTGTTTGGGTTCATGATGGCCCGCAGCCATCATCAGCACACGAGCACTGTGATGCATGACGGCTGGGGGCCGTCATCAGCATGGAAGGGGTTAAAGAGAGACCCTCTGTTTTGGCTAAAATGCTGGAGTCTTTCACCGCTTTACATCCTCCCTTTGACAAAATCACATAGTGAATAACGTCCAGGAATAAATAGAGCACCTGACGCTTCTGATATTAAAATGCGCCTCCTAGACGCTTCCACATATGGGCTCCCCGAAGTAGTAACAAATTTACAATTGAAATCAGCCTACAAGCTGCTTAAACGTTTTTGTTCGCGTTTTTATCCAGTGACTTGTTTAGGATACTACTTTCTACTGTGAGCCTGACCATCTTATGCTCCTTTGGCTACACCTAGGGAAACAAAGGCTAGACATCCCTTTGCTTGGCTCCATTTTACCCTCAGTTCACTTCTGCTCCTGCAACAAGCAACCTGGAAGGAGGGACGGTGCATCACAGCGGCAGCCCACATCGTGAGCACAAATTAGCCAATAGCTACAAATGGTGTCATGATATCACATGTGGCACCCCCAGTCTTTCCTGGTGGTGCAGAGAACAGCAATCTGTGGATAAGGGTTTGAGTTTATCTTTATAAGAATTATGAGAAAAAAAAGACAGATTGAAGAGTACTTTCAGGCAAAAATCCAGGGCTTGGTGAAGAATTCACAAATGATTTGTGGCTTCTTGACAGCCACATGTAATGCTTACCAATGACATTACTAACACAACTCTACGTTTTATTTTCTGCTAGCTGTACATCACTTTATGTCTGTCACAAATCACTGTATATTAGCATACTGCTGCCTGGAGTTTTTTCCCCTCAAATGTATATAATCATATTGCACTGTTGCCATCACCAGGGTATAAGTTTATGTCTTCATCAATTAGAAGGGGTGCATAGCTCCTGGCGCGATATCACGTGTGAAACCTTCAGCCAGTCCTGGTGACAGCACCTCGCACTGTGGAAGGTGAAGATTCAGAATTGCAGAATGCATAGTGCTCATCCTGCCACTAGTTCAGTATGGGAGGATGTCAGGACGAATTTTTTATCTCAGCGCATTTAAGTGGGTTGACAATCCTCCGCTCCAAAGGAGGAGCCGACCCTGCCGGCAGATGTCAATCATGAGGCAAGGATCTGAATGTGCAGAAAAGCTTGTCTCTGAGAGCAGAGACAGGGGCACGCTGCACCATAAGGATTGCCTGCCTCCCTTTCAAAGCCCTGAACCACCAAACCACAGAATATCCAACCAAGAAGCTTTCCTTTTCTGGATGCTCCCACTCTCTACACTACAAAGGTGAAGACCATTCTCCATCCAACTCTTCAGGAAAAATCCACACTCCGCACCCAGAATAACCAGGCACTCTGACCCGCTGTTAGGGAACACCAATGGGAGTCCCTGTTATGAAAAGGTTTGTTTTTTCTGCGGCTCCTGTAGTTTGGCACATAAAATGCTATGCCACTGTAGCCATCACTTATACTGTCCATCGCTGGAACCAATGCACTTAGTGATAGTCTGACTCTAGATTGTACCACCCCCAAAGATCCATGCCTGGTGGTTCCAAAAGTCCTACTACCAGGGATCTGGGTACAACCAACCTTACATCCCCCTGTGTGCAGGACGTCTCTTGACTGCCTTGAGTGTACTCAGTGTGGCTACCAGTGGCGGCCAGGACAGATCTTGAGTGGGCGGTGGGAGAAAGGGTAGTAATGGGAGAGTCTAAAATAATAAAGACAGAAACAGTTACCTTATGCCACATCTCTCCTTATGTAGGGAACGGTACAGGAAGCACCCAGGCTTCCCTGACCAATCACAATGCTGCAATGCAGCATTGTGATTGGTCTGAGCTCCATGGTTTGACACCAGGAAATGGGAGCCGGGCCTTTTCTCCACCCAGCCTATAGTGCAGCCCAGCTGGAGAACATGCCAAGTGAGGATGAATGTATGGTCGGTCCAAGATGGCCAGCCAAACATTCATGCGCACTTGGAGTAGGCAAGCCACTCCACCTCCTGCTCCTCTGTTATTGGAGGAGCCGGCCCCGCAAAGCTTCTGCACCAGGAACAAATAAAATGATAATAACGTTGAGTTATAATTTTATTTTACCTTTATTTCACTGCTAAAACTCAGTGAGGCGACGCTACTCCACCTTAGCGGAGGAGCCGCCACTTGTGCCTACTGTGTCTGTCGCCCAGGACCGATCCTCATTGTCAGCAGTTCCCTTAGGTATCCCTCCCTTGCTTCTCGTGCACTCATGATGGATGGATCTGACACGGTTGCTGCCCGTCTATTCACTGTGCTTCCACCAGTAAGGTTCAATGACAAAATTGAACTGAAGATCCATCATCTGTACTGCAAGGATTTCTTGTTCTTTGTGAAGATGGTTGATGGTCTGTGATGGACCGACAGAAGCTGTGTAATCGGGTGGATATGTCTGGCATATCATGACTTCTTCTGTCACCATGATGAATCAGAAATGCATGAGTTGCTTGCTTTGAAAGTGTGCATGCCAAATAAGGTCATTGGCCCTTTTCTGGTGTCAGCTACAGCTGTTGATACATACTTATAGTGGATGCCATATTTTCCTCATGCCCATCAGGTTTTGTGCCTGGGTCTAGTCTACAAGATGTGCGAGGTAGCCTAGAAAAGTCCCTCTGTCCAGTCAGTACCCAAACAGTCTAACGTGCCAAGTTGCCTGGATCTCTGCCTTCTTGCCCATGTGGTTTTACCCTGCCTAGATCCTGATTAACCCGGATCACTCCCTGGCAGTCCTTCTGAAGGTTGGAAGCTTCTGGGTTGCTTTCCTCTTTAGATGGTTTCAGAGGAGAAGAGTTGTCCACAACACGTGGAAGTCCTCCTTGCAGCGCACTCATGAACATCCCGCCATTGACGTCACCAGGCAACAACCAAGATGTCTCGTACCCTCTTCAAATGCACGCCATCGAAGAGGTCTTTTGTCTTCACTTGCAGTAGGGTGGCCAGTAAACTCCAGACTGTACGAGACACTTGGCATTTGAATCCCTTTGGCTAGTTGTTGCCCTGGTGCCCTCCAGGTAAACTACCTTGCCAGTGATGCTTTGTTTAAGAAAGACATAGGATTGTCCTGACTTTGAGTCTATCATTATAGTATGTATTTTTTGTGATTATCTTCATTCTCTTGTAGAGTGACGCATAAGACAATCCTTACGTACAACATGATCATTCTCATACACCTAGCACAGCCTGCTCCATGTGTAGTTCACGCTTGGTGACAGCCCACTGTGTCAACGTCATGAAGTGCCATTGCTGCTACAGGAGCAGACCGGCCCACACTTTTGGAAGGAGCTTGAATCTCTCTTCATCCTTGTTGTAACCAAATCAGGAAACAAATAAGTTGGAAAGGCTTTAATGTCCAGCACAGCATTAACAGTCTTAACACAAGCAGGTCTCAGATGCAACTGGCTCTTCTCTACCTGACCACCTTAAAATACAGAGTCTGATTGGAATATATACAAGGTGTACAGGAAGCATCTCTGGAACTGTGTGATGTCACACAGGCAGACACATAGGCAGATACAGATACAATAAAAAGACATGATGAAGGATGTAACAATCCTGTTGGAGTGGGTCCAGTCCTTGTGTTTTCTTTTATAAACAGACTGTTGCAGTTTTTTTCAATACAATACCTTCCATACCTAGGAACTTTGCGAGTAATGACCACTGAAATCTAAGTCTTGTTGCTCTTAAAATATAACCTAACCTGTATTTTAAAGCACATGTTCTCCTGGCGTTTCTTAGGGCAGTGTAGCAAATGTGCACTGCTTCCGAAGTCTCAATGCTACTAATTTTATCAACCTCAATAGGATGAACTGCTGAGTGGAGCCACTGGGGGGCGAACCTGTGACGGTGAGGTTAAGCAGTAGCATAACAATAACCCCCACAGTCCCCAGGGTGCCAACGGCACTGAGTCCCTGGGGCCCCCTATGTCAATATGTACGACCCCAGGCTTGAGAGCCCCTGCCTGGGCCCGGAGTGTGGGGGGCCCCGTCCATGTACTTTGTGCGGGCCCCTTAAAGTTTCATTATGCCAATAAATACAGAACAAGCACATAGAATGTACCCACAGAGCACGTAAGAGGAGCACAGGGCCAGGGCAGTAAGAGAACCCAACCATCAAAGTTCCAGGCTCAGAACACAGATAGGCCCAGAAACCAACAACCTGAGGATTAGGGCAGGAGCAGAACCAGGGCAAGAATAGGTCTAGTGAGAATAGAAGGACAACACCAACACAGCATAAGCTCCGAAACGTCCATTGTGCTCTGGATCAAACAATGTAGTTTGCTGCTCATGTAGTCAAACACTTCAGTGCCCCACTGTACTGCTGTACAATCCTGTAGGAGAGTAGGGTCTGCAATCCTATGATCACCCCAGATTTTTGCTTTTTGCTTCACTTGTTTATGACTTCTCTGGCTGTGGGCCTGCTAATCAGACCCACAGCCTTGCTGTTCTCTCACTAAATTGACACGTGTACCTTAGGTGCATTTACCAATTGGTACTGGGCCACCTTATCAGACCCTGTAACTCAGGGCATAGGTGTACCCAGGGCCTACAAGGGGCTGCAGCATGTATTATGCCACCCCTGGCTGGCCATCTAAATCTGACACAACTGGCTGCACGACAGCTGGGGCAAAGTGGTGTAATCACCCTTTGCTGTAGATATAGTATATCTATATCTTACCCTAAAATGGACACTCGTATTCCTATCAGTCACTCCTATGGCAGGCCTTGACAATCCTGAAAGCAGAGTGCTTGGAATCGGGTGAGATGGTGCTCTGGCATGAGCTGAGCCCGTTTGCAGCTTGCGGAACCAAGTCCTAATAGCTGTTCCAATGATAACGCATACCATATACTCTTAAGTGCATTATAATCCTTGCGGTTATATGCCAACTCTGGTATCGCTTTATCAAAACATGTCGAGTAAGGTGTCATACGAATTGGAATACTAACCCCTCGCCAATTCTGGTGACAGGATTAGCATTCCACCCTTCAAGAGGGACACGACATGTATGTAACTGTGAACCCCGGTTAAAGTTAACTCGAGCCTCTGCATCACAAAATGGATGCTGCCACCACAGACACAAGTCTGACCTCCTGCTGCTGGGAGTCCTTCTAGCGAGGAGAGCTTGGACAAAGTGTTTCCTGTCGGGGGCGGTGCTAGCACCGACCCAGACAGGGTTTTGTGTATCCTAGGTAGGCAGGGCTGAATAGGAAGGTGATTGCAAGTGGCACCCTGGTGCTCACTGTGTATCTGCCAGTTTGAACCAGTTCCAGGGGCACACCAGCCCCTGAGCTGGGGAAAGTCCGGCATGGGAGAGGGGTGTAACCACCCCCCTTCCTGGTCCCACCCATGGGCAGGACCTAGTCCCGTACCAGCCCCTTTCTTTAGTATGAAGGTAGGAGCGGGGACCCTTCTAATTTAGATCATCTTTGAATCCTGAAACTACTTTCTACGAAAGGAACTCAAGACTTCTTCCTAAGATTTCTCCCTTGTGACTAAGGAGTAGTCACCCTGCATCTGCGGACACCAACTAAGAACACTGCGGTTTGCTGCACGTCCTTCCTCAGGAATCCGACCGACCAGCACGACGAGACCCAGCTTCCATGGCACCTCAGACCTCTACCCACATCGTCAGCTCAGCTGAGATCCGTGGGTGTGACAAGACCTCGAGGGACCGGCCATCTTCAGAACTGCACGACGCTTATCCAGCACAACCGCCGAGGGATCCTCGAGTGAGTGCTTTGGGGTGTGAGAAGCCCTAACCCTGAGCAGCTCCAGCACCGAAGTCCAGCCCCCCAGCATCCACAAGATCTGCGTGGGGCCCTTCTGCTCTTTGCTGCTCACCGCATTGTCCGGCTACTTGCCGGCTGGCTTGTAGGCCTCTTGACGACACACCATGACAACAACACCACTGGTCTGGTTGCTCCAGACTGGCCCTTGCTCCCCGCCAACAGAGGAGCACCCCGGACCCTCCTGGTCCACTCCAGACGCCATTTTAAGTCCACCGCTTGGGCTTGCATTTGCCAAGACTTGTTGCCCCAATCCTGGGTCCAGCGATGTCGACAGCAGAGACCAACGTGGGACAGCTCGCACCTCCATCCTGGTTGCCGACAACGCCTCCTGGTCCGTGAGACTGCAGAGCCCGGCGTCGCCCACTCACCTGGTCGAGGTGACTTCGCCCGGTGCCATCCGGGTGCCCATCTAATCACTGGCTAGTGATTCAGAACTTGGTCCCCTCTGCTTACAGGTGTCTTCCATCTTTGATCCAGGCTTGGATCACTTCGAACTTCATCACTGGTCGCCTGCCAGCAACTTCTTCTTTCAGGCTCCATAGACTGCAACGAGGATTCCCGACGTCTTTCCAGACCTATGCAGCCGCAGCCCCTGGGCTAGGTAACCTGAGCATTTCGGTGCTCCAGCATATCTTAACTATCCAAAGGTCCAGATCCTTTATCGTTTCAGCTCTATCTAGTCGGATTCGTCCGATAACACTAACTTTACGAAATCTAGCAACCATAGACTTTGTCCCGCATTCCGCGTGAGAGTGCACACTTTGCACCCGAACTCCCTAGGCCTTTTTGCTAGTAATCTGAAGGTTCAGTAGTCCAGTCCTAGCGATCCTAAAGCCTATTAGAGTAGTACTTACCTGCTAGTAATTTCGCATTCTACTTTTAGAGTATATAGTTTTTCGTGCCCCTCGGGCATTTGTGTAACTTGTGCGACTTTGTGTATTTTCTTAAGAGCTTTGTATTGTGCTTAGCGCCATGTCCTCATAAAGAGTCCAGGGCTGTTGTGTTCTAAATAAATATACTTTTATTTTCATAACAACTTGTGTGGTGTCCTTTCACTTGGTGTTCAAGGGGTATATGTGATGGTATAACAGCTGGCTTAACACGCCCTCTAGAGTTTAGCCTAAAGACTGCTCTTGTCCATGCTACTAGGATAGCTGGTCTAATGGTTGACTTACAACCAATCATCAATAAGGGTTGTTTGGAATGATACACAGTGATCACTAGAATAGTGAGCACTACATATCAGGCTAACTTCTCACATTGGTGAGCAGCGGTTGGGATTTGAGCTTGCTGTTGTTTTACCACACGTATCCTAAGAATATCATTGTGAAAGATCACATAAGTACCCAGGTACATATAACTTAGCTTAGAATACTCTGAGTTCTACTGAACCAGCTGTTGTAGTTCAACAGGGCCTAGCACACCCTGACTACAACTCCTAGCAAGGGATCAGTAGGCAAACACATAGTGTAGGTAGGTGCATCACTTACACCACACTAGAAGCATGTCGGACAAAGGAGGGAACTCAGAAGCCCCCCCTATGTCAGTGGACCCTCCACAGGTCACTTCACGATATGCTGCTCTTAGCTTCCAGGAGATGAGACAAATCTGTACATCCAGGAAGCTAAAACAGCGTTCTAACCCTACAATTCCCTTTCTGATTGGTCTCTTAGAGACTTATGATGCCAGGAGGACTGCCAACACAGATCCTTCTCATCCAGATGGAAACATGCCCCCCTTAGAAGGAACCCGTGGGGACCCTGACTTCCAAAACAATGGAACAGTTAGTGAAGGTGAGGAGGAGGATCAGGAAGTCAGTAGACTCACCAGGACCAACTTAAGTAGGCATAAGAATGGATTTGGGGGACCCCCAGGGCCACTCTCAGGCCGACTTAACATTGGGAAAGGACGAGTTAGGTCTCTATCCAGAGGCTCTAACAGATCCATTCGAACCAATGGCTCTCAGACCTCTTCTCACAGAAGGATGACATCCTCTCAGAGAAAAGAGCATGAAGCAAAGATGAGGGAAGTCAATCTGAGGATTGAAAGGGAAGAACTTGCCCTGGCCAAAGAAAGACTTGCCTTTGCTAGAGAGCAGAAATTGAGTGGGGTAGACCCCACTGGTGGCAGCATTTTACCTCGAGAGAAGGACAGGAGTTTAGACACTAGACACCTGAGTAAGATAGTGCCCCCCTTTAAACAAGGGGATGATATCCACAAATGGATAACTGCTTTGGAGAAGGCCTGCACTGTTCAGTGCGTCCCCCAGAGTCAGTGGGCAGCTGTCTTGTGGCTCTCTTTTGAAGGCAAAGGTAGAGGTAAGCTCCTCACTACTAGAGCTGAGGATGCTAACAATTATCAAGTCCTGAAAAATACACTGATAGATGGGTTTGGCCTAACCACTGAGCAGTACAGGTTGCTGTTCAGGGATACCCAGAAAACTCAGTCTCAGGATTGGTCTGATTTTGTGGATTGTGCCACTAAGGCTTTGGAGGGCTGGTTGCTGGGAAGTAAGGTTACTGATTATACCGGATTGTACAATCTGATCATGAGGGAACAGATTTTAAACAATTGTCAGAACCAGTTGTTGCATCAGCACCTTGTTGACTCAGATCTGACCTCTCCCCAAGAATTGGGAAAGAAGGCAGACAGGTGGGTCAGAACAAGGGTTAAGCAGAACCAGGGCCAGAACCAGGGTGGTCAGAAGAAAGCAGACCAGAAGGGTAATAATAACAAAGGTGAACAAAATGACCAGAAGTCTTCGACAGGCCCCCAACAAACCAAAGAGGGTGGAGGTCAGGCTTCACAGCAGAAAAAGAAGACTCAAGAAGGCCAGTCTAAAAGGTGGTGCCAATACTGTAAAAGTAAAACTCACTGGTTTAGTGAGTGCACCAAGAAAGGAGGGCAAACTCCTACCACTGCAGCCCTTAAGGCACCTGCACCACCTAGTACAGTCAGCAGTGGTAGTGCACCTACCAAAGGATTAGTTGGGTTAACCTTGGGATCTGAGGGGTATGACAACTTAGTTGGCACACTCACTCAGGCTGTCCTTGTCTGTACAGGGGATATGGATATGTCCCCTGAAGCAAGTCCCTATACTTTGGGCAAATACAGACAGACACCTTTTATAAATGGAAAGATGGCTCAGGCCTATAGGGACAGTTGTGCCAGTGTCACAATGGTGACACCAAACTTTGTGGACCCTGGACAGATCATACTAGGTACAGACTGCCTAGTGACCAATGCTAGCAATGTCACTACCCACCATAGTATGGCAATTGTGGCTTTCTCCTGGGGAGGGGTAAGTGGCCCAAAGAAGGTTGTTGTTAGTTCAGACCTCCCAGTTGAATGTTTGTTGGGCAATGATTTGGAGTCATCACTATGGCCAGAAGTGGAGCAGAGGACTCACATGGAGACGTTAGGTGTGTCAGCACATGTCCTTGCTGTGACTAGGTCACAGGCCAGAAGATGCCCCACTGAACAGGTGCTGGATCCTGGAACAATGGACCAGACACCTTCCAAGAAGAAGAGCAGTAGGGATAAGGCATCGCCTTCCCTCTTGCCCCAGGTTGTTGATCAAGTCTCAGAGGAGGCTGACCTCAAAGAGCTGAGGGAAACTGAGCCTAAAGAACTTGAACCTGATCAGTTTGAGTTTCTGGGTTCAGGGGGACCCTCCAGAGAAAACCTGGGGAAGGCACAGTTAGACTGCCCTTCTCTTGAACCCCTCAGACAGCAGGCTGCTGCTGAGGCTGCAGGGAACTCCGCAGGTACCCACAAGGTATGCTGGGATGATGGACTCCTATACTCTGAAGCAAGAGACCCCAAGCCTGGTGCAACCAGGAGGCTGGTCATCCCCTTGTCACAGAGAGGTTTCCTTCTTACCTTGGCCCATGAGATTCCCCTTGCAGGACACTTAGGGCAGAACAAGACTTGGGACAGACTTGTCTCACACTTTCACTGGCCTCATATGAATGAGGATACCAAGGAGTTTTGTCGCTCCTGTGTCACATGCCAAGCCAGTGGTAAGTCAGGTGGCACAACAAAGGCCCCCCTTATACCAATGCCTGTGGTGGGGGTGCCCTTTGAAAGAGTGGGGATTGACATTGTTGGTCCAATGGAACCCCAGACAGCTTCAGGGCACAAGTTTATACTGGTGGTGGTGGACCATGCCACCAGGTATCCTGAAGCTATTCCCCTTAGGACCACTACAGCACCTGTTGTGGCAAGAGCCCTAGTTGGAGTGTTCTCCAGAGTGGGCTTCCCTAAGAAGGTTGTCTCTGACAGAGGTGCAAACTTCATGTCAGGATATCTGACTGCTATGTGGAAGGAATGTGGTGTCAGCTACAAGTTCACTACCCCCTATCATCCACAATGCAATGGGCTTGTTGAAAGGTTCAACAGGACCCTAAAAGGGATGATTCATGGACTACCTGAAAAGCTCAGACGTAGATGGGATGTCCTGATACCCTGCCTTTTATTTGCTAATAGAGAAGTCCCACAGAAGGGGGTTGGCTACAGCCCTTTTGAACTTTTGTATGGACATCCTGCAAGAGGACCCCTGTGTTTGGTGAAGGAAGGATGGGAGAGACCTCTCAAAAAGCCTGCAACCAACATAGTGGACTATGTACTCGGTCTCCGCTCCAGGATGGCTGAGTACATGGAAAAGGCTTCCAAAAACCTTGAGGCTAGCCAAGAACTCCAAAAAGCTTGGCATGACCAAAAGGCTGTCCTGGCTGTGTACAAGCCTGGACAGAAGGTGTGGGTGTTGGAGCCAGTGGCCCAGCAGCACTCAAAGACAAATGGTCTGGGCCCCACACAATCATTGAGCAAAAGGGAGAGGTCACCTACCTGGTGGACCTTGGAACTCCCAGGAGCCCCCTTCGGGAGCTCCATGTGAATAGGCTCAAAGCATATGTCGACAGGAAGGACATGAGCTTGCTCATGGCCACAGATGAGGGACAGGAGGAGGAAAGTGACCCTCTCCCAGACTTGCTCTCTCAGAACCCTGATGATGGGTCAGTAGATGGTGTTGTCTTTTGTGGCAGCCTCTCTGAACATCAGCAAAAGGATTGTAAACAAGTTCTTCAATCCTTTAGACATATGTTCTCTCTGACACCCAGTCAAACCAATTGGTGTACCCATGAGGTTGACACTGGTGACAGCTTGCCAGTTAAGAGTAAAATCTACAGGCAGCCTGATCATGTCAGAGACTGCATCAAATCTGAAGTGCAGAAAATGTTGGAGCTGGGAGTCATTGAGCCCTCAGATAGCCCTTGGGCTAGTCCAGTAGTTCTAGTGCCAAAGCCTCACACCCAGGGTGGTAAGAAAGAGATGAGGTTTTGCGTAGACTACAGAGGCCTCAATGCAGTCACTAAGACTGATGCCCACCAAATACCAAGGGCAGATGAACTTACAAAGATTGGCTTCTGCCAACTACTTAAGTACATTTGACCTGACAGCTGGGTATTGGCAAATCAGGTTAGCTGAGGATGCCAAGCCCAAGACAGCATTTTCTACCCCTGGTGGGCATTATCAGTTTGTGGTAATGCCCTTTGGTTTGAAAAATGCACCTGCCACCTTCCAAAGGCTGGTGAATCACGTTCTCACTGGGCTGGATGACTTCTGTGCAGCATATCTTGATGATATAGCTGGCTTTAGTCCCACCTGGGAAGATCACCTGGTCCACCTGAGGAAAGTGTTGGAGGCACTGCAAGCAGCAGGTCTCACTATAAAGGCCACAAAGTGCCAGATAGGGCAGACACAGGTTGTATACCTGGGACACCTTGTAGGTGGAGGCCAGGTTCAGCCACTGGAGAGCAAGATACAATCCATCAAGGATTGGGCTCCTCCAACCACCCAGACTCAGGTCCGAGCTTTCTTCGGCCTGACTGGTTATTACAGGACATTTGTCAGAAATTATGGATCAATTGTGACTCCACTTAATGACCTGACAAGCAAAAAGATGCCAAAGAAAGTTCAGTGGACAGCAGGCTGTCAAAAGGCATTCGATGACCTAAAGCAGGCCATGTGCACAGCCCCTATCCCTAAGAGTCCAGACTACTCCAAACCATTCATTGTCCAAACAGATGCTTCTGAGCTGGGTGTGGGAGCTGTTCTATCTCAGCTGAATTTTGATGGTCATGACCAGCCCATTGCTTTTATAAGCAGAAGGCTGACCCCCAGAGAGAAAAATTGGTCAGCTATTGAGAGGGAGGCCTTTGCTGTGGTTTGGGCCCTGAAGAAACTGAGGCCATACTTGTTTGGCACTCATTTCAAGATTCAGACCGACCATAAGCCCCTCTTGTGGCTAAATCAGATGAAGGGTGAAAACCCCAAACTGCTTAGGTGGTCCATTTCCCTACAGGGGATGGATTTTACAGTGGAGCATAGACCTGGCACTGATCATGGCAATGCAGATGGGCTCTCCAGGTATTTCCAGCTGGGGCAAAGTGGTGTAATCACACTTTGCTGTAGATATAGTATATCTATATCTAACCCTAAAATGGACACTCGTATTCCTATCAGTCACTCCTATGGCAGGCCTTGACAATCCTGAAGGCAGAGTCCTTAGAATCGGGTGAGATGGTGCTCTGGCATGAGCTGAGCCCGTTTGCAGCTTACGGAACCAAGTCCTACTAGCTGTTCGATGATAACGCATACCATATACTCTTAAGTGTATTATAATCCTCGCGGCTCTATGCCAACACTGGTATCGCTTTATCAAAACATGTCGAGTAAGGTGTCATACGAATTGGAATACTAACCCCTCGCCAATTCTGTCGACGGGGTTAGCATTCCACCCTTCTAGAGGGACACGACATGTATGTAACTGTGAACCCCGGTTAAAGTTAACTCGCGCCTTAGCATCACAAAATGGATGCTGCCACCACAGACACAAGTCTGACCTCCTGGTGCTGGGAGTCCTTCCAGCGAGGAGAGCTTGTACAAAGGGTTTGCTGTCGGGGGCGGTGCTAGCACCGACCCAGACAGGGTTTTGTGTATCCTAGGTAGGCAGGGCTGAATAGGAAGGTGACTGCAAGTGGCACCCCGGTGCTCACTGTGCATCTGCCAGTTTGAACCAGTTCCAGGGGCACACCAGCCCCTGAGCTGGGGAAAGTCCGGCATGGGAGAGGGGTGTAACCACCCCCCTTCCTGGTCCCACCCATGGGCAGGACCTAGTCCCGTACCAGCCCCTTTCTTTAGTATGAAGGTGGGAGCGGGGACCCTTCCAAATTAGATCATCTTTGAATCCTGAAACTACTTTCTACGAAAGGAACTCAAGACTTCTCCTAAGATTTCTCCCTTGTGACTAAGGAGTAGTCACCCTGCATCTGCGAGCACCAACTAAGAACACTGCGGTTTGCTGCACGTCCTTCCTCAGGAATCCAACCGACCAGCACGACGAGACCCGGCTTCCCTGGCACCTCTGACCTGTACCCACATCTTCAGCTCAGCTGAGATCCGTGGGTGTGATGAGACCTCGAGGGACCGGCCATCTTCAGAACTGCACGACGCTTATCCAGCACGACCGCCGAGGGATCCTCGAGTGAGTGCTTTGGGGTGTGATAAGCCCTAACCCTGAGCAGCTCTAGCACCGAAGTCCAGCCCCCCAGCATCCACGAGATCTGCGTGGGGCCCTTCTGCTCTTTGCTGCTCACAGCGTTGTCCGGCTACTTGCCTGCTGGCTTGTAGCCCTCTTGACGACGCACCACAACGACAACACTGCTGGTCTGGTTGCTCCAGACTGGCCCTTGCTCCCCTCCAACAGAGGAGCACCCCGGACCCTCCTGGTCCACTCCAGACACCATTTTAAGTCCACCGCGTGGGCTTGCATTTGCCAAGACTTGTTGCCCCAATCCTGGGTCCAGCGACGTCGACAGCAGATACCAACGTGGGACAGCTTGCACCTCCATCCTGGTCGCAGACAACGCCTCCTGGTCCGTGAGACTGCAGAGCCCAGCGTCGCCCACTCACCTGGTCGAGGTGACTTCGCCCAGTGCCATTCTGGTGCCCATCTAATCACTGGCTAGTGATTCAGAACTTGGTCCCCTCTGCTTACAGGTGTCTTCCATCTTCGATCCAGGCTTGGATCACTTCGAACTTCATCACTGGTCGCCTGCCAGCAACTTCTTCTTCTTTTAGGCTCCATAGACTGCAACGAGGATTCCCGACGTCTTTCCAGACCTATGCAGCCGCAGCCCCTGGGCTAGGTAACCTGAGCATTTTGGTGCTCCAGCATAGCTTAACTATCCAAAGGTCCAGATCCTTTTTCGTTTCAGCTCTATCTAGTCGGATTCGTCCGATAACACTAACTTTACGAAATCTAGCAACCATAGACTTTGTCCCGCATCCCGCGTGAGAGTGCACACTCTGCACCTGATCTCCCTAGGCCTCCTGCTAGTAATCTGAAGGTTCAGTAGTCCAGTCCTAGCAATCCTAAAGCCTATTAGAGTAGTACTTACCTGCTAGTAATTTCGCATTCCACTTTTAGAGTATATGGTTTTTCGTGCCCCTCGGGCATTTGTGTAAATTGTGCGACTTTCAGTATTTTCTTAAGAGCTTTGTATTGTGCTTAGCGCCCTATCCTCATAAAGAGTCCAGGGCTGTTGTGTTCTAAATAAATATACTTTTATTTTCATAACAACTTGTGTGGTGTCCTTTCACTTGGTGTTCAAGGGGTATATGTGATGGTATAACAGCTGGCTTAACACGCCCTCTAGAGTTTAGCCTAAAGACTGCTCTTGTCCATGCTACTAGGATAGCTGGTCTAACGGTTGACTTACAACCAATCATCAATAAGGGTCATTTGGAATGATACACAGTGATCACTAGAATAGTGAGCACTACATATCAGGCCAACTTCTCACAAATCCAAAATAAACTACAAGTTTAATAGCCCTCAAAGTATCAGGTTATAGGCACAATCAGAAAAATAGTCTGCCAGGCTCGGGGACTGCACCTAGTTCTAAAGTGCAAATCCCCCTCGGGGTTGAAGCTGTGTCTAGATCAGAACAAACCCAGGGATACAGACCCCTTGCACATCCAATACAAGAGGGCAGAGAGTAGAGAAACACGGCAAGAGAAACAGACCCAGTTCTCAAACAGTGGTGAACTCTAGACTGTCAGCGAGTTTGAAACAGTGACAGAGAGACACTATTATGCTGAGTTAGGAGATGTCAAGGACATAAGGCCGAATTAGGTCATCGTTCTGTCAAAGGGTTGTTTTTACTCTAGTAAATCCTGCTTTTTGGGTCACAGATTGTTTCAAGTATGCATAAAGAATCCGGAGGAAATCAGGTGCATACAAAACCTCATCATGTGATTGCATCTATCCCCTGCATAAATGACAAATATGTCCATCTCTCAAAAGGATGGATACCATGGCACAGCCACACACCCGGCCAATACAGCGCCGGCTCCACCTAGTAAGAACCACCCAATAATGAAGGACCCCAAGTAAACGCTTCTGTTTCAACGCAAAGGCAGCATCTCTGGTGGTATCCCTTCTCATTGAATTTCTCTCGCCTCTGCAACACATGGCAAACGCTAAAAGCCACGTGTACACAGGAAGATACTCTTTCACTTCAAATTCCTTAACTCTCATCTGAGGGTCTGGACATTTTTACAGTTGGTTTATATACACCTCAAAAAAAGTCGCTATAAAGTCAGACACAGCCCATAGTAATAGGGCTAAAAACAATATAATAAATAAATTAAGTGCTTTTGCCTTTCCGATTACAACTGGCTTTCGCATCTGCGGAACGTGTGACGGTATTGTGTCTTTTTCCTCCAAATTTAACCAGGTCCTCCTAGGAGGCACAGTTCAAAAAAGCCATCGGCTGACAACAATAATAATTATGCTCGCACCGGTGTAGAACGGCACATTTTAGACAAGGAATACACATTCTCTAGGCGACGAGTGCCAGCTAAGATCTTGACAGGAGAGACACACGAAGGACTGCATCCGACAGATGAATAAAGGTAGGAGCCTGCTACTGCGGAAGATCACATAGGCCAGCGATGAGCAATGCGAGGAGCATTCATGCTTCCACTTAACACAGCATTACAACCGTCAGCAGATTTATAGTGGAAATAAAAAAAGCAGCACATGCGCAGCAACGAAAAACGAGTGTAAATTCACCCACCAATCACAAAACATACAAGCATTTAAAATGCAATCCGACTCATATTTACGCAAGGGGCTAGCGGTGTGCGCTCCATTTATGACGAAACACAATACGGCTCCCTTGAGCTTTGGGCCGACGGGCTCTTGGAAGACGCACCTGCGTGCCGGATCTGGCATCGAAGCCTTTGACTGTTGTGTGGCGGCCTTCTCTTCCACCCCTAAACAATTTTTCTCTACTGATGAGGGAAGTCATCCCGAAACCCGAGACATGTCTCGGGCGATATCCTAAAACCCGGGACATGTATCGGGTCTAGAGATTCATCAGTCCTACAAGTACCAACTTGTACCCACCTGGGTGTTCCACTGAAGAACTGCAAGTACCAGAGTCCCGAGGGGCGATCCGGAGGAGGGGCTAGCGGTGTGCACTCCATTTATGATGAAACACAATACGGCTCCGTTGAGCTTTGTGCCGACGGGCTCTTGGAAGACGCACCTGCGTGCCGGATCTGGCATCGAAGCCTTTGACTGTTGTGCGGCGGCCTTCTCTTCCACCCCTAAACAATCTTTCTCTACTGATGAGGGAAGTCATCCCGAAACCCGAGACATGTCTCGGGCAATATCCTAAAACCCGGGACATGTATAGGGTCTAGAGATTCATCAGTCCTACAAGTACCGACTTGTACCCACCTGAGTGATCCACTGAAGAACTGCAAGTACCAGAGTACCAGAGTCCCGAGGGGCGATCCGGTGGAGGGGCTAGCGGTGTGCGCTCCATTTATGACGAAACACAATACAGCTCCCTTGAGCTTTGGGCCGACGGGCTCTTGGAAGACGCACCTGAGTGCCGGATCTGGCATCAAAGCCTTTGACTGTTGTGTGGCGGCCTTCTTTCCACCCCATAAACAATCTTTCTCTACTGATGAGGGAAATCATCCCGAAACCCGAGACATGTCTCGGGCGATATCCTAAAACCCGGGACATATATCGGGTCTAGAGATTCATCAGTCCTACAAGTACCGACTTGTACCCACCTGGGTGATCCACTGAAGAACTGCAAGTACCAGAGTCCCGAGGGGCGATCCGGTGGAGGGGCTAGCGGTGTGCGCTCCATTTATGATGAAACGCAATACGGCTCCCTTGAGCTTTGGGCTGACGGGCTCTTGGAAGATGCACCTGCGTGCCGGATCTGGCATCAAAGCCTTTGACTGTTGTGTGGCGGCCTTCTCTTCCACCCCTAAAGAATCTTTCTCTACTGATGAGGGAAGTCATCCCGAAACCCAAGACATGTCTCGGGCGATATCCTAAAACCCGGGACATGTATCGGGTCTAGAGATTCATCAGTCCTACAAGTACCGACTTGTACCCACCTGGGTTATCCACTGAAGAACTGCAAGTACCAGAGTCCCGAGGTGCGATCCGGTGGAGGGGCTAGCGGTGTGCGCTCCATTTATGACGAAACACAATACGGCTCCCTTGAGCTTTGGGCCGACGGGCTCTTGGAAGACCGCATATGCGGAAAGTGGGTGGAGCTTCCTCCGCTATACTGTACACAGTATCTCACGAGGAGACAGCACATGCGCTGCCTAGCCGAGACCTAACAAATTAAACAAAGGGCCATGGTCTAGGACATGCCTATCTGTCTCTCTGACTCCTGGCCTAGGCCCTAGCCACATAGCAGCCTTTAGCAGATCCCCAGATAGCATTCAGGACCCTGCTCATGCCAGATGAAGGTTCGGAGAGTCTGACCCCTGGGAGTGGTGTGGCCTCAGCACCTTCGCTTTGACGGACAGCGCTCTAATCGGCACCCCGCAGCCAAGGGCCTTCTTGGCGGCTGCGTTGAGAGTTGTGCCTGGGTGGCCGTGTTCTGAAAACAGAGCCTGACTTAGGCCCCCCCTTCTGATGGACCAGAGAGGTGCTGTTAGGCCTGAGGGAGAGATGCGAGGACCCCGCTGGCTGCGGGTGGGTCCCCTGCTAGATTTGAAGACAGATGGCAGAGACAGTGCGACCTTCCACCCAGGTCCGCTGAGAGAGGCTGCACAGCCGGCAGAGGAAGGTGAGACCACCCTTGTGGCTAAGGGGCCAGGGAGTCTCTGGACATCTGCATCCATTGTTCGCACAGCGGTAGCGGTAGCCTCATGGCTACAGGGATCAGGCTGTACATCTGGCCCCCGGAGACGTCCTTCCCCTGGTTGGTGGGGTTGCTTCTGTAGACCGCCCCACGGAGTCCCTGAGCAGCAGCACTGGAAGGTTGTGTGACCACCCCCCTGGAAGTGAGGGGTAGCTGAGTGGCTGTACTGGTCGAACAGCAGAGCTTGGTGGCGAATACTGCAACATTGCCACAACTGCAGACCTGGGGCCAGAGGAGATCTTTAGAGGAGCGAGTGTTGTGGCCTCCAGTGTTCGGCCAGAGGAGGAGTGCTACAGCGGAGCCATGGAGTGGCCCTGGGGAAGGGCGTAACTGGGAAGCCGAGGGTGGGAGTCTGCACTGCACGTCATCACCTTTTAGCTCCCTGGGAGCACAACTGGAACGGGCGACAGCCTGGGCAGCTTTGGCTTTGGAAGGTAGTGTACCTGGTCCCTGGTACTTTACCTTCCCTCACCCTTCCTAGCACCGCTTCCACACCACAAGTGAAGGGGAGCTAGCCGCTTTAAGATGGCCACCAATAAAACCAGGAAAGACCGATCAGTAAAGGAACTTCTCCTTAAGTCTGGGGCTGGACAGCACAGGGGGGGGTACCTCGGCGGGATACGGACTGGACAATCCAGAAGGGCCCGTTACCTGTAGCATCCTTGAATCTCTCTTTGCCGACCTCACAAAAGAATTCCATACTATGAAAAAGACCTGACTGCTGAGATACAGGAGATGTGCAGAGACTTGACTCGGTGGGAGAGAGAGTAGATGACCTGGAGAAGACGCAAACAGCCGCAAAAGATGAGGAAATTGTGCAGCTTCAGCAAGAGGTCCTGCGTCTCCAGGACCAGCATTTGGATCTTCAGGCCAATGCATAGGAGCAGGAGAATCTTTCCCACCCGAACAACATTCGGATCTGGGCGGTTTCCCTGGGGTTGGAGGGGCAAGATATTGATGCCTTTGTCATGGAACTGTTTCATCATATTCTACCCCAGAGGGAAGATATTGATGCCTTTGTCATGGAACTGTTTCATCATATTCTACCCCAGAGCAACGGATCAAACTAGAACGGACACATCGAGTGGCTCCCAAAAGGCCGGTGACAGCACCCCTCCTGACATACTGTAAATGTAAATGTAAATGTAAGGTGTTTTATAGCGCGCTCAATTACTACCGGAGTATCCTGGCGCGAATGACCGCTGGGGAACCCGTCCTGGCTTTCCCTGTGAGATGGTCCCATGCTGGGTATCTCCAAGGTGAAGCCAGGCATCCCCGGCGTCTGTGGGGGGCCGTTGTAGAGATGAGGCAAGCTTAATGCCCAGAGTTACCGAGTGTGATCACTGCCCAAAGTGGGCACCGAGGCGAGAATTATCAGTCCGCTGACCCTGGTCCTCGACCCTGCCGCGTCGGGAATCGAACCCTGGTCCCGGGCCGTTCTCAGCCTCCGGGTCTGCCGCCTCTAACCAGTGAGCCACACCTCTCTACACCAGTGAGCCACACCTCTCTACATACTGACATGCGTGTATGACACTCTGGCAGGCCTCTACTATACCAAGACCTGGCAGCCTCAACCTTGCAAAAATGACTGGAGTTTCAGCCCGTCACAGCTATCCTGCACTCCAACAACATATCTCGTTCCTATGGGCATCCATTCTGGCTCATTTTCAAGTGGAAGGGCAGCCTCCAACAGGTGCGATCTCTCTGAGAGGCCTCGTCACTTCTTCCCCTGCAAGATGGAGACCAGGACACTCCGGAGACGGGCGCCTTCAACGGATGCCGCAACTGCACCTCAAGATGGCAACGAGTTGGGAAATCTCCACTGCGTCTTTGCCCAGACACAGAGGCAATGGTTAAAGAACACACAGCGATGCTGAACTATTTGTATGGGGACTAAAATTCCACATACTGTAGCAGATCGGCTCTGGTAATGACAGATGTACTCCATATGAGATCCATATTGCTTAACTGGGAGGCACTGTGCGGAGTGTGAATGGAGGGTGCTCCTGCTATCCATCTCACGACTCTCCATCGGGCGCACCGCCCAGGACTCTGTGGACTTTATAAATGTATGTTTTTATTTGTATGTTCTTTGTTAGGGGATATTGGGTTCACTCCTTCTTCCTCCAGACATGACAGGTTGATAGAATTAGCATTTTGTGCCTTTATATGTGCTTTGCAGGCTTTGGTGACTGTGGTTCTCAGCACACCTTGGGGTCCCTTCTTATGAAGGCTAGCATTAACATCCTGTCTCTTAACGGTAAAGGGCTTATTAACCTAACCAAATGGCGGGCTGTCTTGTCCTTCCTTGAACACTCGGTGCTCATATTTTCCTGCTCCAGGAAACGCTCCTTCTTGCCACTGAGAGGCATAGATTGAGGTCCAGGACCTTCCCATATCAGCTATTCTCCTCTTGAACCATCAAGACATCAGGGGTGGCGATACTGGTCTTTGCTAAGTTCCTTAGGTGGGTGGGTAGCAAACAGGCTGAGATCAAACGTAGGCTTCTGGCGCCCACTTTCATCTTGGGCGCAAATATCCTTCCAATATCTATAGTATATGTTCCCAATGAGGGCCAATAGGGTTTCATTCCGGAAGTGGTACATGAGATGACTGGCCTTCCAGATTGGGCTTTGCTGCTGGGAGTATTTAACTTGGCCTTTGAAGGCACAGTGGACTGATAGGGGCAGCGGTGGGGGCAGACTGGTGCCCTTTCTGAGGATGGGAGGTGGCTGATGGCAGAGGCTGGGCTTACAGACGTCTGGCGACTGCTAACTCCAGGGTCCAGGGAATACACCTTTTACTCACACCCCCATAAGACACATGCCAGGATTGACTAAATGCTCACCTCTGACCTGCTGGTGCAGCAGACGCGTGGGGTGGAGATCCTTCCCAGCCCTTATATGATCATTCGGCAGTGCAGATATCCCTGTCCCTGCACCACCACCGACTTTCCTGTAGGTTCTGGCGCCTGTGTAATACGATGCTACAGCATCCCTTGGTGGTACAGCAAATCCATAAATGATTCACCAACTATTTGGACCTTAACAATTCCCCAACCATCCCTACAATGACCCTTTGGGAGGCACTAAAGGCAGTAGTCAGGGAGAATTTCCGGGCTTTGCGGTGGCGGACAATAAGGATAGATGGGAGAAAAGGGTGCGACTATCTGGGGAACTTGTCGAATTGGAGCGCATCAATCTACAGACGGGAGCACACAGAGTCTGGAAGCAGCTCAAGGCGACCAGGGCACAGCTGGCGAAACTGAATATTGATTGGGCTGAATACTCTGTCCTCTGCCTGAAGCATGCATTTTACGTAGGGGGGATAGGTGTGGGAAACTCCTGGCTAACAGGCTATGTGCACAGTGACAGTCGTCTTGCACTACCGGGATCCTGTACCTACAGGAGCGAGAACATGACGCAGATCACGAGATTGCGGATACATTTAATCAATTCTATAAGATTCTGTATGTGGCTCAGGCTTTGCCAACAAACAGCACGGCCCAATACCTGTTGGGGGTCCCCATGGCTAACCTTCTCCCGAGTCAGGCGGAGGAGCTCGAAGCTCCCATTTGGCTTGAAGAGGTTTTTTATGCCATCTTCAGGTTAAAACTCCATAAATCACCAGGCCCAGATGGATTGTCCTCTATAAAAAGTTAAGCGCAGTCCTGGCCCCACTGCTGGTGCGGGTTCTTAACTCACTTGGGGTCACCTCTGACGCTTCCCTCCCATCCTCTATGCAGGAAGCGCTGATTATGGTAATACCTAAGCCGGGTAAGGATAGGCGTTTGTGTGGTTCCTTTCGCCCAATATCCCTTCCTAATATAGATTTAAAAATCTTTACTGGGACCAGGGTTTGTTCCTGGATGTCCATGATCTGACAATACCAAATGGCTCCTGCACTTGGTGGACAGATCGGAGCGCTACCCAGCAGAGCCGATGAACTTCTCTGTCAATGCAGATAAAGCGTTCAACAGGGTCCAGTGGGCAAACATAAAGGCGATCCTGATTCACTTTTGTCTCCCTAGCCGCTTCATAAGTTGGGCTTTTGGTAGCTAAGTAAATCCCACTGCCTTGGTACGGGTGAATAGGATCGCCTTGTTGGCCTTTCCTATATGCAGGGGGACCAGGCAGCAGTTTCCTCTTTCACCGCTTCTGATCGCCCCTTATATGGAACCTATGCCCAAAGAGTTCAGGACAACCCTAACATTAGGGGGGCACACTTTGGGTGGAGGGAGCACAAACTCTGCTTATGCCCAGACGATGTGGTGGCCATGCTAGAATATCCTCGGGAGTCCCTGCCCACACTCCTGGCCGAAATGGACAATTTTACACTAGCATCAGGCTTTAATATTAACATGCACAAGTCACAAGCCCTAGATCTCTCCTTGGAGCCTTAGACACTGGGTCTACTGCAGCGATCCAATATAGGTCCAATGGGCCTGTGACTCCATTTTGTACCTAGATTTGCAAGTCTCAGCCACAATACAGGCCAGCATTGAGTCGAACAACACAGCAATGCTGCGGCAGGTCCAAGACTCCCTCCGGAAATGGAGACCACACTGGCTATCTTGGCTATGCTGCATTGCAGCAGTGAAAATGTTGATACTACTCCAAATTCTCTATGTGTTCCATACATTTTCACTGGTACCTTCGACATTAATTATACTTTCACTGCAAAGGGTTATAGAACATTTTATCTGGCAGGACCAATGGGCTCTTTGCGCAGGGAGCTCACCTACAGAGATCCTGTCGAGGGGGGCCTGATTTCCAGGCTTACTGGTGGGCGGCCCAAATGAGAGCGCTAGTGGAGTGGTGACGCGAGGAATCTGTGACGTATTGGTTATTTATGGATACACTCCTTGCTAGTCGTTCTCTGTGGGGGTTCCCTTTCTCGTGCTTGTAAGTAGGCCTCAGAATCTATATCTCTCCAAAGGGACTCATCCTACTCTATTAGCCTGGGATAAGGTTGCAGCCTCTAGAGGGCTCACGACCGACCTGTGCCGGTTACGCCAATAGTCCAATACCCCAACTTCACACCGGGCCTGGATGCTGCCGGGTTCTGAAATTGGGCTAAGGAGGCTTGCCGTACTGTCGGTCACCTTTTTAATCTCTCGGGACCCCAATCTTTTACTGATCTTCGCAGAGAGCTGGACATATCGGAAATGGAACGTTATCGCTATCCACAGGTCCAACACTGGGTGGTAGGTGGGGAGGTACAGGGAGGAGCCAAAAGACACCTCACTACATTTGAGAAATGCTGCTCACATGCCACAACAATGCCCATTTGACCTCGGATTTATATAAGTTTCTCAAACGCACACCTGACATTGGGAGGACTCCGGGCCAGCTGAGTTGGTAAGGGGAGTTGGGCAGGACCATGACGCAGAAAGAATGGCATGATATGTTCTATAGAGCTTGACACATGGCTTGCAATTTGGTCTCCACCGACTCAGCCACAAAAGTGGCTACCTAGTGGTACCTGACCCCTGTACGCCTCCATAGAGGTAACCCTCCCCGGAGCCCACAATGTTGGAGAGCCTGTGGCTCGTTGGATACGCTTACTCGTTTACTATGGGAGTGTCCTTTCCTAGGGGCATATTTGCAGAAGATCCTTGATGACGTGGACTCCCACTTGAACACCCAGATCCCCCGTTTTCCAGTGTATGCTCTCCTGGGCCTTCCCAACACCATTACGTTTCTTCTTAAATCTCGAAGGGGCACACAGATGGCATTAGCCCTGGGGGCAGCAGTACAAAACATACTTTCTCACTGGGGTACTAAGACACTCCCAACTCGACTGGGGTGGTTCCATCAACTATGGAACATATTGGGGATGGAGAGGATCTTTCTTTCACTGACACATCCCAGGGCCTCTTTTCACTCCCGTGGGAGCCTTTCCTTGCCCTGCTAATGTCACAGTTCACAGCGCTTACTTGTCCCAAATACCTGAGGCTCCTGCGACTCGAAGACCCTCCAAAGCAGGTGGCCTGAAGACTCTTGTTAACTAATGCATTCATCTCTAGTTCACATTCCCAGCTTATAGAGACACATTCAACGCTCGGGGGAGGAGGAGTAGGAGGTAGGTAGGGAGTTTCTTTTTTTGTTGTTGTTATAATATTTATTGCCAAATGTAATAGCTTCATTGCTTCATTGTTGGATTAAATTCCAAAGAATACAGAGCATATTGGCTTGTTTGTTGAATTCTATGTCTTGAAACTCAGGAAAAGAAATCTAAAAACAAAAAAATGAAACAAAAAGATTCCTTTTTTTGTTTTTTAGAGGCATCCCATTTTCCTTTTAGAAGAAAAGGCTGCATTTTTTTAAAAACTGCTTCATTTAAAAGCCGTACCAGACATAGAGGTCTGCTGAGCCCAGCAGGCCACCATACCTTGGAAGGCCCCCCATTCACAATGGGGTCGCAACTTATGACAGCCTCATGAATATTCATGAGGCATGCAATTTACGACCCCATTGGGAATCGCAAACAGTGTCTGAGACACAGTTGTACATTAATTTTTACGAGTCGCAAATTGCGAGTCACAATTTGGCACAAATTGCGACTCACAAAAATGAATGCTCATACATCTAGCCCATTCACTTCCTGATTGCTGTAATAGCCAGGTACAGAATACTCACACCTCTGTGTGGCTCAATTGTTGGTGCCACAGGTGGAGGAGCATCCCTTAAGGCAAAGTCTGGTAAACAGCATGAGAAGAACAAAGAAAAACAAAAAAACAACCCAACCTGGTTCTGGAAGTGCAGACAGAAAATACACATCCACTGTCTGCTGTGCCTGTTTGAGAATGGGACCTGTTGAGCCACTTGTTGTTCTAATTTCAAGTTCTTTTTGACCAAAAATGGGTTACTCGACAGAAAGCCAGGAACTTACTGTGAAACTAGGGCTGGTGTCTGCTTGATAGCCAACTTGCGGATCACTGAAATAATATCGAGGGACAAAATATCAACTTGCAAAAATATCGTGGACAAAATATCGACAGTCAAAATATCGAGTTTGTATCTACAAACAGGTAAGTACAAAAATATCGTTTACAATAATATAGTTGTAAAAAATATCGACTTTATTAACACCTTGGCTGCTGATGGAATTCCCCTCCTGTGCTGAACTTTATGAATTCCCATTGTTTCATGACGAGCTCAGCTCGTCATCAGCACAGCTCCACTGTGCCTCATGACGAGCTGAGCTCGTCATGAGCATGGAAGGGGTTAAAAACAGTGTTAAATTAAATTAATATTCAAAGTTAATTAATAAAATATACTTAAAAATACTTAAATTAACTTATAATAATTAAATATTAAATGAAAATAATAAAAAAAAAATGTAAATCTTATTTGTTAAAACATATATATATAGTAACATACTATAATTAAATAAGATACTATTATATTACCGTACGATACCAGAAGTGTAAAAAATACTATTCCCACTCCAAAGAGTGCAAGCGTAGGGAAAGCATTGGCTAGCGTAGTGGTTAAAACTACTATTCCAACTCCAGTGGGTGCAACAGTAGGGAAAACTGACCCTGAACCCAGAAAATACCCCTTTACCCAAGAACTGAAAACTGACCCTGAACCCTAAAAATACCCCTTTACCCAAAAACCCAAAACTGACTCTGAACCCTAAAAATACCCCTTTACCCAAAAACTGAAAACTGACCCTGAACCCAAAAAATACCCCTTTACCGAAGAACTGAAAACTGACCCTGAACCCTCAAATTACCCCTTTACCCAAAAAGTGAAAACTGACCCTGAACCCTAAAAATACCCCTTCACCCAAAAAGTGAAAACTGACCCTGAACCCTAAAAATACCCCTTTTAACAAAAACTGAAAACTGACCCTGAACCCTAAAAATACCCCTTTACCCAAAAACTGAAAACTGACCCTGAACCCTAAAAATACCCCTTTATCTAAAAACCGAAAACTGACCCTGAACCCTAAAAATACCCCTTTACCCAAAAACTGAAAACTGACCCTGACCCGTAAAAATACCCCTTTACCCAAAAACAGAAAACTGACCCTGAACCCTAAAAATACTCCTTTACCCAAAATTAATTAATATTATTTAATTACCAATTAATTATTAATTAACAATAACAATAAAGTAAATATATTAGCACATTAGCTGTAATTAATTTAATTTAATAATTAATATAATTTTTTCCCAATTAATTAATTAACAATAACAAAAATTATATATATGAATAAATTACTCTAATTAATGTAATTAACTAATTAATATTATTTAATTACCAATTAATTACTAATTAAAAATATGTACAAAATTATATTAATTAATTAACTAATTAATATTAATTGATTGCCAATTAATTATTAATTAAACATATTTACAAACATATATTAATAATTAATTATTATTAAATTACTCCCCACCCTTATCCCCTATAACCCAACATCCCGCTCCTAAACATTAACTACAATTTATATTACTATTAATAAAATTTTGTTTTTTTTAACCTTTTTTCTACATATTATCTATATTCGTTCCCACCCCTTGGAAACAGGCACTAGTCACTCCCCTTTTAAAGAAACCCTCCCTGAGCCCAGACTGTCTTTCCAATTACCGACCCATTTCCCTGCTGCCTTTTCCAGCGAAGGTCGTCGAGCGTTGGGTCAGTTCATGTCTGTCCACCCACCTGGAACAAAATAACCTCCTTGACGACTACCAGTTTGGTTTCCGTCCCGCCCACGGCACGGAAACAGCAGTTTTGACTGCCATGGAAGACCTTCGAATGCGTGCAGACAGGAACCAGCCAGTGGCTCTGATACTGCTGGACCTGTCTGCCGCATTCGACACGGTCAACCATGCTAGGCTGCTGCAGAGACTTATGGAAGTGGGAGTGGAAGGCACTGCATTGCTTTGGCTTCACTCCTATCTTCGGGACAGAAGACAGGCTGTCTCTCTCCCCCCTTTTCGGTCCGCCTTTGCAGCAGTTCCCCAGGGAGTCCCCCAGGGCTCCTCCATCAGCCCTATCCTCTTCAATGTGTATCTTATACCGCTAATCAAATTGATCCAATCATTTGGGGTCAAAACAATTAATTACGCGGATGACACACAGCTCATTCTCTCGTGGGAAGGTGAAGATGCCATTCCGTTCTCAACCTTCCACGACTGCTTAAGAGAGACGGCCGGATGGCTACATAGTAACTCCCTCCAGTTCAACGCCGCGAAAACGGAGGTCCTGTTCTGCTCCGGCACTAAGATACCCCGTCAGTTCCCACATGAATTCTGGCCCCCGGAGTTCAGTGTCAAACCTCTACCAGTGCCTTCCGTGCGCAACCTGGGAGCCATGTTGAACAACAACCTAAGTATGGAAACCCAGGTGACGAAAACTGTGGGGATCTGCACTGCCCTGCTTCGATCACTGCGGAAAATCTTGCCTCTTCTCCCGGCACAAGCCAGGGCGTCGATAGTCAGGTGTACGATACTCAGTCGCCTTGATTATTGTAACGCCCTGCTCCTGGAGTCTCCAGTCACGATGCTGGACCGACTTCAGCGAATTCAATCTGCCGCCGCCAAGCTGGCTCTTGGCTGGACGAGAAGGGCCTCAGCCACAGCTGCTCTGGCTGAGCTCCACTGGCTGCCCCTGAAACAAAGAGTGGCATTCAAGTCCCTCTGCATTGTCTTTAAGGCTCTGCATGGACTTGGACCCAAACCTCTGCAAGCCCTGTTCCAATGGTACACACCTGCGAGAAACCTACGTTCTTCTTCTGCTTGTCTGGTAAAGGTACCCAGATTTAACAGAACTAGAACAGGGGGCCGATCGTTCAGCGTAGCCGCGGCCAAGCTTTGGAACACCTTACCCATTGACATACGTCAGACCCCACAGCTTCTCCCTTTTAGGAGACGCATTAAGACTTGGCTCTTCCCCAAATAAACTGTCAGCCCAACTGTTCTCCCGGTCTACCGTCAACAGAGTATTTTCCAGCGCCAGGAAGCCTGCAAGGTGTCAGTTTGCGCTTTACAAATTCTCTAAATAAATAATAATTTTACTTTGACTATTTATCAATATTTTCTCTTGTCAATTTTTTTGAGTCGATATTTTTGTACTCAATATTTTTTTAGCATTATTTTATTCGATATTTTGACCAACGATGTTTTTGTTATCGATATTTTATTATTATCGATATTTTGAACTCGATATTTTGTCCATTCGATGTTTTGGAGTCGATATTTTGTCTGTGCACCCCAGCTTGCAAGGGCTGAGGCGGTCATAATATGGTGCCTGTCCTGAAGAAACAGATGTTCCTTGTCCGGGAATGCTTAGAGGATTCAGCCTGGAAGAAGAAGGAAAGAACAAGACAAAACTCAATTAATATTATAATTGTTTGTGGCGTCTTAAATAGCGAAAACTAGACACAGAGGTATCAGAACGGTTAGAAGTGGAGTACTTGAATAGGCAAGAGATGTTTATGCCTGTGCTGTGGGGCCATCAGACAAAGACTTGTGAAAGTGTGATTTTATTGCTCCAAACTCTGAGCTTTTCACTGAGACTGTAGTTGATGATTCCTGCCACTGCCAAAGTGTTCTGGAGTGGATCACCCACTCAAACTTTCTGTCTCAGAGTTGGCACCTACTCTAACGTGTGCACGAGTGACCTTTGCCACTGGAAACAGATTGTGACACTCACCAAATGTGGCTGAATTTACTTTTCTGTTACAGCTGTGGCACTTGCACCAAGTGCTCCCTAGTGGTCTGTGAACCTGAAGAAGAAATCTGTATAAGCCAGTGGTATTTGTCCCAAGTGTGTCTAAACAAATATGTATCTTTGCAAGCTCTGTGACACTTGCTCAAACACAAAATAATTTAAAATTTTCTAATGGCCCAGAATACGGCCAAGGCCTCATGCTCAATAACTGAGTAGCTTGACTCCGTATCTTTCAAACCACGCAACGCAAACATAATAGACAGCATCCCTTCATCACTCTGCTGTTAAAGCACAACCCCTAATCCTTTAAGGTTAGCATCTGTGGTGATAAATGAAAGCTTCAGGGGATCAAAACTCTTGAGACATGGAGCACAATTATGTTTTTTGTTTCAAAATTCTAAACTCTTCCTCGCAAGCATCATTCCATATAAATTCAACACCTTTCTTGAGAAGCACATGCTGGCGCTCAGTTCCGCGAATTCTCTATGAATTTGGTGTAATACTCTATCATCCCATAACACTTCATTAACTCTTCTCTTGAGTCAGGAGCACACATACAAGTGATGGTGTCTACCAAGTCAGATTTGGTCAAAACTCCACCATGGGAGATGGTTTGGCCTAAATTATTGATGGTAGAGATGGCAAACTGACACTTCTCAGCCTTGATCGTCAAATTCGGCTTATCCAGTTTTCCAAGTACCATGTCAAAATGATACCCATGTTCTTCCTCATCCTTACCAAACAACAGGACATCGTCTTGATAAACACATACTCCTTTGTAATTCATGAGGACTTTTTCCATGACCCGTTGGAAAACCGATGCCGCTGACACAAGTCAAAATGGCATCCTCACAAATCTGAACATGCCAAAAGGTGTTACAAAGGTGGTAAGATCACTAGAAGACCCTCTTAACTGGATCTGGGGATAAACCAACATGAGATCAATGGTGCTGAACACCTTGGCACCATCCAACAATTATAACAGCTCAGAAATATTAGGAAGTGGATAGTGATCCACTATAACATTTTTATTACGTTTTTTATTAAGTTTTTATTAAGTTGCCCTAAGTACACACAGAGGTGAAGACTTCCATTGGACTTACGAGCTGTGATATCTGGGACTAGCTTTGACTTCTTCTATTATACCTCCTTCCTTGAGTTTTTGTGTTTCCCTTTGCATCTCATCCCTAATCGCTAAGGGTACATTTCTAACTTTGCAGCAAGAGGATTGGGCCCCAGCACACAGACGTATTTCAAGTTAAAAAATATCCAGACATCTAAGTCCTTCCCGTGGGAGCCTTTCCTTGCCCTGCTAATGTCACAGTTCACAGCGCTTACTTGTCCCAAATACCTGAGGCTCCTGCGACTCGAAGACCCTCCAAAGCAGGTGGCCTGAAGACTCTTGTTAACTAATGCATTCATCTCTAGTTCACATTCCCAGCTTATAGAGACACATTCAACGCTCGGGGGAGGAGGAGTAGGAGGTAGGTAGGGAGTTTCTTTTTTTGTTGTTGTTATAATATTTATTGCCAAATGTAATAGCTTCATTGCTTCATTGTTGGATTAAATTCCAAAAAATACAGAGCATATTGGCTTGTTTGTTGAATTCTATGTCTTGAAACTCAGGAAAAGAAATCTAAAAACAAAAAAATGAAACAAAAGATTCCTTTTTTTGTTTTTTAGAGGCATCCCATTTTCCTTTTAGAAGAAAAGGCTGCATTTTTTAAAAAACTGCTTCATTTAAAAGCCGTACCAGACATAGAGGTCTGCTGAGCCCAGCAGGCCACCATACCTTGGAAGGCCCCCCATTCACAATGGGGTCGCAACTTATGACAGCCTCATGAATATTCATGAGGCATGCAATTTACGACCCCATTGGGAATCGCAAACAGTGTCTGAGACACAGTTGTACATTAATTTTTACGAGTCGCAAATTGCGAGTCACAATTTGGCACAAATTGCGACTCACAAAAATGAATGCTCATACATCTAGCCCATTCACTTCCTGATTGCTGTAATAGCCAGGTACAGAATACTCACACCTCTGTGTGGCTCAATTGTTGGTGCCACAGGTGGAGGAGCATCCCTTAAGGCAAAGTCTGGTAAACAGCATGAGAAGAACAAAGAAAAACAAAAAAACAACCCAACCTGGTTCTGGAAGTGCAGACAGAAAATACACATCCACTGTCTGCTGTGCCTGTTTGAGAATGGGACCTGTTGAGCCACTTGTTGTTCTAATTTCAAGTTCTTTTTGACCAAAAATGGGTTACTCGACAGAAAGCCAGGAACTTACTGTGAAACTAGGGCTGGTGTCTGCTTGATAGCCAACTTGCGGATCACTGAAATAATATCGAGGGACAAAATATCAACTTGCAAAAATATCGTGGACAAAATATCGACAGTCAAAATATCGAGTTTGTATCTACAAACAGGTAAGTACAAAAATATCGTTTACAATAATATAGTTGTAAAAAATATCGACTTTATTAACACCTTGGCTGCTGATGGAATTCCCCTCCTGTGCTGAACTTTATGAATTCCCATTGTTTCATGACGAGCTCAGCTCGTCATCAGCACAGCTCCACTGTGCCTCATGACGAGCTGAGCTCGTCATGAGCATGGAAGGGGTTAAAAACAGTGTTAAATTAAATTAATATTCAAAGTTAATTAATAAAATATACTTAAAAATACTTAAATTAACTTATAATAATTAAATATTAAATGAAAATAATAAAAAAAAATGTAAATCTTATTTGTTAAAACATATATATATAGTAACATACTATAATTAAATAAGATACTATTATATTACCGTACGATACCAGAAGTGTAAAAAATACTATTCCCACTCCAAAGAGTGCAAGCGTAGGGAAAGCATTGGCTAGCGTAGTGGTTAAAACTACTATTCCAACTCCAGTGGGTGCAACAGTAGGGAAAACTGACCCTGAACCCAGAAAATACCCCTTTACCCAAGAACTGAAAACTGACCCTGAACCCTAAAAATACCCCTTTACCCAAAAACCCAAAACTGACTCTGAACCCTAAAAATACCCCTTTACCCAAAAACTGAAAACTGACCCTGAACCCAAAAAATACCCCTTTACCGAAGAACTGAAAACTGACCCTGAACCCTCAAATTACCCCTTTACCCAAAAACTGAAAACTGACCCTGAACCCTAAAAATACCCCTTCACCCAAAAAGTGAAAACTGACCCTGAACCCTAAAAATACCCCTTTTAACAAAAACTGAAAACTGACCCTGAACCCTAAAAATACCCCTTTACCCAAAAACTGAAAACTGACCCTGAACCCTAAAAATACCCCTTTATCTAAAAACCGAAAACTGACCCTGAACCCTAAAAATACCCCTTTACCCAAAAACTGAAAACTGACCCTGACCCGTAAAAATACCCCTTTACCCAAAAACTGAAAACTGACCCTGAACCCTAAAAATACTCCTTTACCCAAAATTAATTAATATTATTTAATTACCAATTAATTATTAATTAACAATAACAATAAAGTAAATATATTAGCACATTAGCTGTAATTAATTTAATTTAATAATTAATATAATTTTTTCCCAATTAATTAATTAACAATAACAAAAATTATATATATGAATAAATTACTCTAATTAATGTAATTAACTAATTAATATTATTTAATTACCAATTAATTACTAATTAAAAATATGTACAAAATTATATTAATTAATTAACTAATTAATATTAATTGATTGCCAATTAATTATTAATTAAACATATTTACAAACATATATTAATAATTAATTATTATTAAATTACTCCCCACCCTTATCCCCTATAACCCAACATCCCGCTCCTAAACATTAACTACAATTTATATTACTATTAATAAAATTTTGTTTTTTTTAACCTTTTTTCTACATATTATCTATATTTTTTACTTTGACTATTTATCAATATTTTCTCTTGTCAATTTTTTTGAGTCGATATTTTTGTACTCAATATTTTTTTAGCATTATTTTATTCGATATTTTGACCAACGATATTTTTGTTATCGATATTTTATTATTATCGATATTTTGAACTCGATATTTTGTCCATTCGATGTTTTGGAGTCGATATTTTGTCTGTGCACCCCAGCTTGCAAGGGCTGAGGCGGTCATAATATGGTGCCTGTCCTGAAGAAACAGATGTTCCTTGTCCGGGAATGCTTAGAGGATTCAGCCTGGAAGAAGAAGGAAAGAACAAGACAAAACTCAATTAATATTATAATTGTTTGTGGCGTCTTAAATAGCGAAAACTAGACACAGAGGTATCAGAACGGTTAGAAGTGGAGTACTTGAATAGGCAAGAGATGTTTATGCCTGTGCTGTGGGGCCATCAGACAAAGACTTGTGAAAGTGTGATTTTATTGCTCCAAACTCTGAGCTTTTCACTGAGACTGTAGTTGATGATTCCTGCCACTGCCAAAGTGTTCTGGAGTGGATCACCCACTCAAACTTTCTGTCTCAGAGTTGGCACCTACTCTAACGTGTGCACGAGTGACCTTTGCCACTGGAAACAGATTGTGACACTCACCAAATGTGGCTGAATTTACTTTTCTGTTACAGCTGTGGCACTTGCACCAAGTGCTCCCTAGTGGTCTGTGAACCTGAAGAAGAAATCTGTATAAGCCAGTGGTATTTGTCCCAAGTGTGTCTAAACAAATATGTATCTTTGCAAGCTCTGTGACACTTGCTCAAACACAAAATAATTTTAAATTTTCTAATGGCCCAGAATACGGCCAAGGCCTCATGCTCAATAACTGAGTAGCTTGACTCCGTATCTTTCAAACCACGCAACGCAAACATAATAGACAGCATCCCTTCATCACTCTGCTGTTAAAGCACAACCCCTAATCCTTTAAGGTTAGCATCTGTGGTGATAAATGAAAGCTTCAGGGGATCAAAACTCTTGAGACATGGAGCACAATTATGTTTTTTGTTTCAAAATTCTAAACTCTTCCTCGCAAGCATCATTCCATATAAATTCAACACCTTTCTTGAGAAGCACATGCTGGCGCTCAGTTCCGCGAATTCTCTATGAATTTGGTGTAATACTCTATCATCCCATAACACTTCATTAACTCTTCTCTTGAGTCAGGAGCACACATACAAGTGATGGTGTCTACCAAGTCAGATTTGGTCAAAACTCCACCATGGGAGATGGTTTGGCCTAAATTATTGATGGTAGAGATGGCAAACTGACACTTCTCAGCCTTGATCGTCAAATTCGGCTTATCCAGTTTTCCAAGTACCATGTCAAAATGATACCCATGTTCTTCCTCATCCTTACCAAACAACAGGACATCGTCTTGATAAACACATACTCCTTTGTAATTCATGAGGACTTTTTCCATGACCCGTTGGAAAACCGATGCATTTCAAGTTAAAAAATATCCAGACATCTAAGTCCTTCCCGTGGGAGCCTTTCCTTGCCCTGCTAATGTCACAGTTCACAGCGCTTACTTGTCCCAAATACCTGAGGCTCCTGCGACTCGAAGACCCTCCAAAGCAGGTGGCCTGAAGACTCTTGTTAACTAATGCATTCATCTCTAGTTCACATTCCCAGCTTATAGAGACACATTCAACGCTCGGGGGAGGAGGAGTAGGAGGTAGGTAGGGAGTTTCTTTTTTTGTTGTTGTTATAATATTTATTGCCAAATGTAATAGCTTCATTGCTTCATTGTTGGATTAAATTCCAAAAAATACAGAGCATATTGGCTTGTTTGTTGAATTCTATGTCTTGAAACTCAGGAAAAGAAATCTAAAAACAAAAAAATGAAACAAAAAGATTCCTTTTTTTGTTTTTTAGAGGCATCCCATTTTCCTTTTAGAAGAAAAGGCTGCATTTTTTAAAAAACTGCTTCATTTAAAAGCCGTACCAGACATAGAGGTCTGCTGAGCCCAGCAGGCCACCATACCTTGGAAGGCCCCCCATTCACAATGGGGTCGCAACTTATGACAGCCTCATGAATATTCATGAGGCATGCAATTTACGACCCCATTGGGAATCGCAAACAGTGTCTGAGACACAGTTGTACATTAATTTTTACGAGTCGCAAATTGCGAGTCACAATTTGGCACAAATTGCGACTCACAAAAATGAATGCTCATACATCTAGCCCATTCACTTCCTGATTGCTGTAATAGCCAGGTACAGAATACTCACACCTCTGTGTGGCTCAATTGTTGGTGCCACAGGTGGAGGAGCATCCCTTAAGGCAAAGTCTGGTAAACAGCATGAGAAGAACAAAGAAAAACAAAAAAACAACCCAACCTGGTTCTGGAAGTGCAGACAGAAAATACACATCCACTGTCTGCTGTGCCTGTTTGAGAATGGGACCTGTTGAGCCACTTGTTGTTCTAATTTCAAGTTCTTTTTGACCAAAAATGGGTTACTCGACAGAAAGCCAGGAACTTACTGTGAAACTAGGGCTGGTGTCTGCTTGATAGCCAACTTGCGGATCACTGAAATAATATCGAGGGACAAAATATCAACTTGCAAAAATATCGTGGACAAAATATCGACAGTCAAAATATCGAGTTTGTATCTACAAACAGGTAAGTACAAAAATATCGTTTACAATAATATAGTTGTAAAAAATATCGACTTTATTAACACCTTGGCTGCTGATGGAATTCCCCTCCTGTGCTGAACTTTATGAATTCCCATTGTTTCATGACGAGCTCAGCTCGTCATCAGCACAGCTCCACTGTGCCTCATGACGAGCTGAGCTCGTCATGAGCATGGAAGGGGTTAAAAACAGTGTTAAATTAAATTAATATTCAAAGTTAATTAATAAAATATACTTAAAAATACTTAAATTAACTTATAATAATTAAATATTAAATGAAAATAATAAAAAAAAATGTAAATCTTATTTGTTAAAACATATATATATAGTAACATACTATAATTAAATAAGATACTATTATATTACCGTACGATACCAGAAGTGTAAAAAATACTATTCCCACTCCAAAGAGTGCAAGCGTAGGGAAAGCATTGGCTAGCGTAGTGGTTAAAACTACTATTCCAACTCCAGTGGGTGCAACAGTAGGGAAAACTGACCCTGAACCCAGAAAATACCCCTTTACCCAAGAACTGAAAACTGACCCTGAACCCTAAAAATACCCCTTTACCCAAAAACCCAAAACTGACTCTGAACCCTAAAAATACCCCTTTACCCAAAAACTGAAAACTGACCCTGAACCCAAAAAATACCCCTTTACCGAAGAACTGAAAACTGACCCTGAACCCTCAAATTACCCCTTTACCCAAAAACTGAAAACTGACCCTGAACCCTAAAAATACCCCTTCACCCAAAAAGTGAAAACTGACCCTGAACCCTAAAAATACCCCTTTTAACAAAAACTGAAAACTGACCCTGAACCCTAAAAATACCCCTTTACCCAAAAACTGAAAACTGACCCTGAACCCTAAAAATACCCCTTTATCTAAAAACCGAAAACTGACCCTGAACCCTAAAAATACCCCTTTACCCAAAAACTGAAAACTGACCCTGACCCGTAAAAATACCCCTTTACCCAAAAACTGAAAACTGACCCTGAACCCTAAAAATACTCCTTTACCCAAAATTAATTAATATTATTTAATTACCAATTAATTATTAATTAACAATAACAATAAAGTAAATATATTAGCACATTAGCTGTAATTAATTTAATTTAATAATTAATATAATTTTTTCCCAATTAATTAATTAACAATAACAAAAATTATATATATGAATAAATTACTCTAATTAATGTAATTAACTAATTAATATTATTTAATTACCAATTAATTACTAATTAAAAATATGTACAACATTATATTAATTAATTAACTAATTAATATTAATTGATTGCCAATTAATTATTAATTAAACATATTTACAAACATATATTAATAATTAATTATTATTAAATTACTCCCCACCCTTATCCCCTATAACCCAACATCCCGCTCCTAAACATTAACTACAATTTATATTACTATTAATAAAATTTTGTTTTTTTTAACCTTTTTTCTACATATTATCTATATTTTTTACTTTGACTATTTATCAATATTTTCTCTTGTCAATTTTTTTGAGTCGATATTTTTGTACTCAATATTTTTTTAGCATTATTTTATTCGATATTTTGACCAACGATATTTTTGTTATCGATATTTTATTATTATCGATATTTTGAACTCGATATTTTGTCCATTCGATGTTTTGGAGTCGATATTTTGTCTGTGCACCCCAGCTTGCAAGGGCTGAGGCGGTCATAATATGGTGCCTGTCCTGAAGAAACAGATGTTCCTTGTCCGGGAATGCTTAGAGGATTCAGCCTGGAAGAAGAAGGAAAGAACAAGACAAAACTCAATTAATATTATAATTGTTTGTGGCGTCTTAAATAGCGAAAACTAGACACAGAGGTATCAGAACGGTTAGAAGTGGAGTACTTGAATAGGCAAGAGATGTTTATGCCTGTGCTGTGGGGCCATCAGACAAAGACTTGTGAAAGTGTGATTTTATTGCTCCAAACTCTGAGCTTTTCACTGAGACTGTAGTTGATGATTCCTGCCACTGCCAAAGTGTTCTGGAGTGGATCACCCACTCAAACTTTCTGTCTCAGAGTTGGCACCTACTCTAACGTGTGCACGAGTGACCTTTGCCACTGGAAACAGATTGTGACACTCACCAAATGTGGCTGAATTTACTTTTCTGTTACAGCTGTGGCACTTGCACCAAGTGCTCCCTAGTGGTCTGTGAACCTGAAGAAGAAATCTGTATAAGCCAGTGGTATTTGTCCCAAGTGTGTCTAAACAAATATGTATCTTTGCAAGCTCTGTGACACTTGCTCAAACACAAAATAATTTTAAATTTTCTAATGGCCCAGAATACGGCCAAGGCCTCATGCTCAATAACTGAGTAGCTTGACTCCGTATCTTTCAAACCACGCAACGCAAACATAATAGACAGCATCCCTTCATCACTCTGCTGTTAAAGCACAACCCCTAATCCTTTAAGGTTAGCATCTGTGGTGATAAATGAAAGCTTCAGGGGATCAAAACTCTTGAGACATGGAGCACAATTATGTTTTTTGTTTCAAAATTCTAAACTCTTCCTCGCAAGCATCATTCCATATAAATTCAACACCTTTCTTGAGAAGCACATGCTGGCGCTCAGTTCCGCGAATTCTCTATGAATTTGGTGTAATACTCTATCATCCCATAACACTTCATTAACTCTTCTCTTGAGTCAGGAGCACACATACAAGTGATGGTGTCTACCAAGTCAGATTTGGTCAAAACTCCACCATGGGAGATGGTTTGGCCTAAATTATTGATGGTAGAGATGGCAAACTGACACTTCTCAGCCTTGATCGTCAAATTCGGCTTATCCAGTTTTCCAAGTACCATGTCAAAATGATACCCATGTTCTTCCTCATCCTTACCAAACAACAGGACATCGTCTTGATAAACACATACTCCTTTGTAATTCATGAGGACTTTTTCCATGACCCGTTGGAAAACCGATGCCGCTGACACAAGTCAAAATGGCATCCTCACAAATCTGAACATGCCAAAAGGTGTTACAAAGGTGGTAAGATCACTAGAAGACCCTCTTAACTGGATCTGGGGATAAACCAACATGAGATCAATGGTGCTGAACACCTTGGCACCATCCAACAATTATAACAGCTCAGAAATATTAGGAAGTGGATAGTGATCCACTATAACATTTTTATTACCTTTTTTATTAAGTTTTTATTAAGTTGCCCTAAGTACACACAGAGGTGAAGACTTCCATTGGACTTACGAGCTGTGATATCTGGGGCTAGCTTTGACTTCTTCTATTATACCTCCTTCCTTGAGTTTTTGTGTTTCCCTTTGCATCTCATCCCTAATCGCTAAGGGTACATTTCTAACTTTGCAGCAAGAGGATTGGGCCCCAGCACACAGACGTATTTCAAGTTAAAAAATATCCAGACATCTAAGTCCTTCCCTTAAAACATTCAGAAATCTCTATTTAATGTGACTGATGGTATCAGCCCTAAGAAGTAACCTCGTAGAGGTATTGGTTCTCCACCGTAAGCTAGAGGATTTATATCCACTTTGTACATGGTAATTTTGTGTGTCAGCTTGTTTTGAAAAAACGATTTAGAAAATATTGTAGTTTTAGCCCCAAAAAATAAAAATCAATCGATAAAATCATGGCAGCTAAATCCAAACCCAAGGAAATTTTCCACTTAGTGAAAAAATTAACCAAAGTGGCTAGCTCAACCGCACCTCCTGCTAAGACTCGAGCCCAATGTAACGATCTAGCAGAATTTTTTCATAAAAAAGTTACTCAGATCTACTCCACGTTCCCAACAGCTGTCACGGATCTAGGAGCATATGACCAGGTACCACTGAGACAGCCCCCCCCCCGGGATCGGGTATTACTAGATCAATTCCTCCCTCTAGATCTTGAAGCTCTTGACCAGCTAGCTCACCAAGTAAAATCAGGATCCCCATGTGACCCAGCTCCACCAGAGGCCATGATAAAGGTGAGCCAGGCCACCCTGCCTGTAATACTGAACCTATTAAACGCTTCCATCTCATCCTGCACTGTGCCCATTGCTTGGAAGAAAGCCATGGTTATGGCTCTGCTCAAGAAGCCAAATCTTGACCCAGAGGACCCTAGCAGCTACCGTCCAATCTCGCTTCCCCCCTGGGTCAGCAAGATTCTCGAGAAGCACATCAATGTCCATCTGATGAAGTTCCTCGAGAACAATTTGCTACTGGATGCCACCCAGACAGGTTTCAGACCCAGTCATGGAACCGAAACCGCCTTACTGGCGGTCACCGAAGAAACCCAAAGGATTCTGGATCAAGGAGGATCAGTGGCAGTGGTCCTCCTTGACCTAAGTGCTGCCTTTCTTACGGTCAATCATGCCACCCTGGGAGCCGCCTATCTAACATAGGAGTAACAGGCAATGCACTTAGATGGCTCGAATCATTTCTGAGCAATAGATCATTCCAGATTTTTGACGGGGATACAGTGTCTGCCAGCAGATCACTGAGCTGTGGGGTACCGCAGGGCTCCTCCTTAAGCCATGCGCTATTTAACATTTACATGAAACCACTGGCCGAGGTCGTCCAGCCGTTTGGTATTAAGATCATTTCATACGCTGACGACACTCAGCTAGTGGTTTCCTTGGCACAGGAAGGCAACAGACCGCCTTCATCAGGTCTTATGAAATGTCTGGAGGAAATTAAGGAATGGACGACAACGTCTTCCCTAAAGCTCAATGGGGATAAAACTGAGCTGTGCTCCTAGGACCAACATCTCCAGTACCATTCAATTCCCTCCGGCCCCCATGCCTGGGCACTCCCCCAAAACCTAAAGATAACATAAAGAGCTTAGGGGTATGGCTTGATATGACCCTTTCTTTCAACACACAGGCCATCAAACTGTCTCCGACCTGTTTTGGCCTCCTCAGAATGTTGAGGAAAGTTCTCCCACTTCTACCTATGGAGGCCAAGCAGGTTGCAGTCCAGGGTCTGATCCAGTCCCAGTTGGACAATCTGCTGTCATTCCGGAAACAATTAAAAACCTTCCTGTTCACTACCCCCTGCTAATTCTTCTGGCTGATTCCTTTTAGGTGTTCTGTTACTACTAGCCTACACTAGCGCTTGGACGCCCCTGGGCAGCAATCCCACTCTATAAATTCACTTTTCATTTCATTTCATTTCATTCAAAATCAAAGAGAACTTTATTAGGTCCCCCTTCTATGAGGATAGTATCAACAGGATAAGTTTTAGACTTAACCTTTTAACTCTCAACTTGGAAAACAATTGGCCCACAAACAAGGTCCTCTTCCACAACATGCTCCGTGTCAACACATTTGACTTTAGTAGAGGATGATAATTCTCTTAAATTACAAACAATTGCAAGGTGCCCCCTTTTTTGTACATGGAACATATAGTTTTAATGCAAGGCAATTTTTATCGCTCACCAAATGCCCGGGTTTATCACATCTGTAACACCGTCTTGTGGTTGGTTTGTATTTCGCTTCACCTACTTCTACCTTGCCCACAGGTTTCCTAATAACAGACTCAATTACTTGTACAACAAGTTGTTTATCTTTCTTAATTATTTCAACACACTTCAAAGAGTGCTAAACTCTTTTAGTAACTTGTAAAACTTCATCAAAAGAAGGCTCATCTTGCATCCATAACTCTTCCCTTACCCTTTCAATATTACATTCTACCATAAATTGATCCCTAATCCTCTCATCAAGAGGATTAGCACATTTACAAGATGAAGCAAGTTTTCTCAGGAGAGCAACATAAGTTTTAACTGTCTCTCCTTCACTTTGCGAACTCTTGGCTAAGTGGTACCTTTCTAATATCGTGCTGACCTTGGGGAGAAAGTGTTTGTCTAACTTTTTAATGCATATATTATATTCATTAAGGTCTTGATCCTCAGCATCTTTCAACCTGGGAAAATGGTCATACACTTCTTGTCCCTCAGACCCCACACAGTGTATCAGTAGTGAAGACCTTTGCTCAGCACTAAGTGACTTCCCACAAACTCTTGCATAATGATCAAAAACTTTCTTCCATTTTTGACATTTTATGGGATGCACCCCAGGTGATACCATGAAGAAAGAAGGAGTGGTGACATTCTGCATTATGCAAAGTGAAACACTTAAAATTGAACCAGCCAGATAGAAAGTGTGCCCGTCACTGCACAGGCAAAGAGCAGGATGCTGGAAAATAGATATTTCTCAACAAATGACTTATAAAACCTTAACATGCAACAGAAAAGTATACCACAATGTACACAGTTTTTTTTTTTTAATTTCAAACATCTTCAAACTTGAAAGCGTGCCTGTCACTGTGAGGGCACTCACAATAGCCATGAGTAACGCAGAACAATCCACAAAGTGCAGGCGATGCTTAAGTGTTCCTGTCCCTGTAAGGAATCCTAGAGAACACCTGATAAACGGTGGAAAAGTCATGAATTATTGATTGTATGATTGTTTGTGCATAACAGGAGTAACACACCAGGGATTTGCCAACCAACTGAGTGGTGTAACACATTTTGTGCATATCACAGCTGTGACACACATTGTTTTCAATGCGTTCTGTGCTAGGCAACCACACTGTAACATAGGGTGAAATCACACCCAATATGGATGCCAGGTAAGGTCAAGAAGGGTGAACAGCGTCACCGCGTCACTCCGAGATGATGTAATGCAAAGTTGTAGAGTGAAGGCATAGGTCACGAGAAGAAGAGTGTGTCGGATCACCGGATCTTCAGGGGAAAACAATGCAACCCACGCGCAGACAGAACACTAGGAAAAGCATTTGCCAGTAGAAGGAAAGCTCTGATCTTCTGTATGTGGTACGTGGCAGCAAAATGCAGAGGTAGCAGGAGAGCGTGAGACTATAATTCACCACAGTTCAGCTCGTGCAGCATAACCAGATAGCGAGATAATCACATGCTCAACGCCTTTTTCACAATCACGGACTGCAAACATAGGGCCATATTACCAACAACTAGCGATAATTATCGCTATGTTGGCTTAGCGGCAATATTTTTATCGCTGAGCTGCGGCGATTTTTATCGCTTAGGAACCTTGCTATTATCAAGGTTTATCTCCTAAGTGATAAAAATCGGCAGAAATGCATGAATATCGCTGAAAAGTCAGCGATATTCATGCATACCGAGCTAATGCTCCTAGGCATATTATCCACCTACCATTGGATAACATGGCTAAGAACTGCTCAGGGGTAGGTGTTAGCTTAAGCGCGAATATCTCCAAAAGTTGGTAATAGGAGATAGCGATGTTAGCGACTGTTTCCAGTCGCTAACATCTTGGCACGCCCACTTTGCATGTCATTAGTGATAAATTTCACTGACATGCATCTCCTACTAGCTGTCGCTATCTGGTGTTAGCGACAGCTAGGTAATAGGGAGATAATTCTATCTCCGCTTTCTTGGCTTTTAAAGTGAAAAAAGCGGTTATAAACCCCCTTGATAATATGCCCCATAGAGTCTAATGTAGTGAATAAACTATTAATAAACCTAAAAACCGCACAGAGTGTGCTTCTTAATTTTAGAGATAAGTTTGTGACATTGATCAAGGGCAGGACTCAGACGTAATGTCACAGCCACAATGAGGGAAACTGCCATTTTTTCCAGGGACTAAGCTCCGGATTGGGTGCACCAAGACAAAATACTTGTCCACTCTGTGTTGCCAGTCACAAAACATGAAGATGGTGACCAGTAGGAAAGGCGACAGAGTCAATAAATGCAGTACCCACGACCTGAAGGTTCAAAGATTAACATTGAAGTCACAGCATGTAGGTTCATCAACAGCCTCCGATATTTTAAATCATCAAATTCCAACCTACAGTAACTAGGATGCAAGCAGAGAGCTTGCAACATGCATTTCCTTGTAACCATGGCATCAGTATAACAATGAGAATCAGATGCCACAAGGACCATTGAGGGAAATAGAGCAACTTTTACAGTGAAACTCCCCCTTAAATAAATTAACTGGATGGAGGCACTCTCCCTTGATAGTTCCTGTTAGCGCACCCAATTGTAGGGGTGAATATGTGCACATACTTGGATTCATTGGAATAGTGTCCCTGCCACATGGTACCAATCAGACATGGATGGGTCAGTCAGGCTTTCCTTTGGTGTTTTGATTGCATGCCAGCTGTGCACCCACAACTGGAATGCAGACAAAACTGGCTATCGCAGAATAGTACTACACATGACAACAATACAATTGACCTGATGTCTGAAATAAAATTCCCAAGACGAATAAGAGCAATGTGCAATATGTATTTTTTAAACTTTTCCAGGTTTTTGCTATTTGTACAGCTTTTTGAAAAAAGTAATGCCCCCATGAAGAATGGAGTGTCAGAATTTTGCGTAACCAGGGCAAAAACAGGCAGACTTCATTTTATGGTGTTAGGTAAAAAACAACTGGAGAGCTGACCAAACTGGTATCTCTCAATGTGCATATGACCTCATAAGACAAACTAGTCATACAAATAACACCAGTACTATAGAGCAACTTTCTCAAAAAAAGTGCCAAAGAGGAATACAATGTGCAATATGTATTTTTTTTTTAAGTTACAGGTTTTCACAATTTTAAAAGTAAAAAAAATAAAAGAATGATGCCCCGTTGAAGAGCACAGTATAAGCGTGTTGCACTAGCAGAAAAACCACACCTTCAATTCATGGCGTTAGGTAAAAATACAACTAAAGCACACGCCGTCCAAAATGTCATCTCTCAATATGCAAATTCCCTTCTAACATAAACTAGTAATACATATCCAACAGAACTAGAGACCAGGGGCCTGATTCACAAAGTTGAACTTGCAATTCTGTAAAAGTTTACTACTTTTTGTAATTCCCAAAAATAAACTTAGACCAAAAGACTAATTTACTACTGTTCAGTATTCATAAAGTTAAATGAAGACCAAAAGTCTATCTTTTCTACTTTTTGTTTTTCGCAAAAGTAAACTTAGAGCAAAAGTCTAACTTTACTACGTTTCAGTATTCAGAAAAGTGAGTTACACTTACGCAGTGTCAGTGTGTCTCAAGTGTTGCTCAAACAAAAAGGACAGTACTGGAGAGTAAGAAGTAGTGTCACAACAACAAATGCACGAAAAACTCGACAGGAACCTTAAGGCAGCCATGAGGACCAGATGAGGACCTGATGTCCAGGATTTTATCCCATTTAAGGAAACTGTTTCATCACTCATCCCAATGGAGTGGGTAGCAGGAGTGGAAGGACAGTACAATGCTGCTGTCGAGTCCCAGAAAGAACTACCGGATAAGTGCAAACAAGAGACCATTTGGTTTCAAATTGTCATGTAGTGTACATAATTGAATGCCAATGTGGCAAGATTTATGTAGGCAGCACAATTAGGGCTCTCAAAGAAAGAATCTCAGAACACATGAGAGCCATACAGAAAAGAGACCCCAGATACCCGGTAGCCCTACACATAGCAGAATGTCAACCTCTGGAGGATGACATCAAAGTACGTGTTTTTGGGATTGACATGATTCCCCTCAATATCAGAGGGGGCAACCGTGAATTGACACTCAGACGCAGAGAAGCCACATGGATCATGCGCCTACAAAGCGTGGAGCATGGGCTGAACTACGATCCTGAGCTTCAATACTTTCTGGGTGACTAAATAGTCACCGTGGGGACCCATCATCTGTATATACTTGCTGAATTATCTTTTTAGCAGTAGTCAGAGACTCAAAGCAACAAACTGAGACACCGCCAGAGAGGTTCATAACCTTTTGGAGGCGAATGATGCTACCGACTGTATGTACTGTGTGATATAAAATTTAAGATGTACTGTTTTATGTAACGCTTGATTCGCACTATAGTCTGGCACATGCAATTATCCATAACGTTTGAGAATTTGTATTGAAATTAATTTATGTCGGAAACATTATGAGTAAACTCACGAATATGTGGTGATAATAGTACACTTACACCCTTGTGGTAACTATGTTATCTAGATCACTCTCTTTATACTACACCACGTGTATGAGCACTGGCCCATAATCAGCTGCTGGCACTTACCCCTTTAATTTCACCTAACCTAAAGGAAACTGCCAAATCATTTGCCACTAGTTATTGAACAGATATAGAGAAAATAGCTTGACAGCCGCCAGACTCGGTTAATAATTTTTTCTTGACCAAACAGCCGCCAAAACGAAGTGATAAATCCTTGGTAACAACAATGGGAATGATTACGCCCATACATCTCGTATCGATATGCATCACCTCCCTTGCCAAATACTGTAAGACAACTGCACATTTTTATTCGTTTAATACACGAGAATACCTCGATATAGAACATTTCCACTAACATCTCCCCTCTCAAACATGGCGCCCATGTTTTTACAACAAGCACTTCGACATCATTGATGTCTACCACTTCTATATAGCAACACCTCCCCCCGGGTCACGTGTACGTACACGAGAGACGACGACCGGGAACTAACAGAGGAGGGATATCATACCACGGGTAAGTCGTTAGGCTTCCCCCATCAACCATTTAATTATTTTTCCCCTTTAACAATTAACTTTTGAAGCCCATAGAACCGGGCTCTCACGTATCTAATACGTGTGCTTACAATCCTTTACCATCTACAGCACACCGCTACAGAGGAAACGCACCCGTTTTCTGAAGGCACCACAACGGATGGATCCCCTCCCGGCTACCGCCTGATACGCACCCGTACTCAGGTATTCCCTTACTCTCAACCTATTGATTTTTACCGCATACAGGACTACTAATGCGAATTGGAACGCCTTGTTACACAACATTTTAAATTGTATCAACTCTTGCATTTTATGCTTTTCTCTCTTAACAGAGTGCTAACACTCGAAGACTTTCATCTAACTACTAAGGCGGAATTTAACGAATAAGAAAGTGCTTTTTGCACGTGACGCTACTGGATATACACTTCCATATCAGTCACAAATCTGATTCTGATTGACATAGTGGTAAGGACAATTTCTACCCTGTCCTCAGTCATTTTGACTACTTGAATAGATGTCCAAAGACATTCCCCGTTTCAATGCCTCCTTTATGAGTTTTTTCAATTCTCTCTCTCCCATTTACCTACTTAGAACTTAACCACGAGGTCCAGACTAGTTTCAACCCATACATTTGGAGTTGAACTTTAACCACATCGCTGCTGCACATTTTCCCCTCCGGTGCTGAAGACTTCAGATTTACATCGTTTCATGACGAGCTCAGCTCGTCATCAGCACAGCTCCACTGTGCCTCATGACCAGCTGAGCTCGTCATGAGCATGGAAAGTGTTAAGGTAAAAAAATTCACTATTTAGAGAGAGTCTGTCTGCGTATGGAGATAGTTTGTTTGCCTTTAACTTATAACGGATACCGCCGATTTTCCACGCTAAACTATACTTAGACGCTCCCGTTAGATTCTATCACCAATAATTTCACACATCACTTCACTTTAGATTACTTCCTCTTGGATGCTCAACCACTTCACAAACCTTCGGATTGCAGGATCACTGTGTGCGTGCGAATAATGACCACACACTCAGACGTTATATCACCATACCTCACCACCTGTGCACCACCACCCAAGGCCCACCACCCACATCCTTGTAGTGGCACACTTCCTATATCTTGAACGTCATCACCAAACACAACTACTATGTGCGAATGAACACGCACGTCACTACTGCATGTTGGATGCACTTCTGTCACCATATGCAGTATGTCACAATGATATGACGCAAAAATGAATATGCATACGTTATTTTTGTACCACCAGCCCTGAAGAGTCGTGTTGACTCAACTGTGCACGACGAAACACGTGTCGGCTATTTGTGACATTCCTCAAGTCTGGAGAAAATAAACCATCATCTTGCTGTGACAAGAAACACACAAAGGAATCTGCTTCTGTTCATTGATTCTCATCAGTCATTGTACTTTATCTGTGATACCTTATTGTAGTTTCGAGAGCATAGCTTTGTAAATTTGCCTAGTCTTTTGACTTTCTTAGATGGTTAAGGGTGTTTTCCGCCTGCTCTTCACGCACTACACATCAACCATCTACATCACACACTGTAACGTAAAAACTGAGGTAGCGCGCCCTTGATATCTGAATTTCCAAAAAAAAAACCCTCAGTTCATTTCAAATTGTCATGTGGTATGGTGCAGCAAAACACTCTGAGGAATATTTATGAAATTATAATGCAACGCAGCACAAACAGTCACCCTGCTCTGCTGCGCTACAGGGAAAGGGGCGGGTGAACTGTATTTATTACAATACAGCACATTTATGTCTTTTTTGCTGCCCAGTGCCAATGCAGGCTCCCTCGCACCGTTGTGCAAGGGGGCCTGCTTTGCATGCAAGATTGTTTTTGTGCAGAAAGGGACACCTTCCTGCATAAAAACAATCCTGAGATGAGTATTCTTTCCATGTGTGTGGGGAAATGTAGCACACATACAAAAAGGAAGTAACATGGAGAAGTGCAGATATTTGTCCTTGTGACGCCTCTCCTGAGAAGGTGGAACTTTATGGCACATTCCCAGGTCCACCAGCGATGGTAAATCTGGGAATGGTCAATATCCATGAGAGTCGCGTGGGAACGCTATCATGGGTCCAAGTTAGGCTCGGTAGGAATCAGTGTCATTCCTACAAATACACAATCCTTTCCTAAAGACGCCGTCTCTTTGCCAAAACAACTTTTGATACACACTTACATTCATGACTAGTTTCTTGGAAGCAGTGACCCCGTGAAACACTTTGTGAAAACACTATCACACTGCCTTGACATTAGATGCAAGACCCCCTCATGTGTGATACAAATGTGTTCATTATTACATCCATAAGCTTACACAGCTATTTGTATAATAAGAAAATGGTAGCCTGATCACAGTCATGTTCCTTTTTTCTGTTAAATGTTTTTATTATTTTTTAAAAACATATATATATTCCCCCCCCGTACAGGTAAACATTCTACACATTAATATCATGTGCTTTACATTATTCATATCATACATACATAGCCATTGTAAACAACGAAGTTATACCAATTAACCCTTTCCATGCTCATGACGAGCTCAGCTCGTCATGAGGCACAGTGGAGCTGTGCTGATGACGAGCTGAGCTCGTCATGAAACGATGTAAATCTGAAACCTTCAGCACCGGAGGGGAAAATGTGCAGCAGCGATGTGGTTAATGATGATTAGTTTTGTTTTGTACGTCTCGTCTCGTGACTGTGGGGGAGGAATCCAGTTTATTCATACCCTATTGCATCCCGAACTGTCTTGCAACTTATGTGTATCTATTTTGGTATTATACGTAACAGCATTTAAAATAATACTAATGGTTAATTTTGTACATCTCGCCATTGCGTAAGAGGGCTCCAGATTTGCTTACCCCTTGTACGTCGCACTCTTCCTTTCCGCTTCTATATAGCTATCTCAATGTTATGTACAGCTAGAAGTCTAGTTAACCACTGTTGAAAGGAGGGTGGTAGCGGGTCAAGCCAAGCCGAGGCTAGGCATACCCGCAAAACTGCCATAGCTACAAATATGAGATCATGGCCGCTCTCGAGGTTATCTGGGTCTTCCGCCCCAAGTACCATTGCTTTGTGTGACAAAGTGACATTTCTTCGAAGAACTGAGGTTAAAAACCTCTCTATATCTTGTGTCAAAGGTATTAGCACTGGGCAAGAGGCAAAGATATGAACGGAATCTGCTTTAGATAGATTACATCTCGGGCTGCAAGTCCCCTTGCAATCCTATCAGGTGTATAATAGAGAAAAAAGCAGGTTTTGTAAAATTGTGCCTATAATTTGGTGGAGATGAGTTTGATTTGACCTAACTAATAGGAATATAGAAAACCTTCCTTTGAGATTTTGAGTTTACTTTGCCAGTTTGTTGCTGTTTTATCTAAATCGTCCGGAAACAAGTCCAACAATGAGCCATAGACTCCACCTATTCAACTTTTCTTAGAGTGTATTATTGTCTGTATTATTGTCTCTACTATCGTGCGTTCTTCCCCAAGTATCGTTGCCCCAAATGTATGTGTTAAGAAGTCCCTTATTTGGAGGTACTTAGAGAAGTCCTGCCAATCTAAGTCAAATTCTTCTTTCAGAGCGTTAAAAGATTTAATCCCCTGCGGGGTATAAAAATCTCCTAATTGTGTTATTTCTAAATTATACCAATTATTTACGCAGTTATCTTTAAATATTATTTGAGGGAGATTCGGGTTATTCAATACCGGATTATAGAATGACATTGGTCCTATACCTAATGTTTTCTTGACAGCCTTCCATACCTTAAAACAACTATATAGAGTCTTAAATTTGACCTTTGTGTGGTAGCTATCGTGTGCACGCCTCCAAAAGTAGCCATAGCTTGAGTTCCCCACCAATAGCTGAAAGATTGAAACGGTCTGTTCCTCAGCATTTTCCCCTCCTTGCAGTAGTTCCTTGCTGTATAGTAATATACATGACCAATAGTATCTCCTTAAGTTGGGTAGAGCTAGCCCACCTCTATTCTTGGGAAGGGTAAGGTATTTATATGCCCAGCGAAGTTGTGCATATGACCATATAAATCTGGAAAAGAAACGTTCTATTGATGTGAACCACTGGCTCAAGAATTCTAGTATTTTGGAAAAGTACACCATTTTAATAGCATTTGCCCTCCCAATGATGGATAAATGGTGATTATCTAATCGTCGTAGATCCCTTTTAATTGTATTCAACATTGGCTTAAGATTTATATCCACAACTTCCTCCAGCTTTGAGGAAATTGTGACACCCAGGTATGTCGCTTCCTTCACCACCCTTGGATCATCCATCACAATTTTTGGGTTCAGGATGATTTGTGTTTTCCCTTGATTTAACGCGTAGCCAGAAACATGCCCAGATTTCCTGGCCTCTGCCTCGATGGTCAGCATTGCAGCTAATGGGTCTGTAGTGACTATGCAATATCGTCAGCATATGCTAATGTTTTGGTAGTGAATCCCTGTGATGTAATAGGTGTTATGTTATTGTTTTAATCCAAATAGCCAACAAAGGAGTCTATATGTATTGCGAAGAGCAATGGCGAACATGGACATCCCTGGCGAGTTCCCTTGGAGATGATAATTTCCTCAGATAGACTTCCATTCACAGATACCACAGCACTAGGATTGATATACATTTTTTGTATTGCCTGAATAAACTTGATACTAAATCCCATTATCGCCATTGCTTTCCAGAGAAACTGCCAGGATACCCTATCCAAGGCCTTCTCTGCGTCCAACAGAATTAAGGTCATGGGGTCTCCTGTAGTTTCTGTTCCGTCAAATAGTGTGATCACCCTCTGTATATGACTAATGGTGGAACTTCCAGGAACGAAGCTGTGCTGACGTTTGGTAATTACCTTGTGTATTATAGGTGCAATTCGATTTGCCAATACTTTCGAATATATTTTGGAATCGGCGTTTATAAGGGTTATGGGGCGATATGACCCTAAATGTTCTGGGGGTTTCCCTTTTTTAGCAAAAATTACAATTTTAGCCTTGGACCAAGAGCTGGGTGGTTCCCCTCCACAGAAAATATGAGTTATTAAATCCTTTAAGATATGTTTAATTTCGTCCATGAAGGTAGCATAGAACTCAGAGGGGATGCTATCCAGACCTGTTGCCTTTCCTTTAGGAAGGCTCTTGACTGTGGTCAACACCTCCTCCATGTTAGGAGCTTCCTCTAGTATCTGCTGTGTATTTGCCTCAAGGCTTATACCTTCACAATTCTCTAGGTATCTTTCAATTTCAATCATATCTCCTTTGCCATTCTCGTATACAATTCTTTTTAAAACCTCCAAAATGCTTGCCGGATCAGGTCTGGGTCTTTTAATTGCCCTGCCAATGGATCTATAGTCTCCCTGATCAAGTTTGCATTAGCCTGTTGTCGTAGACGTACTGCCAGTTGGTGGCCTACTTGTTCATTAACTTCATACATTAATTATTTATGTGCCGTGGCTTTCCGAATTGCCTTATCTGCAAATAAGTTAGTGATGGCGGCCTTGGCAATTCCTACTTTAGCTAAGGTAGTAGAGATATCCCCAGTAGTGTCCCTATTGCTGGTGACATTACAAGTCCTACTTCTGCTAACATTAGCACATCCTGTAATCTCTGTATCTCCTCTTTCTCCCGTCTGTTCGATCTAAGTGAATATGATATCGTCTCACCCGAATCCCAGCTTTTAGAGTATCCCAAACAATCTCTATAGACGTGCTACCAATGTTTTCAGCTATAAACTTGGCAATCCAATCGTTCATATGGAGACGATATTGAGGGTCATTCGGTAATGCTTTTTCAAATGTCCAATGAATCGGCTCTGATTTTGTTGGTCTAATGGTCAGTGTACAGAGAAGGGGATTGTGATCAGATAATACCCTGGGCAATTTAACTATATGGCAGTTCTTACTAAATGAATTTGAAAGTAATATATAATCAATTCTGGCATGAGAGCGATGTGGATTTGAATAATAGGTGTAGCCAGGGTCCCCAATATTGTTATTAGAAGTCTGCCAGCTATCCACCAGACCGTGTACAAGGCACAGATCTTTAAGAGAGCGAAATACTTTGGGTTTACGTCCTTTATACACCCAGTGATCGTTCAATGACCAGTTTGACGGGAGGTTTATATTGAAGTCCCCAGCAATCATCACTGGAAGAGGCCAGTGTGCCAATTTGTTAGAGATGTAATTGAAAACGCCAGGGTCGTCTGTATTGCTCCCATAGATAGCACAAATTGTCAGTTTCAGCCCTGTTTGGTAACTGCATTCGGTGATAGCCCAATGGCCAAACTTATTAGTTTTAAATTTATTAAACACCAGTCCACTCCCTTTTGCCAAAATAGCAACCCCCCGAATCCTCGCCCCTTGCGAGGTAGCACACACCAGTTTATACCCTAAAGTGTTTACCAGATGACTCTGGGACCCTTCAATATGCGTCTCCTGCATACATATAATATTAGCTCCCCAGTTTTGTAGGCCAATTGCAACTGATTGTCTTTTTTTAAGATCGTTCAGACCACAAATATTCAGAGATAATATGTTTATCCCAGTCATGTTGCTAATTGCAAAGAGCCATAATTTTTATCCCAAGATTTCTGGTTTCCCTCGATTCCTAAATGTATTTCCCTATAGAAATTGCTGCCCTGTGTGTCTAACCTGTCCTGTCTTCCCCCCTCCCCTCCCCCCCCCCCACCCACCACCTACTTTGAAGGTTACTTGGGCCTATCTGGACCAGGAGTCTGACCACGGCCCGATCGGGCCCTGCGACCTGGGCTAAATTGTTAATATAAGTAGGTTACTTATCTACTACCAGTTGAGCTTAAAAGCTAAATACTCAAGCTTAATTTCCATAGACTGCTCAACCCATCCGCTTATAGTTAGTTCAACCTATCCATTATTTATTCAACATTTCATTGTATAATTACGTTTATTATATTTAATTTTGAAGTTAAACTGTGTAATTGAGGGGATGAACTAACTCACTGAGCTACAGAGAAACATTAATTGAGCCCTCCTGTGACACCACCGCCCCTACTGGGGAACCCACCCTGCTTTCAAAACAAAGTGAAAGAGTTGACCTTTCATGAACTTTCATAAAGTCCGCGCCTTCAAGCAAGGACTACAACTCCCACAACTCTGTTAGCGGGCCATGTCAGGTGATTAATTAAGGCTGCTTCCGGATGAAGCCGGCAGAGCAATGCGGCAGAACGAATGCTGAGATCAGATCGTAAAACAAGGTGAGCTCCTTTCGTGCCCCTTCCCTAGTTCAAACTGACGAGCTATGCAAAACGCAAAACTAATTCAAGCGTTTTGATTCTGCAGCGAAAATACTCAAACGCGGACGCAACCTCATTAAGGGAGACGCGCCCATCTGTTTAACGCGGAAGGAAAATTCATCCCTGCCAGTGCCCGCTTCAAGAAGAAAGCGCGATTGATTTCAGGATAACGCTTCGTGCATGCACACCTTAACACGAAGTAAGTGTCATTTAAAAGGGGTATGCCCATGTGTTTATAACATAGAGAGACAAGGTGACAACTGATGGTCTCCTTTCTCTTGATACAGATTCAAGGTCAGGAAATTAACCACATAGACGACATCGCGTCTTTGAAACAATCAGGTGCTTTATGCCCCACTACCATATAAATACGTACATAATAAGAGAAAGAGCAGAGACTAAAATTAGATTTTTAATCCATCAGGTACCCAGGTTTGCCCTGAGGAAAAACCAGACTAATCATATCGGGTTTGGAAACACATCGGCATTTCCAAACGAGATCTACCTCTCGAATCCACTACAAGGCACTAAATAGAAAGGATGTCCCGCAATGCAGGACTTTTTGAACTTTTACATACAATATGCCTATAGTGTGTCTCAGTCCTAAAATTCATAAAAGGAATTAAGGGAAAGGACTGAACTCTAAAAAGTTTCTGGTGTACCTTTATATCAAGTTGATTTATGCCATGTGTGTAATGTTTATGCAATTATTCATGTCATGATTTCTTCATGTGTAATTGATTCATGATTTATGATTTATGTTTATAAATGGATTTAAGGATGTGTTACAACCTCTTACTGAAATGTAAAAGTAAGAAAAATATTTGAAATAAGTTAAGTAAAAATGAGTCTCACAATTCAATAAAGAGCTCATACTTGCTGATAAATAAAAAACAGCATTGAACCCAAAACCAGGCATCTGTGGTTTACTATTATGAATTTGTCCCGCCTGGTCCTGTAGGACAAAACCCCTCCAGTAAATACAATTTTATATATATAGCCATTTGTTTTCAAGCATAATCAGAGGAGACAGAGCAAAGATGGTTAATATTCAATCACACAAAGGAGAGTTAGTTTTGAAGCATCTGCCTTTCAAGTCTTTTTAATATGCAGCAAGTGGAGCTCTTCACAAGCATAGACAGTGCCTCAGGCAATGTTTACACAGCTTCTTTCATCCCACCTTCAAAAGGAAATCCTCATGTTTGTCATGCAAATCTCTTAGTACACAGTTGTCGGTGTTGGAATTTACTCTGCATAGTGTACAGCTCTGTGTCGGCCATGAGTGCCCCACAGGAGGTTTCTAAATCTTGGCACCAACATCACGCTAATCTAAGATGTGAGTGAAGGCCCAGACATTTCCCTTGACATGGGTGTGATCCTTGACATGTCCTTAACCTGAAACTTGTACACCAACTCATTCTTCATAGTGACAGGGGTCCAGTGGCTGAACCATACAAGCTTTTGTAGTGATCCTAGTATCAACCGTGCTTCTTATATGTCTTACACGGCTGCTGGCCTACTGCCCTACTCATCTAATATTGTTCTCATACAAATTAACCCACTTCTATGCTCTGATATTGGAGGGTCTCACCCAGACAGTGTAAGTGTATTGCTTACATTCTTGCGACTGGAGGGAGGAGAAGTAGACACAGAAATGCAGAAAGATTAGGTAAAATTGCCATATATCTGTTGAGGTAATTTAGCTTTGGAGAGCTACTGAGTAGTTTCTGTAAATTCTAGCCTTTTGATGGATGGTAGGGGTATGTATGTTTGTATGCCTATATTACAAACTTAAGTAAAGCTGGCAGAGTTGTGCAAGGCCATAGATAAGAATGAAGCCTCTGAGTAAGATAAGCAGAATCTGGGTTGTGGGTGGTAATGCATTGTGATGTTGTGTTATTTGAAAAGGTGTGTCTTCAGCTCTTTCTTAAACTGGAGCAGTGTTGAGTCAGTCTTGGTTGACTAAATTAGACTATGCCAGCTCTCTTTTTCTTGGAGTCAATCAGGCTGAGCTCTCCCGTCTCCAACGCATCCAGAACGCTGCCGCCAGGGCTCTGGTTGGTTTGCCTAAATTTTGTTCAGCTAGGAGAACCATTTTTAATCTCCATTGGCTCCCGGTGGCACAGAGAATAAAGTTTAAATCTTTGATTTTGACATTCAAAATCCTTAAGCTTTCCTCTCCTCAGATTCTGCAGCAACTCATTTCTCCTTATGTTCCAGCTCGTTCTCTGCGGTCTTCTGTTCTCCACCTTGCCACTGTTCCCCGTTTCAAGAGATCCAGGATTGGCGGCCGCTCCTTCCGAGTCCTTGCCGCCAAACTGTGGAATTCCTTGCCCGTCCACATCCGTGCCATCGATGAGCTCCTGGCTTTTAGGAAGGCGGTTAAAACTTTTCTTTTCCCCTTAGCCCCTTAGTTCTTGTTGCCGTCGTGTTGTGTTTCCCACCTCCTGTCCGGTTTTGTTCTGCACTAGCGCCAGGACGCCCCTTTGCTGGGGCAGCTGTGCGCTCAATAAATCAGGATAACATAACATAACATAACATAACACTGGGATGCTGGTTCGAATCCTAGGTACACAAAGGGGGTGAAGTATGGAATGGCAGTTCCTGTTGTCAGAGAGTAATTGGCCCTTTAGAAAGATGTTGGGCCGGATATACGTCCCAATTTTGCATCCTCAAAAGTGTTAGCGACCCATTTGTGCATGCACAATCCTAATGGGCCATGTATAATTCCTATTTAACGAGTCGCAATCTTTTTTCGCCATTCGTTAAACATGAATTGTGACTTGCTATTAGGAAGGGATGTTTTAAAGGCGCCACTTAATAATAGCGATTCTCAACCCCATGTATTACGCCTGCAAAACACTCCCAATTTTCTGCTCTCTAAAACAATGTGGTGGTAATTCAGTCTCAAATTTGTCGGGTTCCCCAGGGAACCCGTTCCCCTTTGCAAATTTGGGGAACAGTTTTTTTTAGGTGCAGGCAGTGGTCCCAAGAACCTCTACCTGCCCTTACAAAATGAAACAAAAATGTTTCAATATTGTTTTTTAAATGCATCTTATTTTTCTTTAAGGATGTCCTTCCTACCTGTTCCCTTAATCATCAATCAATCAATCAAAGCATTTATATAGCGCGCTACTCACCCGGAGGGTCTCAAGGCGCTAGGGGAGGGGGGTCCGCTACTGCTCGAACAGCCAGGTCTTGCGCTGCTTCCTGAAGGCAAGGGGGTCCTGGGTCAGGCGGGGGTGGGTCGGGAGGGAGTTCCAAGTCTTGGCGGCGAGGTAGGAGAAGGACCTTCCCCCTGTGGTGGCTCTTCGGATGCGGGGGACGACAGCGAGGGCGTGGCCAGTCGATCGAAGCTGGCGTTTGGGAGCGTAGAAGATGAGGCGGCTGTTGAGGTATCCTGGGCCTTGATTGTGTAGGGCTTGGTCTGCGTGGGTGAGGAGACGGAAGGTGATTCTCTTGTTGACCGGGAACCAGTGCAGGTCTCTCAGGTGTCCGGAGATGTGGTTGCGGCGGGGGATGTCCAGGATGAGTCGTGCTGAGGCGTTCTGGATCCGCTGGAGTCTCTTCTGGAGTTTGGCGGTGGTTCCGGCGTAGATGGAGTTGCCGTAGTCCAGACGTCTGATGACGAGGGCCTGGGTGACCGTCTTCCTGGTCTTGGTGGGGATCAAACAGAAGATCTTCCGTAGCATGCGCAGGATGTTGAAGCACGACGAGGAGACGGCGTTGACTAGTCTGGTCATGGAGAGGGAGGAGTCCAGGATGAAGCCCAGGTTGCGTGTGTGGTCTGATGGTTTGGGTGCGCTGCCTAAGGCGGGGGGCCACCAGGAGTCGCCCCAGGCGGAGGTTGAAGATCCCAGGATGAGGACTTCTGTCTTGTCCGAGTTCAGTGTCAGGCGGCTGTTCTTCATCCATTCGGCTACCTCTTTCATCCCTTCGTGTAGCTTGGCTCTGGCGGTGGCGGGGTCGTTGGTGAGGGAGAAGATCAGCTGGGTGTTGTCGGCGTAGGAGATGATGTTGAGGTTGTGCTGGCGTGCGATGGCTGCGAGGGGGCTCTTGTAAACGTTGAAGAGGGTTGGTCTGAGCGAGGAGCCTTGAGGAACGCCGCAGATTACTTTGGTGGCTTATGATCTGAACGGGGGAGGCGGACTCTCTGTGTCCTTCCGGCGAGGAAGGAGATGATCCACTCCAGTGCCTTCCCCTGGACTCCAACGTTGCTGAGGCGCTGCACTAGGGTACGGTGGAAGACAGTGTCGAAGGCTGCAAGGAGGTCCAGGAGGATGAGGGCCGCTGTTTCTCCGTTATTGAGCAGGGCTCGGATGTCATCAGTTGCTGCGATCAGGGCGGTCTTGGTGCTGTGGTTGGCCCGGAAGCCAGAATGTGAGAGGTCGAGGGATCCGTTCGTCTCGAGGAAGGCGGCCAGCTGTTTGTTGACGGTCTTCTCGATGACTTTTGCAGGGAACGGGAGCAGCGAGATGGGGCGGTAGTTCTTTAGGTCGGTGGGGTCGGCTGATGGCTTCTTTAGTAGAACAGTGAGTTCGGGGTGCTTCCAGCTCTCCGGGAAGGTAGCGGTGTCGAAGGAGGTGTTGATGATGTCCCGCAGGTGGGGTGCGATGACAACGACGGCCTTGTTGAAGACGTGGTGAGGGCAGGGGTCGGTCGGAGATCCGGAGTGGATGGAGTTCATCGTGCGGACGGTGTCTTCGGTGCTGATCGGGGTCCAGGCGTGGAGGGTGGTGGGGGTGAGCGGTGGTTCGGTCGTGGCGTGCGTCGGTTGAGTGCTGAAGCTGTTGTGTATGTCTGCGATATTGTTGTGGAAGTAGGAGGCGAGGGAGTTGCAGAGGTCTTGTGAAGGGGTGATGTCATTGTTTCCGGCGTTGGGGTTTGAGAGATCTTTGACAATGTTGAAGAGCTCCTTGCTGTTGTGTGCGTTGTTGTCCAGTCATTCCTTGAATGCAGTTTTCTTTGTGGCGTGGATCAGTTGGTGGTGTTTTCGGGTGGCGAGCTTGAGGGCAGTCTTGTTGTCCGGTGTTGGGTCTCTGCGCCAGGCTTTCTCGAGGGCTCTGCAGTTCTTCTTGGAGCTCTTAAGTTCGTTGGTAAACCATGGGGCTTTCTTGCTGCCGTGTCTGCTGGGCGTGGTCTTCAGAGGGGCGAGGTCATCTGCGCAGTCGCTGATCCACTTCGTGAGGTTGGTGGCCGCTCGGCTGGGGTTCGTTGCGCTGGTGGGTGGGTTCTTGCTCAGGGAAGTCGCGAGCTGGTCAGCTGTGATCTTGTTCCAGCTTCTGCGTGCAACCTGTTGCTGAAGGTGGTGGGTCGTGGTCCTTCTGAAGCTGAAGTGGACGCAGCTGTGGTCCGTCCAGTGGAGTCCGGTGGCGTGCTGAAGGCGATGTCCTTGCTGGATGAGAAGACGGGGTTGAGTGGTGTCCGGCGTAGTGGGTGGGGGTGGTCACCCATTGCTTGAGTCCGAGGTTAGCGAGGTTGTCCAGCAGGGTGGTGGTGTTGCAGTCGTTGTTGTTCTCCAGGTGGAAGTTGAGGTCCCAGAGGAGGATGTAGTCAGTGGAGCGGAGGGCGTGCGGGCTGACGAAGTCGGCGATGTCCTCGCTTAATTGTGTGCGTGGTCCCGAGGGTCTGTAGATGAGGGTGCCTCTGAGGGTGGTCTTGGGGTTGATGTGGATCTGGAAGTGCAGGTGCTCGGCGGGTGCGAGGGTGTCGTCGGTGTTGGTCGTGATGCGGATGGTGTTCCTGTGGACGATGGCAATGCCTCCTCCAGTCTGGTTGATGCGGTCCCTCCGGATGATCTTGTAGCCATCTGAGATGGCGATGACGATGTCGGGCGCTGAGGAGGCGTTCATCCAGGTTTCCGTGAGGAAGGCGACGTCTGGGGTTGTGGTGTGGAGCAGGTTCCAGAGCTCGATGGCGTGTCTGTGGATGGAGCGGGTGTTGAGCAGGATGCACTTCAAGTGGCTGCTGCTGTTGTTCGTCTTGGTCGGTGCTGGTGTGCAGGAGTGGCAGCAGAAGAAGTCCCTGACATGGAGGTTTGCTGAGCCCAGCAGGCCAGAATATCCTGGAAGTCCAGCCATTCTCAATGGGGTTGGAAATTGCGACAGCCTCATGAATATTCATAAGGCATACAATTTACGGTCCCATTGGGAATTGCAAACAGTGTCTGAGACACTGTTATACATTCATTTTTGTGAGACGCAAATTGTGAGTCGCAATTTGGCTCAATTTGTGACTCGCAAAAATGAATGGTTGTACATCCAGCCCATTATCTTCCTGATTGCTGTCAGGTGTGATTGTAATATCCAGGTACAGAATGCTCACACCTCTGTGTGACTCAGTGTTGGGTGCTCCAGGTGGGAGGAGCATCACTCAAGGTAAAGCCTGGAAAATAGCCTGAGAAAGGCAAATAAAAACAAAAAAACAACCCAACATGGTTCTGGAAATGCAGACAGAAAATATACATCTACTGTCTGCTGTACCTGTTTGAGAGTGGGATCTGTTGAGCAACTTGTTGTTCTAATTTCAAGTTGTTTTCGACCAAAAATGGGTTACTCCACAGAACACCAGGGGCTTACTGTGCAACTGGGGCTGGTGTCTGCTTGATAGCCAGCTTCCAAGGGCTAAGGGGGCCACCGCCTGGTGCCTGTCCTGAAGAAACAGATTTTCCTTGTCCTGGAATGCTTAGAGGATTAAGCCTGGAAGAACAAGGAATGAACAAAACAATACTACATATTTTTTGGGAGGAGTCTTATATAGCGCTAACTAGACACAGAGGTATCAGAGACGTTAGAAGTGGAGTGCTTGAATGGGCAGGAGAAGTTGATCCCTGTGCTGTGGGACCATCGGACAAAGACTTGTGAAAGTGTGATTTTATTGCTTAAAGGGCTGAACTTTTCACTGACTCTGTAGTCGAAGATTTCTGCCACTGCTAAAGTGTTTTGGAGTGGATCACCCACTCATACCATGTGTTTCAGAGTTGGCACTTTCCCTAACTTGTGCACAAGTGACCTGTGTCACTGAAAACAGATTGTGAGATTTACCAAATGTGGCTGAATTTACTTTTCTGTTACAGCTGTGGCACTTACACCAAGTGCTCTCTAGTGGTCTGTGACCCTGAAGAAGAAATCTGTATGAGCCAGTTGAACTCATCCCAAGTGATTTTTGATTTCAAACAAACATGTATCCTTGAAGGCTCTGTGGCACTTGCTCAAACATGTGCCCAAGAGCATGCTAAATCAAGGCACTTGATGACTGTTTGCCCAAGTGAGTGTGAAACTGAAGATACTCTGACTGAAGCACATCTGACTGGAACCGCTGCACTAAAGTGATGTGAAAAGACTCAGCTTCTGACCCCGGACCTGCAAACAGAATCAATCCACATCTCCCCCTATATTAGGGAGGATGACCCAACTGAACATATTACTGACACAGTCCAGGAGGAAAGAGGATCTCCCGCAGTCTGTGGGCCAATCAGCTGCTGAGTCTGAATGCCTGGAGAGGCCCTTTGACTATTTATTTATTTATTTTATTTATTTTGAGTCTTATATAGCGTGTGGTTACCCGTGGGCATCCCAGCGCATGTCAAGGAGTCCGTCAGACCAATGCAAAGCTAGCTGCCTTCTTGACACTGCCTCTGAACACTGTTGCACCCCACACATCTTTTTTAAGGCAGAGGAACGGTCACATGACAAACTTCTGTCGGGTTTATTTTCTATGACATGGGTGCACCAAGGCGGAAAAGGCACAGACCAGATTAAGGCTTCCCATTGGCCTGGACTGCTGGTGAAACAAACATTGAGAAACCAAATGATTGCTAGTGCCTACCAGACCAGAGGGAGAGTACTGAATATATTTTGAAACGTACATCGGAATATCCATTCTAAAGGTGGTGAATTCAGATGGAGGAGCAACCACACTGGGAGGCGATAGTCCTGCACCAGAGACTCTGAGTGCCCTGTACTTGTATGCAGAGTATAGATTCGAGGTTTGCATGCATTAGCATACTTCTATTTTTAAAGATATGCAATGGGCTGGAAAAACTGTTATTACACTCCTGCAGCATTTCCTTGCATCATCAGCAGTAGATTGCGAGTTATAATTAGTAGAACTAACTATAACGGAGGAATTTCAACGGTTTTGTACCAGTGAAATGTGCAGCTAACTATAACTCCCCTGAAACCTATCTTTTTCAGTGAATTTCTAAAGTTTTTTCAATTCTAATTCCTAACTATAACATGTATGAAACCTATGTTTTTTTCAGTGAATTTCAATGGTTTTTTAAATGACAATTTTTAAATGCAATAATAGTTATATTTATTTTTTGATACTGATGTTCTACATATTTAATTTTTTAAATTACATTATATCTTTTTATTATTAATAGAAAAATATGTTTTTGAAAACATTGAAACTGACATATTGTTTTTTTTTGTTTTATATGTTTATTTTAATATATTTATAATTTTTTCTTTATTTGTTTTCTATTTTTTGGGGGGAGTTGCGTATCCAAAGCGTACCTTTCTCAATCACTGTGCTGAAGCTAGCTGCCATTTTGGAAATGTTGTGAAGGATCCACGTAGGGTGTGCAACGGGTGCATATATTCCTGCGCGATTGCTATGCGACCGGTACGCGACTCCTGCTCCTCGCGCATTCGCGACACTTGTGCATTACTGTACACGATGCTTGCGTTGACGAGTTCCGTGTGATGTCAAATACGTGTTCGACGCGTATATGACATCACTTTACTTGTAATAAACTTATACAATGTTTAAATGCAATTTCGCAAAGTCGCTTTGGGTGCGTGCTGCCTGTGCGCACGGTTCGCGGACCCCATGTGACTTGAAAAAAATAGATTTGATTTGTTTATAATATTACGCTGTATTTTGCACGAGAAGAGGCTCACCTTGCTGAGGAGTTCTGAGGGCAGTTCCGCCCACACGGCTTGCCGCTCCCGCTCCGCGGGAGCCGCTGCGCACAGGAGTGCGTGTGTCACCACCAGCACCTGGTCACTGGAAGTAGAGGCAGGGGTAAGAGGAAAGGCGTGGGCTGCGAGTGTGTAGGGACTCCGTTATCCAGGAGTCCCTGCGAAGACCACGGATTAACATCCGGTCCGCTCTCCCCGCCGGCCCTCCCCCCGCCCACCTGACAGTTAAAGGGCGCTTTCACCACCATTCCCGTGGGACGCTGTATTTTGCACGAGAAGAGGCTCACCTTGCTGAGGAGTTCTGAAGGCAGTTCCGCCCACACGGCTTGCCGCTCCCGCTCCGCGGGAGCCGCTGCGCACAGGAGTGCGTGTGTCACCACCAGCACCTGGTCACTGGAAGTAGAGGCAGGGGTAAGAGGAAAGGCGTGGGCTGCGAGTGTGTAGGGACTCCGTTATCCAGGAGTCCCTGCGAAGACCACGGATTAACATCCGGTCCGCTCTCCCCGCCGGCCCTCCCCCCGCCCACCTGACAGTTAAAGGGCGCTTTCACCACCATTCCCGTGGGACGCTGTATTTTGCACGAGAAGAGGCTCACCTTGCTGAGGAGTTCTGAGGGCAGTTCCGCCCACACGGCTTGCCGCTCCCGCTCCGCGGGAGCCGCTGCGCACAGGAGTGCGTGTGTCACCACCAGCACCTGGTCACTGGAAGTAGAGGCAGGGGTAAGAGGAAAGGCGTGGGCTGCGAGTGTGTAGGGACTCCGTTATCCAGGAGTCCCTGCGAAGACCACGGATTAACATCCGGTCCGCTCTCCCCGCCGGCCCTCCCCCCGCCCACCTGACAGTTAAAGGGCGCTTTCACCACCATTCCCGTGGGACGCTGTATTTTGCACGAGAAGAGGCTCACCTTGCTGAGGAGTTCTGAGGGCAGTTCCGCCCACACGGCTTGCCGCTCCCGCTCCGCGGGAGCCGCTGCGCACAGGAGTGCGTGTGTCAACACCAGCACCTGGTCACTGGAAGTAGAGGCAGGGGTAAGAGGAAAGGCGTGGGCTGCGAGTGTGTAGGGACTCCGTTATCCAGGAGTCCCTGCGAAGACCACGGATTAACATCCGGTCCGCTCTCCCCGCCGGCCCTCCCCCCGCCCCTTCCGCCCCACACGGCCACTATATTTTGGCTCGACTCTCCCGCAGCGCGGGACGCAGCACGGGCGAAGACAGGGCTAAGACTGGGCCGTTTGAGGCCGTTAGAGGACGGTAGAGGACTGGACTGGCCCACCCCCTATCGTTTTTTCCTTTAGATCTTCATCTACTTGCTCCACACGAAATGAGTACTAGAGCAACTCGGAGTAAGACCTCCAAGGCTGCCCCACAAAAGAGCGGCCCTATGGATGACTTTATCACCCGCACTAACATTGCCATTGATAATGAAATATCTAAATTGCAAACCCGGGTCTCCTTAGAACTAGATGCTGCTAGACGCCTGTCGCAAGTGATAGCGCACTCAAAAAAATCCTCTCTAGGCCACATAGCCACTGCGGTTACGCCAGAACGCCCTATCGTCCCTAAAGGCATAGTCACTCAGGCTGTTGTTCACCAGATCTCATCTAACTCCATCCCCTCCCCATTGCTAGAGCAACATACTAACGTAGAAGAAGCCAATCCCTTACCTGCGGCTACACTTTGTGCCCAGACTACGATCCCTAACCCCCAGTTACCCTCAAACCTTACTACTAGCAAACCACCTAAAAGGAAGCGTCGAGCAGGCACTGCTTATGCTCGTAAAAAGGCGAAAATTGTGCCTCCCCAAAACTTAAACTTAACGAGAGACCTATTACCTAACGTGCCATCAAATGTCTCCCAAGGAGAAAGTATGGGGTCACAAACACCTAGGGAGGGTGGTATAGTGGTTCCAGAAGCTATCCCAACGAGTATGGTCCAAGAGTCTGAGGGCTTGCAGACCGAAGGGTTGGGCAATAATGATAGGGCATTTATAGAACTAGTTTGGACAACTTTAAAGAAACTTCTTTCCCCTCTCGATCTAAGACTCTCGAGAATAGAGAATAACTTGCTCGAGATGGAAAAAAGTATTATCGCTCTGGCAACTCTCGGCTTGAAAACTCTTGAAAATCAGGGGCAGCTTGCCCCGGACATCACACGTCCACTTTCTGCAACCCAATCGCAGGATGCTCCTCCTCGTAACCCTGCCATACCATGTCAGGGTAACCCGCCCCCAGCACCACCCCCTTCCCGACCGATACCCAAGCCAAGGTCGGTGGCAGTGAATCAAATCCCTCCTGCCACCAAACCCAAAGCTTCCCAACGACCCACAGAGCCGAATTCATGTAAGCCCAAATCTGACGCCCAGCCCAAACCAGCCGCTGGTACTGCACAAGACCCCCCAGCGAAGGAGAATTTCAAAGGGGGATATATTGATCTTCCCCCTGAGGCCAACGACTATGTGGTGGTCCTAACTGGCGTCCCTCAGATTGGTGTAGACCAATATGAGAACCACTGGTCATTAAAAAATAAAATAATGTATTGGCTAAACAATAATAGACCTATTCCCAATGGCCAGAAAAGCAGATTACTGATGGTCCGCAGAACTCGCTGGGTGGGCCCCACAAAGAAATCTAGCCCAGGGGATTGTATTGTGGTGACCTTCGAGGACCCGCATACGGCACAATTTATCTGCTCCTGGCCTGGTCCTGAAGGGTCCCCCGTAATACCTAGACCCCTGTCCTTTTTTTACCCACCCCGCCTCCAGCATACCCGAGTGGATAATTGGTCTATAGTTCAGCACCAACCCTGGAAAAGTCATCCTAAGGTCCACAATCAATTCCAGCCACTTTGGAATGGTTTTCCCACTTCAAATAGATATGGTGGCCTGGAGGAGGTGGATTGACTTTTTAGCCAACGTTTCCGGCACAACTCCGATAAATCTTTTGACTTGTTTGCCGGAAGCCCACTAGAGCATGTACCCCTGGATTCCGTAGTGGGCCTAGTGGGATGTACCAATGGTCCGGATATTAAGGTAGGGTTGTTACCCTTTGGCACTTCCGTTTCTCATACTTCGGAAGGTAACACAGTTCCATCTTTTACGACTCCCCAACCACTGAGCCCAGGGAGTGCTGCAGAGGCGAATGGGGTTGACCCACCCAAGACTCCTCCTTTGCAGTATTCCAAATCTAGACCAAATGTCCACGGAGATGTTGTATTTGAAGCTGCTCCGCCCATTCTTGCTCCTCTACAGCATACCTCTGATCCAGCGGTAATAAAGGTTCTGAGTTGGAATGTGGCTGGGCTCGATCGTAACCTTAATGATCCAGATTGGACTGCATTCCTAGAACCATACAACATCTGCCTCTTTCAGGAAACTTGGTGCCAAGAACCAAAGCACAGAGTGGGGTTTACGACCTATTTTGTCCCAGCCGTACAGCTTTCTGGATCCAAAGGTCGTCCATCAGGCGGTCTATTGATCTGGATCAGTATCGCCCTAAGGCTAGGTGTCATCCAAAGGTCTACTAAATCCCTTGACCTACAATGGCTATCATTGCTTTGCAAAGGAGGGAGGTCCTTTGAAATATTCAACATCTATTTGAGGGGCACCAATGGTGGGTCTTCACGATTATCATCTACAGGCCTAAGCAACGAGTTAGCCTCTTGTAACATTGATTCTTATGTCCTGCTGGCGGGTGATTTTAACTGTTGCTTTGAGCCATTGTCTAGGGACGACATTCTGGATACCTTCGAAGAGGACTCCAAGAGAGGTATCCCCATTCTAACTATCGATCCGATCCCCAAATGGACTCAAAGTGCAATAGAACTCAATGCCCTTTGCCTGGAACACAACCTAAGATCAGTCAACGGTCGCTCCAAATCGGACCCCAATGGAGCCCATACTTATAACAGAATTGGACGGACCTCAAGAATTGATTTTATTATGCTTAATTTTAATTTGTGGGCTTTCCACCAAGACATGGAGGTCATTGCATCTAGCGATAGTGACCATAACCCACTCTCAATTTTGATCACCAGCCCATGGAAAGAGGGGACCTTTGCTAGCTCAGAGCATAAGTGGAAAACCTCCCGCGAAATCGTTCCCACTAACTGTAGTAGGCGCTTGAAGTGGGCAAGAGTCTCGGCGGACGAAGAGAGGCTATCACAAGCGGCGTCTATTTTGCTAGAGGCTGATTCTAGGCTGGATGCATTGACCCCCACAGACGGAAGGACCTTGCCCCTGTTTGTAAAGACAATAGAGGCTTTGAGTGATCTTTTCCTTATTTCCCAGACAAGCTCCAAGGTTGTCCGTAATGGAGCTCACTCGTCCAAGTCAACATGGTACTCTTCAAAATGCCGAGAAGCAAAGGGGGCCCTTATCTCGGCAGTAAAAAACGAGGATCCCGACAAAGTAAGGGCTGCAAGGAAGATCTACAAAAAAACCATAACAGCAGCAAAAGGAGCATACGATCTAAACTTCTGGCGGGATCTGGCCGAAGCAAGTAAAAAGAAAAATGCCAAGGAGTTTTGGGACCTACTAAGAGCCAGGGAAAAGCCTATTGATCACCAAATAACCTGCAACATCTCCGGTGCCGCATGGTTTGACCACTTCTCCAAGCTGTATTCGATCCCACTAGGGGTCGGTGATCATATTTTGGCTCCTTTTCCTCGTCCTACAATAGTTCCTGTGAGCAGTGGTGGCCTTTTTTCCAAGCAGGAGGTAGAACTGGCAATTAAGGGCATTGTTTCCAACAAAGCTGCAGGCCCCGACGGAATCCCGGGCGATCTGCTAAAAGCCTACCCGGCGTGGTGGAGCAGATTGATCACTTCCCTTCTAAATGAGGCCCTGCTAGGAGGCGTTTTTCCTGACTCCTGGAGGGGAGCGGAAGTGGTCCCCATCTTTAAGAAAGGCTCCAGAGACGACCCGGCGAATTACCGCCCTATCAGCCTGCTGGACTCTACCCAAAAAGTGGCGGGCAAAGTTGTCCTAAATAGGATATTACAGTGGGCAGAAGAAAATCAGATCCTGTCCAACCTTCAAGCAGGTTTCCGGAAGGGGACTGGCACTATTGAACAGACATTTCGCCTCCTTATTCTCTACTGGAAAGTGGTGGTGCTGGGAGGGGGGAGTTTGTATTTGGTCTTTATCGACTTACGTACAGCTTTTGATCTGGTCCCGCGAGCATCACTCTGGAACACTCTCAATGAGTTAGGCTTACCACCATATCTACTAGCCTTACTGAGAAAATTCCACGATAGCAATTTTGCCCAAATTAGATGGGGTTCACAAGGCGAAAAAACATCCCGCATCCCGGTCAACAGGGGCGTCCGCCAGGGTTGTGTACTCGCCCCCACTCTGTTTTCTCTTTATGTTAACGGAGTGGTGGAGCACCTTTTACGAGATCCATCTGATGCTCCGACCCTGGCGGGGAAAAAAATCCCAACGCTCCTGTTTGCGGATGACACCCTTCTAATTTCTAAGACACCAGTGGGTATCCAAAAATTGCTATCCAGTTTTAAATCTTTCTGTGATGACAAAGGGCTGGCCATTAACATAGCAAAGACCAAATTTCTTGTGCTTAATCCCCCAAAAAAAGCAATCGCTACCCCTGTCCTTGACTCTGTGCACCTAGAGAGAGTCAAGGAATTCGACTACTTGGGTATTCGGTTATCCGATTCCATGAGTTGGAGGTCACATCATCAGAAGGTGTTTCTTGCTCACAAGAGGGTAGCTGGAGCCCTGCTCAAACAACAGCGAGCTTCGCCACTGAAACCCATTGGGGCTGTTCTAGACATTTATAGGGCAAGGGTTGTAAGCGCAGCACTATACGGCGCGGAACTGTGGGGCTTACAGAAGATTGATACTCTTGCCTCCCTCGATAACAACTTTCATAAAGACCTCTTGAGGCTGCCCCACAGTACCCCTACAATTCCTATTATGCTTGATGCCGGTTCACGCCCAATATGTGAACAAGCAAAACTACGCCCGCTTTTATTATGGTCTAGAATCTGGAATGTCCCAGAACTCAAAAGCTATGCAGAGGCCCTGGACGATCTTTTGTCCCATACAGGATGCCATAAGATCGCGTGGCTTAGAGATATTAAATCCCTCCTCTACAAATTGGGGTTAGGAGATTATTGGGTTAGTAAAACCTCACCCCCAAAACAAGTAATAAAAAAAGCCTTCTGGTCGTGGTTAGACAATGAAATGCTGTGCAATCCTAATCATTGCAAAACTGTTGTCCAGTTTCTGTTAATCAAAGACCTTCCTTTTAGGGAACCCTATCTGGACTCCATTCATAACTCTGGAGACAGAGCACTGTATATAAAATTCAGGTTAGGTGTTCTCCCTCTCTGCCAATTTACCTCATCCTGGAAACCGCCCCTGCAGACGGTGCCATATTGTCCCTTTTGCGAATCCAGGGTCGAATCTGTTGCTCATATGCTGTTTGAATGTAACATCTACGTTGCACCCAGGAAGATGTGGTTAAAACCGCTATGTAGGACCCTGGGAACAAGATCGCATGTAGAAGCCCAACGCATATTGTGCACTGACTCAAGACCCTTCTTCGCCTGCTGTTTGGCAAAATTTTTAGGCTGGGCCTGGCGGTTACGAACTGCAAAAAAACTGTTGTTACAGTAGTATGCTTTTATCTCTTCTTGTTCCCTGCATAAAGAATCCCATATGACTATTTAGATTGTTTTTATCGCATAATATGTAAAAATTGCACTGCACTGTATGCGTCAAATATTGTTTTTTAATTGTTGTAAAATGCAGCTTTTATGATATGTTTTTATATCGAAATAAAGCTTATTCATTCATTCAATATTTCCTATTGTAACTATTGAAGAACCCCACCCATTTCAATCATTCTTCTTTGAGCTTCTGTGGAGAAACCTCTGTTACCTGAGAATAACTTTTTTGGGCCATTTCCTTGGTGCAATTTGTAACTTTTTGCACACAATGACTACAGGACAGCAGCCAGCACAGGGCTCTGAGCATTTTTTGGAGGAAGAATTTGTTCATGAACCTGCACGCACTCAGAGACTTACATCGGTGATGTGGACATTTTTTAGCATACCAGAAGGCCTAAAAACGGTGAATGCCACAAAAGTCACCTGCAAAATTTGTGGCAAGGTGCTTTCCAGAAGCAATACCAACAAGAATAACTCCTGCAGTACAGCTAGTATATACAAGCACTTCAAGATTCTGCACCCTGTCAATCTGTCTCGTGAGGAGTGCAGGAGATATCAGCCAACCCTCCAGCTGCAGTGGCTAATACTTCTGGTACTTCTTCATCGCCAGCCCATCTATATATACGTCCAGAATTTGGACAACTAAAGATCCAGTGCATCAAGTGCAACCAACTTCTCTGCTACGGAGAACAATCTGTGGATCTAGTCTACAGACAATATTTTTTCCTGAAGTTGACTGTTTTTTTCATCCTGTTCTCTTTTTTGTCTTTTGAAAGAACGAACAAAATACCTAAATTATTCAAAAAACAAAAAAATATATAAAACAAAAAACAACAACAATAACAACACAAAATCTTTTCAGTTCTCACTTCTCTGGTTAAAAAAGGAGCTATATTTGTATGTTAGTGTATAAAAGTTTGGTTGAATGTATGCATAGTGCATAATTGACTGAAATAATACATTAGTAGTGTATAGGTGCAGAACTATAAGGAAGTACTGCAGCATGATACTGTAAGCTCTTTAGCAATAGCGTGCTGTGGTACATCCGTAGCACAGGGATGCAACATATGTGCATAAATATTTGTCACGTCTATGCTTCCCTCTCCACTGCTGCTTAAAGTGCAGCCATGCAGTGACACGGGCACCCTTGCACCATGGTGCAAGGATATCTGTAAAGTGCGAAGTTTGTTTTTGTGAAGGAAGACACACCTTCCTGCCAAAAAACAATCAGTGAAGGCATTTTTCTCCTTCAATGTCTGCTGTGCAATGCAGCATACATTGAAAGATAACAAATAAGGAAACATTTAAACAATTCTCCTTGTTGTGCCTTGCTACACCAACTGTGGGATACATCTGGAGGTGTGTTTTGTTCTGTAAGTGTTGTGTGCAAAAACCCACAGCAACACCTATAGAATGCCCCTTCAATGCAAAGTGGTGTGTATGATGAGGTTGTATTCACATGGAGAAGAAAAGCTACACAGAGTGCCTTTTCCTTTCCTTGCAAATATGAAAGAGTGTCTTGGGCCATCACTGTGCTACAAAAAGGTGAAATATTATTGGCACAGGATGCCTCTAAATTTGCCCCATAAGTGCTTAGGTATTGGCAGATTGTTACAATAAGAACCTATTGCTATTTGATTAATTGAAAAATTGCATGAGAGTGACCAGAGATAAGCACAGAGTTATCTCTCCAAAGATGCTCAACGAAGAATGATTCAAATGGTTGTGGTCCTTCAATAGGTACAATGGGAAATGTTATGAACCAATCAAATCTTTTTTTCAGGTGACATGGGATCCTATGACCGATGGTTCCAAAACTACATAGGTATAAACTGAGTATTTTGAAGACTGTATTAATACTTTGTAGCTTCTTGCAGGTCTGCATGCACAGTATATAAAGAAATTGACTTGTACTAGGGTTAGTGGCAAGGCCTATCCTTACGAATATGACTAATACATTTCGGTACTGCAAAGAGAGTACAAGATACATTTAAAAGTACTTAGGTTTTGGCAATGTAATAGGACATGTTTATAGAGTGGTGAAGGGAAGGGATGGGGCCTGATGTGACATGCGCAAACACACTCTGTGACGTGTTTTAAGTTGAGGAATTTAGTCTCTTTGAATCCTGAAAGTCCCTGGGTACTAGTAGCCCACCATGTCTCTCTACTGAACAACATACAGCTGCGTTGCAGTGAGGTGGTCCGAAGCCATATACACCTCTCTGCAATGCAACTCTCTGGCACTTTCTGCACATATCTGGTGGGTTAGTTGGCCCCCAGGGACACTCAGGATTCAAGGAAACTTTATCCTGGAACTTAAAACGCCCACAAAGCCTGTTTTCACATATATCTACTCTGTCCATCCCCCCTTTTTTCACAGTAATAGATATAAAAAAACACTAAACATTTTTTTCAGTTGTTTTTTATCATTTACATTTCTGAAAAGTTTATATTTTAGAATTAGTATCTGTGAAAGAGAAGAACAAATACAGTTATAATATATAATATTATATTTTTTACAACACAACATAATTTTAACATTATATCAATTATTTTCTTTGCCTTTTTGCTGTTCTCAGAATATATTAAATTTCACTACAAACAGTGATTTCAATGTTACTCATCACATAACAGCGGGGAAAAAAAAACAGTCAATTAGATTTTTTTTTTAAAAAAGTGCGCCTAAAATACTTTTAATATACTCAACTGTTTGTGAACATTCATTAAAAATGACATCCTCAATTACATACCATTTAATGCAAATCACATATATATATATAAAATGCTTCCTTCTAAGAGAATTCTCTTACTTGAATATGAAAGAACTCAAATATTAATTCAATAAAGAATTTTGTTTTAATTTCTATACACTTCAAAAGATGTTCTTTAAAAAGATATGCTGTTAGAATGAGCAAGAAAAAGTCCATAATTGAAATTAATACCTTTCCTCTAGGCCAAATGATATTCCTGAAATCCTTTAAACTGAAATTGTCCAATAGTAATTGTATTAATACAATTTAACATATTCCTAATAGGCCAAATTAGGTTCCTAAAACTTTGGCTTTAAAAAATATTAGGTTGGAATTTGGTAATTCTTTAGGCAATCATTGTTTAAAAACCATTTAAGCATCATTACAATATGTCCATCCTTTATCGCATTTTAAATTGGCAGTGTAAAGTCCAGATGTTGTAGAAGGACCATCATGGAAAATTATTGCTACTGCTACAAAAGTTCTTCCCGATATTCTTAGTTGACTTGCTACAAAATGTTTTATTAAAGTTTCCAATTTTTTTCCATCAGCTGTACAACATTGTATCATTAAAATTATATATTGTCCATATCTTTGAATAAATAATGTTGACAACATTCCTGATTTGCATTAGCTACACTCCATGTGGAAAGGGGCGACCACTCGGTCCCCCCGAACATATGGTTGGGTGCCCCGATCCCCCCGGGAAACCATTTTGGGCGGGAGGCGTGGCTCGGCTGGTGTGCCCGAAGTGGCGTAGCCGGGGCGCGCCTTTTTCCGCCCAGGAGGGGTTGTCCTAGACACCTGCACGGAAGACCACGCCCAGTAGGCGTACCAGAGGAGGGTCCCCGCCCTCCCGCAGATGGATAAATAGAGCGGGAATCCAAAGAAGCGTCCTCTTGTTCCTGTGCTCTGAAGGCTGCACCCACTTGTTGCTCGTGATCCCTCGACGGAACAAGCCGCAATTTTGAGAACTTGTAATCTTGTTGTTTCTCTTTCAGTTATTTGGAGTGCGAAGGATCCAGGACCTCGTTGATCAACTAGAGCAGAGTACTCGAAGCCATGGCCGGCAAGAAAGCAGGAAAGGGCTCCGAGATGGAGAAGGTATTGCGCCATTTGTGGAACCGAATGGCGAGCATGGACCGAAAGCTCGGAAAAGTTGACTCAATCGGCCGGGGTTTGGCCGAAGTTGAGAAACAGTTAGCGGCCCAGAACAGCTCAGGCCGCCCTAAAAAGGTAATAGGCCCGGCCTTGCCAGGAGCAGTCCCTGAGGGTAGGGGGAAGCGTGTTAAGAGGAGGGCGGTTTCTGGGGAAGATCCGGTTCCCGAGGTACCTCCAGTCGCCCCTATTACACCGGCGGTCAGCCCGGTACCAAACCCAGATATAGGTTTACCAATCCCGGTTGTAATTACCCCAGTTAATGACGAGGAGATGCCCCCGGAACTGGCCATCCAGTTAGCGGCAGTGCTGCCCTGGCTCAAGAAGAAAGCGGGGGGGGGGCAGTGGCCGCGGGAGACCCGGCCGAGTATGCTAGGCTAATAATCGAGCAGTTACGGCAGTCGAGAGAGGCCACGACGGCGAATGTTCCTCTTGTTCCTCCACAGGTGGCACCGGGAGGACCTGCAGTTAGCCGGGAAAAGGCGGCAGACACGACGGTCGAACCTGGTAAGCACACATTGCCAATGGCAGGGGAGGGTTCATTACCTTCAAGGCGTGAAAGGGTGGCCCAGCACATCCCTGCGGCCACGAAGGAACTAATATGGGGGGAGAAATATGTGAATATGTTTTCCTTGTTGACTGACCATCGCGAGATGGAATATGCAAAATCCCAGAAGGATTTATGGCACCCCAGTGTATGGCGGGCCAAGATGGCGGAATTTAGGGTCGATGAGACTGTACCAAATTGGGTCAAGGACTTTTCGATATTTACGGCAGTCATGGGGGAACGCAAACTAGAAGTCATGACCGAGTTGACCTGTTATCAGAATAGGATTAGGGATTTTTATACCATGTATGAGGGGGATAAGTGGAAAGGATATGATATGAAATTCCGAAAAGCGAAAGAGTTTGATGCGACTTTGACCTGGGATTGCCTCGACTCGGTGTCATGGCACAAGCAGCTCTTGCCTAGGGCAGCAGGTACGTCCTCGCCGGGCGGGAGCGGGTCAGGGTCAGTCCGCCAAAAACCCGTGGTACCCTTTCGAGTGGGCGCCGGTGGGGAATATCAGCCCAAGACCGGCGGGAATAGCGGCAAGCGGGGGGTTTGTTGGGGCTTCAATAGAGGCAACTGTAGCAGGCCCCAGGGAACATGTAGGTTCCGGCATGCGTGTGCGGGCTGTGGGAACTCCTCACAACCGGAGAGTAGCTGTAGATCAAAAAACAGCGGAACGGGCGGAAAAGGGGGGTCTAAGCAGGAGTGAGGTGGTACTTTGTACCCAGTTGCCTACACCTGTCGATATCATGGCACTGACTCCTTGGTTGAACAAATACCCTGATCATGTGTCCGCCGGGGTGTTGAGGAATGGATTCCTATATGGCTTCAACATCCCGGCGGGGGATTTTCGGGGGGACTCTTTTTGTAAAAATCAGTTATCTGTCCAACATAACCCAAGTGTAGCTGCAAGAAAAATCTCCAAAGAAGTCAGCTTGGGGCGGGTGGCGGGGCCTTTTCATCGCCCACCGGTGGCGGATTTCGTGTGTTCTCTGCTAGGGGTGGTCCCAAAGAAAGACCCAGGGGAGTTTAGACTCATTCACAACTTGTCTGCCCCAAAAGGTTCTTCGGTGAACGAAACCATTGACCCGGATATTTGTTCAGTGCGGTACGCATCGTTCGACGAAGCCGTGGCCATGTTAAATCACCTGGGCCCCGGAACGCTGATGGCGAAATCAGACATCGAATCGGCATTCCGGTTGCTCCCGGTACACCCGCGAGATGAGTGATTGCTAGGTTTTGCTTTTCAGGGGAGTTATTACATGGATAAATGCATGCCTATGGGTTGCTCTATTTCTTGTTCCTATTTTGAAATGTTCATCTGTTTTTTGGAGTGGGCATTCACCGAGGCCACATGGCATAGGCATGTTATGCACTATCTGGATGACTTCCTGTTCTTGGGAGCAGCCGGCGATACGAAATGTGCGCAGGCGCTGCAAGACTTCTGCATCCTCATGCGGGAGTTTGGTGTCCCATTGGCACCAGGTAAGACGGTCGGACCATCTACTTCACTGGAGTTTCTGGGAATTGAGCTCGATTCTGTGGAGGGATGTTTCCGTTTACCGATCGAAAAGGTGGCCAAGTTTAGGGCTTCCTTGACACAATGCCTGGGCAAGGAAAAGGTGACCCTGCACCAGTTACAGCAAACAGTGGGTCAGCTTAACTTTGCCTTGAGGGTGATACCAATGGCCCGCCCCTTCTCAAGCTCTATTGCACAAGCTATGGTTGGTCTCAAGGAGGGACACCACCGTACGAGACTGTCGGCAGAGGTTCGCCAAGATATGCGCATTTGGTTGGCATTTCTGGCGGACTTCAACGGTCGAGTTGTGTGGAACAAGCCACCAGCGTCTTCAGATGAACTAGGTCTGTGGACTGACTCAGCTGGGAGCTTGGGATTTGGCGCCATCTTTGGTAACCGATGGTCGGCGCAAGTATGGCCAACGTGGTGTACTCCAGCGGTCTGACAGGTAACATCGGGTTCTTGGAACTGTTCCCCATTTGGGTTGCTCTGATGGCATGGCCAGACCATTTCAGCGACCGCTCAGTGGTGTTTTGGTCTGATAATATGACTGTGGTTGAGTGCATTAACCAGCAGGCAGCCCGCTGCAAGTGGATCTTGAGATTGTTGAAAGAAATTGTACTACTTTGCATGAGAGTGAATGTACAGTTCAGGGCAAAACATGTGCCAGGCGTACTGAATTATGCAGCTGATGCCCTCTCTCGTTCACATATGCAGGCGTTCAGGGGCTATCTACCCACAGCAGACCTAGTGGCGGCACCGTTCCCCGAAGCACTATGGCTAATCGGTGCCCCGGATTACAAGACCTCGTGGCAGCCAGTTTAGCCCCCAGGACAAGGAAGGCATACGAAGGAGCGTTTCGTTCCTACTGCACATTTTTGGGTCCAACAGGGAGACAGCGCTGCACAGAGAAGGCCGATCAGCGGCAACGGCCAATAGGCATAGGGCGGCCATTTCATTCATGGCGCAGGTGCATGGCATAAGAGACCCGACGGGTTCCTTTTTGGTTAAGAAGGGGCTCCGCGGCTGGCAACGCCTCAAGGGTGGCAAGCAGGATGCGAGGCGCCCATTGGTTTAGACAGGTTGTCTCTACTTGTAGCAAAGCTGGATGAGACGTGCTCCTCCCCTTTCGAAGCAGTTCTGTTCCGGGCAGCTTTCGCCTTGGCATTCCATTGGGCTATGCGGGTGAGCGAACTCGTCGCAAGGAACAAGAAAGATATGGAGGGAGGCTTGTGCAGGGATCACGTCCAAATAAGGGGTGATTCGATAGCCAGGTCCAAGACTGACCAAGGAGCTATGGGAAATAGTGTTATCGTGCAGCGCGGGCGAGTGTTATCGTGCAGCGCGCGCGAGGGTCCCCCACGTGCCCGATAAAGTGTTTAGAGGAATATTTGGCACTAAGGACGGCTACATGGGGGGGGAGTTTGCTTAGGCATAAGGATGGCACCCCACTGACGAGATTTCAGTTTCAGAGGTTGCTAGCACTGTCAATCGCTGCCGCGGGCATGGACCCGTGCGATTTTGGGACCCACTCCTTTAGGATAGGGGCTGCTACTGAGGCTACAGCCAGGGATCAGAGTGTGGAGGAAGTAAAACAGCTGGGCCGTTGATTCTCGAATTGCTTCAAAAGGTATGTGCGATTGCACATGTTGTAAAGATCAATTGACATGCACTCACGCTTCTTGTCTTTTGTTTGAATTACAGTTTCATGAGCCTGTCACGCGGGGCGGAATTTGAAGTCGACCCAACATCAGGAGACCAGCGGTCAAGGATCACCGACTGGAGAGAGAGTGGTATGGGTCCTGGGCCACTCATATGTGAGGCGCGCCGGGGACGTATTCAAGGCAGGTGACGCGACTCACGCATCTGGGGAATACGGGTACAGAGTGACCTTCCATGGGAAGGGCGGGCTCTGTTTTGACCAATTCCAATCGTTTTTTGAGGGTCTTTTAGGGCGGCAAAGGTCACCGCCATCTGTAGTCATAGTACACCTTGGGGGCAATGACTTGGTGACACTGGGGAGTGTTATTAGAACACATCCTGTTGGCTGTTAGCTGGTTGGCTAAAAAAGTCCCGGGGTGCACGATTGCCTGGTCCCACATGATCCCCAGGACGGTATGGCGGGGGGGCCTTTCGGTGTCAGCGCTGAACCACTCAGTGAAAGGGGTTAACAATAAAATTGGTAAATTGTTTCACTCTTCGCAGTTTTATAGCATTCCTCACGTGTGTATTCGGGGTGATCACATGTATCTGAATGATGGGGTTCACCTGTCCAGGGAGGGGAATGACTTACTCATAGGAGACTTCATAGCATGGCTAAGGGGTTTGAGGAAGCATGATTTTTAGGAGGAGTAGGGGGGCCCGGATAGTCGGTCAACTATCCGGCCTGTGGCGGTAAGGTCATGATCGGTGAGCAGTAATTTCAAGGTCCCTAGAGGGGGGCGCCACCCAGAATGGATGGGAGCGCCCGGGGGGGGGCGGCCATTGGCCTCTTCCACGGGGAGGCGGCACCCACTAAGGATGGGTCACCTAGGGGGAGACGGCCATAGGCCCCTCCCAGGGGGGAGGTGGCTAGATGCCCCTCCTACAAATTTCCCGGGGGCCGGATATCCGCGACGGCGGATAGAGAGTGTGGGGATGGGGGGGAGTCCACGTTGTCCTTCCTACAGATACCTCACACGGGAACTCCAACGACCTTTAAGATGGCGTCGGGTGGAAAGGGGGCCCCCACGACAAGGGAAGTTACAGTTGGCAATGAGGGTAGAGTCCTCTGCGCATGCGCCACTCACACCGCGAGGGCGAGATTTTGGTAGTAGGGATCTGACACCGGTTAAGACCTTGCCGCTGGCCCTTAATGCTAGGATGTACAATTTTAATTTAGAATGTATGCATTTTCAGGATGTTAGACTCGGATAGGAAACCTTTGGATTAGAGACCTGGTTACCAAATCTGCGGCCTTAATAGACCAATCGGGAGAGGTGGTGGCCTAGCCATAATCCACAAAAACGATCTTAAATGTAGAATAGAAGATGGAACCATCAAAGACTGTGAAAACTGTAACTTCACTATTCAGATCTCTCCATCTATCTCCCTCTCAGGAGTTTTAGTGTACCGGCCGCCTGGCGCACTGGGAGAATTCTCCAGTACCCTGATGGATTACATCTCACTTAAAACTATTTCAGTCTCGAACTTTCTCCTCCTAGGGGATTTTAACCTACACTTTCTGGACCCCGCGGACAATGCCGCAGCCAACCTACTCGCTGACCTGACCACGGCCGATCTCCACCTCCAAAATACTAAAGCCACCCACGAGAAAGGCCATCTCCTGGATCCTATTCTCACCAACATTAAGAACATAAAGACCCTGGACCCAACCCCTCTGCCTTGGACAGACCATATGCTGATCCCCATGCACTGGTCACTTAATCCCACTACTGCCCCTAAACAGAAAACAAGGATACGCACCAGACGATGGTATAAGCTAGTACCAGAGGAATGGGAATCTATACTACGGGAAACCATGAGTCCCCTGCCCACGGACCCCAACTCCGCTGACAGAGAATTTAACGACTGGCTAGCCCTTCCCCTAGACAGTCTCGTTCCTCTCACCAGTACCCTAAGACACGTCAAACGGACCACTCCCGCTCCCTGGTACACACCCGCTCTCAACGCCCTCAAGAAGGAGTGCAAAAAGTCCGAACGTTCTTGGAGGAGAAACAAGGCGACACTGGAGAAAAGTGCGTATCAATCATCCATGAAAGCATACAAATGAGCCCTTCGCGACGCAAAGAGTGCCTTTTACAAGGAAAAAATAAAAGGTTCCTATTGCTCAGCTAAGGAGACCTTCTCCATCCTTAAAGAGCTCCTCCATGTCCCCGACCCTCCACAGAAACCCATGGACCCCAAAGCAGCGGAGGAAAAATGCGTCAATCTGGCCTTCTTCTTTGACGAAAAAATCAAAAGAATCATCACCTCCCTTCCTGCCACTAATCCTGACATCGCAACAAGATCCAAGGAGTCATCGTCGCCACCCAATAAGCCACATCTAGCGGCGCTCGGCCCAGTCACAGAAGAGGAAGTGATGGCCGCACTCATTTCAACTAAGAGCGGAGCCCCCAGTGCCCGTACGGTTCGTCAAAACCATCCCTCAGGCCATAGTCCCTCAACTGACAGCCCTCATTAACACCTCACTGGCACTAGGAGAAGTCCCCTCGAACTGGAAAGAGGCTATCGTCAAAGGACTCCTCAAAAAACCATCGCTAGATCCCGCCGACCTATCCAACTATAGACCCGTCTCACTCCTCCCCTGGATAGGCAAGGTGGCGGAAAAATTAGCAAATAAAAAACTATCACACTTCCTGGAGTCAAACCATCTCCTCAATGACTCCCAGACGGGCTTTAGACCAGGTCAGGGTACGGACACCGCCCTCCTGGCAGCAGTAGAAAAGGCCAGGGAAATTATCGATACAGGAGGATCAGTGGCAGTGGTCCTCCTGTGTTTCTGTGGTTCCATCATAACAGCCTCAAGTGCAACTCGGATAAATCCGAGGTCCTCTTTTTTGGGTGCAGCTCGGACCCGGATTGGAAAGTGTGGTGGCCTGAAAACATGTTTCCACCAGCAAGTTCATCCCAGGTAGCTAAAAACCTTGGGATTAAGATCGACAATGGCCTCACACTACGCTCGCAGGTAATCGGTCTCACTGGCACCTGCTTTGGCTTACTCCGGATGCTTCGCAAGTTCCTTCCCTTGTTATCGGAGGAACACAGGAAGATCACGGTGCAGGCGATCATAGGCTCGAGAATAGACTATTCCAACGTCCTCTATCTCGGCCTGCCAGAATACCTGCTTCAACGATTACAGGTTGTTCAGAATTCGGCAGCACGTGCTATCTTTGGACTATCTCGCCGTGCCAGAGCCTCGGGCCTCTTGGAGGCTCTGCACTGGCTTCCTGTCCGGAAGCGGATAGTCTTTAAAACTCTCACCCTGGCACACAAAGCCTTGCACACCTCCGGAGCCAAATATCTTCAGAAAAGGCTGTCCTTTTACCTTCCGGCCAGGTCGCTTAGGTCTGAAGTCTTGTTTCTTGCTGCAGTGCCCCGCGTGAAGAGAGCGCGCATTGGTGGCCGCTCCTTCAAACTTTTAGCGCCTCAGCTGTGGAACAAACTGCCTGTGTCCCTGCGCAGCACTCCTAACTTGTTGGCCTTTAGGAAGGGGCTTAAAACTTGGCTTTTCACTTCTTAGTTTCAGGTCCTATTAGGTTCCCCTTTTTTTCTGCGTATTTTCATTTTCCCTGTTGTGTTATGAGATTAGTGTGCAATTCAAAGCGTCGGGACACTCTTTCGAGTAGCCGCACGCTATACAAGATACCTGTATAACATAACATAACATAACATAACATAACATAACCTGAGTGCGGCCTTTGACACGGTCAGTCACCAGGTCCTGACTCACCGTCTCGATAATATCGGGGTGAAAGACAGGGCACTAAAATGGCTCTCATCCTTTCTCTCCCGACGCTCCTTCCAAGTATGGGAAGGTGAAAGCCGCTCCCCTTCCATTCCCCTCCAGTGTGGCGTGCCTCAGGGCTCATCCCTGAGACCCACGCTGTTCAACGTGTATATGGCCCCACTGGAGGCACTGGTGTCACCCTTTGGAATATCTATAGTTAGCTATGCCGACGACACACAGCTGGTGGTAACGCTCTCCCACCCCAAGCTAGAGCCCTCCAATCTCCACGACTGTCTAACCAGTGTACATCAGTGGATGGGTGACTCTGCCTTGAAACTAAACGGCTCCAAAACAGAGATCCTGCTCCTAGGGCATAACACCACGAGCCTCCCCCCGAACATCTGGCCCGCCTGCATGGGTGAACCCCCCACCCCCAAGACCGAGGTCAAGAGTCTCGGAGTATGGCTAGAGACGGATCTCACCTTTAGGACACAGGCAAGAAAGACTGCCGGCACCTGCTACGGACTACTGAAATCGTGCAGGATGGTACTTCCCCTACTGCCTTTCCAATCGCGTCTCCTGCTGATCCAAGGCCTAATTTTATCGAGGCTGGATTACTGTAATGCCATATACCTAGGATCTCCAGAAGCCACGCTCCAAACTCTTCAAAAAGCCCAAAATGCCGCAGCCCGACTCCTGACAAACACCCCGGCAAGAACTTCTGCCAAGCCTGCACTGAGGACGCTGCATTGGCTCCCTATTAGGGAAAGAGTAACCTTCAAGACCCTCTGTCTGGCCCACAAGGTACTGCACAATGCTGGCCCTCCTATCCTTGGGAACTGGATCACACCTTACAGACCCACAAGAGCGCTCCATTCCGAACATGGGAACTTCATCACGATCCCCAAGGTGAGGAAGGCCCGGTTCGGTGGCCGTCGCTTTTCGGTCAATACGGGGAAAAAATGGAACACACTCCCCCTGAGCCTCAGAACAGAACCAAACCTTCTAAGGTTTAGGAAGGCCCTCAAAACCCTACTTTTTCCCTGAGCCATCCCTCCCACTCCCGACTATCTTCCACTGGTGGTAATAGGTTCAGCGCTGGGATACCCTCTGGGTGACTACGCGCTTTAGAAATCTTTAAATAAATAAATCTGTTAAGGTTAGCCAAAGAACATGTCTTCATCGAAATGTAATAAATGTAAAATTGTACATAATTCATGAAACTTTTATTTAATGTTTTAAATTTTCTTTCATATTTTAATAAATACGCCGGGGGGGTAACTCCCCCCCACCTTCCAAAAGTTCAAACCTGTGTCCGACTTCTCCCATCCATTGGGGATTGGTGTTGGGAGGGTGTGGCGGGCATCCCAGCCATATGGAAAGGGGCGACCACTCGGTCCCCCCGAACGTATGGTTGGGTGCCCCGATTCCCCCGGGAAACCATTTTGGGTGGAAGGCGTGGCTCAGCTGGTATGCCCGAAGTGGCGTAGCTGGGGCGCGCCTTTTTCCGCCCAGGAGGGGTTGTTCTAGACACCCGCACGGAAGACCACACCCAGTAGGCGTACCGGAGGAGGGTCCCCGCCCTCCCGCAGATGGATAAATAGAGCGGGAATCCGAAGAAGCGTCCTCTTGTTCCTGTGCTCTGAAGGCTGCACCCACTCGTTGCTCGTGAGCCCTCGACGGAACAGGCGGCAATTTTGACCCACCCACCAGCCCCTTATGGCAATGTTTGTTTAAATAAAGTTTTGATTAGAGAAAAATGTATAGGCCTTTTTTCCTTTGTAGAGAAGTAAAGGAAGTTTCAGATAATGACGTGACTTCTGCCTTTAGGATAATGTTTCCCTTTGTAGGAGAGAGCAGTTGATGACTCATCAAGGCTATGTCAGAATTTTTTCTTCCCTTAGTAGGTAAACAACTGTCGTATTTATTTTTTGGTCGGGCGGTAAGGTCATGATCGGTGAGCAGTAATTTCAAGGTCCCTAGAGGGGGGCACCACCCAGAATGGATGGGAGCGCCCGGGGGGTGGCGGCCATTGGCCCCTTCCACGGGGAGGCAGCACCCACTAAGGATGGGTCGCCTAGGGGGAGACGGCCATATGCCCCTCCCAGGGGGGAGGCGGCTAGATGCCCCTCCTATGAATTTCCCGGGGGCCGGATATCCGCGACGGCGGATAGAGAGTGTGGGGATGGGGGGGAGTCCACGCTGTCCTTCCTACAGATACCTCACACGGGATCTCAGACGACCTTTAAGATGGCCTCGAGTGTAAAGGGGGCCCCCACGACAAGGGAAGTTGCAGTTGGTAATGAGGGTAGAGTCCTCTGCGCATGCGCCACTCACACCGCGAGGGCGAGATTTTGGTAGTAGGGATCTGACACCGGTTAAGACCTTGCCGTTGGCCCTTAATGCTAGGATGTACAATTTTAATTTAGAATGTATGCATTTTCAGGATGTTAGACTCGGCTAGGAAACCTTTGTATTAGAGATCTGTTAAGGTTAGCCAAAGAACATGTCTTCATCGAAATGTAATAAATGTAAAATTGTACATAATTCATGAAACTTTCATTTAATGTTTTAAATTTTGTTTCATATTTTAATAAATACGGCCGGGGGGTAACTCCCCCCCCGCCTTCCAAAGGTTCAAACCTGTGTCCGACTTCTCCCATCCATTGGGGATTGGTGTTGGGAGGGGGTGGCGGGCATCCCGGCCATATTTTGATTTGCTGCTTTAACTAGTTTGTTTAAAGACACAGATTTACAGTCTGGCAATGTCAAATATTTAAATCTTTCAGTGTCTATGTCAGTGCTAGATGTAAACATACAATTTTCACATTGATGTTCCCATTTATAACGAAGGCCAAAAATATTTTCAATTTCTATTCCTTCTTTTTCCAATACTGCAAGCATACACATTAGAAATTCCTGAGCATCTTGTTGAATATTCTGCGTAAATTGTGTAGAAACAGACCATATATCCAAAAGATTACGAATATCAGAAGCGCTTTGCATTTTACTTTTATCAGTTCTTCATTTTTCATAAATACAATGAAACAATGAACAAAATCTTTTTTCCCTATTTCCATAATTTGCTGTTGCAAACCTTCTGGAATAAAAAGAACACTGACCACTACATTAGCATAGCAGTTGATAAATGAAGTACTTTCAAACTGATAACCAACAATCTCGTCAACAGTGTCCTTTTTCTTTTTTTCTTGCAATCTCAACATTATCTTGAGTTTTTTCCTTCTCTATAACTTCACTACAGATAATCTCATATCTTCTTTTTTGACCTACCACGTGCTTTTCAAACATAGGATATTGACCTAAATTGGGAGCATACTCTCTTCTTAACCTATTATACTCTTTTACACAGTTTGCATCTGCAGTAATCTTTGTCTCATCAAAATTAATGAAAAACAATCCAGATAAAGTTCTGACTCGGGACAAAGCAACATATGCCATGCCCTATTTAAACACAGTACTTCCAATGTTCACCAAAACACCTAATCCTTGAGATTTGAGAATAGTCACTGCATACGCCAGAGAAAGTAGAAATTGTTTTCGATGGACATATAAATCTTTAACAAGTAAAAAACTAACTGAACAAGGACCAAATTGTTGTACTTCTTCAATTTGATCAAATTTGACTTTAAAAAATTCAATTCCATGGGGGGCGTGGCTTGGACGGCAGGAGGAATGGCCGCCTGAACCGAGTGCTCCGCGGATTGGGAGAGCGAGTTCTCTGCCATCCCTACTTCCAGAAAGGAAACTCGCCTCAGAACCAAGGCGCCGACGTTGTGGACAATGTAGTACCCTCCGGTGGGTTGAAAACTGCCTGCAACATTCAATAGCGGTCTCTTTTTGGACTTTGTCTGCTGGACGATCTCCGGCCCGGGCTTTCTCAAAATGGCGGCGCGGGGTCACGCCTGCTCCGCCTGACCCAGCGAGATCTAACTTCACTCCTAATGTCAGCAGATGACCTCACAGGCTAGGGAGGAGCCACAACAACATCGGGATTCACCACTGAAAGTCCCTTGTGATAAAGGTTGGCAGATAGACGACTCGGCAGCTGCAGATCGGCTCGAAGTGCCTGACCCCAAAATGGCGGCGGCGATTGCCGCGAAAATTCACTGCCTGGTCACACGGTGAGCGTTTATGCCTTTTTAAGCTCATCCAAAACCCATCCTAAGCCACCTTCACCATTTCAGTGAGTCTCTTATGCATTTGTGCGGCTCTACCCGGCCATACCATCCCTGGAAGCGACTGCTCGTGCCCTGTGCCCAGTGCTGCCTCCTAAGTGGACACCAAGCCCTGCCTCATTGCCAAACGCCTTATCTAGATCGTTGAAACACACCACTAACCTAAAAGAACTGCGTAGCTCATTTACCAAAGTAGCGCTCAGTCACTGCACCTACGTATTTATCTGCGCACTCTCTGCTCTGCCATAAGACTGTAGCCAGTGTCCTTCAACCCTTGGATCCTGGTCCTGACCCACTCACGAGACCCCAGGAACAACAGTAGTTCTGCAGCCAACCCTACTTTCGTGGGGGTCCAGCCGCACCACCCCACAGTGCCTTCCTACAAGCTCTACCCAGCTCCCAGCAGAAGCGAACGCACTCCACGCAGCAATGGCGAACAGAGAAGACAGAAACAACACTAAAAAGGTGAAATCAGACTCACTCTTGGTCTCGCCCATTAAAAGTAAATCAGATATGGCGGCCAATATGGATATGATCCTCAGAAAATTGACAGACCTACACGAACTCTCAAAATCCACCAAGTCCAATACCAACTCTATGCAACTAGAACTCACTGCGATCAGAGCCGATATAAATGTAATAAACACGGGTTTGGGTGCGGCCGAACAACGTATCAGCGAAGTGGAGGACCTGGCAAAACAATCAGCTTCCAAGATCCAACGTCTGGAAAAAGTCACGGACGAACTTAAACGCCACAACGTGGATTTGGAAGACAGGAACAGAAGAGGTAACATCAGGATCTTTGGCGTTCTGGAGAATTCCGAAAAAGATGCTGACTCCTGCGTGGCTTTTCTTGAATCATGGATCCCCATGATCACCAAATTAGACTTTCCACACGGACTTGAATTGGATAGAGCACACAGGATCCCCACCTTCGCTCCATGAGCTCCAACGGCCCCAGACCATTGATCTGCAAACCGCTCAGATTTCAACACGTTAAGATGATCCTGCAATTCGCAAGGAGAAACCACTCCATTTCATGGGAAGGTCATAAAATCATCTTCATGCAAAACTTCTCAAAAGACACGGTGGCAATCCGCAAAGGTTTCCTGGAGCTCAGAGACAAACTCAGATCAAAAAATATTACATTCTCCTTTGCTGGTACGGCTAAATTCAGGATTGTAGTCAAAGGCCATCCAAAATACTTCACGGACCCCAGAGCCCTTGCTGATCTACTTGAAGATCGCCGCAAACAAGAAATGGACCTAGCGTCCGGCCTCTCAAACAAAACGAAAACGTGAACTGACCCTCCGCTTAGCTCATCACACCGTTTTGCTGTTATGTTTCTAACATCATGCCCGGTAACCGGGCATCAGCCGTTTCAATATTGAAGCCCTTCACCTCAATGTTTACTCTCCTATATAGTGAGTCTATTGTTCTTAACAATGTGCCATTGTTTCCTTTACAGCTTGCTCCTCTGCGGATGCAGATAATCACAAATTTAATGCAAGCAGGCCTCATGCCTCAATATATTGTCGCACAATTGATGCTCTTGTATGATCGTTGAGACAGGTATTTTCTATGCTAACGTTACACTCTTTTCGCCTTAACGCGAAATGTCTACGTTCTCATACCTCGGCCATTGTTTATCGTTATAGTTGATAGGTCTTTTTCAGCCGTAATGCAGTTTGAAGTGTAAAACGAGTTTTGAGCTGCAGTCGCACTCCCGCTGTATGTATTGGGGGTAGGGGTGGGAGGGAGAGGGGGGGTGAAGGGGGGTGAGGACAGGGGAGGGAGAAAATGGAGCTAAAGGAGTTCAAAATGTCTTAGTCTTTCTTTTTGTTATGTACTGTATTCTGTTTTTATTTATTTACTTCACATTTGACATATGTGCCTCACTGCAGTCCAATGTATTACCACACAATGACCCGCATGGGGACCAGCTCACCGCAACACTCACTGATATCTCTAGACTACCATGCAACTCCCTAGCGATGATTCCCATCTCCAATGACTAATGCAAAATCACTAGCCGATGATCTCACGATAGTCTCATTTAATGTTAAGGGCCTCAACCATCCAGTAAAAAGGAGGAAAGTTTTCGATTATCTCACCAAATCTAAGGGGGACATTATATTACTCCAAGAAACCAAATTGTCTGAAGATGACCTACGCTTTCCGAACATCCATTGGGCATCACACATTCTGCACTCACCAGCATCTCATAAAAAGGAGGGAGTAATCACCTTAATAGCAAAAAAAGCTAACCTAACACTAGTCTTGCACTCTCACGACGAAATAGGTAGACTCTCCGTCACACACCTTCTAAGGGAGGACGACCCCATTCATGTAGTTAATATCTACGGCCCAAATGCTGACGACCCGGAATTCTGGGACTCAGTCTCCCGCTCATTTGAACCCATCCCTTCAGAAGACCTGACGATAGTGGGAGGAGACTTTAATCTCCCGCTAGACCCGATACTGGATAGGCAATCTAAGTGTTCATTCCATTTATCCCGCTCGCATGACGCCCTCCTTCGCCTCTGTGATAGATATAACCAGAAGGATTCCTGGCGCCTCCAAAATCCGGACAGTAGGGACTATACTTTTTACTCTGCACCACACAAATCTTATTCACGCATCGACTTCATCTTGATCTCTAGCCCCTTCACACACCTTATAGAGGAAACAGAAATAGCCCCTAAATTGATCTCTGACCACGCCTGTATTCGCTCCAAGCTAGCTGGCTCCAAATCGATTTTCCCTCCCAAGAAATGGCGTTTTAATGATGAAACACTCTCAGATCCCACAAACAAATTACTGATAGCTAATGCCATTGAGGAATACCTAACCATAAATGACACCCCGACACTACACCCAATACCTTGTGGGATGCTCTGAAATCCACAATTCATGGGGTCATCATCAACATCAGGGCCAAGGCAAACAAGGCACTGAATAAAGAACTAGAATCTTTGGAACAACAGATTGGTGCACTAGAAACCCAACACAAGTCCAACCCGTTAGATACTTAACTGCTAGATACACTAACCAGAAAAAAGTACGAATACAACACCATCACCAGCAAGCGAGCGGGGGTATGGATCAATCGCTTCAAGGCCCAAAAAATCTGCGTGGGCAACAAAGCAGGGAAGCTGCTAGCCTCCTACCTCAAGCATAAACAGAAACTGTCCACCATATTGTCCATTGAAGATTCCAGAAAAATCACACACACTAAACAATCTAATATCCTTGACACGTTCAAAACTTTCTATGAAGAACTATACAAAAACGACAAACCACTAGATGAATCTGCCTGCACTGACTACCTCAATTCACTCCACCTTCCAAAACTCTCAGAAACAGATAAGGCTCACTTAGGCTCCCAATCTCAAACACAGAATTCAGGGCAGCAATCCACACTCTGAAAAATAACAAGGCCCCCGGACCAGACGGCTTCACTGCGTCCTTCTATAAGGCCTTTACAGATCAACTTAGCCCTCTGCTCCTTAACCTTTATAGCTCTACAGCGTCAAACGGCGGTGTTTCCCTATCGATGAGTGCGGCAACGATCATAGTAATACCCAAAGAAGGGAAAGACCCCCTCCTAACTAAAAATTACCGCCCCATATCTTTGATAAATCTTGATTGCAAAATCTATGCAAAAATATTGGCAACCAGACTAAATTCCGTCCTCCACAAACTAATTAGCCCCTCATAGGTTGGCTTCCTAAAACACCTAATGTCAAACGACAACACAAGACTGCTGTGTCACCTTCTAGAAAAAGCAAAGACCTCTTCCTCCCCAATGGTAGCGATTACCTTGGACGCGGAAAAGGCCTTTGACAAGGTCTTGTGGCCCTTCCTACGACAATGCATGCACTCTTTCAACCTTGGCGACTCCTTTACCAAAATGGTGATGGCCCTATACTCTGCCCTATCTGTTAGGATAGCTATAAACGGCACCCTATCCGACCCGTTCTGCCTTCACCAAGGTACCAGACAAGGCTGCCCCCTCTACTCAGCTCTTTTTCTCTTAGACCTTGAACACCTCCTTACAGACATCAAAAATAATGGAGACATTGCGGGTCCCTCCTTTGGCGACACACGAGTCAAGTTAGCAGCATATGCTGGCAACATCCTAATCACCACAGACGACCCTACTAACTCCATCGCTGGGCTTATGTCCTCAATTGACAAATACTCCTCCCTATCCAGCTACAAATTAAATAGAGATAAATCCGAGGTAAAACCTCTAAATGTCCACACCTCTAGAGAAGTGCTGGGTGACTCGGGCCTAACTTGGCAAACTGACGAAATCAAATATTTGGGGATAGAATTTACCGATGACCTTCTAAGTACCCTTAAACATAATGAAAACACAACCCTGGCCAAAATCAAACGACTGCTAGACGGTTGGTCACCCCGTTTCATTACCTGGTGGGGCCGTATAGAAACCATAAAAATGATGATATCCCCCCTGGTCAACTACCTCATCACAATGATTTCACTCATGGTCTCCAAAGAGTTTCACTGTAATCTGGATAAACTGATCTTGTCCCTTCTATGGCAGGGCAAGAAAGCCAAAATTAGTTTAAAGAAACAACGTTTAGACAAAAAATTAGGAGGAATCAACCTGGCGGACTTCAAAATTTATCAAATTGCCTTTTTAGCATTACAGGGTTCGTACTGGATAACCCCACAGACTGATTATACCCCTGTGTGGCTCTCTGTGGAAAGATCAATATTAAAAGGTCTCGACCCCTGTGCCCTACTCACCATTAAACTCCGCCCCACCTTAGGCTCGGGTCCTATCTTCAAGAATACCAAAATGGCTCTTCTCAAAGTTAGTAAACACCTACCACATCAATTCCGGCACTCAAACTGGGAATCTCTCTGGCACAATGCTGCCATAACGTACAAAGGGAAAACTCTAAATTACTCCACTTGGATAGAAAAAGGTATACTATTCCCCCACCAACTCACCGAAAATTCGCTACCACTTACCTTTCGCGAAATACAGAATAGATTCCATCTACACCACGTTGAATTCTATAACTTCTTACACATTAAGGTAGCACTAACAAAAGCTAACCTGAAGGACGTCACCCCCTCCCTCCCCGGCTTGCTCACCTCACTTAACAAACTGGGCCGCCAAGTCTCTAGATTGTATAAACTTATGAGCCCACAATCGTCCTCCATAACCAAGCCTTTACAACGCTACTGGGACTCATTCTCATCGACTCCTACCTCAGAGACAGACTGGGCCAGAACTTGGGAGTCCACCACTCGCCACAAAATAAGCCCTACACTCTCACAAACCAAGCTCTGGCTACTTCATAAAGCCTTCTGGACACCTAGGAGGCTGTTTCTGCACAAAATCAAGGACGACGACACGTGCTGGAACTGCACAGGTGAGGGAGGGGACCTTGAACACTTAATTTTCAGATGCCCCTGTGTAACCACCTATTGGAACAGGATCTTTGATTTTATATCAAAAGTCTTCCATATCACCCTACCAAGGGAATTCTCAACGCTCGTCCTAGGTTTTGCCAAAGCCGTCTCTCTTAATGATAATGACAAAGCCCTACTCGATCTATTGCTAACGGCTGCGGTTAAAATCATACTTAATAACTGGAAAAGCATGAATAAAGCTTCTTTCCCCCATTGGCTGAACTGGGTCACCAACTTAAGAGGGGCTGACAATATAGCCCTAACCACTACCCCATGGCATACGCCACTCAGGAAAATCTGGTCCTCATTAGACGTTCACTTTGACCTACACAAGCCTCCTTGAAACTTGGTCACCTCACACCCACTGCGTATTTTCACCTCCCTATCTTGCCTGCAGGGGGGTAGAGTTCCCATTCTATGACTCCGTATGTCCAGCGTCAAGAGCTAACAATCACAACTCTCCTATGTACACATGTATGTTCCACGTAACTTGTTAACTTATGCTGTTTCTGTTGACTGTGGAGGTGACATTATCAATCCAGGTCTTTGCTTGCATTCCGTCATGTAATGGATGCAACTTTCCTTTGAATACTCATTTAGATAACGTATGTATGTATAATTTTTGTTTATTTATTTAGTTATTTTTAGTTTTCTTGCAAAGATCTCTGACACGACTCATGTGCATACCCTGTTACACCAATGTTGTTACTCCCTTATTTGCTGCTCTCTATGTACCTTTTTATTTACTCAGTTTCTTATTTCTGTTCAGCTGTATATCTCTTAAGCTCCCAATAAAATCTTTTGAACATAAAAAAAATTCAATTCCATCTCTACTTTGATAATTAACAAAATCCACAACTTTACCCATTGCTCCATTTACTAAACCTTTTCTGCATCCAAATTACGCCTTAAAACTACCCAACAGTTTACTCATACATATAGGCCCACATGCATCATTGTTAGAAATTGCGTTTTCTTATTTGCGATTGTGAAGGAATCGCATTTAAGAAATTGCATATTGTTATTCATCATGTTTTTCGCATTTTTTTTGCGATTTGCTGTGAATCGCAATTTTGTGCGAATCGCACCAAAAATGCGATTTCTCAAGTGCGAAGTCGCATTTACCGAATTCGCATTGAGCGAAAAACACCACATGATGAATTGCATTACTGTGATTGCCAGGAAGCCAGTAAAGCAATCACAGGCACCTGTGAAGTGGTTTGAAAGTGGCTCTGGCAGTTGGTTTTGGAGTCTGCTTGGAGAGGTTGCTGCTGCAGTCTGTGTGCTTCACTTTCGAGGAGAAATACAGATGGAGAATCATGTGGAAGATGGGTCCTCACGAAAAAGGAAAATTAAGTTTTCAGATAAGGAACTTGAAATCCTAATTGAAGAGGTGACTGACAGGCATGATCAACTTTTTGGCAAGTTGTCGCATAAGGAGCCTGATGTAGTAAAAAGAAATATTTGGTTGAACATTCAAACCAAGGTAAATGCTGTTGGTGTGGCCCACAGTGAAATCAGCAACTTACAAAAAAGGTGGTACGACTTGCGAAGTCGCGCAAAGGAGAAGATTGCATCCAGAGTGAAATCTGCAAACAAAACTGGAGGTGGACCCCCTAAAGACATACCTACTACCCCTTTGGATGACCTTGTGGAAGGGACACTTTTGACCGAGGCAGTTGTTGGTGTACACAACATAGATACGTCTGATCTCATCACCCCCTCTGAAGGTAAGTGTGATTATAAAATGTTTCCAAAATGTATTTTTTTTTTAACTTTGTGGCCTATTGCAAAGTGGAAACAGGGAGTGTTTGTTAAAGAAATCCATTTACTCAAGACATTTCATTTTAAGAAGTTGCCAGCTTTATATTAGAAATATATCCATGCTTTAAGCAAAGCATCTTGGGAAATGTAGTTTTCAAATATATGTTGTTGGCTGAAATACATAGTGAGACACCGAGCAATGTCAATGTTAATGAAAGCATGTCAAGGAAGCAAATCGACATTTTGTAATTTTGTTTTTATTTCAACATTTCAAAAGCAACATGGAAAGTAAAATATATCTTTCACCTTTTCTCTAACAGAATTACTTCAACAATTGATAAAGCAAGATTTGCGGGATTTCGGTACCCTTGAACTAAATGTAAATGAAGAGGGAAATAATCCCAGTACTTCCACTGCAAATCTGCCAGTAAATGAAAGGCAAAGAGTACGGCAGTTATTGCAAACTGATTCAGAAGAGGGTGGCAGTCAAAATGTTCCTGAGTCAAGAACTGAACCCAGATCAGCAGTCACCAACGCAAGGCCTAGTAGGCGAAGGAGGCAAAGTCAATTTTATAGACGACGTCCAATAACAGCAAACTTGGCCACATTTGAAGACGGGTCATGCACTGGCAGTGTTGTTGAGGACAAAATTTTGAAAATACAGCGCCTGCAAGGCAAAGATGTCAGAATAATTAAAGGCAAAATTGGACATATGTCTAAACAACTTGTTGCAATTCACAGCACCATGAATAGGATGGTGGAGGCTTTAACAAAAGGCCATGAGACAACTGCTAAGAAACTGGACAGGATTGCTAAGTCTTTAGAATCAATGTGTACTGTCATGAAAATGCAACAAAAGGAAAGTTCGAATAGGCACCTGAGGCTAATGACCAGCTTACATGGTCAGAATAGACAGTTGTCACGTATATCAAATTGTGCAGCAAAAATCAGCAAACAAAATGTAGTCATGCATGACAAATTAAATGATGTTTTGGGGTGACATTTCAAGGGGAATGTTGAGAGGGAATGATGTAGTACAAGCTACAAACATTTGTGAACCACCAGGGCTTTCTTTTTCAAATGTTAACAGTGTCGAGGGTTCTCAAATTGTAGACCCACCAGAGTCTTCGAATTCTTGTACAAGACGTAGTCATAGGAATGTGAAAGATGGGAGCAAAGTGGATTTGATGAAAGGTAAAATAAATGGGAAGGCTTTAGGTCTGTGAGGGCGTAAAAAGTAAAATAAATTCAAATTCTTAAAAAAGTATGACTATTCGAAATATGTTGCATTTACCAACACTTTGAAATTTGAAAGTTTTTGTTCAATACAAACATGTCATGATTTCATTCAGTTAATTGTTTAAAAAGCTACTTTGCAAGAACTACATCTTATGTTTCGAAAAATACACTTGTTTTACATTGAAAAATAAAGACTTGTACCTTATTCAAAAATAATTTTGTGTAATCTCAGCTCTTCTTCTCCTTCCTTCTGCTGCTTCTGGTCCATGTTGTCTGGCTGGGGGTTGCTGTGGTTGATTGTGATTTGGTGGTAGGAGATCTTCTTCATCCAAATGTATGCCTCTCTCTGTTGCCATGTTGTGTAGCATTGCACAGACTACAACTATTTTACAGCAAGTTTTTGGATTATACTGCAAACTTCTACCAATCTTATGCAGTATGCGGAACCTTGATTTTAATACACCAAAGGTCCTCTCAATGACATTGCGAGTTGATTTGTGAGCTTGCTGGAAATGTTGCTCTTTTCGAGTTGCTGGGTTGAGGTATGGAGTCAAAATATAAGACCGGACACCATAGGCACTGTCACCTTTTTAAAAACATGGATAAATAAATGTAATTTGCAAAACATTCAAAAAATTTAAGTTTAAGAAAATGAATATATTTACCTAGCAAGTAACCATCTCCAAACTGTCCAGCAAGAAGTCTAGCATGTATTGCGCTGTGCTTAAAGATGTAAGAGTCATGGGCACTGCCAGGGTAACTAGCCACTATGTCAGTGATAATGGTATTTGCGTTACATATCACTTGAATATTAAGAGAGTGGAAAGATTTCCGGTTACGGAATATATACTCATTTTCTGAGGGAGGACATATAAGTACATGTGTCCCATCCACACAGCCTATTACATGCGGAAATTGTGCCAAACTATAAAAATCAACTTTGGTTTTCAACAAATCTTGTTGAGTAGTAGGAAACTTAATATAATTCCTTATTCTTTGCAACATAGCATCCAAAAAAGCATTAACAAATCGTGAAAGGGAGCTCTGGGACACACCACCAGCAATGGCTACTACTCCTTGAAAAGATCCAGAAGCTAGGAGATGTAAAGAGCATAGGATTTGTACATGAGTTGGTATTGCTTTTGTCCTCCGAGTCTCCCTTTGCAAAATGGGATCTAAATCATTGATTAAATCTAAAATTAAATCACCAGTGAGCCGGTACCTATCATAAATCTCATCATCAGTTTGCCCAAGCAAGGTTATGCGTACTCTAAATATTCGCTCTTGGATCTGCCTTCTCCTCAATCCTGCTGCTACTCTTAATCTGTGGCGGCGTGCCAAAAAGAAAAGCGCAGCCATTATGCAATGTTCCTTGAGGTTGTGTGAAGCCCAACAAAATAGGGAACTTGAAAGACACCTGACTTATATACTGTGGCTGTCAATCAACAAGGCACTTGTGATATGTGTACAGCTTACAAGAGCAGTGCAAATAAATGTGAGTATCAGAACTACACTTACACACCCAAATGTCACTCAAATGTTAGCATCTGCATTTCCTAAGCAAAAATATGTTATGGTAGTAGCAGCATAAATTTATCAAAACATATGTACAAGTTTAACTACCAACATATCACAATAACAACATTGTTTTGGGTTTTGAAATTAAATCTGTACATCCATCCTGTTAAATTACAATTTTTAACACACCATTGTGCGCATGTTTGAGGACACACGCCATCAGCCTTTCCCATACTTTTTGATATATGGCCTGCTTTACATCATGTAATAGAAATTAGTAATGATGTAAGGCTACTTCCACTTCCAAGAAGGCCCAAAAGGGCTGTTTCCATGAAGAAAACTAGTTACCCAAAGTCTGCGAAAATATAACACCAAGTCAGACTTCTTCTAATTTTTGGTAATGCAATTTGCGAATTGCAGTAAAATCGTAATGTGCGAATTTTGATGCATTGGCTAAAATCGGAAAAAAAAGCGATTCGCATGAATTGCAAGACATTTAAGGAATCGCAAATGTACTTGCGATTCCTTAAAATGCGAAAACTACTAAAAGATTCATGCATCTCAAATACATAGATTGCATTCGCAAACGGGTGAATTATGCGATTTGCACCGATTGCGAATGCAATCTACTTTGATGCATGTCGGCCATAGATTCTTTTCTAAACCAGCAGTTTTAGGTATCAATTTTTCTAAAGAATCTAATTTTGTTTTCAATTAATTTATTAATAATAGTGGTTCATTCGTGCTCAATTTTATCAATGGCTTCCATTTTTATTATTTCTTCATTTTCTAGGTTCAAAAGTTGTTCAATGAATATAAAACACTCACGCAGTGTTGGCATTAAGCAGATTATAGATTTATTTTCTGCAATTTTCATATATATTTTCTGAGGAACTATATTTTCATTTGGAAACAAATTTGAAAGTAGTCGACTTTGCAAAGCTTGTTTGCCATATTCTGTCAGTACTCCAATTCTTATATCTTGAAGAATAGTTCCATAATCAATATCATTTGCCTGTAGAAAATTTGTAATAGGTTCTTTGTATTCAAAATATGACCAAATATTAACGTTTCCAACACTTCCCAAAGACTTTTCGGTGTCTTCATGCACAAGTGTTTTAAAAACTGGTTGTCCTTTTACGGGAGTAAGTTGCAGTAGATCTCCAAAAACTATGATGTGTTTTCCACCAAATAAGACATCTTCTCTCTTTTTTAAGAATTTGTTGCATACTTAAATGCACAAAAGCAAGCATTAAGTTTGAGACCACGCTTACATCATCAATAATCCGAATTTTCATTTTCTTTAGCACTCTTGAAACTTTATAACAAGTTTCACCAGATACCTGCTGATATTCCAATTTGTTTTCATGCTCCACAGGTAGCATAAGTAAATGATGCAATGTAATTCCTTTAATGTTGTGTGCTGCCAACCCAGTTGAAGCAGTTACAACATAAGACAAATGTGACTCAGTGATTTTCTGTAGATAACTTGTCAATACTTTAATTAAGAATCGTTTTCCTGTTCCAGCTTGACCACTGACATACATCTGGATAGGTTGAAATGATGTGCATGTGCATTCTTTCTTTTCAAGAACTGTTTGTCCTAGTGGATCTTGACTCAGTGGAACAGAACGCTGACTGTCTTGAGAACTGTCTCTAGAAATCTTAGCTGCAATAGTAGCTACTTGATCAATTTCATTGTTCAAAATTTTGAAATAATTTGGAAAAACAGTATATTCTATGGTATCTTTACGAGCATTGGAGGAATCTTCATAGCTCTGAAAGTCTCCAAGTAATTCCAATTCTGTACGCCACGGTTTGAAGAGTTGCAAAAGTTGAAATAGTAAAATTCCCTTTTACCAGGAGTATCACTACTCAGTTTTCTGTGATTAATCAAATTTCCATTCCTTTGTTTCACCAAACATCCTTTGGAACCAATCACTCCATATTTTCCCTCATTGATGTTTTCTATAGTATTCCGTTTAAAAGTGTAGTTTTGCAGCACTTTATAGAGATATTTGTTCTCAAGATGATGACTTCCATTTGGATAATACATTCCCAACATGTTCTTTTTGACAATATCTGTACTTTACAGATCTTTTTCTGTGAAATTTTTAATTTTTTGTACAGATTTAAGTACTCAATTTCGCATTGCAGCAAGACCTAGACTCACCCAAATGATTCTTCTAGATTTTGAGTATAAACTTGCAGATGATAACTGATCTGATCATTTATATGCTCCAATTTCTTGATGGGACAACATCTTTAAACTGAAACTGTATAAGTTCTTACTGAGACTGTTCTCATGATAAACTTCTTCCCACATTTCTTTCAATTCCATCTTTTCTGATTTTGTAATGTAGGATGTCACATTACAGAGCAACAGCAATGGAATTATCCGCAACGTACTGAATATCGATATTAGTTTTCCATATTGAGAGAATAATCGGATTATAATCATATATGTATTTTGACTCTTCACTTCTTCTCAAAGTGTACATATTTTTGGGGGACTTTCTAGTGATGATATATCTCACAGCTGACATAAAACTGTTTACTCTTCCTTTGGATATTACAGGACGTGGAAATCCAAGACGACATTTGGTATAAAACTTTTCCTTAGACTTGTACTTTCGTCAACAGTATTTTCCACATCGATGACTTTGGAATCGTAAGACTTGTTGTCTTAAGTTGTTTTCTTCTGTTCTTTTTAGTATAGCACATGTGGCATATTCTTCAATAAAAGACAAAACAGTATCATCCAAATCAGTTCTGAATTTGCATCCTAGATCGATATCAGCATATGTATATGAGAAGCACCTCTAGCTTGATACTCCTTTCTAAAAAAGAAATCCACAACTTCTCCAAGAGGAGGTTTCTTTCATCACAGATAAAAGACATCATAGCTTCAAATCCATGATTAAAATATCTGCATGTATTTACAGGATCCAAAGACCACAATTCTCCAGGTGTCCTGTATTCAATATTTTTTATATTCAAATTTGCCTCTCGGAGAAATTCCAGTAAATCATCCCAAGCATAATCAGCATAGCTTAGGTTAAGGAACCACATAGGAGTTCCTAAGTTCCTTAGCATACATTTAAGTTCTCCATGATGATGGTACCAATACTCATTAGTACCATGCTGACATGCCATCAAATTAACCAGCTGAGATTCTAAATGATCATCTCTCTGATGTACTTTATCCACACATTCCTTTGCTGATACATTTTGAAGATGTACTCCTGTTTTCAATAAGTGGTTGACTGCATATGAAAATCCAGACAAGTCACTCTCAAACAAAAGATGAAATATATATGGGCTACATTGTCGAAATCTTGGATTGGATATTCTGCATACAATCGTGTTGTCCAATATTCAGATGCAGGAATGTGCACTGATTGTTCTTCAAATCATTCATCTTTTCCTGTTGGGAACGACAGCGGAAAAAAACGAGCTTCCAAACTTTTTTCCCATACACTCATAGGACTTCCCTTTGCTTTTTTCATTTGGAATAATTCAATAATATTCCCCATCACTTCTTTCCAATGAAGTGGATATACACTATAATGTTCTTAGATTTCATCATTTTTGGACAATTCCACTTTTTCAATTTGACCACTTAACGTTTCAGTATCATCTCCTTAAAGTATTTCTCCTTCTCCCACATACACATTTTTATAAAACTAATTGTTTTATATTAGATAAAATGTTGCCTTTTGCACTTTCCTACCATCCATTAATTCTTGCCAGATTTTCTTACTCTTAGTTGGAACAGCATTACCTAGAATAACTAGTTGTTCACTTTCTATATTCTCTACACCAATACTTTCAATATTTTTTTTAAATCTAGAGGTAAATATACAATTCTTTCTTTTAATCCTCTCTGTAAATCTGTGGGAGGTAATTTAATGTTTTAGGCTACATATGAACAATAGCCTGAAATGGGTGCCCACATTGAATCAGAATAGTCTCATATGTGTTTAAATCTATTAGTTCTGGATGAATAGTTACCAAGTCTATATTATTATGGACAGCTCTAGCAGGCCTTTTATTCTTGTCTACTTCATTATAGCAATATGTACAAATGCACTCATCAGAACCCAAATCAAAACAATTCTCTACCAACAAATGAGTTGCAAATTCCTTCCACTTATCATTATTTTCTCTTTCACTTTTTAAATAGAAATCAACAGTCCAAGTCTGATTCTTAAAGTGAGTTTACTGGCTACAAATACAAGAATAATTTGGCCTTTCGCCACCAGAAATCACCTTAAACTTTGTAATTTGTTTTTCCAATTTTTTCGTAGTACTATCTTGCACATTCTCTTCATCATTTTCTTCGATGAATGTTCAGTTTCTGCACTCTCTTTTTCAGGACCAAAGTAACGAAACTCAATTTCATCACAAACCGTCTTCACATCTGATACTGAACTCATTTAACATTTGTCCTGGAATTTTTGCGTAATCCAATCTTCTGACTAACTTCCTCATTTGAGAATGATGTACTGCTAACATTCTAAAAAATGATGAAAAACGCTTTGACATACTTTTCTAAAAACACAAGCCAGATAATGACCTTGCAAACCAGTATTTTGTCCTATTCTGCAAGGATCTAGTCCTTGCAACAACTTAATCTTTTGTTTAACACTTTTTTAGTATACACACAAGATATTGGGTGAAATATTATATATTCCTGTTGTTTACTAGAAATACTACTGTAATCCCAAGTATATACTGGGGCTTCAGGACGTCTCCCTAGAACTTCATCAGCTAACACTTCTTCTACATTTCTGGAAACCATGTTCTCTTTTTCAATTGGACAACCATTTTTAACTTCATAAGCTCGGCCACTGGTATCAACTGCATGCAATAAAATAATATTGGTCTGAAAATAATTCTCTTCTTTAAAGAAAGGCTCTGAGCTTGAACTGTGTTTCCATTCATCCCAAAATAAATCACAAAAAGTAGTTTGGTTAATTACTTTTTTCTTCTTACTTTTGGCCTTCATAAAATGGATTGGTTTATCTAGTGATCAAATTCTGTTTAAAACTAAAATTAACAATTTCCTTTTTAATTCAAAAGCCTTCAAATGTCTTCTCTATAATAATTTCTATTTCCTTCTTCTTTTTATGAAACACTGCTCTTTTTGGGTATTTCTTCAAATCTTTTATCAAGTTAGAAACTACTATATTGTAAAACATGTTTTTCCTACTTTCAGCATACTGACTTTTTCTCCTTTTATCATACATATTGTCTTTTGAATGTGATTTCCTTTTATGAACATGTTTTCCTTATTATTCTTTTTAGTTGTTGAAACATTCTTTAAACGTTCATCAATGTGCACATTGTTTGTAGGCTTTGAAAGATTTTTGCTAAATTGTTTGGTCCTCTTACCCCACATGATGTCGGTCATCCAATACTTGTTGTGGAATTTTCTTCAAATATTTGTCCTTTTTCTGTCTTTTTCTCTTTCTTGATTTTTCAGGCATTAAAAGTTTATTTTGTTGATGATAAACAATATCTGTAAAAAATCAATATGAATATATTTATTTTAATACATTTATAAATTATACCGTTATATTAATATACAAAGACCTTGTATACAAAAACCATTTAACCACTTTCTTTTGTAATCACTAATTGAAATTGTAATTGAAGGTGTATAGATGGTTAGAGGTCTGCATGTGTAATGGACAAGTGCTTGTACCAGTGTTTGTGTTAAGCACTGGGACATTGTATGAGTACATAGGCATTGACTGAATGATTAGAGTCATGCAAGGAGAATGCCTGGGTGATTGTATAAGTGTTTCGAATTTGGTGCAGTGTTTGGATTAGTACATGATGCTGGATGACTAACTGGAGGAGTGCATAGGGAATGACAGGGTGTTTGCTAGAGTGTATAGGTACTGCCTTAGTAATTGAAGATATGAAACTCAAGTGTATAGGTTGTTGGACAACTACATGCGTAGTGGACAGGACTTTGTACAAGTGCATATATTAAGGCATAGCTCACTGTATGAGTCGTTGGGTACCAACACAATGATTAGAGTAGTACAAGGAGAGTCCCTAGGTGAACTTATAAGTGGTTTAGTTTTGGCACAGTAAATTGATTAGTACATGGTGCTGAATAAGTATGGGCGTAAAATCTGTTCCGCTAGCGGAATTTGTGGATTTTTGGCAAATTCGCAATCCGCGAATTCTCACGAATTTCCTGAAAATTTGCAAATTCGCAAGCAGCGGATTTTTTTGCTTGGTGATACAATGTTGCGGCGCACAGTGTTCACTTACCATCATTCAGCGTTTGCAGAGTTGTTTTTCTCCATGTTTTGCATGTGCTGCGCCATTTTGGATCTTGCTGCGGGATCATGCAGGAGTTTGTCGACCGCGTTTACGTCATCGTAGCTTGCCACCTTGCACAGCGAGAGTTTGTCAACGTGAATACCCCATAAAGGCCTGTGATCACGCATTGCGGGAGTAAACAATTGCAAACACGTAGATGCGGCGGGAAGCAACAATCCTGCGTTTGCGAAATTGCAAAATTTGCAATTCTGCACAAGAAATCCACCAGCAGGCAGCCTAAACCTTCTGAAAATGATGATTTTTATCAGAATAACTCCTCAGTTTGACATGTGCCTGCACATTTTTTGCAAGGAGTCCATTTTGGGGGGGGGGTGGGAGGAAGGAAGTGCCCCACAGTCTCCAACTTCCTCTTCCTGTCCAGCAGGCTCCTCCCAGTGCTTTGTTCATGTCCTGGTCACTTTGATTTGGATCTTGACCTGAAAGGATTACTTTTTGTGGATGCTGCTGGATATTTGGATTTGAGGCCTTTTTGAATTTCTTTGGATCACTTTTGGATTAGAAATTTCACAAGTAAGTTTGTTTGGGGCATTACAGTTGCTGCAACTACAATATTGGAACTTTTTCAGAACATTAAATAAAATATATTGTGGGTAGCTACAGTATCCAGTTGGACCAGGGTCAGTTATGGGTGCATGATACAACTGTTTTGTTGAATTTCAACATGATTTAGGGCATGGATGGCATTGGATTGTGGTGATTTTTGTGTGTTTTTCGATTTTTTGGCTGTTGTTGGGGCCTTTTGCCCAGGGGTACTCAGTGGTGCCTGGACTGAGTCTTTCTGTGGGGTCTCTTTAATGTAAACATCATGGAGGGCATGGATGGCATTGGATGGTGGTGATTTTTGTGTGTTTTTTCGATTTTTTTGGCTGTTGTCGGGACCTTTTGCCCAGGGGTACTCACTGTTGCATGGACTGAATCTTTCTGTGGGGTATCTTTAATGTAAACAAAATAGAATCCACTCTGGTAGTGGTGCTGTTGCCTACAGTGGTGGGGAGCACAGCATGTTGTCAGAATACCCCTCACATACCAACAGGCCCCTTGGTGTCATTCTATCATCATTGGGGTCTTCACACCCCTCTACGGAATGCGGCGTGCCACGACTAACGGCTGCGTAGGGGCACTTCAGATGTATTATGTGTCGGTGTGTGGAGAGTGGTTAAGCGTGAGTGGTGAGGTGGTGAAAACGTGATAGTTTAAAAAAAACCTGGCTCCTAGGGTGTGGAAAAATAAAAATGTATTAAGCCCTCGGTTGGTATTGTTAAAAGGGTGCAGTGTGAGGTTGTTTACTGTATATTTAGGTACAGCAACCTCAGAAAGTGCGTCAACATGTTTCGAGGTGCAAGCACCCCTTCTTCAGGACGAGGATATGCACTACTACCCTCACCTTACTCACATGTAGTGTTAATGTAAAAGTGTGCTCTACAAAAACATAAAAATAAATACAAAATGAACCGAATCGTGTAATGTTCCTAAGAGTGTTTCAATGTATCAGTCTGTTGCGCCCAATTGGCATTGATATGGTCAGACCTGTGGAGAAAAAAGCACTATAAATCATATCATTACAATAGGATTTTGATTATGTCGAGGAAAAATGACCTGGTCAAGACATAAAAAAACAGGTATTTGGGAACCAACTGTGGTCCACAACCCTGTAATATAAAATTACATAGATAAATACAAAAACAAGGACACACGCACATGTTCAGGAAAAAAACTCCTTCTCCATTGATGTTAGATTCTGGAGAAAAATGGTTTGTTTTGCCAATGCTTACTTCACAGATTAGGCTAGATGGCCTGATGAGCCTTAGCGTTCTACTGGGGGTTGTCTTCCAGCTCAATATGGCAACCTAAAGGCATGAGAAGGCTAGAATCAGGTTGTGGTCACTCACATGTAATGAAGACAAAAGTACCTCACCTCCCAGTTCGTAACTCACGGTTTGACAGGATCCATTTGGCCTCCTACCCCTCGAACGTGGCTCCGACGATATGCCGAGTGCTTCTGCAGCCGTCTTTTATACTGGGAAAGGAGGGCTTAATTGTGACTTAATTAGAAACTGGAATGCCCAAACAAGGATCTCTTGATGATTGTATTGCCGGTGTTGCGCGGACCGAGCTGTCTCTCGCGCGCCGATGCCAAAGAGTAGTGGTGTCCTGCACATGCGCAATGACACGCGACTCGACCGGCGCTAGCGTGCAGTTAAAGACAATGCCTCAGATGCTACACGCATGCGCGGGAGCGCACCGTATCCATGGCGCATGCGGAAAAGACCCCAATGATGGTAGAATGACACCAAGGGGCCTGTTGGTGTGTGAGGGGTATTCTAACAACACGCTGTGCTCCCCACCACTGTAGGGAACAGCACCACTACCAGAGTGGATTCTATTGTGTTTATGTGAATCATCTGGGGAGAACAAATCCATTTTTTTTCCCTCCCTCCTTTGTTACAAATATGTCTCTTTAATGTAAACATCATGGATGGCATGGATGGCATTGGGTTGTGGTGATTGTTGTGTGTTTTTTCGATTTTTTGAGGTGTTGATGGGGCATGGCCATGTGGGTGGGGGCCATTTTGAGACCTGGTCCATGCAGGGCCTGGCCATATGGGTGGGGGTCTAGGGGCCATTATGAAGCCAGGCAGTTTGCTTTGTAGTGCCATAGGCCTGCACCCAGTCTGCCATGCTTTCATCCATTATGCCAGGGGGCACTCTGTCAGTGGTGCATTTTATTGGTCTTTCCATTTTGGGGGGTGGGTATAATAAAAAAGCTTACTTGCAAACTATTAATTGAAGCGCTACATATGCAACATTTATTTAACTGATGTTCCTCTGGGTTTGTTTGCTTTTAGGTGCAGAAAGACAAATCATCAGCCTCATCGTTCCTCATCAGTGCCAGGCACAAGTCCTGCTGCGGTGTGTGCAGCACAACGTCACGGGTGGCCACAGACAACTCTGCAACTTGTGCAACTGCGGCCTGCTGTTCTGGCATCTGAAGAAGATGGTCCCAAAAAAAGTTGCCCGTAGCTCCTTTAGCAAGAAAGTTGCCAGTAAGGAGCAGAAGAAGCAAGTGGCGCCACTTACCAAGGAGACTGGTGTGCCGACCGCCGCATTTTTTTGAAAAAAAAAGTACGCCTGCAGCAGCAGCGGGGTCTTCTGGGGACCAAGCTGGGAGCAGCACCTCCGCTCCATTGGGCTCAGTGCCACCACCACCATGCCAACTTAGGTCCAAGCCCTTGAGTGCTGCAGAGGCAGCCAGTATAGTTGTTCACCATCGACCAGTAATGTTGGCTCATCACAAGAAAGTAGCAGCATCCCTCAATCAACACAGGTTGTTGTAACTCATCTGACGAGTGTTCATCAATCACAGCCGCAACAACAACCACATGTGCAAGTACAATCCCAAGTACATGTGGAAGGAGAGGCAGCGCAAGGAGAGGCTCAAGCAGAGGTGCATGGAGGGGCACAAGTGCCCACAATAGTTGTTCCTCCTGAAGTAGGGGCACATCAGGAAATCTACATTCAAGCCAAGGTATCATTTGAGGAAGCCACTCCTCCTGATCATTCATTGTCTTCCAGATCCCTAGCAAAGAAAAGATCAAGGATGGTGTCTACATCTTCTTCAAGCCCCCTTCCTTCTGATGATGTGGATGAAAATTGGGAACCACCACGGCCGTCTGAGAGTGAGGCACACCATGATCTGACGAAGGTAGCTAAGCGTAAAAGGAAGGTCCCTGAAAGTCTCATAGTTATGGAGTATGATGATGACGCTGAACAAGAAGTGGCGTATACTCCTGCTGATGAAGACTCTCACGACGACGACACAGTCATCATAGATGTCACTCCAGCCTCAGCGGGCATGCAGCAAACATACATGTTTACCCTATCTCGAAATGCTGCTGAGCGTGATGTTGGCGACGTGGCAATGGGACCACCACCAATGCAGTTAACTAGTACACCACCACCTACCGCTGGGACTTCTTTAGTGTTAGCCCAACAAGGGAAAACATAGCCATTTGTACCATTTGTAACATTCGAGTTAGTTGTAGTAAGCTTGGTACCAACTATGGTACCGGAGGCCAGAGAGGTCATCTTGAGAGACATCACACTGTCAAATGGCACCTAAAGGAGATCAAGGAAGCCCGAATTGCAAGTCAACAAATTGTATCCGTTGATGTTTCATCTGATGTTGACGAGGAGGAAGAAGCATCAAACATTTCTTCACTTACACCCAGTACCCCTGTCAGCAGCACACCCCCTGCAAGATATATGAGTCACACTAAAAGTGTGGGAGAGAGTGAGACACCAATGCGAAAAAGTTCATCATCACCGAGCGTATCTGGGTCGAAGAAGTCATCATCATCCCGTAAAATAGTCCAGCCCACCATTAGAAGCATATTGTTTTCAGATGCGCCATTTGAACGCAACCACACAACGGCGCGTCTATATAACACTAAGCTGGTTAAAATGCTAGCGCTGGACCTTCTCCCTTTTTCTTTTGTGAAAGGTGGGTTTTCTTGAATTAGTGGCAACGCTCTGCGCTAAATGGAGGTTCCTAGCAGATTCTATTTTGCCAGAGTTGCGGTTCCAGCACTACATGAAGATGTGCTGAAGGTGATTGGGGCAGCTTTGCAGAAGAGTGCTGTTCACACTATACATCTGACAACGAACATGAGGACCAGTTGCCAAGTAGTTGATTACATGTGCATCACTGCACACTGGGTCTCTTTTTCAGGGGTTAAAGCAAAGGTAACCACAGGTGTTGACACGGACAAAGTTAATAAAGCTGCTCGGAAACATGCAACACTAGCCATGTTTGCCATGGAGAAAAATCATACAGGAGAAAACATTTTGCATGCGTTTAACACAAAGGTCTTTCAATGGCTGTCCCCAAGAAAACGCATGATTGGTTATGTTTCCACGGATAATGGCACCAATGTAGTTAGGGCCATTGATAAGGGTAACTATTTCAGAGTGCCGTGTTTGGCCCACTGTATAAACCTGGTTGTTAATAAATTCTTGAGTGAAGAAAGTCCAGTGTGCGAGTTACTGACCACCTGCCGAAGAATGTGCACACATTTCAACCATTATTTTAAGGCCCGGAAGCAGCTGAGGTGCCTGCAACATGAACGTGAAGTGCCAGTGAAAGCACTCATCCAGGAGGTGGTAACACGTTGGAACTCAATCTTCTACGTGGTTGAGGTCTGTATGAGCAGTATGCGGTAGTCGATTAGTATTTCTTTAAACTGGGTACACCTATGATAGACCTGAGGATACAGGTGGAGCAATGGGAGCTAGTTAAAAGCCTGACAGACATGCTTCATCCTTTTGAGGTCTTCACGCATGCAGTCAGCATGGAGGACTGTAATTTGGGAAAAGCTATCCCATTGTTGCGCATACTAGAGCACCAACTGAAGGCGGTGTCTTCTACGTTTCAAAAAGATAGAAAGCAAGAAGCATTTGAGTTGGCGGGGTAGTTATTACAGCGCCTACTTTGCGATGAACGTCTTCAAAAGATCCACACAGAACAATATTACATTTCTGCTACTATTCAGGATCCACGGTACAAAAAGGCAGTGGCAGGCAGAGTATTCTTTCCTTTTGATGAAGCAGATGTTAGAAAGTACAAACATTGGCTAGCTGTGTCAGCCAGTCGGTTTGAAAGTGAACGGCAGGAAATTGAAGGAAAAGGCAGTACATCAGCATCAGCAGGCCATCGGGAGTCAAAATAATCCACTTCTGCATATGTGGCTGTGGCAGAAGTGAGTGATTTTCCCTCTCAGCCATTAACGACACCAGCAACAGTATCATCAGCACCAGACACAACAGTAACATTTTATGAAGAAGAGGATTGGCTAACTCAGCTTGGGTTTGGTTCTCAAAAGGTCCCAGAAAAAAGTAAGCAAAGTAGAGGAACCCTGGAGAACCTTGAGTCGATTGTGCAGGACTATCTGAATGACTCAACAGAGGTCTATGTTCATGATGACCCATTGGCGTATTGGCATGGGAAAAGAGATTTGTGGCCAGAGATCACCAACCTGGCCATAAATTACTTGTCTTGCCCACTCGCACGTGTGTCTTCTGAACATGCTTTCAGTGCTGCTGGTGGCATTGTAACTTCCAAAAGGACCCGCTTCTGGCCCAAAAATGTGGAGAGGTTAACAATGATCAAGATGAATTAGCACCACATACCACCAGATTACAAAATACGAGAATGCACGCAGGAAGAAGACGAGGAGGACACCAACTTAGATGAGGGAAGTTCTTCTCTGTTAACTGACCTACTCCTGTCTGAATTCGTAGAGTTTGTGGACGAGCTCTTCTTCCCCGACACCGAGCCCTGAAAATGAGTCAATGAATCACTAACTTTCTTTTTCGTCCTTATTCACTTTTATTCCTGTGTGTCTGTCTTTCTTTGTTTTGCAAAATCTATATAAAAAAACTTTAATCACCTAATCACAAAAACAAGCCCATCAGCAGAACTGTCTCCACTTATTTGCTTATTGATTTGAAGGTGCCGCAGTCTGCATTCCTCAGGTTCACAAGTTCACAAGAACATGCTCCTCTATCCTCCTCCTCCAGACTCCTATTTCCCTCAAAGCAGATGGCTGGATTATGCCCAATGAAGAAAGACTCTGCACTTGTGGAGGTGTTCTACTTCTTTGCGGGTGAGTTGATGGGTCTGGGGCATTGTTGTGAAGGTTTAATACCGGATAAAAGTGGTTTGGATAAAATCGGAGCAGAAAAAGTTTTAGCGCTTTTGATCACTTGCCTGTCTTTGGGGTGCTGTTTGGGGGGCTTTTAGGTTGTTGGGGGTGGGTTTTGGGGTCTGGGAGCACTGCTGGCACAGTCTAATGTTGATTGCATTTGTTTTTCAGGAAATCCATGGTGGAAAAGGGGAGTTAGGGACTATCTGCACAGCGTATTTGGACTGAATTGAAGATAGGCCATTTTTGCTTTTTGCCTGTTTGGGGGTGCTCTGCTTTTCTGCGGGTGTCTGCAGGGGTCTGGGGGAATAACTCGGAAGGTTTATGATCGGAATCAAGTGTTTTGAACCAAATCCATGGTGAAAAAGTTTTTGCGTTTTTGCTCACTTGCCTGTCTTTGAGGTGCTGTTTGCGGGGCTTCCAGGTTTTTGTGGGTGGATTTTGGGGTCTGGGAGCACTGCTGGCACAGTCTAATGTTGATTGCATTTGTTTTTCCGGAAATCCATGGTGGAAAAGGGGAGTTAGGGCCTAGCTGCACAGCGTATCTGAACTGAATTGAAGGTGGTGTTCCGATGCAGACCGGCCCAACACCGCAGGAGTGAAGAATGTCCCAATCCTCTACCCTCACCGTGACCCCCAACACCCGCAATCAAAACGGATAGTGGAGAACACGACACCGGGAGAAGGTGGGTAACAAAACAAGGGAACCCAAGGTCTTGGGGAACACAACTCATCTCCTCTGGCTACTTGGCAGCTGACAGCTTGACACAGACGAGAACGCTAAAATGAAAAAAGGGGACAAGATTAAACACACCCCTACTAAGGGAATCCAGTGCCAAGTACACACACGAACTACCGACCTCCCTGCTTACCCCAGATAGCAAACGGGCGTGGCTTGATACGAAACAGGAATTCTTCCACTGCAATCGTATTGGTTGTTTCTTGCGTAACCCCAGACCAACCACGCCCCCTCAGGAAACACTGAGAATGTCAAAGGGATGGAATTCACAATTCTTAAGACAAAAAGGGACAGGGGAAAAAAGGTATCAAGGGAATACGAAAGACACCCAAAAAAACCCTGGAATCTAAAAAAGAACACGGAGGTTGCACAAAAAACGGCCGTAATTCAGCTCCTTCGTGAAACCACCTAAACACATTGTACAACAAGATGGTTAGGATACAAAAAGGGGTAACAACGGGACATCAAAACTCAAAGGAAACGCAGCCGCGAATCCCAGAACATCACCGAAGATCAAAAACAGGTCCCCACAAAGGGTTCAGTAATGCCCAAGGGAATAGGAAAACAGGGGAACAGGGAAAAAAGGGGATCAAAACCCAGCGTTGGAAAAGACCGCTGGAACAAAGCTCGAGGGAAGAAGAACAAGGTAGAACCACAGGAACAGGAATCGCAAGGTAATAATAAAGAAACAGAGCACCTGTTTCCTGTTGGCAGCCCCCTTTTAAAGTGAGCCCTAGGGAGCGTCCATAAATTCGCATATGCACTTGGCCCTTTTTAAGAAAAACCGTTGAACGGGGAACTTGACAGAAGACACCAGGCCCCCTTGAACCCTAACAGGTAGGCCCATTTTTGCTTTTTTGTCTGTTTGGAGGTGTTCTGTTTTTTGCGGGTGGCTGCAGGGGTCTGGGGGCATAGCTCGGAAGGTTTCATATCTGAATCATGTGTTTTGGACCAAATCCATGGTGAAAAAGTTTTTGCGTTTTTGCTCACTTGCCTGTCTTTGGAGTGCTGTTTGGAGGGCTTCCAGGTTTTTGTTGGTGGGGTTTGGGATCTGGGAGTACTGCTGGCACAGTCTAATGTTGATTGCATTTGTTTTACAGGAAATCCATGGTGGAAAAGGGGAGTTAGGGCCTAGCTGCACAGCGTATTTGGACTGAATTGAAGGTAGGCCCATTTATGCTTTTTGCCTGTTTGGGGGTGTTCTGCTTTTCTGCGGGTGGCTGCAGGGGGTCTGGGGGCATAACTCGGAAGGTCTATGATCGGAATCAGGTTTTTGTGGGTGGATGTTGGGGTCTGGGAGCACTGCTGGCACAGTTTAATGTTGATTGCATTTGTTTTGTCAGGAAATCCATGGTGGAAAAGTGGAGTTGGGGCCTAGCTGCAAAGCGCATTTGGACTGAATTCCAGGTAGGCCCAAAGTTTTCTAAGTGTGGCTTTTCCCGGGTTTTGCCTTTTGCCTTGTTGGGGGTGTTAAACTTGTTTTCACCCGGGTTGACAGTTCTGGGGCCATTGCTGGGAAGGTCTAATACCCGAAAGAAAGTGTTTTGGAGACAATCCCTGGGGAAAAGGTTTTTGCATTTTCTGAGATTTCGCTCACTCCACCGTTTTCGGTGGGCTGTTTGTGGTGGTTCCTGGTGTTTGTGGGGGGGTTTGTGAGTCTTGGAGCAATGCTTTGTTTGGATACTTTTGCTTGCATGCAAGTGGTTTGAATACAATCCATGGTGGGTAAGGGGGGATTTGGGCCTACTTTACTTTCAAAGTACGTTTTGTCACCATTTTCTACTAGGCCTCATTTTTGGAGAACTGATTGGGAGTCTTTTACATTTTTGCGACTGGGTTTAGTAAGGGTCTGGGAGCACTGCTGGGAAGGTCTAATTTTGTTGTAAAACACAGTTTACAGTATACTTAGCTTGAGGGGAAAGACCCGCTAAATTAATTTGCCAAAACGTATTTATCTTTCAAAAGGAGACTCAGACAGACTACACACTTTCAAAAATATTGTACTGTCTATTAGGAAACTCAAAGTGTGACTTTTTGACTTTCCTAAATCCATTCAGTATCCATACCCAGGCGATGATACAAACTAGAATGTGTGTCAATTTCAAGGTCCTACCTAATACGACAATTTCTACTTTTCATACTGTTTCGCAATAGAGCTCTAATTGTTCCTAGCTAGGACCCTTTGTGCCCCCTAGGATTCCCTCTTTATTTTTGTCCTGAGTGCTTGAAATGTGAGGCACGCCTATCCGTTTATTCCTCTGAAATCAGAGAATATTCACAGTGCTATATTGTATAACCTTTCACATTCATAAAGTGGATGTTTGACTTTTGTTTCTTTATTTTAGGAATCAAGTCAAGTGTTGAAAATTACACACTCTTTTGAAAACTACACACATGGTTTAAGTACTTACCTGTTGTCTTGTATGTCCTGACAAATGCTCCATACACCCGGCTGGGCCAGAAAGAGCAGAAACATGTCGACCGTTCTTTAAAAGATATGAGGTGATCTAGTAACTTAATTGACCACAATATCCAATCAATTTTTTAATAACATTACCTTTCCTTTTTATATTAAAGTTCCCCTGAAGAGGCATTGTTTTTTACCTTTAAAAAGATTGTTTCTTGTTGTTTTTTCTGCACCTTCCCTCTGGGGGTGTCCCATATTCTCTAGACACTGCTACCCAGACCAGAGGTTGCCTCAGGATGAGGCTGCCATATAGCACGAAATTGGATACCTGATTACTATGCCATAACGCTGACAGTGGGCGGACAACAGATATACACCGCAATTTACATTACAGCGTTTATGAGGGTGTTCCATTATAACCAATGGTTATGAAGCTACAATTGTCTATTCTCCTTTCTGATTTAACTGATAAAAACTTTGTTCTAAATTTGAAAGTCTGCTTAACAGCATAGTAACTTAACTGTAGAACATATATACCACACCTGTGCAGAGAGCACACTCTGCAGTCTGCAATCTCAATAAGTAAGGAATATAAGAGCTTACCACTGCCTGCCACTACCGTGGCAACCCGCACAGCAGTTTCCTCTGGCACTTGCACCGCTTCCTCCCCAGAAGTGTCCTCCTGCACCTCCTCGCTGGCCCCAGCACCAGATGTTCCACCTACAAAGTACATTTAGGAATGTTAGATGTCATAGACATACAACACTCACTAGTATTTTGTCTAGGAATGAAGAAATGTGAATACAGAAACCAATCTAATAATTTGTGACTGTCTACTCCTAAGGAAAAAGTTTCCCTTTTTCCAGAGAAGGGTGTTGTCATGCTGCACTTTTTGGCACAACTGATTGCTTGCTTTTTAACACGCACCATTTTTCTCATAACAGACAGAAGCTTCACTTTTAAGGACAAGAGCAAGATCAGATCATCATCACTAGGACGTAGTGACCAACGATTCAGCACCAAAAAGAAAAATTTAAGTTCAAACCAGCTGAAGGCTCGGCTCACCCACAATAAATGTGTGAAATAAATCACTAAGTACTTTTCCATTTTTAATCAATCGTTTATGTTTTATGACAAGCTTGATTTTAATAAATGTTTTTACTTTTAAAATAGCTATAAAACTTAAATAGACTCTGTGGTTTTTGGTCAAGAGTAACTGAGCAAAAGGTTTTGCAATTTGCAAGCATGAGTCCGTGCCTCTGACACTTCTGGACTCTGACTCCGTACTCTTGTCCTGCGTTGGATAATCATCATTGGGGATCAATCATCGATGAATTCGGGAGCTAAATGACTCTGCCACACTATCTAGTCAGTAAGGAGATTAGGGGTTCTTCAAAGTCTGATATCACTGATGTATGTGGAAAGTCTACCTGCGCCTATTATAATTGATAAACAATGCACTATTTAGTGTCCATAGTTCTGTTTGTGCAGATTTGTCCCTGCAACAGTAGTAGTATGGATTGTCCTCCTATCCAAACCAAAAGTAAAGTAGTATCTTATTCTTTCTTGGTGGTCATTCACATTTTATTGTTGGTAATTGTCAAAGCATAAACATTTAAAAGACTTGAAAAGACATTATGGATAATCCCAGAGGACTGCACTCAGTGCATAGAGCTATTGCAGACTAGAATGGGAGTTTCGTTTAACACCTTTTACCAAATGTGCAATCTTAGTTAGCTACACAGACAGACTAATAAGAATAATCTAGTAATACCACAGGGAGTCATAGTAGAGGCAGGATAAGAATTTAGATACAGTCTACAAGAAGATCAAAGACGATTTAGAAATAATCGAATGAGGAACGCTAGGAAAAAATAGGTATTCTATATTAAAATTAAAATTTACCAGGGCCAGCAAAGGAGCCCTCGCCTGACCGATCCTGGGCTTGTACAGCAGCAGCAGCCGAGACCCCCTCCTCCTCTGTCCTCTTGCCCATGGGGGGAGCTGATATACAACATGAAAGAAAGAAAGACACGAAAACATGGATGATTGTTGTCAACCAAATGAAACATTTCAAAAGAACAATAACAAAATATTTTGGCAAAATAGCAAATAGACAACTATTCCACTGGATATATTAACCTATCTCATGTGGTCTACTACGATATTAGTACTGCTTGATTTGCGGACCGTCGACTTGGAAAGTTATGTAAATCACTAAACAAACTACTAAAAAGGTTCGCCTAGGACTGGCAGGCAGCAATCCGCAGCACGGAAAGTGACAGACAAACTCCATCGTGATTGCAGATCAGTGACAACACTAAAAAGTTTCCTACTACATTAACCAGTCATTAAAATACTCAAACTATGAATCCACCACCACTATTTCTTCTTATTGCCAGGTGTACAAAGGAAGGACTGGACTTGAGTCTGTAGGGGAAGATTTACAAGCCCCTTGCGGCTCTTTTACTCCATTGTTGTGTGACTTTTGTGACGCAGCGGCAGAACAAAAGAGGTGCCATGGTGCAGCGAATATTAACAATGTGACGCATATGGGAGATGCATCACGTTGTAAAGCCCTGAGCCATCAGGGGGCATTCCAGGGCAAGGGAGGACGTTCCTGCGCAGGAACGCATCCTAAAAGTTGCTGAGGGAAATCTACAAGATTTCAATCAGTCACTTTTAGGACAATGATGCGTCACTTAAACTCTGCGCCTGCTTGAAGCAGACGTACGGCTTGACGCAGCATTGGGGAGATAGGACACCCCAGAGCATTGCTGGAGCTGCGCCATCGTTGCGACGCAACTCCAGCAATGCACCGTCTTTACGGCACAGATGCGTAACGCTTCGCTGACGTTTTGGGCTCATGGTGCGCCGCATTGTAAATATGGCGCACCATGGGTGGTGGTTGCGTGGCGCACAATTACTGGCGCATCCCTGCTACTTTGCAGGGCTGCGCCGGTAATTGTAAATCTGCCCCTTAGTGTCTAGCATTACGCAGTTCTGTAAACTACACTCATACACTCATAATTTAAATAGGCCTTCCTGTCGTAATATGGCTTTACAATCCTGGGAGGGTTCTACATCAACCCGATTAAATTGTAATAGCGCGGTTCTACTATATGTAATTAAATGGCATGGGGTTGTGGCCCCTGGTCCTGGTTGGGCGCGGATGGGCGTAGATGGGCTCGCCTCTGGCGAGCCTTCGGCGTGACCGCTGCGCGTCATCGCTGCGCGCTGACATGTGACTGGTTAAAATAGACATCATACACTAGCCGCCTGACAGCTAGAACGTTGCCCCAAAATGGCGCCTAAACAACGTCCCCATTATCCTCAAGATAGCGGTGGCGAGAGACCCGCAAAACAGCGGTGAAGTCACAATTTATAGTGCAGGTAAGCGGGCATGCTCCTAAAAGTATACCGTGTATACCTTGAGACAAACAATATCCCACCAGTTAAAAATTCCTAAAAGCTTGAGAGCCTAAAAAATGCCTAGCAATACGCGCTGCGAGCAGATATGAAGCACTGCTGATTTAAAGTTGAATACTTCATTGCAAAGCCTTCTCTGCGTGGTTCAGTTCCAAAACAAGCACGGGACTTAATTACCAGTGCGACTGTCTTAAATAGACGTCATACACTATCCGCATGACAGCTAGAACGCTGCCCCAAAATGGCGCCTAAACAACGTCCCCACTATCCCCATGATGGCGGTGGCGGTGGCGAGAGACCCGCAAAACAGAGGTGAGGTCACAATTTATAGTGCAGGTAAGCGGGCATGCTCCTAAAAGTATACCGTGTATACCGTGAGACGAACAATATCCCACCAGTTAAAAATTCCTAAAAGCTTGAGAGCCTAAAAAATGCCTAGCAATACGCGCTGCGAGCAGATATGAAGCGCTGCTGATTTAAAGTTAAATACTTCACTGCGAAGCCTTCTCTGCGTGGTTCAGTTACAAAACAAGCACAGGACTTAATTACCAGTGCGACCATCTTAAATAGACGTCATACACTAGCCGCCTGACAGCTAGAACGCTGCCCCAAAATGGCGCCTAAACAACGTCCCCACTATCCCCAAGATGGCGGTGGCGGTGGCGAGAGACCCGCAAAACAGCGGTGAGGTCACAATTTATAGTGCAGGTAAGCGGGCATGCTCCTAAAAGTATACCGTGTATACCGTGAGACGAACAATATCCCACCAGTTAAAAATTCCTAAAAGCTTGAGAGCCTAAAAAATGCCTAGCAATATGCGCTGCGAGCAGATATGAAGCGCTGCTGATTTAAAGTTAAATACTTCACTGCTTTGTTTTGATCCGCAGACTCAATGCTGACTTCTCGGTGGAAGCGGCGGTGGGGTGGTAGGAGAAACTCAATGGTCTTCTCCCCCTTCAGTGGCAGCGGATTCCACCGAGAAGTCAGCATTGAGTCTGCGGATCAAAACAAAGGAGTCAACCTACTCTTAAAACGGGAAGAAACCATCGTGTTTCACTTCCACCCCACTGCTGCCCAAAGTGCAGCTAGCAATCAGCTCCAAGAGCCGGAAAGAGAAATCCTCTCCAACCAAGAACAATCATGCCATCACGACCTTGATCTTGGACTTGTGAAGGCATTCGCATTGCAATACAGGCTATGATTGTAAATTGTCCTGATGATGATCCCATTTTATTAAGAGCCCTTAGGGATCGAATCATCGATGCTTTGAACAGTGTTACATATGATCTAATGTGTATAATCAATTGTTGACACTGTTGGGTGTATTTTGCGAAATTATCTATTGAAATCGCAAGCCACGCCTTGGCTCTAAAAATCTTTTCTTCTTGCCTGAAAAACCTCTTTCCTTCCTTCTACCTTGCTTGACTCTATTGGTTTTCCAACCTTGCGGGATAGGTACAGGACTGTACCCTATCTTGTTGTTCATATTTTGACCCTCTCCAGGTCAATGTAATTCTATGTTATTCTTATTAAATTACTCCACGCCCGGCTGGGCGCCAAAAATATAGTACTGATTGTGGTCTATATTAGCATCTCTTATTACATCGTAACTCCCTAGGACCCCTGTTTCCTATAATAACGCAAGCAGATATGAAGTGCTGCTGATTTAAAGTTAAATACTTCACTGCGAAGCCTACTCTGCATGGTTCAGTTCCAAAACAAGCACGATTGGCTTCTAATACTACTAAAACTTGACAACATGATAGATTTTTGAACAGATATGTGTCAGCAAGGACATGAACTAACCAAATGCTTCTCTCACAATGGTTGCCCAAATGCACACAGACTCACAGTGTGATTCTAGACAAGCAACACAATTCCTTGGACTTTATCAAAACAGACTCACTAATCTGGAAAGGGTAAGGTGACTGCAAACAATCTACATTTTTCACTATTGCACTCTAGTGTGTATGTCTGACTCATTCTGTGAATGCATAAGCAATGACTGGCTTCTAGTACCACCAAAACTTGACGCCATAATAGATTTTTAGGCTGTTATGTGTCAGCAAAGATATGAAGTAACCAAATGCTTCTCTCAATGGTTACCCAAATGCACACAGACTCACAATGTGATTCTAGAGAAGCAACACTATTCCTTGGACTTACTAAAACAGACTCACAGGTCTGGAAGGGGTAAGGTGACTGCAAACAATCAACATATTTCACTACTGCACTCTAGTGTGAATGCCTGACTCAACTAGCCCACCAGGTACCTCCAGTAAGCGCCATGGAACTGCATTGCAGAGTATTGTAAAAAGGTGCATGGCCTCTGAACACCTCTCTGCAATGCGGCCCCCTGACACATACTGGAGGTACCTGGTGGGCTAGTTGGCCTCCAGGGACCACTTAACTTAAAACGCGCCACATGGCGTGTTTGCAGACATGTCACTTTAGGCCACGCCCCCTTCCATCACCACTGTGCAAACGCAACCCGTGGCATGCTTTAAGTTCGGGAATTAATTTTCTTTCAATACTGAGGGTCCCTGAGTTCCAAATAGCCCAACAGGTATCTCCAGTATGCGCCAGGGAGCTGCATTGCAGACAGGTGTTCAGAGGCCATGCCCTTATTTACACCTCTCTGTAACGTAGCTCTGTGGCACCTATTTGAGGTGCCTAGTGAGTAGTTTGACCCTAGGGACCCTCAGGATTCAAGGGGTGTTAGAACGGCCACAGGGCGTGTTTACACAGTGGTGAACGGAGGATAAGGGGCCTGAGGTGACAAGTAAAAACACACCTGTTGGGCATTTTAAGTTGAGGAAAAAATTCACTGTTAATCCTGAGGGACCCTGGTGGCCAACTATCCCATAAGGTGCTTCCAGCAAGCGCCACTGCGCTGCGTTGCAGAGAGGTGTGGCAGGCTGTGCCCCTTTCTACACCTCTCTGCAATGGCCCTACCTGGAGATACCTAGTGGGCTAATTTGCCCCTAAGAGCTCTGGGGATGCAAGGGGACTTAATCTCCCAAATGAAAACGGCCACAGAGCTTGTTTACGCAGTGGGGAAGGTGAGGTCTGAGGTGACGTGTGCAAACACTCCTAATTGTCCATTGTAAGTTTGGGAAATCATTCCTCTTCAATCCTGAGGACCCCTGGTGGCTCACTAGCCCACCAGGTGCTTCCAGTAAGCGCCACTGTGCTGCGTTGCAGAGAGGTGGTCCAGGCCGTGCCACTTTTTACACCTCTCTGCAATGCAGCTCTTTGGCTCTTACTGAAGGTACCTAGTGGGCTAATTGGATGCTAGGGACCCTCAGGATTCAAATGAACTTACTCTCCACATTAAAACGGCCGCAGGGCATGTTTACACAGTGGTGAAGGGAGAAGTTGGAGCTGAGGTGACGTGTGCAAACACCCCCTGTGGTAAGTTTTAAGTTGAGGAAAAAATACCCCTTTATCATGAGGGCTCCGGGGGGTCAACTAACCCACCTGGTGCTTCCAGTAAGCACCACTGCACTGCGTTGCAGAGAGGTGGTCTCGGCCGTGCCCCTTTTTACATCTCTCCACTACGCAGCTCTGTGGAGCTTACTGGAAGTTTCTAGTGGGCTAGCTGGACCCTAGAGACCCTTAGGATTGAAGGGGAATTATTTCCCCAACCTGAAACACGCCACAGGGCATGTTTGCACAGTGGTGAAGGGAGGGGATGGTGTAAGAAAGTGGCTCTATATATACTGGACAAAAGTAAAATCAGCCAAGCCACAAATTCTGATTTACTCTCCTGTTATCAGGAGAGACCTCAGTGTTGCATCTTTGAGCCCAGTACTGATCCTGAAAATTAATTCTAACTGTATTTACCAGTAACTTGAATTTTCTTCCATAGGATATAATTTCCTACTTTATACTAAAAAAGTTCCTAAGTGTCAATTTATAAAACTTACAAATATTCTCTAAAATCAGCCAAACTAGGAATTCCGATTTACTCACCTGTTTTCAGGAGAGACCTCAGTGCTGCATCTTTGAGCCCAGTACTGATCCTGAAAAGTAATTCTAACCATAATTAGCAGTAATTTGAATTTCCTTCCACAGGATATCATTTTCTGCTTTATACTGAAAAAGTTCCTAAGTGTCGATTTTTGAAACTTACAAATACTCTCTAAAAATCGTGCTAACGATAAAACCTGTGCTGAACCTAGAAGTGCAGCACTGGATTAAAAAAGTAACATGAAAAGACTTTACCTGCAAATTGAATTTCCTTCTATAGGATAACATTGGTTATTCCAACTGAAAAAGTTTCTAAGTGTCAACTTTTAAAATACAATAATATTCCTTAAAATCAGTACTGTAACCAAAACGCTTTTACTTAACTGTTTACAGCTCATGTCCCGGGACTGAATCTAGCATCCAGTCCTTTGGTTAGAAAAGTAATATGCATTTAACTAGAAATTCCTATGGAGCTCAATGTTGCATTGTGTTTGAAATTGTGTTGCCTATTGCAAAAAACTGTAACTATTGCATTCAAAAGTCTATTGCCTATTTGAAAAGTATTTTACTAAAGTAACTCATCCTGAGAAAGTATATTTTGATACCTTGTTTCTTCTAAAATAGAACAACTATGTCTTTTGATACAAAATAATTGGCCTAGAGTTCAGTAATTGAGTGTGTGAGACCATTTTCTGACTGAGCGTGTACAACAAATGCGTTATACTGTCCTCTGATACTGCCTTACTGCTCAACTAAGCTACCACTTTTGAGAGTAAGGTTATATCTAACTTTAACCTATGCCAAACCTCTGGGGACTGGGGACTCTATACACACTGTACCTTACTTTGATCCAGTATATATGGAGCGACTTTCCTACACCATCCCATCCCTTCATCACTGTGTAAATGCCCCCAGTGACCCTCAGGATTGAAGGGGAATTATTTCCCCAACTTAAAATGCACCACAAGGCGTGTTTTCCCACATCACCTCGGGCCCCATCCCCTCCCTCCACCACTTTGGAAATTCGCCCTCTGGCCATTTTAATTTGGAAGATTAAGTCCACATGAATCCTGAGGGTCCCTTGGGTCCAACTAGCAAACTAGCCCACTAGGTACCTCCAGTAAGTGCAACAGAGCTGTGTTGCAGAGAGGTGTAAAAAAGGCATGGCATGGGCCAACTCTCTCAAACACAGTAGAGTGTGCTTACTGGAAGAACCTGTGTAAGTATTCATGCAGTGAGCCAGGCCTTGGCAAATGTACTGCTTCAAACGCCTATCCACTATGCATGGAGTCCTCTATCCACCTACACACTTGTCATTTATGCCTTTGATTCCCTATTAAGTATTCATACACTTACAGCAAACACCCTGTCACTCCCCTTGCACTCCTCTAGTGGCCCATTCAACATCATGTACTAATCCATTCACTGCACCAAAACCCAAACACCTATAAATTCACCCGGGCAATCTACTTGCAGTACTCTAATCATTCAATCAGTACCCAAGTACTCATGCACTGATCCAGGCCTTAGCACATGTACTGCTGCAAACCCCTATCCACTATGCATGCAGTCCCCTAACTAGCCAACATACTTATAGTTCTGTACTTATATATTCAACAAAATAAACAATATTTCAGTTTCAATATTTTGGAAAACATTTTTATTTCCATTTACATTAAAAATAAATAATTTAAAAAATAAAATATGTAGAAATAAACAGTTAGGAAAATGTAGAAAATCAGTATAAAAAATACATATAACTATTATTACATTTGAAAATGATAATTTAAAAAACCTTCGAAATTCACTGAACAAAACATAGGTTTCAGACATGTTATAGTTAGGATTTAGCATTTAAAAATCCTTACAAGTTCACTGAAAAGAACATAGGTTTCAGGGCTGTTATAGTTAGCTGGACATTTCACTCATGCAATACCATTGAAATTCCTCAGTTAGAGTTAGTTCTGCGAACTATAACTTGCGCACCCGCAATCCACTGCTGATGATGTCACATATTATAAATATTCATGACATGGTCAGTGACATCACTTATGACATCACTGATGACATCATCCACATGCCAATCAGATACACCTCATCATACACTATCACCACAAAAGTGCCTCTGATCATGAAGACGCCACTCCGTGAGCAAACAGGTAACAACCTTCTTAAATTAGGAACTGCACAATGCGTCTGCTACCAAACAAAGTCCCGACGCGTTTCGAAGCACTTGCTTCTTCCTCATGGGACGGCATTGTGTTTAGGACCAGAAACACTGCACCCATATTTGTCAAAAACGCTTGCTCTCCCAGGTGAGTAGCATGCTGGTAGATGCAGTTTGCTTTTTCCCCTTTGGTGGAGTCCGTGCCTCAAAACTACAATTACATGCCATTGTACATTTTTTTTAACAGCCCTCCAGTGGGCTACAGGCATATTGTCTAGTTCCGATCCACAGGTCACTCACGCTGCAATTCGGTTATTTGATGACAATCCCAGCAGCCCCGCTACCATATTTCCAGCGGGCGGTGCATCTTCTGCGGTTGAGGCTAACCGCGTCAACATCATCACAAAAGTGCCTCTGATCATGAAGACGCCACTCCGTGAGCAAACAGGTAACAACCTTCTTTAATTAGGAACTGCACAATGCGTCTGCTACCAAACAAAGTCCTGATGCGTTTTGAAGCACTTGCTTCTTCCTCATGGGACGGCATCGTGTTTAGGACTGGAAACACTGCACCCATATTTGTCCAAAACGCATGCTCTCACAGGGTAGTAGCATGCTGGTAGATGCAGTTTGCTATTTTCCTTTGGTGGAGTCTGTGCCTCAAAACTACAATTGCATGCCATTGTACATTTATTTAACAGCCCTCCAGTGGGCTACAGGCATATTGTCTAGTTCCGATCCACAGGTCACTCACGCTGCAATTCGGTCGTTTGGTGACAATCCCAGCAGCCCCGCTACCACATTTCCAGCGGGCGGTGCATCTTCCGCGGTTGAGTCTAACCGCGTCAAAATCACCACAAAAGTGCCTCTGATCATGAAGACGCCATTCCGTGAGCAAACTGGTAACAACCTTCTTTAATTAGGAACTGCACAATGCGGTTATCCTCAACCGCAGAAGATGCACCACCCGCTGGAAATGTAGTAGCGGGGCTGCTGGCATTGTCATCAAACAACCAAATTGCAGCGTGAGTGACCTGTGGATCGGAACTAGACAATATGCCTGTAGCCCACTGGAGGGCTGTTAAATAAATGTACAAAGGCAATTTAATTGTAGTTCTTTGCCACAGCACCACAGACTTATCTCTGTAAATGGCAGTGTCCCAGGGAGGCTCCCCTGGACACTGCAGGAGCCAGCCCTGGGGGTTGGTGGTCCCCAGGGCCTGTAAAAGGCTCCAGTAGGGGTGCCACGTGGTCAGTAATGTCATTTGAGATGTCATCAGTGATGTCATCAGTGATATTACTGACCATGTCATGAATAATGTAATATGTAACATCATCACCAGTGGATTGCGTGCGTGAGATTTACAGAGTTAGTACAACTAACTATAATGGAGGAATTTCAATGGTTTTCTATGAGTGAAATGTCCAACTAATTATAACACATCTGAAACCTATGTTTTTTCGAAGTTTTGTTTAAATGATAACTCCTAACTATAACCTGCCTGAAACCTACGTTTTTTCAGTGAATTTTGAAAGTTTTTAAAAAGATTATTCCTTAGTATAGCCTGAAGCCTGTAGTTTTTTTGGTGAATTTCAAAGGTTTTTTAAATGACAATTCCTATTTATAATGTTGACTACTTTCCCATATTTTCAACAAGAAACCAAATCTGCAATGCTACCTTAAAAAACAGGCATTAGTTCCACTTACCACTAACAAATTAACATCAACATGTAACTAACGTAAGGACATTGACTATGTACTGCGTAAATTACATCCAACTCACACCCATATTTAAAGAGCAATATTAGATAGACGTTCAAATTATATACTTCAGACACCAATCAAAATCACAATCGCCAGCGCCACCACCACTACAACCACCCCTCCCTGCAAAGCCCCCCTCCTCAGGCCACTTCAAGGCCCCGGGAACCCATCCTCCAGGGCCGGCCTTTTTTCCCCATTTTCTTTTTTGTTAATGGGAAATGGGCTGCATGACCCCCCTTCCGGGCCACTGGTAGCCCCTCCAGGGACCCCATCTCCTGGGGCTGGCCTCCTTGTTGGGTACCATGGGGGGATCCCCAATCCCCCCATGGTCCTGCCGGCTCCCCGCCTCCTGAGGGAGCCGGCATTGCTTTTCCATTTGGGAAGCAGCTAACATGCTGCTCCCCATATGGAAAAGCAATCTGCTTTGCTTCATTGAAGCGAGCGTGGGTTTCCCTGCTCTCGCTTCAATGAAGCTAAGCAGTTTGCAATGGCAGGGTAGAAGCCGTGAGGCTCCCGCCCTGCCATTGCAAATGGCAGTGTCCCAGGGAGGCACCCCGGGGCACTGCAGGAGCCAGCCCTGGGGGTTGGTGGTCCCCAGGGCCTGTAAAAGGCTCCAGTAGGGGTGCCACGCGGTCAGTAATGTCATTTGAGATGTCATCAGTGATGTCATCAGTGATATTACTGACCATGTCATGAATAATGTAATATGTAACATCATCACCTGTGAATTGCGTGCGTGAGATTTACAGAGTTAGTACAACTAACTATAATGGAGGAATTTCAATGGTTGTGTATGAGTGAAATGTCCAACTAATTCTAAAACATCTGAAACCTATGTTTTTTTCAATGAATTTCTAAGTGTCGTTTAAATGATAACTCCTAACTATAACCTGCCTGAAACCTATGTGTTTTTCAGTGAATTTTGAAGGTTTTTAAAAAGATTATTTCTTAGTATAGCCTGAAACCTATAGTTTTTTCAGTGAACTTCAAAGGTTTTTTAAATGACAATTCCTATTTATAATGTTGACCACTTTCCCATATTTTCAACAAGAAACCAAATCTGCAATGCTACCTTAAAAAACAGGCATTAGCTCCACTTACCACTAACAAATTAACATCAACATGTAACTAACGTAAGGACATTGACTATGTACTGCATGAATTACATCCAACTCACACCCATATTTAAAGAGCAATATTAGATAGACGTTCTAATTATGCACTTCAGACACCAATCAAAATCACAATAGTCAGCGCCACCACCACTACAACCACCCCTCCCTGCTACAACTTCACAGGCAGCGCAAAACAGGACAACAAACCTTCCCAAAATAATATATCCCCTCAACAGCACACTAGCTCAATGTTCAGAGATGTGGCAACGAAGTATGTATAAGGGAAAGGATTTACACATCAACAATAATGTACACAACAGCAAGACTACCAGTGAAATTCTATACACAATTCTTTATACAAACCAAAAACTTTTCCCTGTGTAGATATACCATTGACACGTGTAGTGTACTGCATAGTGGACGCAACCATATTACCTCAGACGCTGGGGAATATTTCGGTCATGTAGCTGTGTTCCCCCCACATTTGAAGCAGAAGTGGAGTGGGCTGGCCCAATGTATGCAACGTCAGCGTAAGACTATAAATATTTAGGCTACGCTTTGGGCGTGGTTTGCTTCTGCAAAGACAAGAGAGCCTCGTCCTGTTTGGCTTTGGGGTCGCTGCTATTTTGTTGATTGTTGTTGCCTCCCAGCACCGCCTCTCCACCCCGTTCCCGCCTCCCTGCTGACACCCCCCTCACCCCACCCCCCTCCATCCTCCATTTATGACGAATGGACCTACGCGCAGCGTCCACACGCTGCGACCGCACCGAAGGTGCGCCAAAGGTAAGCCCGTCTGCGCCCGTCCGCACCTGGACCGCGCCCAGCGCCAGACCCCCTGGTCCCCATCCCACCCACCCCACCCCCATTACATATGACGCCTCCACCCTCTTAGCCCTAAACCCCGGTCGACACCCCAACTGCGCCCAAGTGCTCCTGGACACACACATGGACCCTTCACATGCAACTCCTGCAAGTACGACGGCACCATGACCAACTCCTCATCCACTAACACCAAACAGAGATCTGACACCAACCACCTAAAATGCATCCTGCTCAACACCTGCTCGGTCCACAGGCACGCCATTGACCTTTGGAATCTACTAGACACCATCTCTCCGGACGTCGCCTTCCTAACAGAAACATGGATAAATGCCTCCTCAGCCCCAGACCTCACCATTGCCATCCCGGTGGGCTACAAGATCATCCGTAAGGACCGCACCAAGCAAACAGGAGGAGGCATCGCCATCATCCATAAGAATTCCATCCGCATATCAACCAGCTCAGACGTCAACCTCGCTAGCGCCGAGCACCTTCACTTCCAGATCCACACCAACCCCAAGACCACACTCAGAGGCACCCTCCTCTACAGGCCACCTGGACCCCGAGCACAATTCATTGAAGACATCACTGACTTCATCACTCCACACGCCCTCTCCTCCGAGGACTACATTCTACTGGGAGACCTCAATTTTCACCTGGAAAAGAGCAACGACAACAACGCCACCACCCTTCTGGACAATCTCGCCAACCTTGGACTCAAACAACTTGTTAATACCCCCACTCACCTCTCAGGTCACACACTCGACCCTATCTTCACCTCCAGTAAACATATCTCCTTCAGTCACACCACAGTTCTCCATTGGACGGACCACAGCTGCGTTCACTTTAGCTACAAAAAGAACACAACCCACAACCATCCTCAACCCACTCTAAGAAGAAACTGGAACAAAATCACCCTCGACCAGATCTCCTCATCGATTCTTCAAAACCCCCCTGCCCACTCTTCGAACCCCAACCAAGCAGCCATCAACCTCACTCAATGGCTAACCAACAGTGCCGACATCCTAGCTCCGTTGAAAAAACGTCACATCAAACTAGGCAGCAAAAACGCCTCCTGGTTCAACCATGATCTTAAGAAATCCAAGAAACTCTGTCGCTCCCTTGAGAAGGCCTGGAAAAAAGACCCAAACACCAGCACCAGGGACGCCTTCAAAAACGCCACCCGCATACACCACCAACTGATCCGGACCGCTAGGAAAGCCGCATTTAAAGATCGACTAGACAACAATGCCCACAACAGCAAGGAACTATTCAACATCCTCAAAGAGTTTACCAACCCCACTGCCAACTCCAACGACATCACTCCCTCTCAAACCCTCTGCGACTCCCTAGCTTCGTTCTTCCACGACAAAATCGCAGACATCCACAACAGCTTCGACAAATAACCCGAAGACCAACCCACACTACCTTCTGCTGTACCTTCACCCCACTTGAACATCCTTAATGACTGGAACCCTATCTCCACTGAGGACACCATCCGCCTGATGAACTCCATCCACTCAGGATCCCCCACAGACCCATGCCCTCACCACATCTTCAACAAAGCTGACTCCATCATAGCACCACACCTCCAAGACGTCATCAACTGCTCCCTCAACTCCGCCACCTTCCCGGAAAGCTGGAAACACGCCGAACTCAGCGCCCTTCTGAAAAAAATCACAGCTGACCCCCCCGAACTCAAAAACTACCGCCCCATCTCGCTTCTTCCATTCCCGGCCAAAGTTATTGAGAAAGCCGTCAACAACCAGCTCGCCGCCTTCCTCAAAACCAACAAATCCCTCGACTCCTCACAGTCCGGCTTCCGAGCCAAACACAGCACTGAGACCGCACTCATCACTGCAACAGACGACATTCGAACTCTACTGGACAATGGAGACACAGTCGCCCTCATCCTCCTCGACTTATCCGCAGCCTTCGACACAGTCTGTCACAACACCCTGTTACAACGCCTCAGAAACATCGGAATCCAAGGAAAAGCACTGGAATGGATCACCTCGTTCCTTGCCGGAAGGACTCAAAGAGTCCGCCTCCCACCATTCAAGTCGGAGGCTACTGAAGTCATCTGCGGCGTGCCACAAGGATCTTCACTCAGTCCCACCCTCTTCAACGTATACATGAGCCCCCTTGCGGCCATTGCACGCCAACACAACCTCAACATCATCTCCTATGCTGATGACACCCAACTGATCCTCTCACTCACCAAAGACCCTAACACCGCCAAAACCAATCTACATGAAGGAATGAAAGATGTAGCCGAGTGGATGAAGCACAGCCGTCTGAAACTGAATTCAGACAAAACAGAAGTCCTTATCTTAGGTACCTCCCCCTCCGCCTGGGATGACTCTTGGTGGCCAGAGGCCCTTGGAAAAGCACCCATCCCGAAGGACCACGCACGGAACTTGGGCGTCATTCTGGTCTCCTCACTCTCGATGACCAAACAAGTCAACGCCGTTTCATCGTCTTGCTTCCACATTCTCCGCATGCTCAAAAAAACATTTCACTGGATCCCCACCGAAACTAGAAAAACGGTCACCTACGCACTGGTTACAAGCCGCCTGGACTACGGAAACACCCTATACGCCGGTACCACTGCAAAACTTCAGAAAATACTCCAGCGCATCCAGAACGCATCAGCCAGACTCATACTAGACATCCCGCGTAATGACCACATTTCTGATCACCTGAAAGACCTCCACTGGCTCCCCGCCAATAAGAGGATAACATTCCGCCTCCTAACTCACGCACACAAAGCACTTTACGAACTTGGACCTGAATGCCTCAACACACGACTTTCCTTCTACACCGCCCCCGCCAGCTACGCTCTTCCAATCTAGCCCTTGCTGCTGTACCTCGCATCAACAAAACCACCATGGGAGGAAGATCCGTCTCCTATCTGGCGGCTAAAACCTGGAACTCACTTCCCATTCACCTTCGCCTCACTCAGAACCACCTAGCATTCAGAAAGCAACTTAAAACCTGGATATTCAACAAGTAATTCCCCACCCTTCCTCAAGCGCCTTGAGACCCTCTGGGTATGTAGCGCGCTATATAAATTTCATTGACTTGATTATATAAATTTCATTGACTTGTATTGACTACTGCATTCGATCTCCACTGCGGAAAGCAGGGTTCAGTACTTGAATTCATCTTTGGATCCACACTAAGGACAGCATTGAAGTTAGCCTTGATTATGTAAGGCAGAGACAATTGTACTCTATGTCCTCAGACTTTGTTAAAATAAGTCACAAAAATTCTTCGTCGATATCTGTGGTCACTACTGCCTTCGATCTACAGTGCAGTCAGTAGAGTTTATAACTTGATACCAGTTTCGGATAAGAACTCTATTTGATTTTAATATTTATCAGTAGCCATAGTATGTGGCCGAAATCCCAACAGTAGTGTTCTACCAACAATTGGATCTTCATAAAGGATCCCAGGCCTATTTGGCAGTAGTGACCAAACGATCTCACCATTTCGTCTTTACCCACCTCAGATTTGAGATTGTTCACCATCTTGTAGCTTTTCCCACCATGAAAAATAGATCTGATCTGAAATGCCCATGTGACAATACATCCAAACAAAGTTGCTGCCATTTTTTACTGTTTTGTAAATTTTATACCTTTTTTAAGGAACTATTATATAAAACCTATCTTTTTAAAATGTAAAGCTCAATCCACTATCAATGCTATGAAGTTACTTTGTTCCTTGGAAAGCCCGGACATTTGCTATCATGTTGCAATATATATATTACAATATATAGCTGTCAGAAAAGCAATAATATTATGAATTATTTTGCATTAATTATTATAGTATTTTAGGAATGTAACCCCTTATTGCACTATAGACAGAGCCTGTTATATATGGAGTATGTACTAGATATTGTGTTTTAATTTTATTTTATGAACTATTACTGCTGGCACAGGACACTTTATTGCATATTTGCACAGTTTTGCTGAGAACATTTGTTACTGGATGCAGTTCGAACTAAACATGTTATTGTTATACTAGAGTTGATTAAATGTGACATATAACATCATGTACTATTGATTATATAAGGCATCTCCACTGCGTAAATTTACACAGACTATGTTGTAGAGCATAAGTCATTTTAAAAGTTATATATGATATTTCTGAAGGAGGAGATGAAATACTTATGATGTTGCTGTTTTTTTTTGTCTGCTTATATGGTTGTGCCAAGCAAACCAAATAAAGCTTTTGAACTGAACTGAACTGATATTTACATGTATTTGTGTGTAGAATGAGAGGGGAAAGTTTGCCATTTTTTGGTTTTACTAAGAGCAGTGCTGTACTTTTATTGTGTGCATAAGAAAATCTGTTGTGTGATTCAGATACTTCAACATTTACAAATCAATTTGAAAGGTGAGGTTTTGTTCCAGAGAGATGGAGCCAAAAAGGAGAAAGTGCGACCTCCATTTCTGGCCGTTTGTATTCTCAAAGGAGTGAGTAATGACTCAGTGCTTGATCTCAGCTGCCTTCCTGGCATGTACCATGTGAGTTTCACGGTCCAATATTTTGGGCCCCTTCCATACATATGTTGGTGTACCATACATAATGTTTTGAACATGATCCGTTTTTTCACAGGAAGCCAGTGTAAGGTTTTTAGGCACAGCACAGAGGGGGATCTACGAGGCAGGTCCAGGACGAGGCATGCTGCCGTATTCTGCAGAACCTGCATCTTCCTGATGTGACATTCATTTGTGGTGAGTAACAGTGAATTGCCATAGTCAAGTCTGTTTATAATAAGGCCTTGTACTAAGGGCTTACAGGCTTCAGCTGGTATCCACTTATCTACACCACATACATTCACAGTACAAGTTTCTATTTGAAACCAAAAACCAAAAATTATGTTGCATATTTTAACTATACCTCTATAGACACTTATAAAAACTACTCTCATCACTAATACTTAACTCAACATATACATTTCCAATTTGAATTCAACAACTAAAATTATGCACTATAATACCAATGTACTTGTGCACACATTAAAACAATCAATCATAATCAGCAATCCCTATTGCAAAACACACATAATAGTATACAAACTATATATTAATCCACATTTAAGCACATTACCAAAACTGTAATAAATATTTCTTCATTAGGAAATATATCAGTAACTCCAAATTTGATGAATTATATTTCATAATTAGAAACAAAGGCACCATACAGAACACCTCACAAATTAATAACTCACCTTTCAAATTGATTTGTAAATGTTGAAGTATCTGAATCACACACCAGATTTTCTTATGCACACAATGATTAAACAGCACTGCTCTCTCTAGAGCAAATTGCCTCTCAGCCTGCGCACAACCTCCGATCACACTAGTTTCCGAAAGAAGCTTAAGACCTGGCTTTTCTGCTAATCTCGCTACCTACCCTTTTGGTCAGAATCGTCTGCATGCGCCATGAGACTCTTTTGGACGTGATATGTGCGCAATACAAATATCCTGACTTGACTTGACTTGACTAGATAGACTTCTGTATAGACATACTCATTTATGTTTTTCAGTTATATGGTGAGAGTAGAGAAATGTGAAAAGTTTCTGATTTGTGTTTTGGTACATGTTACATAAAAAGGTAGTTGTAGAAAGGTAATGTAGCAGTAGAGATTTGTGCAGTAGTTTTATTCCATAAATAGTCTGTTTGCTGAGCAGTCATTGCCTTGTTAGTAGTGAAACCTTCCTCCAATCACCCATTGAGCACCATATGCTAATTCATTCAGTGTAGTAATATCTATGTACCTAAAAGTATCTATGCACTGCATTTGTGTACAGTCAAATGTGCACAATGTATGCACTCCCCTAACTTCTTGCAGACTTGCAAAACTCCAGGGAATAGTCATGCTTGCCTGGAATCACACTGTGATTCTGTGTCTACTCCTAAAATCATTCTGTTAGAAGCATGTCCTTATTTAATCTCTCTGCTGACACATAAGTGCTTATATGTTGTCAAGTAGCAGCAGTCTGGGAACTCAAGGGCATATAACCAAGGGCCTTATCGCCGCTTTAGCAGGAATTTTTCCCGCTAAAGAGGCGATAATTTTATCGCCCTATTACCTAGCTGTCGCTAACACCAGTTAGCGATAGCTAATAGGCGATAGCGGGCATTTAGGGGCCCACTATGCATGTCAGCGATAATTATCGCTAATGACATGCAACGTGGGCGTGCCAAGATGTTAGCGACTGGAAACAGTTGCTAACATCGCTATCATCTATTACCAACTTTTGTCCAAAAGCTAACGCCTGCCCAGAGCAGTTAGCCATGTTATCCAATGGAAGGTGGATAACATGGCTAAGAGCATTGTCACGATAATGCATGAATATAGCATGATTTTACAGCAATATTCATGCATTTCCCACGATTTTTACCGCTTTTGAGATAAACCTTAATAATATCAAGGTATCTCAGCCGTAAAAATCTTCGGAGCGCGGCGATATTTTAATACCCGCTAACCAAGCTTAGCGATATTTATCGCTATAGCTTGGTAATATGCCCCACAGTTCCTGTCTATGTACTTGGAGAATGAGTCAGTATTCAGAGTCCCCTACCCCCATGCAGACTACTGAGTCAGTCATGCATGCTTGTATGGAATCACACTGTGAGTGTGTGTCCACTCCTACAATCACTCTGACAGAATCATGACCCTATTTAATCATTCTGCTGAAACTTAAGTGCTTATAAAGTTATCTTGCTGTCAAATACTAGCAGTCTGAGATCCCAGTGACTATCTATACACTTGGAGAATGAGTCAGCCATTCAGACAAGAAGTGGTACAGTCAAATGTGCACAATGTATGCTGTTCCCTAACCCCTTGTAGACTTTTGAGACAGTCGTGCACTATTCCATTGAATAGTCATGCTTGTCTAGAATCACACTGTGAGTCTGTGTCCACTCAGCAATCATTCTGACAGAAGAATGACCTTATTTTATCACTCTGCTGAAATGTAAGCTCTTATAACATTGTCTTGCTGTCAACTACTAGCAGTCTGAGAACCCAGTCACTTTTTATTCACTTGGAGAATGAGTCAGGCATTCAGACAAGCAGTGGTACAGTCAAATGTGCACAATGTATGCTGTTCCCTAACCCCTTGCAGACTACTGAGTCAGTACTGCAAAACTCTAGGAAATAGTCATGCTTGTCTGGAATCACAGTATGAGTCTGTGTCCCCTCCTACATTCATCCTGACAGAAGCATTTCCCTATTTAATCTCTCTGCTCACGCATAAGTGCTTATAAACGTTTACTGTTGTGAACTACTAGCAGTCTGAGAACTCAGTCACTGTTTATGCACTTGGAGAATGAGTCAGGCATTCAGACAAGCAGTGGTACAGTCGTGGCACAACGTGTGCGGTTCCCTAACCCCTTGCAGACTATTGAGACAGTAATACAAAAGTCCAGGGAATAGTCATGCTTGCCTAGAATCACACTGATCTAGGCCCACTCTTACAATCATTCTGACAGAAGAATGACCTTATTTAATCACTCGATTTAGAAAAGGGGGTGGTGATGAACAGAGTGTCTGAGTTAAACAGACCACTCTTAACCAGTCCAAAGATCAGGGCTTGATCCATCACCGGTATTTATCTCACTGCCCCATCCCAGCTCAGAACCTGGCTATATGCAAATCAGTCTGTCCCTGGCCCAGTGCATCATGGGAACAGGGCAGACTAAACTACCAAGCCAATTCTTCACCAGAAAGGAGAAAAGCTACCAGGGACCGGTTTCTGGCATTTCAGCCTTCTTCGGCCCGGCTTGCAAGAATCCTGATGGAGCAGTGAGAAAGGGACTCATGTCTGAGTATACCCTGCCACACCTATAGTGGCCAAAAACGATTTAGAAAAGGGGGTGGTGATGAACAGAGTGTCTGAGTTAAACAGACCACTCTTACCCAGTCCAAAGATCAGGGCTTGATCCATCACCGTTATTTATCTCACTGCCCCATCCCAGCTCAGAACCTGGCTATATGCAAATCAGTCTGTCCCTGGCCCAGTGATTCATGGGAACAGGGCAGACTAAACTACCAAGCCAATTCTTCACCAGAAAGGAGACAAGCTACCAGGGACCGGTTTCTGGACTTTCAGCCTTCTTCGGCCCGGCTTGCTTGAATCCTGATGGAGCAGTGAGAAAGGGACTCATGTCTGAGTATACCCTGCCACACCTATAGTGGCCAAAAACGATTTAGAAAAGGGGGTGGTGATGAACAGAGTGTCTGAGTTAAACAGACCACTCTTACCCAGTCCAAAGATCAGGGCTTGATCCAGCACCGTTATTTATCTCACTGCCCCATCCCAGCTCAGAACCTGGCTATATGCAAATCAGTCTGTCCCTGGCCCAGTGCATCATGGGAACAGGGCAGACTAAACTACCAAGCCAATTCTTCACCAGAAAGGAGACAAGCTACCAGGGACCGGTTTCTGGCATTTCAGCCTTCTTCGGCCCGGCTTGCTTGAATCTTGATGGAGCAGTGAGAAAGGGACTCATGTCTGAGTATACCCTGCCACACCTATAGTGGCCAAAAACGATTTAGAAAAGGGGGTGGTGATGAACAGAGTGTCTGAGTTAAACAGACCACTCTTACCCAGTCCAAAGATCAGGGCTTGATCCATCACCGTTATTTATCTCACTGCCCCATCCCAGCTCAGAACCTGGCTATATGCAAATCAGTCTGTCCCTGGCCCAGTGCATCATGGGAACAGGGCAGACTAAACTACCAAGCCAATTCTTCAAAAGAAAGGAGACAAGCTACCAGGGACCGGTTTCTGGCATTTCAGCTTTCTTCGGCCCGGCTTGCTTGAATCCTGATGGAGCAGTGAGAAAGGGACTCATGTCTGAGTATACTCTGCCACACCTATAGTGGCCAAAAATGATTTAGAAAAGGGGGTGGTGATGAACAGAGTGTCTGAGTTAAACAGACCACTCTTACCCAGTCCAAAGATCAGGGCTTGATCCATCACCGTTATTTATCTCACTGCCCCATCCCAGCTCAGAACCTGGCTATATGCAAATCAGTCTGTCCCTGGCCCAGTGCATCATGGGAACAGGGCAGACTAAACTACCAAGCCAATTCTTCAAAAGAAAGGAGACAAGCTACCAGGGACCGGTTTCTGGCATTTCAGCCTTCTTCGGCCCGGCTTGCTTGAATCCTGATGGAGCAGTGAGAAAGGGACTCATGTCTGAGTATACCCTGCCACACCTATAGTGGCCAAAAACGATTTAGAAAAGGGGGTGGTGATGAACAGAGTGTCTGAGTTAAACAAACCACTCTTACCCAGTCCAAAGATCAGGGCTTGATCCATCACCGTTATTTATCTCACTGCCCCATCCCAGCTCAGAACCTGGCTATATGCAAATCAGTCTGTCCCTGGCCCAGTGCATCATGGGAACAGGGCAGACTAAACTACCAAGCCAATTCTTCAAAAGAAAGGAGACAAGCTACCAGGGACCGGTTTCTGGCATTTCAGCCTTCTTCGGCCCGGCTTGCTTGAATCCTGATGGAGCAGTGAGAAAGGGACTCATGTCTGAGTATACTCTGCCACACCTATAGTGGCCAAAAACGATTTAGAAAAGGGGGTGGTGATGAACAGAGTATCTGAGTTAAACAGACCACTCTTACCCAGTCCAAAGATCAGGGCTTGATCCATCACCGTTATTTATCTCACTGCCCCATCCCAGCTCAGAACCTGGCTATATGCAAATCAGTCTGTCCCTGGCCCAGTGCATCATGGGAACAGGGCAGACTAAACTACCAAGCCAATTCTTCAAAAGAAAGGAGACAAGCTACCAGGGACCGGTTTCTGGCATTTCAGCCTTCTTCGGCCCGGCTTGCTTGAATCCTGATGGAGCAGTGAGAAAGGGACTCATGTCTGAGTATACTCTGCCACACCTATAGTGGCCAAAAACGATTTAGAAAAGGGGGTGGTGATGAACAGAGTGTCTGAGTTAAACAGACCACTCTTACCCAGTCCAAAGATCAGGGCTTGATCCATCACCGTTATTTATCTCACTGCCCCATCCCAGCTCAGAACCTGGCTATATGCAAATCAGTCTGTCCCTGGCCCAGTGCATCATGGGAACAGGGCAGACTAAACTACCAAGCCAATTCTTCACCAGAAAGGAGACAAGCTACCAGGGACCGGTTTCTGGCATTTCAGCCTTCTTCGGCCCGGCTTGCTTGAATCCTGATGGAGCAGTGAGAAAGGGACTCATGTCTGAGTATACCCTGCCACACCTATAGTGGCCAAAAACGATTTAGAAAAGGGGGTGGTGATGAACAGAGTGTCTGAGTTAAACAGACCACTCTTACCCAGTCCAAAGATCAGGGCTTGATCCATCACCGTTATTTATCTCACTGCCCCATCCCAGCTCAGAACCTGGCTATATGCAAATCAGTCTGTCCCTGGCCCAGTGCATCATGGGAACAGGGCAGACTAAACTACCAAGCCAATTCTTCACCAGAAAGACTGTAATGCCAGAAACCGGTCCCCGGGAGCTTGTTTCCTTCCCAGTGTAAGAATTGGCTTTTGTAGTTTGGTTTGCCCTGTTCCCATCATGCACTGGGACAGGAACAGACTAATTTGCATACAGCCAGGTTCTGAAACTGGGATGGTGCAGTGAGCTAAAAAACGGTGTTGGATCTAGCCCTGATCTCTTGACTGGGTGAGAGCTTTCTGCTTAATTCAGAGACTATGTCCCTCACCACCCCTTGTTGTAAATATTTTTGTCCACCCTAAGCGTGGAAGGGTATTCTCAGATGTGAGACCCTTGCTCATTGCACCATCAGGATTCAAGCAAACCGGGCCGAAGACGGCTGTAATGCCAGAAACCGGTCCCCGGGAGCTTGTTTCCTTCCCAGTGTAAGAATTGGCTTTTGTAGTTTGGTTTGCCCTGTTCCCATCATGCACTGGGACAGGAACAGACTAATTTGCATACAGCCAGGTTCTGAAACTGGGATGGTGCAGTGAGCTAAAAAACGGTGTTGGATCTAGCCCTGATCTCTTGACTGGGTGAGAGCTTTCTGCTTAATTCAGAGACTCTGTCCCTCACCACCCCTTGTTGTAAATATTTTTGTCCACCCTAAGCGTGGAAGGGTATTCTCAGATGTGAGACCCTTGCTCATTGCACCATCAGGATTCAAGCAAACCGGGCCGAAGACGGCTGTAATGCCAGAAACCGGTCCCCGGGAGCTTGTTTCCTTCCCAGTGTAAGAATTGGCTTTTGTAGTTTGGTTTGCCCTGTTCCCATCATGCACTGGGACAGGAACAGACTAATTTGCATACAGCCAGGTTCTGAAACTGGGATGGTGCAGTGAGCTAAAAAACGGTGTTGGATCTAGCCCTGATCTCTTGACTGGGTGAGAGCTTTCTGCTTAATTCAGAGACTCTGTCCCTCACCACCCCTTGTTGTAAATATTTTTGTCCACCCTAAGCGTGGAAGGGTATTCTCAGATGTGAGACCCTTGCTCATTGCACCATCAGGATTCAAGCAAACCGGGCCGAAGACGGCTGTAATGCCAGAAACCGGTCCCCGGGAGCTTGTTTCCTTCCCAGTGTAAGAATTGGCTTTTGTAGTTTGGTTTGCCCTGTTCCCATCATGCACTGGGACAGGAACAGACTAATTTGCATACAGCCAGGTTCTGAAACTGGGATGGTGCAGTGAGCTAAAAAACGGTGTTGGATCTAGCCCTGATCTCTTGACTGGGTGAGAGCTTTCTGCTTAATTCAGAGACTCTGTCCCTCACCACCCCTTGTTGTAAATATTTTTGTCCACCCTAAGCGTGGAAGGGTATTCTCAAATGTGAGACCCTTGCTCATTGCACCATCAGGATTCAAGCAAACCGGGCCGAAGACGGCTGTAATGCCAGAAACCGGTCCCCGGGAGCTTGTTTCCTTCCCAGTGTAAGAATTAGCTTTTGTAGTTTGGTTTGCCCTGTTCCCATCATGCACTGGGACAGGAACAGACTAATTTGCATACAGCCGGGTTCTGAAACTGGGATGGTGCAATGAGCTAAAAAACGGTGTTGGATCTAGCCCTGATCTCTTGACTGGGTGAGAGCTTTCTGCTTAATTCAGAGACTCTGTCCCTCACCACCCCTTGTTGTAAATATTTTTGTCCACCCTAAGCGTGGAAGGGTATTCCCAGATGTGAGACCCTTGCTCATTGCACCATCAGGATTCAAGCAAACCGGGCCGAAGACGACTGTAATGCCAGAAACCGGTCCCCGGGAGCTTGTTTCCTTCCCAGTGTAAGAATTGGCTTTTGTAGTTTGGTTTGCCCTGTTCCCATCATGCACTGGGACAGGAACAGACTAATTTGCATACAGCCAGGTTCTGAAACTGGGATGGTGCAGTGAGCTAAAAAACGGTGTTGGATCTAGCCCTGATCTCTTGACTGGGTGAGAGCTTTCTGCTTAATTCAGAGACTCTGTCCCTCACCACCCCTTGTTGTAAATACTTATTTAATCACTCGGCTGAAATTTAAACGCTTATAAAGTTATCTGGCTGTCAACTAATAGTAGTCTGAGAACCCATTTACTGTCTATGCACTTGGAAAATGAGTCACACATTCATACAAGCAGTGGTACAGTCAAATGTGCACAATGCATGCACATGCATGCACATGCCCTAACCCCTTGCAGACTACTGAGTCAGTCTGCAAAAGTCTAGGGAATAGTCATGTTTGGCTGGAATCACACTGTGAGTCTGTGTCCACTCTTAGACTCATCCTGACAGAAGAATGTCCTTACTTAATCACTCTGCTGAAACGTAAGCGCTTATAAAGTTATCCGGCTGTCAACGACTAGCAGTCTGAGAACCTAGTCACTGTCTATGCACTTGGAGAATGAGTCAGGCATTCAGAGAATCAGTGGTACAGTCAAATGTGCAATATCTATTTGGTCCCCTAAACCCTTGCAGACTACTGAGACAGTCCTGCAAAAGTCTAGGGAATATTCATGCTCTTCTGGAATCACACTGTGAGTCTGTGTCCACTCCTACAGTTATCCTGACAGAAGCATGTCCTTGTATATTCTCTCTGCTGAAACATAAGCACTTATAAACGTATCCTCCTGTCAACTACTAGCAGTCTGAGAACCCAGTCACTGTCTAAGCACTTGGAGAAGTATTTAATATATGTGGTATTTGTATCATATGTTATATTATTGAGGATGTTGTTTTATTGGAATGTGCAAAGATAGTTGACTATATTGAAAATATTTTTGACACAGATTTTTTTTTTTTTAAACAATCTTATTGCCCCATGTTATGTGATGAGTAACATTGAAATCACCGTTTGTAGTGAAATTCAATATATTCTAAGAACAGCAAAAAAATCAAACAAAATGATTAATATAATGTTAAAATTATGTAGTGTTGTAAAAAAATATATTTCATTTCATTTTTTTCTTCTCTTTCACAGATCTTAATTCTAAAGTACAGCGTTTTGAAAAAAATTATTTATTTGAAAAAACAGAACAAAATGTTTAGCATTTTTTGATATGTGCGACTGTCAAGGTAAGATTAAGTAATGCAAACACTATTAATGCACTACTAAATTCAGCTGTGCACTATATATATAAACCTCTAACCAGCTACTAAGTTAAGTACTACCTATGCAATCTAGGTATCCTCCTGTCTGTCCCATGCACTTCTCCAATCATCCATCCAGCACTATCTTCATATTCTATCACTTCACCAATACCTAAGCACTTATAATGTCAGCATACACTCTTTTTGCAGCACTGAACTGATTCCAGTTATAAGTCACATACTTATGAAATTGCCTAGCCACTAACACAAGTGCAGTTACAATATTTTAAATACTATGCATGTAAACCTCTAAAACAGCTACATAATATTGATATGTACGCTTTCACTCCGCAATACCTAATCAGTTATAGATTCAACATGGACTTTATTTGTAGCACTGAAATTCTTCTTCTTACTAGTTATATAGCTAAGGAATGGCCTACCAGTACTGCTACAATATTTTGTGCACTATGCATGCAGACCTTTAAGCAGCTATTTATTAGTGATACACTCTTCTAAATACTCACATTTTACTTAAGCATTGTAGGAATCCTCCTGTCTGGCCCATGTATTTATCCAATCACTTATCCAGCACTATCTAAATATCCTATCACTCCGTGAATACCTAAGCACTTTTAAATTCAGCATGTACTCTAATTTGCAGCACTGAAATTATTCTAGTTACTAGTCATGTACCTAAGGAATGGCCTAGAAGGTAAAACTAGTATAGCAACAATTTTCTGTGCACTATTCATGCAGACGTCCAATCAGCTACATGGTATTGGTACACTCTTTCAAATACTTAGTTAGTACCTAAACAGTCTAGGAATCCTTCTGTCTGTCCCATGCACTTCTGCATTCACCCATCCAGCACTATCTAAGTATCATATCACTCTGTCAATACCTAAGCAATTATAAATTCAGCATGCACTCTCTTTGCAGCACTAAAATTACTCCAGTTACTGGTCATATACTTAAGGAATGGCCTAGACACTAACACAAGTGCAGGTACAAAATATTGTATACTATGCATGCAAACCTCTAAACAGCTGCAAACTATTGATACACTCTACTAAATACCCAGTTAGTACCTATGCAGTGTAGGAATCCTCCTGTCTGTCCCATGCATTTCTCCAATCACCCATCCAGCACTATGTATTTATCCTATCACTCCAGCAATACCTAAGCACATATAAATTCACTATATACTCTGTTTGCAATATTGTAATTATTCTAGTTACTAGTCATGAACTTATGGAATGGCCTAGCTACTAGCACAAGTACAGCTACAATATTTTGTGCACTATCCAAGCTGACCTCTAACGAGCTACATACTATTGACACACTCTTCTAAATACCCAGTTAGTATGCAGTGTAGGAATCGTCCAATCTGTCCCATGCACTTCTTTAATTACTTATCTACCACTATCTACTTATCTAATTGCACTGCCAATATCTAAGCCCCTATAAATTAACTGTGCACTCTGTTTGCAGCACTATCATCATTCCAAATACTAGTGATGTACTTATGGAGGGGCCTAGCCATCAACATAAGTACATGTATAATATTCTGTGCACAATCCTTACAAACATCTAAGAACATACATACTATTGGTACACCCCACTACATACTGAAGTAGTACCCAGGCAGCCTGGGATATCTCTTGTCAGTATCATGCACTTCGTCAATCACACATTCAGCACTATGACCTTAGTGTATCACTCCACCAATAGATAAGCTCTTATTGGGCAGATTTACAAGGCCCAAGTGCCACCAGTACATCAGTTTCCGTGACGTAATAATGGCACCTGGCACTCTTCTATATTTACAAGGAGAAGAAAAGGTTCTGTGCATGGCATTTCCTCTTCTTGAAAATACGGCTCATTTAAATGCAGCAGTTTGCGTTCAAGGAGCGTTCCATGAGTGTTGCTGTGTATGTTTTCACAACATCGATGAAAGAAGACACATCTTAAGATTTACAAGAAATTGTAAATCCGGAGATACATGTGAATGCTGCACCACCCTAAAGGTGGCGTAGCGAGACAAAATGAGGAGAAATATTATAATTTCTTATCGTGTTTTCCTCTCTCAAAGCGTGCTGCATTCCACAGCACACATTGAAGGAGGAAAATGCCTTTAGTGATTATTTTTGTGGAGGCATGAGTAAAGAGGAGAACGCTGCTCTAGAGAACCTAAAGAATTGTGACAGGATTGTCATAAAACAAGCGGAAAAGGGAGGTGGCGTAGTTGTCCTTGATAAAGAAGACTACCAGAAAGAATGTCTAAGACTTTTATCGGATGATAAAAACTACCATCATTTTTCAGTGGTTTTTTTCTTGTAGCTAAGGGCAGGGTACATCTTAGCAAGTGTATACCACCCGGGCTACCACCATTGGTCCTGACGAAAACCCTATAATTAAATTGATGGTTGAAACATGTAGACCTATTTTATCTCACAAAATAAATCTGTGAAACCACACGCCTACCTAACCTGGCATGGTGTCCAACTGATGATTTTTACTGTTGCTCAGCCACTCCAGAATAAAGTAGCCAACTGGACAACTTTTAACTTCAGTAACGAAAAACTTTTTTACTCTCACAATAACCAAAAACAAACCCGCTCCACTGTAGTCAGGTGTGGTACCACACCCGCATGGCACTTGGCTGTCCGGGTGGGACCCGGATGATGAAGCATGTCACCAACTAGGTTGGTGAGTGAGGGGTCTTCTAACAAAGAATGAATCTTTCCTTCTAAGCATTTCTGTGCTCTTCTATAACTTGAAACTGACACATTGAAACACCTCCTGCGGTACTCCTCCATTTGTTGTTTATCATTGGTCAAGGGGACAAGGAGTATTCCCTCTATATTAGGAAACCCTTTCTTCTATCATTGTTTTTCCCCACTTTGGGAATTACACATCATTTCCAACAAAAAGAATTTACCACTGTTGGTTGCGTTGAGCAGCACACATAGCGTCCACTGACTGCTCTCCGTAGCAAACAATTTTTTGGCACTTGATGCAGTGCTATTCCAAAAACCCAAATTCAACCCTTATGTCCTCCTGAGCAAGATTTAGAGGATGGATTGTCTTGAGATGTTTATACATGCTAGCAGTGCCGCATGAATACTTTTTTCACTGCCTCTAGACAGCACTCTTTCACAAATGTTGCATGTCATCTTTGTGGCATTAACTTTCTTTTGTCCTGCTGCAAAAGAAAAGAATTTCCAGACTGCAGATTTTGGTCTCTGTCTTCTTGGTTCCTCCTGCAAGAATTCTTCTTCCGAGGATTCTTCCATCTGCTGGATGCCATTGTTCTTCAGAGTTGCAAAAAAACACCAAACAGGTTGAAGTTGGAGAAGAGATGCTTCTCTGAAGATGGTCCAAGAAGAATGATTGAAATGGGTGGGGTCCTTCAATAGTTATAGTGGGAAATGTTATGAACCAATCAAATCTTTTTTTTTTAGGTCATCTGGGATCTGCGCTCTGTGTTCTCAGATGCACGCACCCAACGCAACTTCGCAAAAAATATATTTAAAAGTAATATAGTTGATTATAAGTACACATATATTATGTTTATAACTATCTTAGATAATATCCTGCCCTAACGTGTATATTAAAGATACATGTACATCATTTTAGACATAAAAAACACTTTGGGGGAGTCGCGCACCCAGCACGTATATGACATCACACAGAACCCACCACCACGCAAGCATCGTGTTCCGTAATGCGCATGTGTCGCGAATGCGCAGGAGCAGGAGTCACGGACCGGTCGCATACCAATTGCGCACATCACATAATGTTAAATGTATATGACGTAATTCAAAAAACAAGCAGTCGTCTCACTCCATAGGCGGATCCTTCACGACTTTTCCAAGATGGCGGCTTGAATCCGCGCACCCATCATGATGGGTAAGCATTGGGTGTGCAACTTATATTGAATTAAAAAAATAAAACTAAAAAATTAAACAACATTTCAGTTTAAATTTTAAAAAAACATTATTTTTGCAATTTTCATAAAAAGTGTTTAATTTTACTTAATCAATAAAATATTTAAAAATAAAAAGTAAAAAAACTGTAGAAAATCAGTTAGAAATTAGCATTTAAAAAAACCTTTGAAATTCAATGAAATAACCATAAGTTTCAGAGATGTTATGGTTAGGAATTAGCATTTAAAAAACCTTTGAAATTCACTGAAAAAAACATAAGTTTCAGAGACATTATAGTTCGGCATTGGCATTCAAAAAACCTTATAGTTAGCTCTAGTAACTATAACTCAAGCACCCGCAATCCACTGCTGATGATGTCACATATTACATCATTCATGACATGGTCAGTGACATCATTGATGACATCACTGATGGCATCTCAAATGACATATCTGATGACATGATCCAGTGAATGTGATTTGGTATGAAATGTAAATATGTATTATATATAGACCAATCTGTATTGAAGATTGAGTGGATATATAATTGTCTGGATGGAGGATTTTGTAGCTGTCTGACTGTCTTTTTAAGTGAGTAATTTAAAAAAGTTTCTTACTAAATAGATGGATTACTAACCAATCTATGTGAATGTGTGTATCACTGTCTCTGTTGTTGTATGGTCACTAACTACATGAGTTTCTATTTTAATTATTGATTAGTTGGCTGAGTTTGTGTATGGGAGACTGAGTTTATCTGTGGTTTGGTGGGGGGGTTTAACTTTATGCATAAATGTGTGAGAGTGTGATTGTCTAGGTGCCTCTCGTTGGAAAAAGGGTGAAAACATTCCAGGTGATGAGTGGTGGCAGAAGGCACTGCTTTAGGAAGCGTCACTAGAGGATCAATTGGGGGAAGGGTTTTTAGAATGTTCTGGAATTTATTGTCAAAGAACTCGGCCTGGTTTTCGCATCGGGTTCCATGAGGGTCCGCTAGGGAGGTGGTTATTGGATATTTGAGTAGTCTCTTTATAATGGCAAAGGTCTCTCTAAGGGAGTTGGTGGCTTGTTTGATTTTTGCTTCATAATAGAACGCTTGAGCTTTCCTCATTTGCTCCTTGTATTTCCGTATAGCTTCCCTGTAAGTGAGTTTGCTAAGATTTTACAGCTCTGTTTCAGATTGCGCAGGTCAGCTGTATACCAAGGCGACCTGGTGGAGCCGTGCTTTTTTGTGATCGAGACTTTAGGGAGTACGGCATTTAGTGAATCCTCTAACCAGTTGCAGAGGTTATTGTACATAGTCAATGGGCATGGAGTGGACTGAGGTATATTCTTTCCCGGTTCCTCGATCCACTTCTCCCGAGGGAGCTTGGACTAGGGGCGCATGAAGGTCCGAGGGGGAGGGACTGGGGGAGGGAAGATTGGGGGTACCAGGAGAGAAGGACCAAGAGGTGGTTGGACCAGAGGATGGGGATCGGGTCATTACCCTTTAGGGTCTCCAAATTGGAGAATACTGGGTTGAGGCAGTATCCCTGCCAGGGTGTGGGAAGTAGAACATTTTGCACCAACTGGAGGGCTGCAAGGCCCTTAGCTTGTTCAACTGCTATTGTGGACTTCACGTCATCGAAGTGAAGATTAAAATCACTGTGAAGCATGAAATTAGGGGATGCTGGCTAGATTGATTGCAGTTTCTACCAGGGAATTGCAAATGGGCCTGTTGCCACTGGGGGGTGGTAGATCAAAATGCCTGAGAGTGAGAGGAGGGGGGAAAATTGAACGGAAAAGTGAACATTCTCACAGTCCAGCAAGGGGCTGCCGAGTAGGCGGCAGATAAGATGGTCTTTGAACCAAATCGCAATTCCCAGCCTTTTCCCAGAGTTCTGTCTATTCTCTGGATCCCATACCCCTGGGGCAGTGCTTGTACTAGGTCTGGGTCAGAGCTAATGCTGAGCCAGGTTTCCGTTAGGAAAAGCACCTCGGGGGAGAAGAATTAAAAAAAGAGCGAAATTTCCATTGAGTGCCTGGGGAGGAATCTACAGTTTAACAGGAAAATATTGAAGACCGGGCTTGGGGGAGGGGATAGCAGTATATAAGGGAGAAATGTGAAGGAACAGTGAGGGCATTTTAGATTACGATTATCTGCCCGCAAAGAATGGAGGCATTTGGCCCTTGGGTGTGTATTGAGCTGCAGCAGTTGCACGCTAGATTATTTAAGGTACCCTGGAGGGAGTGGAGCAGAGGTTCTGGCCCCAGGCCCCAGTCGGGCGTGGACAGGCACAGACAGGCTTGCCTTTGGCATGCCTTTAGCCACCATAAGCGTGGAAGGGTATACTCAGATGCGAGTCCCTTGCTCATTGCACCATCAGGATTCAAGCAAGCCGGGCCGAAGACGGCTGAAATGCCAGAAACCGGTCCCCGGAAGCTTGTTTTCCTTCCCAGTATAAGAATTGGCTTGGTAGTTTGGTCTGCCCTGTTCCCATGATGCACTGGGCCAGGGACAGACTAATTTGCATGTAGCCAGGTTCTGAGCTGGGATGGTGCAGTGAGCTAAAAAACGGTCAAGCCCTGAACTTTGGACTGGGTAAGAGTGGTCTGCTTAATTCAGACACTCTGTTCATCACCACCCCCTTTTCTGAATCGTTTGGCGCACCATCGGCGCACCCGTTGAGTGCGTCCGCTGCGCGGTCGTGACATGGGCGTGATTTATGTGCCTCTTCCGACGCCGGGTGCAGCAACTATATCGCTGCCCCGAGTGTCTGGAGCAATACAGCCGGAAGTGGTGCACAAGACCTTCCTGCCCGCCAAGCATTGAACACAGCTCGTACCGGGCGTTGGTGCAGTGAGTGCAGTTAAGTGAAGGTTTTTCTCAAATTGTGCAAAATAAGCAATGTTTTAAAAAGTACATAAATATCTATGGCCGTCGTGGATTTTTTTTTAAACATATTTTATTGAGTTTTTCACTTACATATTTCACATTACACAGTACAATGTTACTAACCAATACGCATCGGCACATGTACAATAGTGTAGCATATTCAAAAGCTTCTGTTTGCGTATGCATATATCTGCACGGACAATTGTACATTGAACATAGCAAGCAGTACCAACATCGTATTGTAATGTAATATGTGTAATAAAACATACAAACTGATCCCCAACTACCCTCCTCCCCAAGGTTACGTTCTTTGTCCACGCCATATCCATACTACCGCTAAATCTAAATCTAAAGGGCATGTGATTCCTTAAAAACATCTCGCCACACAGCTAGCTACATCCCATGCAACATCTGCAGTTTATATCACACATCGCGGTTGTGTCCTTATTTCTGTTATCTTCGTCCTAAGCCATCAAATCCAAGTCATACATACGTATCCCTTCCAACATAACCTCCCAATCGAGGGACATCGGAGTCTTGCGCAGGCCTTTAATCTCTTCCCTGTGTAGTGCTGCACCTTCCGCTCCACCCCAACGTAACAATTCAGCATGCCATACATGAACTACAGGGGCTTTGCGTGATTTCCATCTCATAGTTATATTTCTAACAGCCAATAGAAATACAAGGTTTACAAATCAATATTGCACTTTGTGGGTGGTGATTCGAGTATGTAGCCCCAGGATGCATTCCCCCAGTGTGTTGGTAATGGTAATCTTTGTGGCAGCTTCTGTCATTTGTCGTATCGTATCCCAGTACCCTCATAAACGTGGGCATTCCCAAATCATGTGTATGAAACCCGCTCCCTCCAAAACACATCTCGGGCAATAGTGCTGTGCCTGGGGGAACATCTTATCTAGTCTATGCGGAGTTAGGTATGCACGATGTAGCACCATCGTTTGGATGAATTTGAACTTGGCGTTGTGGGGGATTTTCTTGGGGTGTGCCAATACCATTGCCCATTACCTCTCCGACAACTCCTTCCCTATATCCACTTCCCATTGAGCTTTCAGTGGTTGCAGGGAAACTCTTGTGTGTGCACTGATCCCAGTATACAACCATTTTATCAAGTGACGCCCACCACCCATATAGTATACCATCTTAAACAAATCATTCTGGGCTGTCTTCTGAGGAGCCCAGTGCGTCCTAACGAACCTAAGCAATGCTGTGTGGGTTAAAAACATAGACACCGGAGCGCCTGTTCGGTGTAGGAATGTGTCGTGGTCCATCAATGTGTCCTCCCCAAACAAATCTTCTACTGTACTTAATTTACATCCAACCAGGGCGTTAATTTGCGTTTTGTCAGCCTGCCACTCGCCAATGTAATCCCTAGTAATGGCATATTTCCTGCTTATCTATGCGCTGTGCGTGTATATTGCAACGCCGCTCTCCAGCACTGCAGCGCTGTCTGCAGCAACAAGGGGAGCTCTGACTAAATCCCACTACCCAGCAGCAATAAGGCATGTAATGTCCCGTTTTCTAAGTCTGCAATGGTATGATCGATTTGTGGTAGGTTACGTCCCACTGTCCAGTATGACAACCATTGCAATCGGCAGGCATAGTAATAGGCTTGAAAATCTGGTAGCCCCAGGCCGCCCGCCTCAGTCCCAACTTGCAGGTTTTTGAGGCTGATACGTCGCCTACTCTTACCCTAAATGAGGTCCGTAAGCAAAGTGTTGAGCATGTTAAAGGTGCATTGTGGCACAATCAGAGGCCAGTTCGTGAAATAATATACCAAACGTGGCAACATGACCATTTTAGCAATAGCTGCTCTGCCCGTTAAGGAGATTGGTAACACACTCCAGAAAGTAACACTAGCTCTCAATACTCTGATTGTCTTATTCAGATTACCCTCCAACATGTCTTCGTGTTTTCTGTATATTTGTATGCCTAGATATCGAAAAGTTAATTGTGTGACCTGAATGTTTGCGCTCCCAATATCTATCTCCGTAGTGTCCACCCATTCCGTACAGAAAAACGCATGTGTTATGGAAGTATTTAAAGCCTAATCCCGATATATTTTCGAACCTCCGAAATGCCTCAAACAAAGTATATCATCAGCGTACGCCGAAAATAAATGGGTTGTATTACCTATACGTACCCCCAGATCCAGAAAGTCTTGTCTCAATTGTATCGCTAACGGTTCCAGTGGCAATATAAAAAGGAGGGATGACAATGGACAACCCTGCCTTGTACCTTTATGTATGGTGTATTCCGCGGATATATGTCCTCCCGTTCTAGTACGTGCCGTAGGGGCATTGTATGATATTCATACCCATGTTACATAGTCCATCGGGATGCCGAATTTCCCCAGGGCATGGAACATATATTCCCAATATTTGGAGTCGAAGGCCGAGTGAAAGACAACCAGCATGCGTATAACGTTTCAGTGCTTCCTTTAATATATAATGCAATTTCCGAATGTTTAGGGATGTGCTGTGTGCAGGCAAAAAAATAGTTTGGTCTATGTGTATTAATTTTGATAAATGTGGGATCAGTCTGTTCGCTAGCACCTTACTCAATATTTTATATTCTGTGGGCAACAAGGACAATGGTCGATAGTTTGCCATGTCTGTGTGGTCCCTGCCCGGTTTTAGTAGCGTAATGACCAGTGCCTGTGCCATATCAGGCAGGGAGCCCTTCTCCCACACCTCCTTATATAAATCCACTAATCGGGGTACCAAGGCCTCCGTATAGGTATCAGAAATTCAATGGGGAGCCCATCAATACCAGGCGTTTTGTTACGCAGCGGTCCCTTCAGTGCCACCCTGATTTCTTGTGAGCTAATGTGACCTATGAGCCCTTTGCGCAACAGTTCCGGAATTGTCGGGTAATAGAGGTCGGACAGAAATGCCTCCGTGTGGTACAGTGAGTGTCCCTCAGGCGCACTGTATATTGCGGCTTAATAGTCACGGAATGCCACATTAATCTCCCCTTGCGCAGTAATTATGGCTCCATTATCTGTAATAAGTCTAGGTATGACCACAGTTGGAGGATCGTCTCTTAGAATACGAGCCAATAATACTCCCGCCTTGTCGGATTCACTGTGGGCGCGCTGTGTGAATGCTGCATAATCTATCACTCTCAGGAATTCTAATAGTTCTGCAAAAACACACTCAAGAGTAATGAAAGGGGCAATGAGTTAAAGAAAAAACTTTTTGAATGTGGATCAATACCATAATAATGAACAATGGTATTAATACCTATAAGGAGCCTAATACATCTGCCATTTTGAAAGAATGAATACGCCATTTATGAGAGAGTTGACCCTGACCAGGAAACAGGGACGGTCAAATGTAGTATTGCTATTTTTTTGTTGCTATTTTTTAGTAGCAACGCACCAATGAGCGTTTTATATGTTCCTGGTGATTTATACCAGTATACTAGTTCTATGTAAAACCCACCTCCCCCAATCCAATTGTCTAGCCTGTATATATTTTTATCTTTATGGGTACTTAGTGACCTTCAAGGAGCCTAAATGACAGACACCTCCTTATGACAAAATAGCTTTTTTGGAAATACCTTCATTGCTAATCACAAAAAAAGAGACGCCCTAGGTTTCTTCACATCCTACACCGTGGTCCTGAAGAAAGCCCGATTGACCTTTTGGCAAGTGAGGGCTGAAACATGTCGACCTATATCACTTACCACAATGTGAGAGAGTCAAAATCACTCTCAGTCACTGAATCTTGTTTTATTGTCTCTGAATACACAACGAATAAACACACCAACCTTGAAATAAGAGATTTTTAAACCCATTCACTTCACCAATCCACAAGCACATCACTGGTCACTACTGCTCTTAACTAAGGGTGAAACCTCCTGGTGGAGGGTGCAAAACAACAAAACCCAATGATTATGCACACACGTGTGAGGGAAAGCAGAGAACCAAGATATACCGCTTAAGTTACCATCCAAAACACGTGCATGAGGGTTTTTTATTGGGACTAGTAAGAACGAACCCTGCATACCCTAGTTATGCAGGACAAGTGATCATTCTCTCTTTGATTATATGACATTAAACTTAAGGAAACGGAAGGGATCACTTATTCCTTTTGCCCCCACTTTGTTTCTTGGCACTGTATAATGCGGCATAATAGTCACGGAATGCCACATTAATCTCCCCTTGTGCAGTAATTATGTCGGCTTTATCTGTAATAAGTCTAGGTATGACCACAGTTGGAGGATCGGCTTGTAGAATATGCGCCAATAATGCTCCCGCCTTTTCGGATTCACTGTGGGCGCGCTGTGTGAATGCTGCATAATCTATCACTCTCAGGCATTCTAATAGTTCTACATGACGGATTCACACCTCCTGCAGAGGTCCTCTTTTCTCCGTATCCGTGACTGTCTCTTTTTCCCAGTGTGCCCCTTGTCTACTCCACCTCCACTAGTGAGTTATGCAATTCCTGTCTCACACCTACCGTTGTACCAATATCCTTCCCCCGTATTACCGCATTAAAAGCATCCCATTCTATCAGCGTATTCAAGGCTGTTTTATCGGTGTCTATGAAATAGTGTTCGATGGTATTAGCAAAGGTACCACAAAAGACCTGATCCTCTGAAAGTTGCGTCCAGAGGGGCCATGTGGGGCCCGGCTTGGGTATCCTACCCCATGTGTTGTGGTCAGAAAAGGTCTTGGGAAGGTAAGTAGACTCAAGCACCTGCACGGCTATCCTTTCAGAACAAGTTAGTCTATCTATTCTTGCCATACATCTTGTAAATCCCAACCCTCCATCCAATGGTGTAGCGCTTCTGCCTGTTTCAACACATTAGTGCCCTGTAACGGTGGGTGCGACCTATCCAATGATGCATCTAGCACTACGTTAAAATCCCCTTCCAGTATCGAAGGGTAGGCCTCCGATCCCGTCAATACCCCACTCAGTGTGTTCCAAAATAAGTCTTGTTCATAATTAGGGGCATAAAAGGTACCTAGCACCACTATCTGGCTATCCAGAAGACCCTTAACAAGGACATATCTGCCCAGCTTGTCAATCGTTGTTCTTGCGCAACAAAAGGCACCCCATGTCTTACCCAAATCGTGGCACCCCTAGCATAATTAGAGTATAAAGTTCAGAATACTTGTCCCCTCCATTTTTTCCTGAGTTTCACAACTTCGAATTCTATCATGTCTGATTCCTGTAGGTAGACTATGTGCGCTTAGCGACGCTGTAATTGGGCAGGTATCCTGTGTGGTTTATGTATCGTGCCCATGCCTATCCCACTTTATAATTTTATACTTCCCCGGTGTACGCATTTGTCCAATAAAAATATTATGCAGTAACATAACAGGACATATCCCTTGATCTCTAGAACAACAATGACAATCCAAGATCGTACTTTATCCCACCCCCCACAATACTCGGTCCAACCTCAAAAAAGTAACCGACCAAAACTCCCAAAAAACGATCTGATGTACAAATATTAATCTCCAATGAGTAAACAAAATAAATTAACACTAGGAAAACAATAGGAAAAGTTACATAGCGCCTTCACCATCTGGGGGATGTGCCTGCGCCTTGCACATGCTATTACCTGGTCAACCTCTGCCAGGTTGAGCTACTACGGTACTAGAGCGCTAATAAGTGGTGCCTGAAATAACTACAGTGCCTGAATGGGGGGCCAGCCTACTCGCAGCGCAAAATAGCACATAAAGTCTACAATACTTGTGTGATTCAGTCACCCAAACAGACTCGTGATCAGCTGCGGAGTTGCTGAGGGAAATAAAGCCACACTGCCCTCAGAGCGTGGTTTGTGGAAGTCCTCCTCTTCTGTAGAGGATTTGTGAACCAATCTTGGTGCATTCGTAAAAGTCGCTGTGGCCAACACCGCCCTCCCATCCGCATCCTCCACTCTGTCCATCAATGTGGCCACCTGGGTTTGCAATTGCCTCACATCAGCTTCCGTTTGTTTTTGCTTGGGAAACAGTTCCGCTAGGGTCGTTCCCTGCTTCTGTACCGTCTACTCCGTCTTTGTATGATCCGCACTAAGTGAGTTCAATCCTGTGGACAGATACCCTATTTGGAGCTCCAGAGCCTTCCTCGTGTCCTGCACCTCTCTTAAGATAAAATCCAGTTTATCTTCCGTATTGGGCACCGTAGTCGGGGGCACGTATCCGGAACTCATCGCTTCCTCCATACCACCTAGATCCACCTGCGATAAGTCCGTCCCTCGTTGTTCCAGCGGTTTCGGCATGGTGCGTCCCACTTTGCCCATAGCTCACAAAGGTTGGATACACTAGCGTAGGCGCAGTACAGGGAGGGACACACCAATATTCCAGCCAAGACTCACCAGCGCAAGCCTCTTCTTAGCCGCTGCAGGTGGTGCCGTCAGCTCTGTAGTGAACTATCCAGGGTCTGGCCAGTTTCAGTAGTGGATACACAGGGCCTCCCGGTCCCATTAGCCGCCCAGCCTCTCCTCCACGACCTCCAACAGGGCAGTTACCAGTCTCAGCAGGGGCCGATTTCTAACGTGTCTTTGTTGTAGTGGCGCCCCTCTCGCCACACCCCAGCGCCTGCAGTGTGGGTTAAGCCAATGATGCTTGTGGGACAGTCGCCAATCAACTACACCAACCCTAGCAAGGTCCAGGTCGTCGTCCGGGCCCTCCACCACAATACGGCGTTACGAGGCGCATTCCTTCATGCCACTATATGCTGAATGCTCATATTGGTGCGCTAATCCAAGGGGGCGTGGGGGGCCTCCTCCATACATTTTCACAGTTCCACTTCAGTTCCCCAGCCCCTTTCCAAGTCATAGGATCAGCTACGTAGGCGGACAGCCGTCCGACCAATCTTGTAAAGGCGGGCAGTTCAGAAGTACACCCAGAGCAGTCTTTAAACGTACAAAATGGCGTGCCGATCAAATGCAAATGGCCGCCACCACCCTTAGTAATGTCCAGTCAATCAAGCACGCCGCACCCACACGGAAGCAAGGTCCAGTCTGCCGTCCGCTCCTCCGCTATTGTTCGAATGGCTGTCTCCTCCTCGGGCGGAGCGCGCCTCTCCGGGGGGTCATCGCCAGGGGAGAGTAGGACCTACCTCATCCCCGGGCTTTCCTGATCTCGTGCCCCGGTGCTCTGCCACAGGGCCCTACAGCACCATAGGTGTGTCGGCAACTGCGGGTCTGCCAATCCCGCCGCCCTAATCGTGGCAGATCGATCCTCCGGCCTCTGCTGCCTCCGCTGCCCTCCACAGATAACCACAGGAGGTGCGGCGTTGGGACACCCATGTAGATCTACACCCGGCCGTCGCAGTCGGAACAGGGCCGCACCGATCCTGACCGACCGGGGCACCTCCTACACGCAGAAGCGGCTCCGAGTGTGCAGGCTCGGCCCCCCAGTCCAGCACCGCAGCCGTAGGTGCACAGCTTGCACAGTTATGGCATATAATGATAGGATTTTGGAGGTTCGAGTCGGGAGCTCTCCTAACACACGTCCGCCATACTCAGCTGCTGGCCACACCCCCCCATGGCCGTGGTGGATCCGCGCTTCCTGAGCGTACCCTAAGCGCTCCGACCCGATCACACACTGAATGCTAATTGGCTGTCACGTGGTTGTCAACATTTGAAACCAGGAATTGTTGATAGCCATTTTGTGCCTCAGTAGATGCAATGAACTAGAATGAGTGGAATAAGTTTTCAAAATGTATGAAGGGGGCAGGTTAGAAATATTTTGACCCTCTAGACCTGCTTAGGGCCCATCATGTTTTTTTTTTTAAATACCGCAAAGTACGCGCAGGGTGCACAGATCCTGCTTTAAAAAATATATATATAACAGAGCTTCTTTTATAATTAGCCACCTGGGGGGCCTAATCCCAGGGGCAAAGTTAAAAAATGTATGGGGCAGCCCCATGGACCACCACCCCCTGGGGCTATAAAATAAATGGTTGAGTGGTTGAGTGGTCTCAACGACCCCCACCCAAGCCCCGTGGAACACCGCTTTGTGTATTGTTGGAAAGGTGCCGTGCGGCTCTCCTCCTTGAGTCTTGTTTTGGCCCCGGGGACTGCCATCCCCAGCGCCGGCTCCTGCAGTGTCCCGGGACACTGCTATTTGCTATGGGAGGGTAGGAGCCAAGGCTTCTGCCCTCCCATAGCAAACTTGGTTTGTATTTTGAAATAGAGAGCAGGAAAACCTGCTCTCTCTTTCAAAATCCAAACCATATTGCTTTTCCACACAGGGAGCTGCATGTTAGCAGCTCGCCATGTGGAAAAGCAATGTCAGCTCCAAAGGACATGGGGAGCTAGCAGGACTGTGGGGGCATTGGGGCTCCCCCCCAGAGTCCCCAATGTTTATTTAAGCCCTGAGGGATGGGTTCCCAGGGATAATAGAAATTATTGATAGGTGCTATCTTTTATGGTAAAATTAGGAGTTGCACACCCAGCACATTGCTCAGTGCGGCCCCCTGGTGTGCAAGCGTTGGATGCATGACTCATAACGTGTGTGTAGGGTTAGCAACTCCAACATGTTTGGTGTACGACTTCAACGCGTTAGGTGCATGACTCTGATGCGTTAGGTGCGTGACTCCAAGCAAAAAAATAATATTTTCAAGATTTGATGTTTAGTTCTTGAGTGGCTCTAAAAAGAGCCCTGGTGTTTATTAAGAGATTTTAGTACCTACAAGTAAGTATCTATGCAGAGTCTAAAGTTCAAGAGGAAGACTCTGTTACCCTCATCTATAAAATGTACACCATGTCTCCTAAAGATGCAATCCATATTGAAAACGCAGATTGTTATGGTAAATGGACCCCGTTCTATAATCTCGGAGAAAAGCAAAAACAGATTTATTGACATGTTTCCTAGCTCTGTGGACAAAATTGATTGGACCAGTTCCATTTCTGCCTTTGGCATATGTTAGAAAAGACAAAGGCAGTTTGGGGGGAAAAGTGACATCAATGCTGTAAAGGTGTCCTTTATCCCCTTCACTGCTTGGCCTTTTCCCCTCCTGTGCTAAGCATTTTGTTTGGCTATTTGGGGTAGTGTGCGCTTAGGCCTCTGTAAATTTTTGACCACATAAGGTATCCACGCCAATTTTGCGTCCTTCTCTCCCAACGTTATGAGGATTCGAAAGGTACCCAGGGTGTGTGGATTCCCTTGGAGGGGTCCCAGAAATTAGCCAAAATACTGTAAAATGTTTGTTTTTGTTCAGAAAAGTGGGAAAAACGGGAAAGCCTCTGGGTTTTTCCCTGCAAATGATATCAAAAAAGGGTTTGTGGGGCTGAAATCACTCTTTCCCCAGCTTTCGGAGATTGACAGTCTTTTGTCAGAGAACGAACATTTTTCCCTTAGTTTTGGCATTTTTCTGGGACATTGTCTATTTTTGCTATTTTTAGTGCTTTCAACCTCCTTTCAGTTAATGGTAAAAATGAGTTTGAAAGGAATAATAGATCCTGGAAAGCTATACATTGTAGAAAAGTAGATAACAATCTAGATTCAGAAATGGGTCATTTGTCTAAATACAAGAAGGTTTCTCTATAGAAACTAACAGTTAAATATTGGAAAAATGTTAAATTAGTTGAAAAAATCAGCCTTTTGTGTCAACGTTTTCACCTGTAACTTCTTGTAATTAGACAGCTCTTTAAAAGCAATATACCGTTACATCTGCTGGACTTTCCTGGTTGTGGGGATGTATAGGACTTGTAGGTTCACCAAGAACCCGACGAAGCCAGAGCCAAAAAGTGAGCAGCAACTTGCTATGTTATTTTATTATGTACCGGGTATAGAGCAATTATTCTGGGAAAATATATACATGGAAAAATCGGTATGAAAGACACCTATGTATTTCTGAAATGGGTACAAATTATAGAGTTTAGATACAGTACATATTTGCACATTTTCAAAATTGGGAATACTCATACTAACATGAGAATGATTGGTCATTTTTCAAAATGACTTCTTTTTTATACAATGTCTTTCATTTGGAAGGGAGGAATTCATGACTCAGAAATGTGTGGGTTTGGTAGGTTTCCCTAGATGGCCACCAAACCTGGGGGCCAAAAACTCATGAGACCCCCCCTTGCAAAACCAGGTTGTTTTGTGTTAGGTAATTTTGATGTCGCCTCAATAGGTTTTTGGCCCTTCCCTGTCGCGGGCACTAGGTCTACCAACACAAGTGAGTTACCATTTTTCTCAGAAGGCTTTTGGGAACATGGGGTGGGTGGAATTTTGTTGATCCACGCAGATTCCAGAACTTTCCAACACAGAAATGAGAGGAACATTTTTTTTGGCAAATATTTTTGGTTTGCAAGGGATTCTGGGTAACAGAATCCTGGTGAGAGCCAATCAAGTCACCCCATTCTGGATTTCCCTCTGTGTCTAGTTTTCAAAAATGTACAGGTTTGCTAGGTTTCCCTATGCGCTAGAACCCAAAATCCGCAGGTAGGCATAATGCTAAAAACAAACTGACTTGTCGGCTTTCTGCCGCCCTGGGGTGGATTTCGGGGGTGGGGTTGCCCAAATATGCCCCCAAGGATGGCAGAAACACTGTGGCTAATTTGTTTGGGGGGTGGGGGCATTGGTATGCCCATTAGAAGCAGCCCCCACCCCCACACATAAAAAAGCTAGCATAATCGTTGGCATCAAGTGGGCTTTTTGCCCCCCCCCATGGTGGGGCAGATTGGGGGGTAATGCCCTCATCTGCCCCCAAGGTGGGGTAGAAAGTCCACTAGACACCAGGGAGTTTTTTGTGCAAATTTTAATTAGAGTGGGGTCTGCCCAAAACAGGCATACCAATGACCCAACCCTAATAAAAATGTGCCCCCCCAAAAAAAACCTGGTGTCTAGTGGGCTTTTTTCTCCCCTGGGGGGCAGATTGGGGGCTACTGCCCCATCTGCCCCCCCAGGGGGGCAGGAAGGCTGTAATTGTTGTGGGGGAGGGGTGGGGGCATGGGCATGCTCGTTTTGGGCAGCCTCACCCTATTCCAGATTTGCCCCCCAAAAAATACCTGCCATCTAGTTGGCTTTTTGCCCCCCTGCGGGGCACATTGGGGGGTAATGCCCCATCTGACCCCCAGGTGGGTCATAAAGTCCACTAGATGCCAGGGAGTTTTTGGGGCAAATTTTAATTAGGGTGTGATCTGCCCAAAATGAGCATGCTAATGCCCCCACCCTAATAAAAAGTTACCAAAAAAATCCCTGGTGTCTAGTGAGCTATTTGCCCCCCTTCGGGGGGGGGCAGATTAGGGGCTACTGCCCCCATCTACCCCGCAGGGAGGGAAGAAAGGCTGTAATGGTGGCGGATGGGAGGGGGCATTGGTTTGCCTGTTTCGGGCAGCCCCCACCCTATAAAAAGTCAAAAAACAAAACCTTGTTGTCTAGTTGGCTTTCTGCCCCCCCAAAGGAACTGGTTAGGGGCCAATGCCTCATCTGCCCCCCGAGGGCGCGGAAAGACTGTAATGATTGTAGTGGGGGGGCATGGGAATGCTCATTTTGGGCAGCCGCCACCCTCATTTCCACGTTCTAAAAAAGAATCTGGCGTCTAGTGGGCCTTCCGCCCCCAAAGGTGCAGTTTAGGGGCCAATACCCCATCTTAACTGTAACGATTCTGGGGGTTGGTGGGGGCAAGGGCATGCCAGTTTTGGGCAGCTCCCATCCTGAAAAAAACGTTGAAAAAGAAATCCCAGGTGTTTAGTGGGCTTTCTGCCCCCCGAAGGGGCAGATTAGGGGCCAATGCCCGGGGGCAGAAAGACTGTAACAATTGTGGGGGGGTTTGGGGCATGGGCATGCCAGTTTTGGGAAGCCCCCACCTTTATTTTCCATTTAATTCAAATCCCTGGTGTCTAGTTGGCTTTTTGCCCGCCCAGGGGGGCAGATTGGGGGATACTGCATGCATCTGTCCCCCCAGGGAGGCAAAAAGACTAAATTCTGCCAAATTGAATTGGGGGGAGCAAAGGCCCTTGTCCAAGAGTCCACTCCCCCCTCCCTGGTGACTAGTGGGTGGATCCCTGCTTGGGGATGGCCCTCATGTCTCATTGCTTGAGAGCACATTAGAATCTGAGGCAATAAATTCACAAAAGGCTGCTCAACAGGAGAACATCAACATATTTTTACCAGGCAATAACCCTTTCAGAGCATCTTCAACCTTTGTTCCCATAATGCCGAGAGATGCTGTGGATATTTTCCATGAACGTATTACGGAGGAACTTAAATCTCTAAACAAAAATACATGCAGGTCCAAAACCAAGCCAAAAGGCAAGGACAAAGAGTATTTTCAATTGATGAACAAACTCAAGGACAATGATTCATTGGTCATTAATAATGCAGATAAAGGAGGGAATATTGTTCTTTGGGATAAGGAGTCCTACAGAACTGAGGCTTTTAACCATTTAAACGACACACAATGCTATGATCTGAGTAATGGAGTCACTGTGCGAAAAATTAATGGGAACTGTGGCAACACGAGCGTTTAATTTCTAAAGATGAATTCAAGTTCTTGTACAATGAGCTTCCCACTTTACACATGTTCTATCTCATTCTGAAAGTGCATAAAGGCCTAGACCCATTGCAAGGGAGACCCATCATATCAGCAATCAATAGCACATATGAATGTAACCATAGATATGAGGATTCCTATTTACAAGAATTTGTAAGATTCTAGAGACTTTTTATCTAAGTTAAACACTGTGCAGTGGTCTAAAGATTATCTGTTTTTAACTCTTGATATTGCCTCGCTTTACACTTGCATCAAGCACGATAACGGTCTCCATGTGATAGACTTTTATTTAAAGCGTAGGAGTATTGGAATGTACCAGCAAAACAAGATGTGGTTGAGTATGATACATTAGTGTCTGTTCAACAATGTTTTGTGTTCGATGGCACGGTGTACAAACAGAAACCAGGTGTGGCAATAGGGGCATGCTTCTCCCCCAGTTTTACATGTTTACATGTAGGCTGGTGGGAGGAGCATGTCCTCAAGACTGAGCACCAGGCACTTTATGATCAACATGTGATGCATATGTTTTGCATATATGGAGATATATAGACATGTTTTTATTGTTTGGAAGGGGACCGAGGAGGAGGCAAAAAGATCTGTCGATCTCATCAATGTCAATGAACTTAACTTGAAATTTACTTCACACATTGATTCCCTTTCCACCAATTTTCTCGACAATACAGAATGAGATCATTGAAATGTGTCTATTTCAGAAACCTGCAGCAGGCAATACATTACTGCATGCCTGTAGCTTCCACCCGCCTCACACTATTGCCAGTTTACCCTATGGAGAATTCTTGAGAATTCGCAGAGCTTGCAGTTCTGCGATGGCTTTAAAAGAAGCCCAAGAGAATGCCAAATGTAGACTTTTGGCGTGGGATTACAATGCTCACAAACTAGATCTGGCTATTAAAAAGGCAAATGAGAAAGACAGATTGGTATTGTTAAAAATAACTCTGCTTATGTTACTACAGTAAATCAAAAGAAAAAACCTGAGAATCCATGCAGATTCATTGCCACAAACAGTAGACAATCACAGATAATCAGGAAGATCATCAACACACAATGGGCAATAGTTTTAACTGATGTTGTTCTTAATGGAGTTTTACCACCTAAACCTAATTTTACGTACCGTAAAGCCCATTCTATGAGAAGTGATCTAGTGAGAACGAGCCTAGAGCTCTATAAGAAAGATAATTGGCTCTCCCCTAAGAAAGGCTTTTTCAAGTGCAGATTTGGGCTCAACACCAATACTTATTTGAATGCTTTTTCCGATGTCCCAATAAAGATCGGGGCAAAACAGACCATGCTGTGTAGGTCCTTAAATGCATTTGTGGACTCCAATATGTGGGGAGCACGAAGCTTCAAGTTCATGCTCGTATTTTACAGCACTTGAGGGCAACTTTTAATTCAGATCCATCATATCCTGTTGCCAGAACAGTCAGAGCTGAACATAACAACAATCTCAATGTTCTGCAATATTATGTGAATGACAGTGTCCCACAGAACAAAAGAGGTGGCAATAGTGAAAAGTTGCTCAGACAACTTGAAACTAAATATATTCTTGAGCTCGAGACTATGACCCCAAGAGGTCTTAATATATGTGAAGATTAGCACCACTACCTCGAGTCCTTCAGATAAGCATTGTTACAGAAAATAGGAATAGCTTTACGGTGGAATGGTTTTAAGATTTTACTTCATTCAATTCTTATGTCCATTAAATCGTTATTTATGGGATATGTTTTTTGATTTTTGCCTGGTGTCCGGTTGATATGTGTTTTACCATGAATTTATATTTTTATGACCTGGTGGTTTTATACTATGTATTGGTGCTATTTGCACAGATCTATTGACCCTATGAATCAACTAGGATCATCAGTGATCCACACTGTGATTGAGTTTGCCCGTCAAATGTAATCTTATTTTGATGTTCTTCCCTTTTGTTGGTGGAGCCTGACATTCCAAATTGACAACATTACTGATTTTTCAGCTTTCACCCTGTCCAACATTTCAATTAATGTATACAGTTCCTGGCTTGGAACCTTTGTACCTACTTCATAGCACTTTAGACCTTGCACTTTGATTGCCATCTATATGGGTAGGGTGATCACATTATGAGGGTATCAGCTTAAAACTGTGATGGCTTTGTACATATCACAATGTTCTTTACCCTTACGAACACACATTTTAGAATTTTATGATTTCAGGGACACAAATTCGTTATGTATTATGCAATGATCCACGTCCTTGAATTATAGATTTAATCATATGGGAGGGTTTTTCTCTTCCTTTCCTGTTTGATCTCCTGAATATTTATCATATAAGGGGAAAGGGGAATTATGTTGTTCATACTTGATAAGCAATTGAACACAGTATTTGAACAGATAGATAATGCCCTAATCACATGTGTTTTAGCCTATTTTCATTTTCATTTTAATTGAGAATAAGAAAATATTTTTTCTCATTAATAGAAATGTGTGGATTGTGAAATGTGATCGCCAAATAATGCTTAAAGTCTATTTACCATGTTTATTACTGGTCCAATTATGTCCTATCACATGATTGGTTAATGGTGTTTTAAAATTTTGTTGTGGCACATTGCACTTTTGTCCGGTGATCAAGGCGACCGAGTTCGTCGAAACGCGTCTGGTTTTTGCACATGCAAGTCAGTTGAGAAAATAAAAATAAAAAGATACCTGCAACTGAAAAGCTGAGGAAAGTGTCTGTTTCTCTGTTTTTGTGCTGGAAACCATTCTGGAGTATTATCTTGTATGTATATATATATATATATATATGACGACAAAGAACCCTACAGCACCTCCAGAACGGCGAACTGGGGATAAACGGACCACCGGGACCTTTTCAATGGCAGATTTTTTCTTTATTTATTCCTTGTTTCCACAACGCTTTTTGGGCATCAAGTGCCCTTGATACCAGTACAGGTAAGCAGTACCTCATCGTTATTTATACATTTGCTCTCTTTTTCTTTTTTTAGCGTTTTTTCCAAATTGCACACCACGTGATCATAGAAAAGTGAAGAAACACTATGGCATATTCATGGCAATGAGACCTCAGGAAAGAAAAGACTTATACATTACATTATGTTGGGGTACCCTTTGAAAACTGTATATTATGCATCAACACTTCTAGGTTGATCTATTAAGCCCGAATGTGTTCTTTACCATATATTTAGGCACATATCTGTAATTTAAATACATAAATAAATAGACAAATATATATTATCATATAATTTTAAAAATCACATTAAAACTGCATAAATATACTAAAATATGCAATTCATCACATATGTGCAAAATAATATGATGTGCAAAATACTGCAAAAGTAATGATTTATACCAGCATACATGCTTTTGCCCTTTCATGACACAAGTAAAAAATAGCTGCATATTAAAGTTATTAATATTCCTTCAAGGTAACTCATACTAAAGTGCTTGGTGCTTCTCAATAACCTTAATATATGCCAGTGTTTCATTGAATATATCGTGCCTGACTAAATCATATTCGACTGCAAAAATACAGCAAATGAGTTTCTCCTACATCAGAGAGAACTATGTACAACTATTATGCAGTAATAGCAAGTGATTTAATACAAAGAGAAGTGATAAAAAAGTTATCTAAAAACGCAAAAAGGCAAATTATCAACACCAGATAGCCAACCGGTAGACAATAGATGAGTGCAAAACAAAAACCCTTTTCATCAAAAAATCAAACATAATACCATAAAGCTATTGGGTAGTTTCATTATTCCTATAATCTGATTCTGAGGCAAAATTGAAGTTATATAATGGACAATGTCAAGTGTAAAATTTCTATAAATATGATATGTATAACAGATTTGATAACTACATACATAGTTAATCACCATCATTAAAAAAGGCCATATCAAACAATTTACAAAAATTTACAAAAAGACTGCAAAAAATGTATTATAGAGAGATTCTAAAAATAGATTCAACCATGATCTCAACTATAATCTTACAGAAAGGTGTAATATCCTCTGTATTATTTAATCCGTTTGGGAATTTACTATCAAGATCCAAGATGAACATAGTTTCTCTTTGTCGAAGTAATTTTTCCTGATTGCCTCCTCACTGAGGCATTGGTACAGAGTCAATAACAAAGTATGTCTGACAGGAAATATCTTTCTTATGTGCATCCTTAAAATGTCGGGCAACAGGGTATGCGGGATCATTATTGATAATTGCTTGTAAATGTTGCAGTATTCTCACGTGCACCTGCAGCTTGGTACTACCCACGTACCTAAGACCACAGGTGCACATGAGAACATATACTGCATGATCCGTTCTGCAAATAAAGTTTCCTTTAATACTTATCACATCCTCTCTAAACGGAGTCTTGTAATGAGATGTGTTAATTTCAAATTTACATGCGCGACAAGATGCACATTTAAAAAATCCTTGTCTTGGTTTCAACCATGTTTCTTTAACACTTGTTTCAGGATTGACTCCAGTCAATGCTGCCCCCATATTTTGTGTTTTTCTAAAAGTCACTGTGGGTTTAGATGGGAGTCTTTTTGACAAGACATTGTCAGTAAATACAATCGGCCAATGCTTATTGACTATGGCACAGATTTTCCTCTCCTGCCAACTAAAGGTTGTGATGAGTCTGGGAGTGACTGATGTTAATCCATTAACAGCATCATCATTGGCTTCATTATGTGGTAATAGTGATTCTTTGCAATTCTCAAATTCCTCCGTAGTGCTACATATCCATTTCAACCTCAAAAGTTCACCATACGGAATGCTGGCAATCAAGTGTTTTTGATGGCAACTTGTGGAATGCAACATGGCATTGCCTGCCGTGGATCTCCTACACGCTGTGGTGGCAACTTTATTGTTATCTACAAAAATGCTAACATCCAAAAATTCAATTCTTATTCTTATGTCTTATATATATATATATACACATATACATACACACATACACATATACATACACATATACATATATATGAGGCATACACAGTCTCTGTAGTACGTAGAAAAAGACAAGACAATCCCGTAAATGGTGCAAAACTGTCTTTATTTCGTGCCCGACACCAAATCCGCCATTACGCATTTCAGCCCGCGAAGGGCCTTGTTCACATATATGTATATATCGAAGAAATACCCAATTTATATATATATATATATATATTCACAGAAAAAAACATAGGTTATAGACCATATATAGTTAGGAATTTGCATTTACAAAACCTTGAAAATTCACTGAAAAAACCATAGGTTATAGACCATATATAGTTAGGGATTAGCATTTAAAAAACCTTATTTTATTTGCACAAAACCATTGAAATTCCATATATAGTTAGTTGCACTAACTATATATCGCGGACCCGCAATCCACTGCTAATGATGTCACATATTACATCATTCATGACATGGTCAGTGACATCACTGATGACATCACTGATGACATCTCAAATGACATCACTGATGACATCACTCATTGGTTTTTTAAAAGCTAATATCTATAGCTGTAAAATATATTCTTTATTAAGTGACGTATCACGTAGCCCGTGAGACGCCTCATGATGCATCGCATAACCGTGACGTATCGTCTCTGCAGCGCAAACCAAACCCAAAACGTAAGCGCGCCAGAACACGCTTAAAGATATATATATATTTTTTTAACCTTAATTAGACAAAATCCACACGTGCACATATCACAAACGTTCAAAAAACACAATATGTCGGACTCCCGTTACGCTGCCGGTTAGCTGCCCGGTTAACGTACCAGGAAGCACCTTTACCGCGAAAAATTGCAAATTCTTTTTTTTTTCACCCCCCAGGGAACTTTAATAGCCCCCTCATCAATCCTAGGGGTTCAGGAGGGGTCTGCCTTACCCCTTTCATTCATTTACACCTTTTTTTTTTCCACCTCTTGTCTCTCGATCCCACAGAGAGACAAGATGGCGGCCGCTCCAGACTGTTTACAATGATAACAGCCAATCAGCTTCTCCTCAGACTCCCGTTACACTGCCGGTTAGCTTCCCGGTTAGCTGCCCAGTTCGCGTACCAAGACGCGTCTCTACGGCGAAAAAATCGGATTTTTTTTTTTGTTTTTTTTTTGGCCCCGCGTGGCTTTATAATATCCCCCTCATCAATCCTAGGGGGTCAGAAGAGGTCTACCTTGCCCTCTTTCCTTCATTTCCCCCTTTGTTTTGGCCTCCTCTTGTCTCTTGATCCTACCGAGAGACAAGATGGCGGCCGCTCCGGACTGTTTACAATATTGATAGCCAATCAGCTACTCCTCAGACTCCCGTTACACTGCCGGTAAGCTTCCCGGTTAGCTGCCCGGTTCGCGTACCAAGACGCGTCTCTACGGCGAAAAAATCGGATTTTTTTTTTTTTGGGTTACACTGCCGGTTAGCTTCCCGGTTAGCTGCCCGGTTAGCTGCCCGGTTCGCGTACCAAGACGCGTCTCTACGGCGAAAAAATCTGAATTTTTTTTTTTTTTTTTGGGTTACACTGCCGGTTAGCTTCCCGGTTAGCTGCCCGGTTAGCTGCCCGGTTCGCGAACCAAGACGCGTCTCTACGGCGAAAAAATCGGAATTTTTTTTTTTTTTTTTTGGGCCTAGCGTGGCTCTATAATATCCCCCTCATCAATCCTAGGGGGTCAGAAGGGGTCTACCTTGCCCCCTTTCCTTCATTTCCCCCTTTGTTTTGGCCTCCTCTTGTCTCTCGATCCTACCGAGAGACAAGATGGCGGCCGCTCCGGACTGTTTAGAATGTTGACAGACACCGGAGAGCCAATCAGCTTCGCTTCGCAAAGTTCCGATACGCGAAAAGTTCGCGAACCGGAGCGCTGCCCGGAGCGCTGTTACAGATATATATCTTGTTTTAAACGTTAATTTCTCAAAATCCACTGAAGCACATATATTGAGACCTAGCAAAGGCACATCGGGCTAACAGTCCCTACAATTTTGCCAAGTTTCGTGGAAATCCATTCAGCCGTTCGGGCTAAAAGTGAGGCCAACTGCCCTATGGAAATTAACATGGGAAAAACACGTTTTGGGACCCCCCTTTTTTCTCGGCCCCCCCATGACGAACCCCCCACAAATTTCCACGAGCTGCTCAGAAACAAAATGTGCCATTTTCCTGAAAATTTCAGCCAATTCCGTCCACAAACGCCAAAGTTATTAGGCATAGAATTTTCAAAAGTTCCATAGAGAAAAAATCCTAACTATATATACCTACTGGCTATCGCCAGTAGGTAATATATATATATACGACAAAATACAAAGTACAGTCATGCACACACAGGAACACGGACTCTAGGTATAGCTGGTGCCAAAATAATACTTTTATTTGATAAATGGTGCTGCCTATTATGCGTTTCGGACACAAAAGGTGTCCTTGATCACATGGCATACGACTTTCAGAAATGGGAATTTAAAGGGAAAATGATGCTTCCTGTGACGTGGTCAGCACTTAACAAAAATAGAAAAAATACTCTGCATGCATTTGACTGTTTTACAAATTTGTTAAAAACAGAAGCAAAATGTTTTATATAACACATAGATAATTAATAAGGGTGGGCGTTAAATCCTTTTAGCGGGCGAATTTGCGGATATACCGCGATTTCGCGATCCGCGAATCTCGCAAAATCGCGGTAAAATCCGCGATTCAGCGGGGTCGTATTTTCAGGCAAGCAAGGGTTACAGCAGCAGGTGCAAAAGTTGAACTTAATTTCTTTGTAACCTTTTACAAAACGAGACACCTGTCCAAGGAATTAAACCTCATCAGGAAGCACTTACAGATATAAAAAACAGGAAGAAGGGAGAGGATGGCAAATACACCCATTTTGAGTTGTCAGGAGGGGTTAAAGTAAAAGAGACCTTTACAGCACAATTTTCATATGCATTTTACTAAAAATAAAAAGCTGTATGTTCTGTAGGGTCAACTCAGGAATCTGGCCCTTCAGAGATCTGGCCGCTCTTTCTTTCTCTCATTCTCTCTCTCTCCCTCTCTCTTTCCCTCTCTTTCTCTATCTATCTATCTATCTATCTATCTATCTATCTATCTATCTATCTATCTATCTATCTATCTATCTATCTCTCTCTCCCTTTCCCATAAACGACTGCATGGATAACTTCGCTATGCAAGCGGCTCGCGAAGATGCAAAAAGCCCCGCAAACACGCAAAAAACCCCGCAAACACGCAAAAAACCCCCCGAACACGCAAAAAAACAAAAATTAGCACAAATTTGCGAATTTTGCGGATCGCCAATTCGCACATCAGCAAATTCGCGGATCCCGAATTCGCAAAAGTCGCCCATGCTTAATAATTAATCTAAATCTGCACACCTATTGAACATTGCCAAAGTGGTATAAAAAGAATTACAATGTTTAGAATAACATTTCTCGTATTTGCACATCCCAGCCCTTGTTGTCCGATCGGTTCACTAGCCTATTGTAGTATTTTAAAAAAAGGGCATATGTATTATTCTGCTTTTAAATAAAGTGCACAGTGCATGATACCAGCAGATATTTACACTATTTATCTTTAATATCACTTTCTTATAGACATCCAAGATATCAAATACGTTCAAATACAGGGGTTTTAAACAGGAATACTTCATTCTAGAGTGCTTAATGCTTAAAATAATAAATACCTGTATAACATATAAAAACACATCCTGCATGAGCAATGCGCCAAAAATTTGTGCTACCTATTGCAAAGCCAACAACTAGGGATGTGAGATAATAGTGTATCTATTTTGTTACATCAGCTCATATCCAACAGATGTAAAGTGCAAAGTGCAATCAGTTGATATTGTCCTGACTTTTAAATAACTATGTATATTAACTCCTAAGATGTGCAAAGTCCCAAAAACTGGACCTACTGCATTCTAATAACTATAAGTATTAAGATACAAAAAGTGCAAGTGCCAGAACAGCACTGAAGTGAGTAAAGTGCAAAAGGGAGCTTATTGTGCAAAAGTGCAATATAAATACTAAAAACAAAAAAGTTAGATAATTTGACAGCTACTCACTATGGAAATTTACAAATGTAATCCACAATGGCATAGGAGAATGCATAATTAACTGACATCACTAGGTACCAATATCTTAAGTAACATATCTGCAATCCCGTTTGGAAATAAATTATTTCTTACAGAAATCTAATAACCAGGGAGATCTATTTGTGCATCCATAATGATAAAAGGTGAGTGAAAGATTGAAATGTTTAGCCTTTTCAACATCAATGCACTACAAGACTAGCCATGAAGAAAAACAATTGTTTTCCCTTTCTATTACTGTCCTGATACGATATCTAATCCTATTAGTAATAAACCTTAACACCGACAAGATCTTATTTGGCCAACATAAAGTTATGCAAATCTTCTCCGAAATTAAGCCCTAAAGGAGACTTAGTGTCCAGCTCCATTATATACCTGGATTCAAGCTGGTGCAACTTCTTCTCCCAATTGCTGCCCCGTTTGTTTAATGGCACTGCATCAATGACAAAATATTGCAAACAGTTGAGGTTGTTATCATGAACTGCTTTAAAAACGACTGGAGACAGTAAAGGCTTTGTCGGAGTTCACTATCGCAAGGAGATGCTGCAAAATACATACATATCTTTAGTGCTTCCCACGTAACATAAGTTACAGCTGCACCTTAAAACATATATTGCATAAACAGTTCTACAAATGTAGTGCTCTCCTAGCGACATAGACTTGTCTGAAAAGGTTGTCCTGTATGTAGTGGTGTTAATAACAAATTTGCAAGCTCAGCATGAGCTGCACTTGTCATACCCCTTTCTTGGGAAAGCCAATTGTCTGTTTTGGTTGTTTCAGGGCTGTTCTTTACTAAGTTGTTACACATAGAATATGCCTTTCAAAAAGTGATGGGGAGGCTTTTGGGGAGAACCTTTTTCAAAGTGACATCTGTAAGGTTAATCGGCCACTGTTTCTTAATAATGGCTTTAATATTGTTGGCCTATTGCTGTAGGTGGTAATTATTCTCATCTCCATATTATCATGTATTGGTCAAATGGCTGTGCCTATTGTTTCCAATGTTTTATGTCTATCTGGATTCAAAAGGACCTCCCTCTCTTTCTTATTAGCCATCCTCATAGCTACGTCTAATTTCTTGGGGCTATATCCTCTGCCTTCAATTCTTTTTTGGCTTCCATTTGATGGTATTCACAGGCTTCCAATGTACTACATGCCCTGTGAATACGGAGTAATTCTCCATAGGGAATAATGGAAATCGTGTGCTGCGGATGAAAACTGCCAGCATGTAGTACTGTGTTTCCTGATGCAACTTTCCTAAATAGACAAGTTTCCACTTTTCCCTGTAGGACTTGAACAGTAATGTCTGGGAAATTAGCCACCGACATATTGATATGGGCAGTAAAATGCAGATTTAAAATATTAGCATTGATATTATTAACAACATTAAGGGCTTGATCTTTGGTCCCCCTCCATATCACAAAAATGTCATTGAGGTACTGCCACCATTTTATTATGTGTGAAGACCATTTATGAGCACTTTGAGGACATGTCCCTTACACCAGTCCACATGCAAAATTGCGTAGCTGGGCGAGAAGCATGATCCAGAGCCACACCCTGCAGCTGCTGAAACACTGTATTGACAAACATGAATACATTATTGTATAAACACCAATGTATCATTTTCAAAAGCATTTGATTATGACAATACATCTCAATCGATTTTTGCCCAAAAAGTTTTTCACTGCTCTTAGTCCGTCTGAGTGGGCTATACTCGTATAAAGGGCAGTAATGTCTATAGTAAGGAAAACATATTCATCTGACCATACTTGATTGCTCAATTGGAATAAAACGTCAGTAGTGTCTTTGATACATGTTTAAAGCTGAATCACAAAGCGTTGGAGATAAAAATCAACATATTTTGATGTTTAAATTTCAAAGGTTTTTTTGAGTGCCGAAACAATAGGTCTGCCTGCGACTGGCAATTCGTTCTTATGTAACCCTGGGAGGAGTCCACGTAGTTGTGCTACGTGGAATTTGTCGAAGTCGCAAAAAAACTCTGCATGCTTCGCATAGCTCTGCAAGCATGAGGAGTTGCTAGTTGCGCCCATTCATGATGCATTTTTCCTGTATGCTTTCTCGCTGGGAAATATCTTGCGAACTTGACCATGCACCATGCAGTAGCCAACATTTTCTAATTGCAGAATAGGCAGGGCAGAAAAACAATAAAAGAGTTACATGCTCATTTTTATAACTACATGCAAGGCAAACTTCGTTATTAGGTTTTAGCCATTTAGATGTAAAAGACCTAATGGGTAGAGTGCCATGCCTTAGCTGGAGATATAGCTTTCGAGCAAGCGGAGGTTCAATTAAATTCATGAATTCCTCAGTTTTGGATTCTGATTTAACTAGGAGGAACTCAGATGTCAACCTACCCAATATTGCAGAGCTCGATAGCGTTTGAACGTTCTGCATACGTGTATGAGAAAGGAGTTCATTCTTTGATATCCCTAGGCAATAAGTCTCAGGGGTTTCCCACAATTCCAAAAGATCTAACCGGGTACTAACAGCACTAATGTGCTGCAGCTAAGGGATCTTTTTGTGTATGAGAAGAGACCAAATCTCAGAAAATTCTGCTCTGTAAGCGGCCAGTTCGGGGACTGACCACAACCTCTTCCAGTACATAATTGGTCTTGCACTTATGATCTCCTCTATTGGCAAAATGCCAAGATCAAGTCTAAGAGGGATCGAAGGCGTACTAGGCGGTAACCCAACTAGGTTTCTCACAAAAGACTGCTCTACCTTTTTAAGGTTCATTATCTGCTTGTGCCTCCAAAGTTCAGCCCCGGAAATTGCTGCCGTTCTAGCCTGGTGACAATATATCTCCAGAGCTTGGGAGACCGGCCTAAAAGTTGACTCCCTAAAACTTTACTTATACCCCCCGCAAGCTGGGATAACTTAAGTGTGGACTTAGCAATCTGCGTGTTCCAGTCAAAATTCTCAGTCAGAGTAACACCTATATAAACAAATGTTTTAACCCTTTCAAGGGGGATACCATGTAAAACCAGGTTTGGGCGTACCCGCTTTGGGGGGTTAAAAATCATAAAATTTGTTTTTCCCAGATTGATTTCTAATCCCCGAAGCTCGCAAAACTCCACAAATCCATCAAGTGTTTTTTGAATGCCCGATGATGTTCTAGACAAAAACAGGGTGTCGTCTGCGAACATCAGAGCGGGCACTCTACCCGTAACCAATTAAGGGACATCATTGTTTACCACACCATTCAAATGTTCCAGAAGGCCATTAATGTAGAGGCTGAATAGTGTTGGTGCCAACACGCACCCTTGGCGAACTCCTTTTTGGACAGGGAATTGATCTGTGAGTTCGCCATGCCTACCACACCTGACCTGGGCGAAGTTGTTTACGTGAAGCCTAGATAGAACAGCTTATAAATAGGGCGGGAGTCCCAGGTCTGCTAGCACCTTCCACAGTTTTTCATGCAGGACTAGATCAAATGCTGCCCGCAGGTCCACAAACACAAGGTAGAGGCTGCCACCCTCCACCTTTGCTGTTTTCCAATACAGGACCTGCAGGCGAAATATCTGATCTAGGGTAGAGGTGCCGGACTTAAAGCCTGCCTGGAGTATAGACAAAATCCCATTCTCATCGATCCACCCAAGAATCCTGTCAAGGATGACCCTCCCCATCAGCTTTTGTGATGTATCAATTAAGCTGATAGGTCTTAAATTGGAGGGGGTTAGTGGGCAGCCCTTTTTTAAAATAGGCGCAATTTCTGCTCCTAACCAAGTAGGGGGCAGGTCGTCTCCTGCAAAATGCCATTAAATAGGACAGCCAAGTAGGGAGCTTAGATTTTAGGTTGTGCCCTAAACAAATCCCCCGGCAATTTATCCAATCCTGGAGCCTTATCAGGGAGCAATTTACCTATAGCTGTCTCAACCTCAATCAAGGTAAAGGGTTCAACTGAGGTGAGGCATGTAGGGACTACAGTCAACCATCCACGCTCTTCAGCCCAGTTGACGCTTTAAAATTGCTGAGGTTCAAGAGTACTAACAGGCGAGCCATCAAACTCAGAGGTGCCATATAGAGCACCAAAGTGGCTTTCCCAGATTGAAGGGGCAATATTGGGGGCAAGCGCGTGGGTATGCCCACTAAGTCCAGTTGCAACAATGGACCAGAATAATTTGGAATCCTCACACCTAAGTGCTGATCCCAACTCCTCCCACATTGTGGCCTCACATACCTTTTTAGCATCACAAATTGCCTTTTTATACATAGTGCGATGCAACCTGATGGCCTCACTGTCATTGGTTTTTATTACTGTAAGCAAGGCCTTTTTGGCTTTCTGACAAGAGGTATTAAACCATCAAAGAATCATGGTCTGGGGCTGGTTTGCCCTTCTCACAGGGTACAGGATATCTTTTAATATAGCAACCAATTGATTATGTATTTCAGTTGCCCTGCTCAAATGGCCGGATTTCCCCATCTCTTCAATGAGCGGAATAATGGTCTCATATAATTCAGCGAGTTTACTAGTGGACGCTTGTAGGTCTGGCCATTTAACCCTTCGCCTACAGTTTGTTATTATTAATGGCACAGTAGCGCAATGTTCAACCGGAGTTGAGCCTTTCAACCCAAAGCTCCCCGGTTTAAGGTGCAAAACTAGGGCATTATGGTCGCTGTCAAATCTTTCAATGACCCTAAATTCATACAGCCTATCCCAGTGCCTAGCCTCAATGAAGATATAATCGATTACTGAGGTCTGGTTTAATCGATTAAACATAGTCTATCGGGCTCCACCCTCCCATGGCATGCTCGTAATGATGTAGCTAACGCAAATGACTGCAATTGCAAAACAAGAGGGGTCCATACCTTGACCTGAGGAGTCAATGGCTCTGGAATGGCCCAAAGCAAATCAACATCATCCGGGTCACCAAAATTCGGGTCCATGAGGGGCTCAAAATGACAATTAAAGTCTCCACCCAAAATTAACACGGTGGAGGGGTCAAGCGACTGAATAAGGGTTAACAAAGTTTCGATAGCCTCTGACTCAAGACCCCGCCTAACTGGCCTTGAGTATACATTGATCAAAGCAATATTTGGCCCATTTGGCAAGATCAGCAATACACACTGGAATTCCAATGAGTTAGTTAAGATTTGTGATGCCTTCACTCCCAGGTGCGTGCCAACCTATATAGACAACCCGCCCGAGGGCCTGCCCCTATCACCCATGCTTGCCAGGATATCGTATGTTGCAAAACCCTGGGCTATACTTTCTTTTAACGCCCAAGTTTCTTGCAACATACAAATATAATGTGAAGCTATAAAAGAGCCCCACTCTGGAATGAGCAATTTACTCTTAATTCCCGCCACGTTCCAGGAGAGAATTTTAACTTGGGCAATGACCAAATCTTGCTTGATTGGTTCACAGTCCAAAGAACCAGGAAGATCATTCGTAACAGAAGAGCTAGCATCTACCCCTTGCTCAGGCTCACAATTCATTGAATGTTGATCATCAGGAGAGGAGACAGTTACAGACTGAGTGATTTGTTCTGGTACCAAGATTTTTACTAAGGGGCTTAATTTTGCATTTGCATCTAGATTATCAGTAATGGGTAGCATATTGATAGGGGGCCCCGTCTGTCAATCGCAATCATCAAAGCCTGAAAAGGCATCAAATCTATTTGCAACTTCCAGCGGGGTAAACGGTAACAGGTGGTCCCTCCTCCTATTTCGGTTTCTATAACTCCTAAATGGTACAGTGTCCCACGCAGGTACATTTTCAAAAGTTATAGGGTTAGATGCATGCGTCATATACCGATTAATATAAGGTATACAAAGGTTAGTCTGCAGGCAAGCTAAAGCCCCAGGGTACGTTATAGGGGTCACTAGAAATCTCAGATAAAAATAAGTCAATTCACAGGGAACGATGGAGTTACCGACATTCCCTGGATACCAATTTAGAATGTATCTAACAGCTCCAGGATCTCTGAAATTGATAACAATTAGGTCCCCCTTTATGTCTTTTGCTCTGCTTCCCAACCAGGGGAGTCGCCGGACATGCAGGATCTCGCCAATAATATTATAAGGAAGTGGTCGGTTTTGACTAAGCCAGTGCATGGTTTTATTTTTTAACTGAGAAAACCCTTCCCTCTTACCATCCGCTAATGTAGGGACTCCCGTAAGAACAACCACAAAATGAAACGCTTCTGGAGATAATTCAACTTGTCGCCCCCCTATGGTTCCCTGCCCTTACAGGGCTGGTACTTCCCCTCTCATCTCGCATGTGTCCTATGTAAGATTTTTTTTCTCCCTTCTGGACTTCACTGGCAACAAGCGGTGCCGATTGTTGAAATAATTTAGGGGGTATTGCCCTGTGCTGTTTAGTGTTTATAGGCTTGTTAGTTTTGTTTGCACCCTTAAGGGCAACAGGGGTGGGAGATAACACTATGGCTGTGAGGGGAGGCGCCGGCTTCGCAAGGTCCTTGATTAACCCAGCATTATTGCTAATAGCCAGCTCTAAGTTCCCCAGCAGTTGCTCCATCCTCTCCAACCTCTCTATTATAGATAGTATAAATGACCTAATAAAATGTTCCATACTTTCCAAAGGAACAGCAGACAGTGTTTCCTTTGGTGGACAATATAGAGGAGTGACTAAACCTGGAGGAGTTAGTACAGTTATTATAGGGGCTTTTGGGGTTGGTACAGTTGCTGTAGGGGCCGTTAAAATTGGCGCAGTTGTTATAGAAGCCTTTGAAGTTGGCGCAGTTGTTACAATAGCCTTTGTGGTTTTACCAAAGTCGGAATGACTGATCTTGCTTCTTTGCGGATCACCACCCCTCTTTCTTCTTTTACCTGGTGGTGGACCATAAACTTTGGGCATCGCTAGTTTCTTGGCCTTCTTTTTAATAGTCTCAACTACTAGTAAGGGTGGCTCAACTGTCACATCTACTACTATGGTAGAATTACTAGGAAGATATATAATGTTCGTATACAGGTCGTTGGACATATCAAGTAGAGGGGACGTATCTCGCAAGAGCATAGGAACGCTATCTCTAGATAAAGGGTCCTCATTTTCAATATGGAAGCTTACATCAAGTGGAGTGGTTTGTTTAAAAAAATCCAAGGGAGGTCTTTTTTTCATACATTCAACAGAGCGACGTCGCTCAGCCCTGCGCTCAGCCAATGCACTCTCCCTTTCTATATCTGGAGCAACCTTAGTAAAGTAGCTATCTAGTATACCTTTACTAATTCCCCCTGCCTTTATGGGTATACGTTTTTTAAGATTCAAGGCCATGGTAAGCTAACAAAATGTACAAACAAATAGTCCTTGGCAACATGTTAGAGTATAGGCCCAGCCCAGCCTCCTCTTGCCTCTGAGGGCCACAGAGGGCCCGCCCTTTGCCCGGGCTTTGCCCGGCGTCCCGCTCAGCGGTAAAGTGAGTTAACTAAATAGAGTATGTGAAGGCCTGGGGACGGGGCTCGCAGGGTGCGCAGACCGGCAGACTCGGGTCACGCAGGGACTCCTGGACAAGCAAGTCCCTGCAGCGCTCACACCTGAGGCAGATTACCTTCTTCCCCCTCGAGCAGGTAGTCCAAAAAGCAGCTCCCAAGAAAGCGCCACGAAGCGGCACCCACAAAGCGGGTGCAGCAAGGCGATGCAGCGAGTCCCAGTCCAAACAGAGCAGTGCAGGCAGAACAACAGAATGGCAAAGCATCCCACAGGAGGTTTGTCAGCTTAACACGTATTACTACTTTGTGGTCTTCTGCTCCGACCCTGGGAACCGTATAATATAACACTACTAGTGTCTACTATAGTACCCGATTTGTACTAGTGATGTTTGTTGTATATGTATGTATTAACTTTTCAATCTTGCTAGTGAAAAATATTAAATAGGGGAGGTGTATATGGCATCTAAAAAATGTTTAATGTTTAATGTTTTTTCTAGGTGTACTACCCACCACCAGTGCCGGGGCGGTACACGTCTGAGCATACCCTGCCACACTTATGGCGGCCAAAACGGTACAATAGGGGGGTGATGGACGGAGCATCTGAATCAATCAAAAACTCACACCCAGTCAAAAGATCTGGGTTTAATCCATCACCCTTCTTTAGCCCACTGTGCCACCCCAGTTCAGACATGGCTATATGCAAATCAGTCTGAACCTGTGCCTCATGGGAACAGTCCAGCCGGAACTGCCAAGCCATGTCTTCCCTGGACCGGAAACAAGCTTCCGAGGACCGGTTTCTGGCATTCCAGCCGTCTTCAGCCCGGCTTTCTTGAATCCAGTGGCAAAGTGAGCAAGGGACTCACGTCTGAGCATACCCTGCCACACTTATGGTGGCCAAAAACGCTACAAAAGGGGGGTGGTGATGGACGGAGCATCTGAATCAATCAAACACTCACACCCAGTCAAAAGATCTGATGTGGTGATGGCGATGCAGCCACTTCAGAGGGAGCAGGAGATGCGGCAGCTGCAGGAGCTGCAGGGGGTGAGCCATCAGCAGTGGCGGGCAGTGGTAAGTTATATTCATTACTTATTGACATTACACTTGCTGCAAGTGTGTACATTGTACTGTTGAGATTTAGTACGTAAGAAGTTGTTGTGAACAACCTTTGAACAAGACACCCTTTACTTAGCATTAGCAATAGTATTAGCAGCAGGAATTGAGTAACCAATTGCCTCTTCTATCTGACTTTAACTAAGATGTGAAAGTTTTATGGAGTAGACTAAAAGTCAGATCAGATGACCCTGATGGATGGGTTGAACGAAAAGAGAAATAAGGGTGAAAGGCGGAAGGAGAGGCGAGATGTAATATTTATTACTGGTAGAGAAGGATACGTGGGATGCATGCATAGGTAACTGACAGGAATCGGATGCATGGGTGGTTGAAGGATGGGTGGAAGGTGAAAAAAATATGCCTGTCTTGGTGAGTGAAACTGTATGGGTGGATAGCAAGAATCCTCCGGGGTGTTCAGGTCAAACTCAAAGCCAAGGCAAGGAAGGTAGGACACAAGGGTGGTTGTTTGAAAAAAAGACTAAATGCTTGTTGTTGTTAAAACAAACTAGGGTTTGGTGAGAGATTAAGAAGAATGATAGAAATTTGCTTTGAATGGATGGATGCATGGATGGTTTTCATCATAGATAGAATAGGTGGAGACTGCCACTGGATGACGAGTCTTAGTTTGAAGAGAATATAAAAGAAACCGCCAGAGTAGCAAAGCAGAGGAGAATAGAAGTTGTATTTTCAGAATACTCCCTTGACTCACAGTAGTGTACAAGCACAGCTTCTATATTGCATATGTATGTATTTATCAAGTGTCTTCCTCTGACTCCGAGGACCACTCCCTACCTATGCTAATTTATTTCCGACTGTGTCAGCCAGCCTGCCATGGGTGGCCTATCGGCTGGTTACACAATCATTCAAAACAAAGTACCTCATGTCGTCCCATATATAAGCAATTATCATTGGATCAGACATCATCTGCCTTTTTGTAGCAAACAGGACAGGGTAAATTAAAATTGAGCAGTTGCCCTTGATGTAACTGAGTATGGCCAGTGCCACCCATAATAGAAAAATACTAGCTTCCACACCTGCAGACAGTGGTAAATAAAACCAAAGTTAGTCTGCGTCATGATGACCCGATTATGTTTGTCTTGGACGCAAGCTGACTGAGCTGGCATGGGTACTCGAGTACATAGTGCTAGTATAATGCCTGATACTCCCACAAATGTTAAAGGCCAAGGAAGTAGGTGGATATATGCATAACACAAATCTTACGTATGGTACTTGTTATTGCTACTGTGCCACTATGTGTTGAATTTAATTTTGTCTTTCTTTCTTTCTTGATATGGCTCCTCCTTCCCAAGCAAAACCAACAAGGAAGGAGTTGGCAGCTGTGGCCCGTTGCTGGAAGCTGGAGGCCATCTTCCAAGAATACCGGCAGCTAGTTGATCTGGTGGAGAACGATGAGGAGGTGGCAGCAGCTGTAGCCTCCTCCAATGTCCGGGACCCCAGCCAGGCCCCTCCATTGGTATGGCACCGCCCGCCACCATACAACAACATCCAGCACTGCTGACCCCCTGAGATGCAACTGTAGGGCATATGCATGCTGCATGCTCCTCTGAATGGCGCATTTAGAGGAACACTTAGAAGGGCAGAACAAAAAGATCAAGGTTCTGGAGAAGGAAATCAGAGCCCGCCGATAATCATAAGACACTGTTGGATTTCCCCTTTTTTAATCCTTTTTTTGTTGGGTGGGAATTGGGCATAGAGGTTTTTTTATGATGGACAACTTGGACATTGGTTGGACTTTATCGTTTTGGACATTGGGTGGGGTTAGGGAGAGGGGTAGGTTGGGTGTTGTGGGATTTTTTTTACGTAGTTTATTTTTTAGGGGATAAAATTATAGTTATACTTAAACATAGCACACATTGTTAATGTTCTGTAGGAGGGTTACTGTTTTATAGCACAAAGTTTCCTTGCTAACGCAGGGCTGTAGACAGTGTTTGATTTAAATATTCTGCCAATTTTGTAACACACAAACAGATAGATGCGGTACCCCTCACTGATTGAATTGTCCTACAAGTACTGCCAGTCTCTCCTCCTAGTCCATTATTATACCTCCCCCAAACTTCTTATCTTACCTGTGATTGATGTTCAAGTTAGGCACAGTGAGGGCTGCACAGCGATGATGGTTTGATTTCCCAAGATGCCATGGTTGTGGTGGTAGTAGTGACTCAACATAAGCGTAACCTTCAGTGCTGTGTAGGAAGATGATTAATCCAATCAATGCCTGCAATTAATTATGATGGATTACATTCCTTTGAACAAAAAATTGATTTGCAAATATACTGAGCATGGTTGGGCAAGCAGAAAAAGATCCTCGCCCTGCCTTGAAATTGAATTAGTGATGCTTTCCCCACATCCACCCCAGCAAGCGTGTGATCAATTGTTGGTGTAAATTAAATGTAGTAACTCTTCAATATAAATTACACAGCCCGGGGGAAGAGGGTTAGGGTTTGATGAATAGGTGGAAAAGGAGGCCTGGGGAAAGGTTTGAAAAAGAAAAACCTTACGCACTGACAAACAACAAAACATAATCTTGGTAGACGGCCATCATATCCATAATTCTTTTAAGGGAGAAAAAGGAAATGCATGCATGAAGAGGATGATGACTTGATGGTTAATGATAAGTATTACTTACTAACAAGACTAGTAGAAAGTACAAGGCAGCAGTATATTATTAAATATTATGCAATGTGCCAAGCCTGTCTGCCCTCAGATAGACCCAAATTACATACATTTTTACTTCTGTTTTTAAAGCGAGCAAAGAAAATTAAAAAACAGCTGTAGGGAACAATTATAAGAAGAGAGCAAATAACAACTACACACAGTCGTAACTATTGAAGTGAAAAAATGAATCAAATTATTTAAAAGATGATGAGTGTTGATTCTAAAGTGTTACCGTATGTTATCCTGGTCAAATTGGGGAGTTGCATTTCGGCATTCCTCTTGGTCCTCCATTCCATGGCTGCTGCGTCTGTCAATCTTGGGTGCCACTGCCTGCCTGGTGGATGCAAATTGGTAGGTAAGTGTGAGTTGTTTTTCTCTGTTTAGCTCAGGTTAAAGGCCAGCTTGTAAGTGCAGATGGGAAAACAAAAGGGATATTTAAAAATAATGGAGAAAATCCCCCCATAAATTATGGAGGAGTGCAAACACTTTTAGAGCGGCATGGCTAAATCATGTTTACTCTGTTGTCTGTTTCCAGCATTAACCTACAACAGCAACAGGACATATCAGGTACACTGCACCCACCCAATCTCCACTTAGTTTAGATTTTGACTGAGCCAGACAGAACACAGATGTCACATATTCAGCAACATATCTTTTTCAAAATTAGGTAACTAAAATAATGGCATGTACAGCTGTCAGTCATATCACAACTACTACACACTCGTGGCTCGACTCCACCACTACACAGACATGTAGGTCTGCTGTGGTTGTTGTTGATTTGTTTACCTTTTATGCCACTCATGTAACGCCCTGCTTTAACCGATCAATCATCTCTGATCCGACTGACTGACTAAGAAGATATTATGTCACAGTGGTCATCATCATGATATTATCCAACTCAGGATACAGTGTACCGGGTGAGTCCAGATTCCTTATTCAAAAAGGCAATGGTTCGGCCTACAGTAGAAATACAATTTTGTTTCTAAACAACAAGAATTGAAACATTGTCTTGAGTCACTTTTAGTGGGTATATTAAATATTAGTACACAATGAATTCACTTCATGCACAACAAACAACAACCACACACACATCAATCACTCACTCAGCGTCCATTGCATGCCATCATTATTACCTGTTCCTTGTTCTCATCTTAAGTTAAGGGGCAGTCTCTCTTGACTTTGAAAGGAGCTTAGCTTAGCTATAGTAGTCATCATGGTCCACTTCTTTTAGAATGTTTTTTTTTCTCCATCCAATTACCATCTGGCTTGAGGGAAATGGATTTAGGGTGAGTCAGGAGAATGGAGCAGGACTGGACGTCACATAAGTTAAATGTACAGTGCTGCAACTCCAATATAGAAATAAAAAAGACTAGAAGACGGTGGTACTGGTGATGGATTTGTTGTTATTCGAAGTTTCGAACCAGAAATACAGAGACACACACAACAAATAACAGTCAAATAAGGAAGAAATACAGTAAAAAGTTCAAAACCTACTTTTCAGGGAAGTATAGCTCATTCTTAAACTCTGGTTGTTCAACCAGAAGTAGGAATGATGTGAAAACTACATGTGGTGAACAGCTTTGTTGTCTCCTGTCTTAAACAGTGTGCCGTGCTCCCTGGAATCACTCCCCACTCGGGAGTGTATCAATGTGTAATCTTAAAGTTGCAGACTCCAGGATCCCTGGTCTCTCCCCCTGGGCACTGTCTTAGTGAGTGCTGGACTCCCAGCTAAGTTCAATAAATTCTCATGACGTTTTTGTTGCTTGATTGTATACTTTTATTTATTCATGTCAATGTGTTAACAGCACACCAAATGCTTGAATATTACTTTAATAGCATTCAAAATGATGTTTAAACATTCCAAACTTTATATCCCATAATGCAATAGTCTTCATGAAATAAATATATATTAAGTCTTTTCCTTCCCAATGCATTTCGGCTAGGATTATCCTTCATCAGGGGATATAGCTAGAAAGGTAAATGGATTGTGTTCAAGTTTTTGGAAATCATCAATTATTCCCCCACCAACCGGGTGAATATTAGTGCTGGATATGCTAGAAAAAGTCGTATGTGAATGGAATCGTCCTGCTCTATGTAAGTGGCGCATAAGTTAGTTTATGTGTGTCTCTATACATGGGTAGTAAATACAGGTATGCTTTAATGCCTTAGGATCTCTGAGGTTCTCAAGCTACCAACGTAGTTTGTTTACGCACTGGTAGCGTATTAATGGTGCTCGTCTGAAAATCTCCATGGAGCGCTTACTGAAATGCAGAGGTGTTAAACTATTGGTGGTGCTTTCTTTAATGCCTTAAAGATTTTGAGGTTCTTGAGTTACTGACGGTATTTACTTACGCGATACTAGCGTGTGAATGGTGCTCGTCTAAAATGCTTCGTTAAACAGTTAATCAGACACGGGAATATTAAACTGGTGGCAGCGCTTTCTTACGTGGTACATGCGAGTTTACCAAATCTGTCCTGATCTCTTACCGCTGAGATGTTTGTATGTAGCTCTTCGTGATCAAACGATGGCTGCTACCGGCTTCGCGTATCACAGTAACGTATATACATCACAGTAGTGACGTCTATGTAAAGGGATAGTATGCGCGTCTATGAAAACGGTTTAAGTTACGTTGCGATTAAAGTTTATTCAAAAGGAACGGAAAAAAAGTGAAGAAAAATAAAATAATTTAAAGGAGGGTTGTGCAATGTAAACAGGTTCAACCTGTTGTCTCTACATGTTGCGCAATATTGTTGCGGGTGCCCAGTGTATGTGAGCAATATTACTTATAATACAAAGCTTGGACTATTACATAAAACAAGACTATGCAAATGTAGATCTTGAGAACTTAAGGTCTATCAGCTCAGTGGGTGTGGGTTAAGGAGAATGCTAACTAATGGCTCTAAATATCATGTGTTGCAAGGTAGGGTAGGGCAGGGATATGAAAACATGTGAGATGTGAAACGTGTATATTGATGATGGTATGTATACATATATGATGAAACCTGAGGACATTTAGTTTGTTCTTCTATTTACTTGCTGGCTCTTTTTTTGTATATGGTGATTTTCTGTTATGTATCTGGTGATTATCTGCTAATATCTGCTGTAAAGCACTCTGATACCTTAGGGTCAGGCCAGCGCTATAGAAAACCTCTTAAATAAAAAAATAAAAAAATGAAGTACCCTACAGACTTGTGTAACACAGGAAGAGCTCAACGTTAAAGTTGTCCACGTCCATGTGGAACTGTTTACACAGCTCAAAATTTTTTTTTATTTCAAAAAGTAAAAAACCCACGATTCACCTGGGCTATAAAGCTGCCACCTGGTATGACACTTCTTGCCGCCTGGCCTATAGAACCCTAGCACTAGCAATTAGGTCAAAAGGTGGGGAAGACATATGTAAGGCTAAGGCAGATTATAAGTGCAATATTGTGCCAAAATGGACTGGGACGAACAGCATTGGGCAGATCTGCTTGAAGCATGTTCGGGGAGAAACATGACAGCTTTTTGGCACTTGGTGAGATGGGGTAGAGGGGCCCCCAACAAGGTCCCTTCAAACCATGTGGTACCAGACAAGTGGGTCTTACATTTTAAAACCCAATGTGCATGTGTTGGCAGGGTGCATGATTTTTTTGATATGCTACCCCCATCTTCCACCCTTTATTTTACTAAGAAAGAGGTCGAACATGTACTTCAAGTAGTACCAAGAGGTAGGGCACCAGGGCCCGATTGCATCCCAGCTGATCTGTAACTTCATGATATACCCAACTGGGCATCATACATTCAGCTCCTAGTGAATTCTATTGCTAGTGGAGCACCTATGCCCTGCACTTGGGCAGGAGCAGAAATACTCCCTATTTTTAAAAAGGGGATCATACTCTACCAGGGAATTACAGGCCCAGAAGCCTCATCATCTACATACAAAAAATATCGACAAGGCTGATACTAAGTAGAAATCACACCTGGTTGGAGGAATGCGACATCCTGTCTCACCTCCAGGCGGGATTTCGGTCATGTACTAGCACCATTGACCAGGTGTTCAGGTTCACCTTTATTTATTGGAGTACCGTAGTTTTAGGGGGAAGCACCATCTGTGCAGTCTTCGTCGACCTCATTTCGGCCTTCGACCTTGTCCCGTGAATTAAGATGTGGTGCACTTTTTTGAAGCTAGGTATGGCTTTAGACATTTTGGCACTTCTGGTCAAGTCACATGCCGCTAACTGTGTGCAGGTGAGTTGGGATGTGCCGGGAAGCGTCACCCACCAGTTTCCGGTAGAGAAGGATATTAGACAGGGGTGCGTTTTAGCACCCACCCTCTTCTCTCTATTTATAAACGGGGTGCTGAACTACTTTGAGAACTTTGCAACGGATGCACCGTCATTATCCGGGCGTAAGATTCTGTTACTCTTGTTTGCAGACACCACCCTCATTCTCTCCAAGACAAGAAAGGGCCTCCAATGTGCCCTCTCGAGATTCGAGGAGTTTTGTGAGGACCATGAATTAATTGTTAATGTGGACAAAACAAAATATATGGTCCTGCAAAAACATAAGAAGAGTGTGGGGCGAGTTGAAATGAAGGGAGGTACTCCCTACAAATGGAGATTTTGTCCTATTTAGGGGTAACTATTGATAAAAAACTAAGCTGGAAGCCACAAATAGAATTGCTCACAGTTAAGCACACCCAACTTTCAGGTGCATTGCTAAAGGAGCAGAGATGTTCATACACCAAACCTATTGCTCCTGTATTACAAATCTATTGCACCAAAATTGGCACCTCGATCCTATACGGGGCTGAACTGTGGAGATATGCAAACTTTGACTCTTTGGTGTTAGCACAAAAAAAATTCCTGTGGTCCTTAACCGGCTTCCCACAGTCCACGCCGTTACTTCCCTTATATTCAGATCTGGGCTGTCATTCTATTATTCAAACCTTGAACAGGATGAACCTGCTCTAGTGTGCACTATGCCTATTGAACTCAATGTTCACAATTTTTCAATCATTAATTATATTCAAACATGAACATAATACCACAATATTAATATACTGCAAATTAGTGTTTACTAATTTTTTCATTTTTTTCATAACTTAGATTCCTTACTTATTCATGTACATGTTCATATATCATTTATGTTATTTCATCACATATGATAACAGTCCAACTTATTGAAAAAATACCAATTCATATTTCAGTACATGAACACTTTCAAATTTCTACAGTGATTCCATAATTCCTACTGAACCATATTTAATCTCTGGCCCAATGCATTTCGGATCGTTGGTTCCTTCCTCAGGGGCAGTATTCGCCGCTTCACTTAACCTTTTCTCTTCTCCGAAGGGGTGTGTATCGAAAAAGAATAGTCGAGTCGATAGTCAGTCGTATCTGCAACCGTCGGGAATGCGAACGGTGACTCTTCCTATGAGTGGTCAAATTACTCCTGATACGAGGGTTTGTTCTATCGTCCGATGTTTAAATATAGCAGGACCCTTTTCAATGTGCGTTCGCCCTTGGTGACAAATGCTCAGGTTTTGCAGCTATTAGTTCGGTTTCAACTGCTGTTGGAGTGTTGCGCGATTCCTCTCAATATTTGCTGTGCCTTGCATTAAATGCTGTCAGTACTTTGCTGTATCTTTGCTCCAAACGCCGAGAACTCCATTACGGCCAATAAATCAACGTGTGCGTCTGTTGGGCATGTGGAACACTGTTTTGCAGATTATTGAGCACATGGGTTTAGGTGACTGTTGTCATGTTTTCATTGCTGTACTGCGCATTGTTTATTTTATTATTAGTTAATTCCCCCATGCTATTAACACACTTACACTTCTTAGTTCGTGAATGGATGGCACCTCTTTAGGTTCTTTCACATGGTCACAATTCCAGGCCAGGTCCTGCTTCCAAACGCCCACTATCCATTGTGATAGGCATCTTACTTAACATTAAAAACAACTAGAATGTCTCTGAAAAAAACAAATATTACAAGGACGGTATAGTTAAACTCTGATTACACTCGTACAAACAACTGATATTCAGCAGTTATAGGTATCTCAGCTAACTATAACGTATGCACCTACAATGCACTGCTTATGACCTCGGACATTACATAATTCATGACATGGTCAATGACCTCACTCATGACATCACTCAATACATCTCAAATGAGCTGTGAATGGAATAGAAAAATAATCACAAGAACTTTATTTGGGGATATTGTGTGTATATTAACACCCCTTTTTATTTCTTTTCTTTCATGTAAGAACCTCTATAATATGCAACATGCCCAGATCAATATGGCTGATAGCCTTTCACTTTAACGTTATGTGTAGTCCATTGTTTATGGTGATGTTTGCAATTGTAAGTATGCTTATTATAAACAAGTCACTTTGACGAACATACAGGTACAGCTGGCAAGGAACAAGATATGCTGAAATTACATTTTGTGCAAATTAACACTTGTTTTCTTTTCTTTATTGTATGAATTCCTGAATTTTCACATCGTGACAAGCCAATATGGCTGACAGCTTTTTGGTTTAATGTAATATGTAGTCCTTTGTTAATGTTGGCAACTGGAGCCATTTCTACATTTAAATAAGGAAGCTACAATGACATCTTGTAACGTGATCAAGGTTAGGACTAGCCAAAACATGTGGATTGTGTCCTTTGTAGATTAGATTGTAGAATACTTCCAAACTACAACTAGGGTGCTGATTCCTTCCTTGTAAGAGTGAGAGGAGATTGAATGTATACATATATAACTCGCTTGCTTCTTCTGTACCTCTCTTGCCACTTTTCACAGTTCTCTTGCCTCTTTCTGCACTTCTCTTGCTCTTTCTGCACCTCTCTTAATCTCCTTCTACACTTCTCTTGCATCTTTCTGCAGCTCACTCTTTTCTTTCTGTACCTCTCTTGCCTCTTTCTGTACCTTTCTTCCAGTTTCAGCACCTCTCCTGCCTCTATCTGTACCTTTATTCCTCTTTTTGTATCTCTCTTGCCTCTTTCTGTACCTCTCTTGCCTCCTTCTGCTCTTCTTGTGTCTCTTTCTGCACCTTTCTTCCTCTTTCTGCACCTCTTACCATCTTGTTGTACCTCTCTTGCCTCTTTCTCTACATCTCTTGGGTCTTTCTGCACCTCTCATGCCTCTTTCTGCACCTCTCTTAACCTCTTTCTGCAGCTCCCTCTCTTTTATCAGCACATCTCTTGCCTATTTCTATACCTCTCTTGCCTCTTTCTGCACCTCTCTTGCCTCTTTCTACAGCTCACTCTCTTCTTTCTGCATCTCTCTTGCCTATTTATGCACCTCTTCTGCATCTTTCTGCACCTTTCTTCTTCTTTCTGCACCTCTCTTGCCTCTTTCTGTACCCAGCTTGACTCTTTCTGTACCTTTCTTCTTCTTTCTGCACCTCTCTTGCCTCATTCGGCTCTTCCCTTGCATCTTTCTGTGACTTTCCTCCTCCTTTTATACCTTGCCTCTTTCTACACCTCTTTCAACTTTCTGCACCTCTCTTGCCTCTTTCTGCGTGTCTCTTTCCTCTTTCTGAACCTCGCTTGCCTCTTTCATCAGCTCACTCTCTTCTTTCTGCACCTCTCTCGCCTCTATCTGTACTTCTCTTGCCTCTTTCTGCACATCTTTTACCTCTTTCTGAACCTCTTGTGCCTCTTTCTGCATCTCACTCTCTTTGTTTTGCACCTTTCAATCCTCTTTCTGCACCTCTGCTCCCTCTTTCTGCAGCTCACTCTCTTCTATCAGCACATCTCTTGCCTTTTTCTGCACATCTCCTGCCGCTTTCTGCTGCTAACTCTCTTCTTTATGTACCTCTCTTGCCTGTTTTTGCACCTCTATTTCCTCTTTCTGCACATTTCATCTTCTTTCTGTATCACTCTTGCCTCTTTCTGTACCTCTCTTACCTCTTTTGGTGCCTTTCTTCCTCTTTCTGCTACTCTCTTGCCTCTTTCTACACCTCTTACCACTTTCTGCACCTCTATTGACTCTTTCTGCATGTCTCTTACCTCTTTCGGAAGCTCTCTTGCCTCTTTCTACAGCTCACTCTCTTCTTTCTGCATATCTCTTGCCTATTTATGCACCTCTCTTGCATCTTTCTGCACCTTTCTTCTTCTTTCTGCACCTCTCTTGCCTCTTTCTGTACCCAGCTTGACTCTTTCTGTACCTTTCTTCTTCTTTCTGCACCTCTCTTGCCTCATTCGGCTCTTCCCTTGTATCTTTCTGTGACTTTCTTCCTCCTTTTATACCTTGCCTCTTTCTACACCTCTTTCAACTTTCTGCACCTCTCTTGCCTCTTTCTGCGTGTCTCTTGCCTCTTTCTGAACCTCTCTTGCCTCTTTCATCAGCTCACTCTCTTCTTTCTGCACCTCCCTTGCCTCTATCTGTACTTCTCTTGCCTCTTTCTGCACATCTTTTACCTCTTTCTGAACCTCTCGTGCCTCTTTCTGCATCTCACTCTCTTCGTTTTGCACCTTTCAATCCTCTTTCTGCACCTCTGCTCCCTCTTTCTGCAGCTCACTCTCTTCTATCAGCACATCTCTTGCCTCTTTCTGCACATCTCCTGCCGCTTTCTGCTGCTAACTCTCTTCTTTATGTACCTCTCTTGCCTGTTTCTGCACCTCTATTTCCTCTTTCTGCACATTTCATCTTCTTTCTGTATCACTCTTGCCTCTTTCTGTACCTCGCTTACCTCTTTTGGTGCCTTTCTTCCTCTTTCTGCTACTCTCTTGCCTCTTTCTACACCTCTTACCACTTTCTGCACCTCTATTGACTCTTTCTGCATGTCTCTTACCTCTTTCAGAAGCTCTCTTGCCTCTTTCTACAGCTCACTCTCTTCTTTCTGCATCTCTCTTGCCTATTTATGCACCTCTCTTGCATCTTTCTGCACCTTTCTTCTTCTTTCTGCACCTCTCTTGCCTCTTTCTGTACCCAGCTTGACTCTTTCTGTACCTTTCTTCTTCTTTCTGCACCTCTCTTGCCTCATTCGGCTCTTCCCTTGTATCTTTCTGTGACTTTCTTCCTCCTTTTATACCTTGCCTCTTTCTACACCTCTTTCAACTTTCTGCACCTCTCTTGCCTCTTTCTGCGTGTCTCTTGCCTCTTTCTGAACCTCTCTTGCCTCTTTCATCAGCTCACTCTCTTCTTTCTGCACCTCCCTTGCCTCTATCTGTACTTCTCTTGCCTCTTTCTGCACATCTTTTACCTCTTTCTGAACCTCTCGTGCCTCTTTCTGCATCTCACTCTCTTCGTTTTGCACCTTTCAATCCTCTATCTGCACCTCTGCTCCCTCTTTCTGTAGCTCACTCTCTTCTATCAGCACATCTCTTGCCTCTTTCTGCACATCTCCTGCCGCTTTCTGCTGCTAACTCTCTTCTTTATGTACCTCTCTTGCCTGTTTCTGCACCTCTATTTCCTCTTTCTGCACATTTCATCTTCTTTCTGTATCACTCTTGCCTCTTTCTGTACCTCTCTTACCTCTTTTGGTGCCTTTCTTCCTCTTTCTGCTCCTCTCTTGCCTCTTTATACACCTCTTACCTCTTTCTGCACCTCTATTGCCTCTTTCTGCATGTCTCTTGCCTCTTTCAGAAACTCTCTTGCCTCTTTCTGCAGCTCACTCTCTTCTAGCAGCACCTCTCTTGCCTATCTCTGTACCTCTTTTATTTCTTTCTGCACCTCTCTTGCCTATTTCTACACATCTCTTGCTGCTTTCTGAAACTCACTCTCTTCTTTCTGTACCTCTCTTGCCTGTTTCTGCACCTCTATTGCCTCTTTCTGCACCTTTCATCTTCTTTCCGTATCTCTCTTGCCTCTTTCTGTACCTCCTTGTCTCTTTCTGTACCTTTTTTCCTCTTTCTGTACCTCTCATATCTCCTTCTGCTCTTCTCTTGCCTCTTTCTGGACCTCACTTACCTCTTTCGGTGCCTTTCTTCCTCTTTCTGCTCCTCTCTTGTCTCTTTCTACACCTCTTACCTCTTTCTGCATCTCTATTGCCTCTTTCTGCATGTCTCTTGCCTCTTTCTACACCTATCTTACCTCTTTCTACAACTTACTTTCTTCTTTCTGCACCTCTCTTGCATCTTTCTATACCTCTCTTCCCTCTTTATGCAGCTCACTCACTTTTTTCTACATCCTTCCTGCCTCTTTCTGTACCTCTCTTGCCTCTTTCCACACCTCTGTTGCCTCTTTCTGCATATCTCGTGCCTCTTTCTGTACCAGTCTTGTCTCTTTCTATACCTCTCTTGCCTCTTTTTGCACCTACCTCTCATGCCTCTATCTATACCTCTCTGGACTTCCTACTCCATTAGTGCCTCTTTCTGAACCTCCCTTGACTCTTTTTGCATCTCACCCACTTCTTTCTGCACCTCTCCTGCTTCGTTCTGCACCGCCCTTGCTTCTTTCTGCACTTCTCTTGCTTCTTTCTGTACCTGTCTTCTTTTTTCTGCACCTCTCTTGCCTCTTTCTAGACCTTGCACCCTACACTTCACTCCTTAGGCTGTAGCCGGGAGTTACACAGCTCTGCCCATTTTAATACACTCGCCAATTCAATTTTTAAAATTTGTATTTTAAATTGTATTTCACCTCTGCTGACACCCACGAGCATTTTCGCTGTATTTTCATTCATTTCCTACCCTTTTGTAGCCCATTAGGCTGCTGAGGGAGTTGGGGGCTTGGAGGTGGCTGGCAAACTAGAGCGGCCATCTTGGGTTGGGTTGGAGGCTGGTTGGTGCTCTAGTCTCGAGGGAGCAAGTTAGTGACACGCGCTGTAGTGCATAATTTGAGGCTCCTGGAAGGCTCTGGTTAGACCTTGCACCCTACACTTCACTCCTTAGGCTGTAGCCGGGAGTTACACAGCTCTGCCCATTTTAATACACTCGCCGAATTCAATTTATAAAATGTGTATTTTAAATTGTATTTCACCTCTGCTGACACCCACGAGCATTTTCTCCGTATTTTCATTCATTTCCGACCCTTTTTAGCCCAATAGGCTGCTGAGGGAGTTCGGGGCTTTGAGGTGGCTGGCAAACTAGAGCGGCCATCTTGGGTTGGGTTGGAGGCTGGTTGGTGCTCTAGACACGGGGGAGCAAGTTAGTGACACGCGCTATAGTGTATAAATTGAGGCTCCTATAGGCTCTGGTTAGACTTTGCACCCTACATTTCACTCCTTAGGCTGTAGCCGGGAGTTACACAGCTCTGCCCATTTTAATATACTCGCCGAAATCGATTTTTAAAATTTGTATTTTAAATTGTATTTCACCTCTGCTGACACCTACGAGCATTTTCGCTGTATTTTCATTCATTTCCAACCCTTTTTGTCCCATTAGGCTGCTGAGGGAGTTGGGAGCTTGGAGGTGGCTGGCAAACTAGAGCGGCCATTTTGGGTTGGGTTGGAGGCTGGTTGGTGCTCTAGACTCGGGGTAGCAAGTTAGTGACATGCTCTGTAGCGCATAAATTGAGAAGTCTTTCCCTCCGGGCAGCGGACGCGTTAGCGGTCGCACCACCTCGTGCCACCTCGCGCCGAAGGAGCGCCTAAGGAAAGCCCGTCTGTGCCCATCCGTGCCAGGACGGGCCCAAGGGCCGGGAGGATGGAGGCGACTTCTGGTTTGGGAGCAGGTAGAATCACGTTTTGTAGAGACCAGCTATTGAGGTTGCGAGATGACCCCACAGTTCCCTGTCTCCATGTGTTACTCCCCTTGGAGGTAATGATTCCCAGTCCTCTCTGTAAAGGTTTGCTGGGCCCGCAGGAACTGGGTACTTCGTCACTCCCTAAGCCCAAAAAATACTCTTTACTTCTCATTAATTTCCGTTCACTCCCAAAACATGCACATGAAATCCGCATGATATTGGAGGAGCGTGAGCCAGATGTCCTGTTCCTCATGGAAACATGGTTAACCGAGGCCTCTGACCCGGACTTAGTCTGTGCCCTCCCCCCGGGTTTCGTAATCTGTAGGAATGACCGGCAGATTGGGCGAGGAGGTGGGGTGGCAATTATATATCGAAACTCTTTTAGGTGCCGCATCTCTGAGAGCCCGCTCGCTGACTGTGAGAGCCTCTCGTTTGTATTAACCTTTTCCTCCACAAGTTCCCTTTCAGGCATTGTGGTGTACATGCCTCCTGGATCACACATGAGTTTCTGCGATATTCTTCATGATAAAATCACCTATATCATCAGTAGTGCCCCCAATTTCTCAATCTTGGGAGATTTTAACATACATTTAGACGATCCATCTGCCCCTTCTTCGCAAGCTTTATTGGAAGGACTAGGGATGCTGCAACTCAAACAAACTGTAGCGGGATCTACCCATTTGGCAGGGCATCTAATTGATCATTTCTTTACTAATCAGGATGAGATTATTTAGGATGAGTCACTCTTTGTCCCTTGGTCAGACCATGCGCTGCTATCTTTCACTTGGACCCCGGCCGATATCAGCCGTCCGACCACAACCTCTAAGAGATTGGGGCGTATTTGGTCGAGACTCCCTTTAGACGAATGGCTATCCATATTAAATAAATCTCCCCCTCCCTTCTGTGACGATCCTATCGCAGCGAATGAGGTGCTCAACAGGTGGCTAGAGACCTCTCTCGATCCCATCCTGCCTGTAAATGAGATTAATCATCGCACCAGCGGGAATAAACTGCCTTGGTACTCCACTGATCTGAAGGATCTTAATAGGAGGTGCAAGAGGGTGGAAAGAAAGTGGAGAAAGAACTTCTCCCTCGAGAATAAAAATGAGTTTAGGATGGTTCTTAGGGATTATAAGAAGCACCTTAAAATGGCACAATCATCCTATTAACAAGGAAAAATTGCTGATGCCGCCAATTCACCCAGGGAAATTTTTAAAATCCTTAAATCTCTAGTTACTCCACCATGTCCATCTATTGAGGTAAATGATCCCCAGAAACGGTGCACCGAATTGGCCCACTTCTTCGCCAAGAAGGTTGCCAGCATTTACTCAGGTTTTCCACCCCTACGTGGCACCAAGTCCACGATCCCTCCCACTGGACCAATCTCCCTCACGAAACTCGAGTCCTTTCCGCCACTAGATCTACCTACGGCTGAAGGGCTCCTCAGGAACCTTAAATCTGGCTCCCCCTCTGACATTGCCCCACCTTCAGTTTTAAAAAAGGCCTCTGACATGGTTGTTCCTGTTATCAGGTGTAGTTCCCCCTCGGTGGAAGCAGGCCAGTGTCAAAGCTCTGCTAAAAAAACCTAGCCTTGACCCAGAAGAATGGTCCAATTATAGACCTATCTCTCTCCTGCAGAGAAATATGTCAACCGCATACTATCAACATTTATTGAGGATGAGGGCGCCTTGCATTTCACCCAAACGGGGTTTAGAACAAGGCATGGAACTGAGACTGCTCTGGTCGCAGTAGTGGAGGAGGCAAGGAAAATTGTGGATGGAGGAGGCTGCGCTGCGGTGGTCCTTTTGTACCTCAGCGCAGCCTTCAATACTGTAAACCACACACTCCTTCTCCAGCGGTTACAGGAGGTTGGCATTGTGGGGACCACCCTTAACTGGTTTTGGTCCTTCTTTGCTAACAGATCCTTTGCAGTTTTCGGGGAGGAAGTAGCATCCGAACAATTCCCACTGCATTACGGCGTTCCCCAGGGATCCTCATTGAGCCCGACCCTATTTAATATCTATATGAGGCCCCTGGCTAATGAGGTCCTTCCCTGGGGAATCCAATTGGTCAACTACGCCGACGATACGCAGTGGGTGGTTTCCCTGGCTAGGGCAGATGCTGTGGATTCCGGTGACAATAACCTTTCCCCGTGTCTCACCAAGGTCCTCGATTGGATGGACTCCTCTTTTCTGAAACTTAACGGTTCAAAAACAGAGATTATGATGCTGGGATATTACGCCCCCATCAATCTTGACGCTTGGTGGCCCATATGTTTGAGTCCGCCCCCTCCCCCGAAGGAGCAAATTAAAAGTCTGGGGGTGTGGCTTGATCCCATCTTTAGTTTTCAAGTTCAAGCCCGTAAGGTCGCCGTTACCTGTTACGGCCTTCTGAAGATCCTACGGAAGGCCCTGACCCTTCTTCCATTCAAGGCAAGACGGATCCTGGTTCAGTCCTTGATCCTCTCGCGGCTTGACTATGCGAACGCGGTCTACTTGGGGGCACCATCAGGGACCATTAAGATACTCCAGTCAGTCAAGAACTGCGCAGCCCGAATGCTTATAGATGACCCTAGACACAGCTCGCGAAGACTGCCATCCGGACTCTACACTGATTACCTGTTCAGGAAAGGATCCAGTTTAAGGCCTTGTGTATGGCCCACAAATCAATAATCAACACGGGCCCTGCCATTCCGTGCCCTCTCCTGAGGCACCATCAAGGGCCCAGAGCTCTTAGATCCAACCACCGCAATTTGCTCTCTGTCCTGAGGATCAAGCGTTCTCATACAGGGGGCTGACGTTTTGCAGTACAGGCAGCAAAAAGTTGGAATCAGCTGCCCGATTACCTGCGGCTTGAGCCTAATCATTTACAGTTTAGAAAGCGGCTGAAGACCTTCCTGTTCTGCTGAGTGATTTGTCTGAGATGGGTCTAAAGCGCTGGGATGTCCCCAGGTAGCCAGCGCTATACAAATCTGTACTCATTCATTCAATCATTCTTTCTGTACCTGACTTGCCTCTTTCTGCACCTTTCAAACTCTTTCTGCACCTCGCTCTCTTCTTCTAGCAACCTTCTTGTTTCTTTCTGTGCCTCTCTTGCTTTTTTCTACACTTTTCTTGCTTCTTTCTGCACATCTATTGCTTCTTTCCGCACCTTTATTTCTCTTTCTGCACATGTCTTACCTATCTAGGTGTAGTTAGAAATTACTGTTACATCACATTATGCCCTTCAAACCTTGAAGGTTCTAGCCATAACGATGGTGCAGAAGAGATGTAGGTCAAAGCACCTTCTAGTTGTTTACAGAAGGAAACCACTTCGGTTTTGTAAAATACCCCTCACACACTGAAAACTAATTCAGTTTCATGCTTCATCATTGGGGTATTTTGTCAATGTTATGGTCTCAATGAACATATTGCCCATGAGCTTGCAAGGAAAGGTGAGGGTGCCTGTGATCAAACAATTAATTGCCACCTCGACAACCGCAATGACCCAGACTCCGCCGCCTTCTTCAACAACCTCTCCAACCTTGGACTGAAGCAGCTTGTCAACACCTCCATGCACAGAGCAGGACACACTCTCGACCCCATCTTCGCAGGAGGGCCAACCGTCTACTTCAGCCACACCTCACAACCCCCCTGGACCGACCATCACTGTGCACATTTCACCTTCAACACCACCACCACACCCAAACCATCCCCCTGCCCACCAACAGGAATTGGAGAAAAATCACAGAGGAGTTCCTCAACTGTACCCTCCTCCTGGACCCCCCATCCCCATGATCAACGCCAACTCTGTAGCCAAATAACTTCAACAATGGATCTCCAGATGCACCAACAAGATTGCAGCCCTCCGCCACCCTGCCAAACAAAGCCCCCTGAATGCTGCATGTTTCACTATGAACTCCAAGCTGCCAGGTGCACCTGCAGACACCTAGAGAACCCCCGAGCAAAGCCACAAACTTTACACCATCCCAGGAACTCTGCAACAAGCTCAGCTTATACTTCCATCAGACGATTAAGGCCCTCTACGACGACTTCAGCGACCAGATGCTGTTCACCTCCCCTTTCCCCTCTGCTGACCACCAGCCGACCATTACCAGCTGGACTCATCACCATGACCCTGATCAAAACCTGGTCTGGATCCCTCATCGATCCCTTCTACCACACATCTACTACAGTGCTGCTGCCATCATTGCACCAGAACTACGATGCACCCTCCTGACCTCCTTCAAAACCGGCATTTTGCCATAGGACTGGAAATGTGCAGAATTGAAGCCCCTTCTCAAGAAACCCTCAGCAGATCCTTTAGACCACATGAACTCTCATCCCATCTCCCTCCTCCCCTTCCCAGACAAAATCACAGAGAAGACCGTCAACATCCAACTAACAAAACTCAGCCCTCGACCAATCCAGATTCTGCAGCAAACACAGCACCAAGTCTACCCAACAGACAGCCACAGATGATTTCCGCACCCTCCTCGATCCAATGCCACAGCACAGCCCTGATCCTGCTTGACTTCTCGGCAGCTTTTGACATCATCTCCCCCTGCACTCTTGCCACCAGACTCCACAATGCCGGCTTACAGGGAACAGCCGTTGAATGGCTATGCTCCTTCCTCACCACAGTACCTAAAGTATCGGATTGCTACCCTCCCTCTCAGGACGCACAGACATCAACTGCGGAGTACCTCAAGGAACATCTCTCAGCCTAACATTCTTCAACATCTACATGTCCCCCTAGCTACCATCGTCAGAGAGCACAGCCTCAACATAGTCTGCTATGTTGACGGGGTGAGATCAAATAGGTAAACCTAGATTTCACATCAGCAAAGGACCGCTAAAAAGGATATGCTGCTGCGGAGATGCACTTAGAGGGAGAAGCAGCAAAGTCAGTCTGACCGGCCAACAGGTTGGTCCGGGTGTCCACCTGGTTCTCAGAGCTGTTTCTGGACTCAGTTTTTTAGATTTGGCCAATTGGACAGCGTTGGCAACACAACCAAGGGTCCAGAACTAGTAGGACAGCTCTTAGGATTCAGGACTCACTCAGGTTGGGTCCAGGTGAAGGTTCAAGATGGTGGAAACCTTTTAAGTCCCTGTGGCTCTGAATAGGAGGCCAGCATCCTAACTCTTGGAATCACTCTGCTCTTCCTCAGTGCATGTGAAGATGTAGGGGGTCAACAGCAGGGCTGGACTTTGAGGGTTCAAGTCAGGCTCCAGACAGCAAATCAGTCATTCCAGAGTGCACATGAGGTACCAGCAGAAGGCAGTACTCTAAGAGTCATTCTGTAGGTCCAATAGTTTGAGTATATGAGGCCTCTTTTTTGTACTCTGGTTTCATCTTTCTGGAAAACTTTTAGCATGGCATTTCAAAGGTACACGGAAGTAATGTGAAATTGGAGACACCATGTTCTCGTCAATTTTCATCAGTTTCCTGATCTAATTAAAGCCATGAGGCTTATGACTGAAAGGCGGCACATCTGTTTAATGCAGCTGTTGTTCATTGCATTTATTTTTTGACAAATATTTTCATGAAATTAGACTCTTCCTTTGCGCTTCGAGACAATTCAGTCTGTGTTTTAATTTCTTAAGTGTGTGGGAACTTCGTAACTACGGCTGACATTCCTTACAATATAATTAGTGCTCATTGCCACTGGCTTAACATTGTTTATCGTTACACAATAGAGATTATATTATATGTTAATAACAAACAAAGATGCTTCAGTAATATTATGCACTGGTGTTTGAATGCTTGATGATTCGCTCATGACTATTACTCTGAAGAACAGAATGAAGCATCAAAATAAAGCTGTTTTAGATTCAGAAAGTAAGATAAACTGCAGAAATGCTTCTCTCTTCTTCCTGTTGCTGTGTCCGGAGAGGCCTGATCAGTTTCAAAGTTTTAAACTCCTCCGGCCCTTGAGTGCTAGCTCTTCTACTTATAAAACATGTGAGGTTTCATGTATTTTTAAATAGATCCCAGCGGTAACAACCCAGTTTGTAAAATATATTGCTCTTAGATCTGAAAGCAACCTTTGTTTAAAATGGTGTAAATCGATTCAGTAGTTACAGAGAAAATTAAGAAATAAGCATATTGATATCTGAGCTCTGAGGAGGATCAATGACTCCTCCAGAGCATGAGCTGAGTTCTGATTGGCTGCCAACACTCTAAACCAGAAAGTGTTGGCAGCCATCTTGTGACTCGGTAACCAAGTCACATGAAAAAGGGGAAAGAAAAAAAAAAAAGAAGAAAAGGTGGCAGGGTAGAAAGACCCTGGCCCACTATGCCTGCTCAGGGAGTCCCACAAGTACCCCCAGGACCCAAAAAACGATTTTCTTTTTAAAAAATAGGCCAAATTTGCGCTGGGTTTGAGAATCCAGACACATTTTGTTTTAAAAATGAACCGCTGGCTCCCGCGCTTACTTTGTTTTAAGACGTCGGGTGGGCCATGTCCCGGGGGCAATTTAAAATTATACAGCTCCCCTTGCCCAAAAGCAATGCCGGCTGCACAAGGAGGCCGGGAGACAGCTGGGACCATGGGGACATTCGGGCTCCCCCACAGTCCCCAACATGAGCCAGGCCCCGGGGATGGGGTCCCAGGGGCCAGAAGTGGCCAAAGGAAGGGGGCTGCATGGTCCTCTTTCCTAATAAAAAACATTACATTTTAAAAAAAAAGATTGAGGCACAGCCCCAGCGGATGGGCTCCCCGAGGCCATAATTGGCCTCTGGAGGGGGGCTACTTGGCCCTTCAAAATCCAACAAAATGTTAACAAGGCTGGGCAGGCCCCGGGGATGGGGTCCTCTGGGCCAAAATTGGCCTCAGGAGGGGGGCCCCCTCCCAATGTTCTTTAAAAATCAGTAAAGTCTGGGCAGGCCCCAGGGGATGAGGTCTCCTGGACCAGAAGTGGCCCAGGGACAGGGGGCGATGCAACCCCCTCCCATTAAATAAAAAAAGGAAAAAGAAACTGTCAACTCGCTGGAGGCCTATTCCCCTCCCTGCATGACTCTGCAAAAGCTCCCCCGGCACGTTCTAAAATGGGAGATTAAGTCCCCTTCATGCCTAAGGGTCGCTGGGGGCCAACAAGCCCACCAGGTACCTCCAGTATGCCCGAAACAGAGGGATTGCTGAGCGGTTTTCTAAGGCCATGCCCCTTTTTTCACCACTCTGCAAACTGCATCTTGGTGGGGTGATGAGGTCGTCTTGTGTCCTGAAGACCTCAGGACACAAGTGGACTTCATCCCCTGAGCAGCAGTGCACCAGGAGGCATGTTTGCAGAGTGGTATAAAATGGAGGCATGTCCTCAGACCACTCTCAGCAATTCAGCTGTATGGGGCTTACTGGGGGTACCAGGAGGGCTAGTTGGCAACCATGGACTCTAAGCAGTAATGGGTACTTCATCCTTCAACAAATAGCACGCCAGGAGGGGCATTTGCAGAGTGGTGGAGAAAGGGGGCATGGCCTGTGTCCACCTTTCAGCAATACCACTGTACTGTGCTTACTGTAGGTAAGAGGTATGCTAGTAGGCCCCTAAAGGGCCCCCAGCAGTGAAGGGGACTTCAATCCCCATCCAAGAGCGTGCCAGGGAGAATGTTTGCTGAGTGGTGAGCAAAGGGGGCATGGCCTGCTATGAGAACTTATCAATCCTGCTGTGTGGGAATTACTGGAGGTAATTGGAGGGGTAATTGCCTCCCAAGGATGTCCTTGGGGCCAACTACCTCTGTTGTTACCTCCAGTAACACAGTGGGATTGGTAAGACGTTTTTCGAGGCCATGCCCCCCTTTCAACACCAATCAGAAAACGTGCCTCCTGCCAGACTACGGATGGGGGACAGAGTCCAATTTACTCCTGAGACACTTTGGAGGCCAAGAAGCCCTCATCGTACCTCCTGTAAGTTCTATGCAGTAGAATTCCTGAGCGCTCGTTGGAGGTCCAGCACACTTTCTCCACCACTCTGAAAACGGGACTACTAGTTAAAGAAGTGTTTTCAATGTAATAGGTTTCACATTTGTGAGAGCTATTCGCATTGTAAGTGTAAACATTTTTTACGAAATGTTTTGTGAGTTGAGTGGATACACGTTTTGTGTAGTGGAATTATGTGGTATGGTGTACAATGAAATTATGTGGATAGTATGTATGTGGTATTTAGTGTATAGGAATTATGTAAAGTGGGATTATGTGTAATGGAGAGTAATTATGTAGTATGGTAGTCAGAGGTATGAGCAGGGCCACTGTAATTATGCGATTGCTCGGCTGCACTGACTTTCACATATATTTTATGCACTAGTCACATAATTTATCATCTGCTTCCTAATCTGTAGATTTGAACACAAATTATTTGTGGCACAAACGGCTCAAACCTTACCAAAAATGCATCAATAAGTGTTACAGCATGGTGGAAGGCCCTTTGCAAACCTAGAATGGTCACCTTTTACTTATTGCTACATGTGGGTGTTAAATTGGTAGTAATGGTGTGCAAGCTACTATTGCTTCCTTCTGTGCCTCTCTTGCCTCTTTCAGAATTTATGTTGCTTATTTCTGCATATTTCTTTTCTTTTCTGCACTTCTTTCGCCTCTTTCTGCAAAATCTCTTCTACTTTCTGCACCTCTCTTCCCTCTTTCTGCATGTCTGTTGTCTCTTTCTATACCTCTTTTGCTTTTTTTGTCCCCCTCTTGCCTCTTTCTTCACCCTTCTTCCCTCTTTCTGTACATCTACTGCCTTTTTCAGTACCCCTCTTATGTCTTTCTGCACCCTTTTTGCCTCTTTATGCACCTATGTTCCTTCTTTCTCCACTTACTTTGTTTCTTTCTGTACCTGCTTGCTTATTGTTGCACCTCTCTTGTCTGTCTCTCTGCCCCTTTTCCATCTTTCTGTACGTCTCTTGCTTTTTTCTGCACTTATCTTGCCTCTTTCTGCACCTCTGTTGCTTTTTCTGCAGTTCTATTCCTCTTTATACGTCCTTCCTGCCTCATTCTGTACCCCTCTTGCCTCTTTTTCCACCTCTGTTGGTTCTTTCTGCACCTCTTTTTCTTTGTTCTGTGCTCTTTCTGTACCCCTATTCCCTCTTTGTGCACCTCTCTTGCCTCAGTCTGGCCACCTGTTCCCTCTTTCTGCACCCCTTTTGCCTGTTTCTGAACCTCACTTGCCTCTTTTTGCACCAACATCGGTTGGTTTGCACTGCTCTTGCTTCTTTCTGCACCTCTCTTGCAAATGTTCATACCCCTCTGTCCTCTTTCTGCATCTCTGTCACCAATTTTTGCAGTTCCCTTGCCTCCTTCTGTATCTCTGTTGCTTCTTTATTCACATATCTTGCCTCTTTCTGCACTCCTGTTGCTTCATTTTGTATTTTCCATGCTTCTTTCTGTACCTGTCTTGCGTCTTTCTACACCCCTGTTGTCTCTTTCTGTACTCGTCTCCATTCTTTCGTCTACCTTTGGTGCCTGTTTCCACATCTCAATTGCCTCTTTCTACACTTTTTTTGCTTCTTTCTACACCTCTGTTGCTTCTTTCAGCAATTCTCTTGCCTCTTTCTGTACTTCTCTTGCCTGTTTCAGTACCGTTTTTGCCTCTTTCTGAACCTCACTTGTTTCTTTCTGCACTCCTTTTGCCTCATTCTGCACCCCTGTTGCTTCATCCTGCACATTCCATGCTTCTTTCAGCACGTGTCTGGCTTCTTTCTGCATCCCTGTTGTCTCCTTATGTTCCTCTTTTGCCTGTTTCTGCAACTCTCTTACCTCTTTCTGCAGCTCTTTTGACTCCTTCTGCACTTCTGTTCCTTCTTTCTGCACTTCTCTTGTCTCTTTCTGAACCTCTTTTGCTTCATTCTGTACTTTTCATGCTTCTATCTGCATCTGCCTTCCTTCTTTCTGCACCCCTGTTGTCTCTTTCTGCACTCGTCCTTCCTCTTTCCTTATCTTCCTTTCCAGTTTCTGCATCTCACTAGCCTCTTTCTACACTTTTGTTTCTTCTTTCTACATCAAAGTTGCTTATTTTTTTTTATTTTATTTAGTTCATTTGTATAGCACAACAGCTACCCAACAAAGGGTTTCCTTCAGCAATTTTCTTGCCTCTTTCTGCACTTCTCTTGATTGTTTCTTCGCCCTTCTTGCCTCTTTCTGCACTTGTCTTCCCTCTTATTCCAACCCTCTTGCTTCTTTTGACACCTCTCTGCCCTCTTTCTGCACCACTCTTGCCTCTTTTTGTACCTCTGTTGCTTCTTTCTGCACTTCTCTTGACTCTTTCTGTACCCTTTGTGCCTCTGTCAGCACCTCTCGTGCTTCTTTCTGCATTTCTCTTGGTTCTTTCAGCATAGCGCTTGCCTCTTTCTGCACTCCTCTTGCCTCTTTGAGTACCTCTTTTGCCTCTTTCTGCTTTTCTCTCTCCTCCTTCTGCATCGTTCTGCCCCTCTGATGCTTCTTTCTGCACCTCTCTTGCTTCTTTCTGCAGCTGACTTGCGTCTTTCAGTACCTCTGTGATCTCTTTCTGCACTTGTATTCCCTTTTTTGTACCATTCTTGCCTATTTCTGCATCTCACTTGCCTCTTTCTGCACTTCTCTTGCCTGTGTCTGGATCCCTGTTGCTTCTTTTTGCACTTTCCATGCTTCGTTCTGCACCAGTCTTACTTTTTTCTGCCCCGTTGTCTCTTTATTTACGTCTTTTGCCTGTTTCTGCAACTCTCTTGCCTCTTTCTGCAGCTTTCCTACCTCCTCTTCTGCACCTTTATTGCTTCAGTCTGCACTTTTCTTGCCTCTTTTTGCACCCCTGTTGTTTCATTCTGTACTCGTCTTCCCTTTTACTGTCTTTCTTGCTTATTTCTGCATCTTACTTGCCTCTTTCTACAATGTTCTTGCTTCTTTCTACACCTCTGTTGCTTCTTTCAGTAATTCTCTTGCCTCTTTCTACACTTCTCTTGCCTCTTTTCGCACCCCTCTTGCCTCTTTCTACACTTGTCTTCCCTCTTTGTTGAACTCTCTTGCCTCTTTCTGTACCACTCTTGCCTCTTTTTGTACCTCTGATGCTTTTTTCTACACTTCTCTTGACTCTTTCGGCACCCTTCATGCTTCTGTCAGCACCCCGTTTCTTCTTTCTGCACTCCTCGTGCCTCCTTCTGCACCTCTGTTGCTTCTTTCTGGACTTCTCTTGGTTCTTTCTGAACTGCTCTTCCTTCTTTCTGCATCCCTCTTGCCTCTTAGAGCACCTCTTGTGCTTCTTTCTGCACTTCTCTCTTTTCTTTCTGTACCCCTCTTGCTTCTTTCTTAGTATGAGTCCCCCTACCCTATTATGTACTATGGCCTTTGATGGCACGGGAAAGCCAGCTCAGTTTACCATTCTCCCCTGGGCCCATAATCATTCATACCTTGAACCAGTAATCCAGCTTGACTTTCTGCCTATCAGAATTTTATTCGCATTTAGGACTTATACCTGTACTAATTTCTAATTTAAAACATTTATAGAGCGCAACGTGCACCGCACGGTTTCTTGGCGCTAATGGAGGGTTCGGCAACAGAGGCAAAGTAAAACCTGTCATAGAGCAAGAAGGGGAAGTTACACGGAGAAGGCCAGTTTGAAAAGGAACGTTTTTAGGTCTTTGCAGAAAGAAACATAATGAGTGGCAGAACGAAGGTGGTCGGATAGGGAGTTCCAGAAAGTGGGAGCTAAGGTAGAAAAGTTGGTCCCACCCCACTTTTTACATTTGAAACGTGGGATTTGAATGAGAGACTTGGAGGAAGAGCAAAGCTCTCTGGAGGGGACGTATTCATTTATTAGCGAGGAAATGAAGGCGGGGGCAGTGCCTTGGCGGGCCTGGAAAACCATACAGCCGTTCTTAAAAAGGGAACGTTCCTTAACAGGAAGCCAGTGGAGCTCCCTGAGGAGGGGTGTGGAGTGGTGGTAACGTGGGAGACCATAGACCAACCGGGCCGCCTGGTTCTGGACCATCTGGAGCCTCCGCAGGCTGTATGCTGGGATGCCGTTGTAAAGGGCGTTGGCATAGTCCAGCCGCGATATCACCAGTGCGGCCATGATCAGCTTGAGTGCCTGGGGGGAAAAGAAGCGGGAGACAGTGCGGATGGTTCGGAGGGTGAGGAAGCAGGAGGAGACTACAGAGCTGATTTGTGAATGGAGGGTGAGCTGGTTGTTCATTTTGACACCCAGTGTTTTGACCGTGGTTGAAGGAGTGGGGGCGGGACCAAGGGAGGAGGGCCAGAAGAGAGAGTTCCAGGGACTGGAAGAACCACCGGTGAGAACCAACTCGGTTTTATCCGGGTTCAACTTGAGATGGTTGTGGTTCATCCAGTCCCTGATGAATATCATAGTGGACTGGAAGTTAGAGACAGAGAGGGGAGAGGAGGATAGGTCAAAGATGAGCTGGAGGTCATCCGCATAGTTGTCCACGGTGACCTCCAGCTGCTGAAGTGTGAAAATGTGAGGAAAGATGTAAAGGTTGAACAGTAAGGGGGAAAGAGAGGAGCCCTGGGGAACACCACAGGTGACGGGGAGTGAGGTGGTCGTGAAGTCTCCTAGCCGGACTGCCTGGGTGCGGTCCCTCAGGAAGGAGGAAAGCCAGACCAGGGCTGATCCCTCAATTCTAGCCGCCTTGACACGGGACAGTAAGATTGTGTGGTCCACCGTGTCAAAGGCGGCGGAGAGATCGAGGAGAACCAGCGCCTGGTGTTTGATATGATCCATACACTTCCTGATGTTGTCTAGGACCGATACCACAACTGATTCGGTCGAGTGCCTGGGGCGGAAGCCGGCCTGGTGGAAGCCAGGTCCCCATTAGCCTCTACGTGGGCGCTGAGTACCGCGGTGACATGGCGCTCCAGCACCTTGCCCAAATAGGGCAGCTGGGAAATGGGGCGGTAGTTGGCTGAGATGGACGGGTCAGCGCCAGGCTTCTTTAAAATGGGCACTATGGTGGCTGATTTGAGCGCAGGGGTCACTACTCCCTGCGCTAGGGAGCTATTGAGGAAAGTAATGGGGGGTTCGGGACAAGAGGAGTACATTTGTTGCAGGATTCGTGCCGGACAGATGTCTGCCGGAGAACCCGACTTTACTTTGGGGAGTATCTCCAGGAATTCTTCCTTAGTGAGGGGGGGAATGGAGGTAAGATGACATTGAACGGTGGGAGGGGAAGGATCGACAAAGGCAGACGAGGGGGGGGATGTTGGCCTTGATGGTTACAATCTTATCCAAAAAGTAGGTGTTAAGTTGGTCGCATAGAGGCTGGGATGGGGGGATTTGGGGTGAAGCTCTGTCGGAATAGGCCAGGTCATTCACTATACCGAAGATTTCCCTAGGTTTATTTTCGGCTGACATTATTTTTGTTGAAAAATAGGTAGTTTTGGCGGCGAGGATTGCAGTTTTGTATTCGGCAAGTGATGTGAGATAAAGGGTTTTTAGTGAGGGGTACACCATGACTTACCAAATCCGTGTCACCTGTACTCTAAGTCCTAGGGCTCTAGGGTGCTAGAATAATCAGTAGATAATAACATTTACCTTCATAATCAACCACAGACTCTTGAAAGTATTAAAAACATTATCAATGGAAAATATTTGAAAGTCAACAGCCAAAGTAATGCAGTCAAGGACTTCTCAAGTAGGGAAATAATTATTAAAGCGTAAATTAAGTGAATATCTTTAGACCTTGGTACCTGGGATGGGTGAGAGAGGGAAATAGTACAAGGACATACCACATAGATTATATTTACCTAGAATGGTGCAAAGACCAACCCTGAACAAGGGCTGGGAAAAAGAAGAAGGGCTCCTGAATAAACATGACAGGACAGGTGCAGGTCAGGAAGGTTATTCTCAGTTAAGTGTAACACCAGCATCACACCCCTCTCTGGCTATACTTGGACCCCGACTAGGTAACCGATTCTCCTCCCTTAAAGGAAAGCCTGATGATTCTGCCTGAGTGCTCGACCAGCCCTCTCCTCTCGGTTCTCCTTCAACAGAAGTTGGGTCAGTCACAGGTCTATGACAAGTCGAATAATCTAACTGACTGCGCCTACCTTAGTTATACCATTTCCAGGGCATTGTACCACCCCTTAGTGTATTAAATTCATGTATCTGCTTTAATCATGGGCGAATTTTGCGAATTTGCGATCCGCGAATTTGCGGATTTGCGAATTCGCGATCTGCAAAATTCGCAAATTTGTGGATTTTTGTTTTTTTGCGTATTCGCGGGGTTTTTTGTGTGTTCGCATGGTTTTTTGCGTGTTCACAGGGATTTTTGCGTCTTCGCGAGCCACTTGCATAGCGAAGTTACACATGCAGTCGTTTATGGGAGAGGGAGTGAGAGATAGATAGATAGATAGATAGATAGATAGATAGATAGATAGATAGATAGATAGATAGATAGATAGGGAAAGAGAAAGGGAGAGAGAGAACGAGAGAAAGAAAGAGAGGCCGGATCTCTGAAGGGCCAGATTCCTGAGTTGCCCCTACAGAACATACAGCTTTTTATTTTTAGCAAAATGCATATGAAAATTGTGCTGTAAAGGTCTCTTTTAGTTTAACCCCTCCTGACAACTCAAAATGGATGTATTAGCCATCCTCTCCCTGCTTCCTGTTTTTTATATCTGTAAGTGCTTCCTGATGAGGTTTAATTCCTTGGACAGGTGCCTCGTTGCCTACTTGTAACTATTCTCTGACCCTGCTTCAAGGGTCAGAGCAGGGTCAGAGAATAGTTGCAAGTAGGCAACAAGGCGCCAGGAAGCAATTAGCTATTACAAAAAAACAAGGAAACCCTCTAGATATGCAAGGACCTAGGGTATCAGTTAAGTAAGAGAACAATGGTCCTCGACAAGGAGAATGACAACCACAATAATTATAGGTCACAATCTGCACGATCGTGTACCGGGACGTTTCTCCTTGTTCCATTGTGAACTAACAGGAGCCCTATCTATGGTTAGCGGACTCCGAATCTGGAGCCTCCAGCCTCTTTTTAGGTCCAATCTGATCGCAGCAAGTGCCAAGTAGCTCTACCGTAGGCTCCTTCGCCACTACCCCTGCTGTCGCCCGTAACCAGAGCATAATTTTCGCCGCAAGGTACAACATGGCCAGATCAGCCGCCCTATTCACCAACTCCATTTTCTAATTACCTACCAGTTTGAAAGGTGGCATACCAACCCGGGTCTGCATCAACCGGACCAACTCCTCCCTCCTTTGTTGTCAGACTCCACACTGCAGGGTCCGGATGATGCACATAAAACTCCACCTCCCAATCTCACCAACACACTGGTAAAAAACACAGTGGGTTCGAGCGATAGGGCGAGGGAAATAACAGGATACCAAGGAAGGGAAAGGAAGGGGGCTGCTGGGAAGGGATGGCTGAAAGACAAGAAAAACAATGCACTGGTTATATCTGGTCACTTCAAACCCCTGTCTCTATACCTCTGTGCTACTTGTTGTTAGAGGGTTCACCTTTCTTGAATCAACGCTCTCCTCCTCCTCCCAGTATCATGGGTGTGTTTAACCTCCTCCCTGTGCAATGGTTGTGAATAGGGCTGCACCAAATTCCTAAGGAATATAAACAGTAATTAGGTCTCACTCACCCCTATAAGGAATGTAAAACTATTGGTATCGTGGCAATACCTACCCCTCCTTTGAAAAGTGTGTGCCTTAAATAAACGTGCAATAAATCCACCAAGTAAGTGTTATCAACTCAAACAAAGTTATGTTCTTTAAAAGAGCATATATGTGATGCCAGTACATACAATATTCTCCTTCAGGAATACGGCAAGACGTAGCAACCAACTACAGTCCTCCGCTCCTTTTCAGCAACTCCAAATGTCTCTCAAAAATCCAAGGCTCCAAACACGGCAAGATGTAGGACTTCCCACTATCTTCCGCTTTGGCACTTAACACAATGGACACTAGTGCCTACTTCGTAGCGGCAGTGCGCAGAGTCTTAACCCACTACACTCCGCTCTCCGTCGACAAAAACAAATGTATTCCAATACAAGTCTTAGACAATCAGCAGTTCAATGTCTATGCATCACAGTTTTTAACTTTCACTGCAGCGTGTTAATTTCACACGTTGCGTGTAAACTCACAGTACCCAAAGCTGCTTCCTTTCGGTTCGCCTTTCATCCGTGGCTCTTCCTCCAGACTTCAGTCCCGATGATTAATGGCCCTTCTGCCCGGCCGGAGACAGTCAAATGTAAGGGAAACTCCGTTCCCGTTTCCACAGGCAAAATACCAAACCCCTTGCGCGTCCCTCAATCACTCGCGCTGGAGCCAGGAAATGAACAGACAAAACTTCTCTAAATAACGATCCCAAGAGAAGACAGGAAACCAAGTATTACTAGAACCAAAAAGCACTGTCGGTCACAAAATTACGAACAGGAAGCAATGGGTCCACCTGACTTATATAGGACCCCGCCCCCTGTTTAGGCATTATGGGAGTTGTAGTCTCATGTCTTTAGGTAGGCGCCTTGGCAGATCCTGACAGTATGCCCCCGCCCCTAGCGCCTCCTAGGGCCAGGCTTAGCAGGGAATCTCCGGTGGAAAGAGCGCACCGCCGCCGGAGCATGCACATCCGAACATGGCTCCCAGGAATCATCCTCTGCGGTATACCCTTTCCATGAAACCAGGTATTTAAGAACACCCCTGCTCCACTTTGAGTCCTTTATGCTCCTCACCTCGTATTCCATACCCCCATCACACAGCACTGGCGGAGGGGCCGCCCTGCGGGAGGAAAGAGCAGGTTTCAACAACTGTACGTGGAACACCGGGTGTATGCGTAAGGAACCAGGCAATTTCAGCTTGTATGTGACAGGGTTCACTTGTTTCACAATGGAATAAGGGCCGATAAACCTGGGGTGGAACACGCTGCGCAACTTGAACCTAATGTTCCTGGTAGACAGCCAGACCTTATCGCCCACCACATACTGACGACTCTCTATCCTGCGGCGATCCTCCCACCTCTTGTACACTTCCTTAGCTTTGTTCAAATGTACCTGAACTCCCTTATGTACCTTCCTCAACATCAATACCCTTTCCTTGACAGAGGGTTGGTCTTGGAGATCGAGGGGTATGTCGATCGGCAATGTTCTCGCATCAAATCCGAAAGTAGCCTTGAAAGGCGACATCCCCGTTGAACTGTGCCAGGTGTTATTGTAGGCAAGCTCCGCCATCCACAAAAGATCTACCCAGGATTCGTGAGCTTCTTTAGAGAAACATCTCAAATATTTCTTTAAGGTCTGGTTCAGTCGCTCTGTTTGCCCGTCTGTTTGTGGGTGGAAACTGGTAGACAGATTGGACTCAATATTCAGGGCGCGACACCACATGCGCCAGAACCTGGCAATGAACTGGGGTCCCCTGTCGGACACTATCACCCGGGGAATGCCATGCAACCGGACAACGTTGCTAGCTAGAAGTTGTGCCGTTTGACTGGCATTCGGAAGACTTTTACAGGGGATGAAGTGTCCCATTTTGGTGAGGCTGTCTACTACCACTAACACAGCGGAAAATCCCTTGTCCAACGGAAGGCCAGACACAAAATCCAAGCTTATGTGCTGCCAAGGTTGATTGGGAGTAGGCATGGTAATAAGCTTCCCCGCTTTTTTAGAGGTTAGTCCCTTTGCTCTAGCACAGATATCACACCTAGCTACCCATGCCTTGACATCCTTACCCAGATTAGGCCACCAGAAATGTCTTTGAATAATTTTGAGGGTTTTACGAACACCAGGATGTCCCGCCAGCTCTCCCTCATGCCCCCAAACAAACGCCTTTTTCTGCAACGGTATTGAGGGCAGAAATAATTTGTTCTGATAAAAAGGCAACCCATCTCTCACCTTCCTCTCTGCTATGCCATGAGCCCATGACATCCAACCTCCAGGATACTGATAAGTTTGTACATCATCCAAAAAGGTCTCAGCTCTGACTATGCACAGAACTTTCCCTTCCGGAATGATGGCCTGTCTTTCTTCCACACTATCTGAGGGCAGGGACTGCCGTGATAGAGCATCTGCCTTTCTATTTTCAGACCCAGGACGAAAAGTGACCACAAAATTATATTCGGCAAAAAAAATCATCCATCTCATTTGCCTTTGGGTTAAGTGTCTAGCAGATGACATAAATTGCAAATTCCTGTGGTCGGTATACACAGTGATGGTATGAAGGGCCCCCCATAGGTATTGCCTCCATTCCTGAAAAGCCCTTTTTATCGACAACAATTCTTTCTCAGCTATAGTATAGTTGAGTTCAGCCGAACTCAACTTTTTTGACAGAAAGGCCACCGGGTGCAACTGCCCTGTACTCCCATCTCTCTGTGACAACACCGCCCCGATAGCTTCATCCGAAGCGTCAGCCTCAACAATAAAGGGATGGTCTAAATTGGGATGTGACAACACCGGGGCTGTAATGAATGAGGTTTTCAGCGTTTCAAAAGCCTCCCCTGCTTCTCTGGTCCACTCGAAAGGCTTACCCTTCCTCAAAAGTCTAGTAATCGGCACCGCAGTCAATGAGAAATGTAAAATAAAGCGGCGATAGTAATTCGCGAAGCCCAGAAAACTCTGGACCTCTCTCACGTTTCTCGGAACAGGCCAATCACGCACTGCTTCCACCTTACGTTCAGACACTTGCAACCCCAATGGACTGATCATTACTCCCAAGAACTCCACACTATACAGCCCAAACTCACATTTGCTGATTTTCACAAAGAGGCTATGTTCTCGCAACCTGTCCAGCACCTTGCACACATGTTCCACATGACAGTTCTCGTCCATCGAGTACACCAGGATGTCATCGATGTACACGACTACAAACAGGTCAATGTACTCTTTCAACACATCGTTAATCAGGAACTGAAACGCCGCAGGGGCATTGCAGAGCCCAAACGGCATGACTAGATATTCGTATAGTCCATACCGCGTCTTGAAAGCCGTCTTCCACTCGTCCCCCTCTCTTACCCTGACCAAGTGATACGCCCCTCGCAAATCCAAGCGAGTATAAATCACTGCTTCCCTCACCTGGTCGATCAACACTGTAATGAGGGGGAGAGGATAACGGTTTCTGATGGTATTTTTGTTCAAGACGCGGTAGTCCACACATGCCCTCAAATCCCCATTGGCTTTTGCTATGAAGAAAAGGGGAGAGGCTGCGGGGGAACGAGAAGGTCTTATAAAGCCAATGCTCTCATAGTGAGTGATGTACTCCCTTAAATGAGCAGTTTCAGGTACAGACAACGCATATACACGACATGTAGGAATCACTGCCCCATCAATCAAATCAATCCTACAGTCATAGGCCCTATGCGGCGGTAGCTTCTCAGCTCTGCTTTCGCTAAAAACATCCTGATAGGTTTCGTATGCTTTCGGAAGTGCTACCTCCTTCTCGGCTGCTGTAGCCACCATAAATTGCAAGGCTAACGCTGTCCCTGGAGAAGATACATAAGGCACCAAATGTTCCTTGCACATCCCCGAAGAGAAAAGCACTGTACGGGATTTCCAGTCAATGGAGGGATTATGATATGTAGACCATGGCATTCCCAGTATTATTTCATATTGGGGAGCATCTATGATGTTCAATTCCACCTTCTCCACGTGTCTCCCTTCTGATACCTCTATAGACAACTCCACCTCAGCTGTTTTCTCGGTTATGAGACCCGATTTAATGGGCTGCCCATCAACCGCTAAAACCTCCTCGGGATTGCCTCGGGGTACCCTAGGTAACAACAGACGGTTCACTAACCCGTTGTCAATAAAATTCCCGGTCGCCCCGGAGTCCAACATCACCATTACAGAATGGGTTTTTTGTTCGCACTCCAAGGACATCTCTAACACCAAATGGGACTCAGTTTCCCCTATACCAGAGGAAGCCAAGGAGGTAAGTTTCCAATCGGGGACCTCTTCCGCCTTAGGCAATGATGACTGTACTTCTTCCTTCTCCCTTGCCGTGCTAGAAGCCGCCACCCTCTGATTCTTATTCCAAGTATTAGAGGTCTTGGGTTTTGAAGGGCATTCTCTTACATAGTGTCCCTTCTTTCCACAGTACATACAGAGACCCTGGACTCTTCTACTTTCTCTCTCAGTTTTCGATAAAGGGGGCCTAATAGCTCCGATTTCCATTGGCTCCACCCCTGCCTCTGCAGAACCCGTAGCTCTAGAAGGAAACCCTACATTACGGGCATAGCCCCTGTCCCACTTCCGTCTATCCCCACTCCTCTCAGTCAAACGACCATCCAACCGCAACACCAGATTCACCATGTCAATACAAGTGGTTGGCTGCGGGTCTATGTGCGCCACTGCGTCCTTCAGTTCATCTCTTAAACCCTGATAGAACAAGGACATTCTTTTACCCTCTGGCCATTCTGTTTCAGCTACTAAACGATTGAAAGTAGTCAAATACGTTATCAGATCGCTTCTCCCCTGACGCAATGACAACAACTCCTTATCCGCACTGAAATTGGTGGCCCTTCTGTCAAAAACTTTCTCAAACTCCTCCCTGAACATATTCCAGTTGGACAGCATTGCATCATCATTTTTGACTAAGGGCACAGCCCAATTGGCTGCATCCCCCACCAGGTATGACAGGGCAAACGCCACCCTAGAGTGATTCGTAGGAAAAGACGCCGGCTTACAAGAAAAATGCAGCAGAATCTGCGTCATGAAAGCCTGTGTTTTGCGTGGATCCCCCCCATAACGTTCCGGAGTAGCTAGAGGAATAGGGGGAGGAACAGTAACTTGAATCTGCGATGCACCCGAAGAAAAAGGGTTCTTGGACAATTGCTCAACCCTATCCTTCAGAGCTACCGCTTCAGCCTTGGACGCCACTAGTTCTTGCTGAACCAAAACCAAAGCCCTCAACACATCATCCAAGGTGGCCATATGTACCCCAACCGGACCAGGCAGTATGTAATTCGTGGGTTCGTAATTCTGTCAGACTCCACACTGCAGGGTCCGGATGATGTACATAAAACTCCACCTCCCGATCTCACCAACACACTGGTAAAAAACACAGTGGGTTCGAGCGATAGGGCGAGGGAAATAACAGGATACCAAGGAAGGGAAAGGAAGGGGGCTGCTGGGAAGGGATGGCTGAAAGACAAGAAAAACAATGCACTGGTTATATCTGGTCACTTCAAACCCCTGTCTCTATACCTCTGTGCTACTTGTTGTTAGAGGGTTCACCTTTCTTGAATCAACGCTCTCCTCCTCCTCCCAGTAACCTGGGTGTGTTTAACCTCCTCCCTGTGCAATGGTTGTGAATAGGGCTGCACCAAATTCCTAAGGAATATAAACAGTAATTAGGTCTCACTCACCCCTATAAGGAATGTAAAACTATTGGTATCGTGGCAATACCTACCCCTCCTTTGAAAAGTGTGTGCCTTAAATAAACGTGCAATAAATCCACCAAGTAAGTGTTATCAACTCAAACAAAGTTATGTTCTTTAAAAGAGCATATATGTGATGCCATTACATACAATATTCTCCTTCAGGAATACGGCAAGACGTAGCAACCAACTACAGTCCTCCGCTCCTTTTCAGCAACTCCAAATGTCTCTCAAAAATCCAAGGCTCCAAACACGGCAAGATGTAGGACTTCCCACTATCTTCCGCTTTGGCACTTAACACAATGGACACTAGTGCCTACTTCGTAGCGGCAGTGCGCAGAGTCTGACCCCACTACACTCCGCTCTCCGTCGACAAAAACAAATGTATTCCAATACAAGTCTTAGACAATCAGCAGTTCAATGTCTATGCATCACAGTTTTTAACTTTCACTGCAGCGTGTTAATTTCACACGTTGCGTGTAAACTCACAGTACCCAAAGCTGCTTCCTTTCGGTTCGCCTTTCATCCGTGGCTCTTCCTCCAGACTTCAGTCCCGATGATTAATGGCCCTTCTGCCCGGCCGGAGACAGTCAAATGTAAGGGAAACTCCGTTCCCGTTTCCACAGGCAAAATACCAAACCCCTTGCGCATCCCTCAATTACTCGCGCTGGAGCCAGGAAATGAACAGACAAAACTTCTCTAAATAACGATCCCAAGAGAAGACAGGAAACCAAGTATTACTAGAACCAAAAAGCACTGTCGGTCACAAAATTACGAACAGGAAGCAATGGGTCCACCTGACTTATATAGGACCCCGCCCCCTGTTTAGGCATTATGGGAGTTGTAGTCTCATGTCTTTAGGTAGGCGCCTTGGCAGATCCTGACATTTGTAACCAGGACCTAGGTGGCAGACCCAACTGGGTTCTGCACCAGCCGGATCCACTCCGCCTTCCATAGACGCTTAGCCCAATGCTGAGGTCCATCGCGCATAAGTTTTAAATTCAGGCAGGCAATAATTGTCCTGATGATGATCCATTATTAATAACTGGATCGAAACGCCATCGACACAATATGTGGTTTAAACACTAGCTCACTATTATGTGCCAAAAAAACATGTGTTTCCCAAATATGTGAAGCAAACACACTGTAAATATTGTTCTTTTGCTCCCGTTCCTTATATGCCTGAAATACCTTACATGTATGTATTGTCTTATTAATGTGTAGCACTGTGGATACAGGACTGTGTATCACTGTTCCAATGTCTTTTGTCAGAACCAATATATTTAACCATTGAATAAATTCTTAAGTCCGGCTGGACTTCTTGTTTATTATAGTGCAGATTGTGGCCTATAAATATTGTGGTTGTCATTCTCCTTGTCAAGGACCATTGTTCTCTTAGGAAGCAATTAGCAGCAGGTGTCCAAGTTGAAGTTAATTTGTTTGTAACCCTTTTGTAAAAGGTTACAAAGAAATTAGGTTCAACTTTTGCACCTGCTGCTGTAACCCTTGCTTGGCTGAAAATTCGCAGAAAATCCGCAAATTCGCCCGTGAAAAGGATTTTACTCCCACCCTTAATCTGCTTCATTTGATTGGTCAGATAATCGAGAAGAGGTCATCACACCATACCAGTATGAGATCATTCCTTTTCAATAAAATTGATCAATGTTCCCGCCCATAATTTACTTTCCCATTGATTTTACTCGACCCAGCAATAATATTTATAAAATAATAATTTTAAAAAATGTTTTATAAAGCACCTGGTTACACTGAGATCAGTGTGTCCCCGCGCTGTGGCATAGCTAGCATCAGTTGAGCAGGCAAGTATTCAGTCCTCAGATGTGAAACCTCCTCATTCTCTAGCCAGAGGGAAGAGGTAGGTTTTCAGTTGTTTCCGAAATATGAGTTCCGAGGTCTCTGATCGCATTTCGGGTGGGAGTCTGTTCCAGTGTTGAGCAGCCTGAACTCGGAAGGAGCGCCCACCCATTCGAGCTCTTTTAAACTAGGGATCTTAAAAACCCCTTTCCCGGAAGATCTCAAATGGCGCATAGGATTATACAGGGTCAGTAGGTCCAAGAGGTAGGAAGGTCCATTCCCCCGCATGATACAGTGACTAATCAACAGGGTTTTATAGAGCACCCGTTCTTTAATAGGCAGCCAGTGAAGGGATTCAAGGGCTTTCTTAGATGACGCTCTTTTGGGAAGCATCAGGATCATACGGGCAGCCGCATTTTGTATACGCTGTAACAGAGTAATGCACTTGACATTAGCTCCCAGGTATAGGACGTTCCCATAGTCCAGCCTAGATGTGACAAGAGCATGGACAAGGGTTTTCAGGCTGAAGTAGGGAGTAGATCCAATGTTGAAACAAATTTGCAAGTTGTTCCCAGGAGCATCGCAGGCAAGACGGTCATTGGCAGGATTTCAATGACACCGCTCGAGGTCTCTCACTGCTTTCGACACATGCGTAGAGGGAATTCAATATGGTGTTACAAGTCACACTTTAGGCCCAAACACGAGCTATTAATAAAGTCAAAGAGAGACACATTGCAATGCGGAAATAAATTAATGCACTGTATACCACTTATTTCTACTCCAACCCATTACTCTATTTTAACTATAGCATTAATAGTTAAGCAGGACAAACAAAATTTATTTCAAGCAGCAGCATGTGCATCAGTGTGTGAGACATGAAGCGGCCTTCTTTAATACTAGTACGCAGATGCAGGAATTTCCCACCAAATGGGGTAGATACGTTACACTACTTAGATGTGGCAGGCGCATGAGCATAAAAAGTTCTTGCATTTTCGGCGGCCATTTTAATGCACTTGGGTTCCTGTTAGTAAAAGCACATATGCAAGCTTCCTCTAGATAGTAGGTACTAAAAACTGTTGTGTAATGCAATTGTTAATAATACAAACATGTTGGTTAATAAGTTACATGTTATTTTGAGAGGACTGAATACAAGCAAGTTTCTTTATATATGAAACCTTGGTCCATCAAACCCCTCTTTGATGGTATTCTTTACCATCACTACTTTCCAAACCAGATGCCAACTTTAACAATCTCCCATTTTGATTTCTTCTATTACTTTAGAATTTCCTCTTTCTCCTTTCGTTTGAAACCCTTTCATGCTTTTGTAAACATCCCCTTTTATTTCTTCAAGTTGAATTTCATCAAATTTCCTTTTCTTTCTTTTCTCATTTACTGCATACCACTTTCTTATTCTGCAGCATTTGCACAAAATCATTATCACTAAAATCAGTAGGGCTATCCCCATTATTGGCATCAGTATTCTACCTGCAACAGTTAGAAAACTAACTACCTTACAGAGGAGAGACCATTAGTTAGTCTCTTCCATGAACTATCAACGTCCAGTGGTTTCAATTCTTCTTTCAAATGTGTAATATTTTTAGCATACTTTCCAATCTCAACACTTTTATCAGGAATATAAGTGCAACAATGTTGTGCCATCAGCATTTTACAAACTCCACCCTCTTTTGCCAATAATACATCAAGAACAAGTTGGTTTTGTAAAACCATTGATCTCACAGCAACTAGTTCGGTATTGATCATCAGAAATCCTCCAGCAGTATCTGTCTATAAGCGATCCAACATTGTTGACAATTTACAGGATCTTTGAGTTTTCAGAACCACTCCCACTGAAGGTATCAATGCACTAAATATATCTCCTACAATTTCTGAAAAAATTAGCTCTTATATTACGTGTTAGTCAACTATTTTCTTCATTGCTTCCAGTGATTCTTTTTACATGGTATACCTTTGGGGATACTATTCCGAAATAGCAACTCCCATACCAATGATCAGGCAGTTTAAATGCACCTTGTTCCCGCAAATATAATAGGTTGCAGGAAACAGTGCATCAGTTCCCCATTTTAGAGCCCAACCCCCAATTACCAGGAAATTGTGTTGACATTCACTGGGACCAATGAAATTATTATTTTAGTAATATGTTTTTAATCTATGGAGACAGATTTTCCCCTTCTTGTCAAAGCCCATAAACATAGCAGAATGAGTTTTGGCAGTTGCAGTAAATTCTTCCTTTTTAGCCCATCTAGGAATCTGGGGGTTTCGACCAGTGGCTTTTCTATGAAAATCCTGCTTCCTTTTCTCTACTAAATTATGTTTATGTTTATGTTTATGCAATTTATAAAGCTCACAACTACCCGAGGGTGTCCCGGTGCTAGGGATTGAAGCAGGATAGGTAAAAGTACTGGATTTATTGATTAAAGAGCCATGTCTTTATCTGTTTCCTAAAGGTGAGCAATGTAGGACTAGTATTAATGTGGAAGGGGAGTTTGTTCCAGAGTTTGGAAGTGGCACAGAGAAAAGATCTGTCGCCCCAAGAGACTTTCTTCGTGCGCTGAACAATCAGGAGATTGGCAGTGGAGGATCGTAGTTGTCTGGGGGGATTGTAGGGGCGAACGGATTGTTTAAGGAAGTCAGGTCTGGGCTTTATAGGCAATGCATAGTGCCTTATACTTGGTTTTGTTTCAGATCGGTAGCCAGTGAAGTTGTTGTATTACTTTGGAGATGGAACTGAATTTGGGACTGCCTGTCAGTAGCCTAGCAGCTGCATTCTGAATCAAATGGAATTTGTTAAGAACTCTTTCTTGTGTATTAACAAATAAACTTTTGCAGTAATCCACTTTGAACATGATGAGAGTGCTAATCAAGGTTTTTGTGGCTGAGGGCGGGAGATAAAAGTTTTTTAAAGATTTTAATGCTGTGGAAGGCTGAGGAGACTACAGCATTAGCATGGTGCATGAATGCAAGTTGGTGTTGAAGATGACCCCGAGGTTTCTGACTTTTGAGGCCGGGTGAGGGGGTGTCCCTAAGTCTGCGGGCCACCATTGGGAGGACCATTCTGGTGTGAGGTTGCCGAAAATCATCACTTCGGTTTTACTGGAGTGCAATCTAAGGGAGTTGGCTGCCATCCAAGAACTTATGGCACACATTCCCATCTGGAAGTTGGCAGTGACCATGGCGCCATTGTTGTGTATTGCTAATACTAATTGGGTGTCGTCTGCGTAGGAGGTAACACCCAGGTTGTACGTTTTGATGACCCTCGCCAAGTCCGACACGTAGATTTTAAATAGTGTCAGGCTTAGCAAAGATCCCTGGTGTAACCCACAAGGAAAAGTGAATGAGGGGGAAGAGAAAGTGCCAAGCTTGACTGATTGTGATCGATCAGCCAGAAATTATGCAAATAAATCTTTGGCTCTATGGCTGATGACCAGTGTGGTGACACGGTCGATCAAGGTAGCTTGGTTGACCGTGTCAAATGCTGCCGAGAGGTCCAGCAGGACAAGAACTGCGGCTCCTTCAGTGTCCAAATATTTTTATCTCATTGGAGGCCTTGATGAGAGCAGTTTTTGTGCCGTGTCCCTTTCTGAAGCCAAATTGGGTGTTATCTAATAGCTGATGTTGTTCGATGAAATGAGCTAGTTGGCTATTCATAACTTTCTCTGCTATTTTTGCTGGTAGTGGTAGAGAGGCGATAGGTCTATAGCTGGCTGTGTCTGCAGGTCGAGATTGGCTTTTTTGATGAGAGTCTTAATGACCGTCTTTTTCCAGACATACGGGTAAATGCCAGTATTAAACATAGAGTTGACTATGGTGGCTAGATTGTGTCTTATAGTGACTGGGTTGATTTTAAGCATGGCAGGGGGGCATGGATCATCCAGGGAGCAGGATAGCATGGTAGTGATGAGGTGGGTGATGACGTCTGGGGAGACTTGGTTGACTTCATCAAAGGTAGGAGAGGTGTGAGTTTTAGTGGACCCTGTATAGAGAGAGGGATGTGGAAGTTCGTGTGGTCTGGAGATACCGGGGCAGTTGTGGAGGTGTTGGGGTTAATGGTGTTAACTGAAGGGTTACTAGGGCAAAAGTTATTATAAATGGTGCAGACTTTTTCTTGGAAGTATGTCGCTAGTGAGTCACAAAGTGTTTGCTTGGCGATATTTGGGGAAGTTGAGCCTTGTCCTGAAAGTCTGGGTACCACTTGGAAGAGCTGTCTGGGAGAGTTTTAGACTGATTCAATTTGGTTGCAGTAGAAGTTGCTTTTGGTTGTAATCACAAGACGTTTGTAATCCCCAAGGGTTTATTTATATGAGGCTTTATGGGATGGATCATAGTGCAGGCACCAGCGGCGTTCTAGTTGTCGAAATGTTTGTTTTGCGCATATGAGGGTCTCTGTGAACCTAGGTGCAGAGGCAGTCCTTCTGTTACTGGATCTGCATTTAATGGGTACCGTTTTATTAATCGCATTCTTTATCCACTGATTGAATAGATTTGCTGCTCTATCAGGGTCCCTAGTAGGGAGGATAGGCCGAGATGTGTTTAAGGTGGATTGAAATTTAAGGGGGTCAATGTTACTCCAGGATTTGAACTGCCTGGGGAGGAGGGGTTTTATGTTGGGGGAGGGATTGTCTTTGTACTGAACGTCAAAGAGCACTGCATTGTGGTCAGACCAAGGTAGAGTTAGAATGTTCTCTAGGACGATGTCTTGGAGATTTGGGAATAGTCCATCCAGGCTGTGTCCAGACGAGTGGGTGGGAGAGGCGACTCTTTGTGTGAGACCTACAGCCTCTAGTTTGGCTAGAAGAGCTATGGTGTCCTGATTGTTGTGTGCCTCTAGATGAAAGTTAAAATCTCCTAAGATGGTAGAGTTGTTTTCACCTGCCACTGATTCTAATAGGCTGCCTAGTGAGGACAAGAATTCAGTGCGGGATCCGGGGGGTCGATAGAGGAGAACGCCTTTGAATGGCAGGAATTGGGGGGCTGTAATTGAAAAGTAGCAGGCTTGAAAAGTATTGATGGGGACTAGTTCTGTTTTGATTAAATACTTTTCCCGGTAAATGATTGCGAGTCCTCCACCTTTTTTTTGGTCTGTCAAATCTGCAGACAGAGAATCCTTCAGGTGTGGCTGTATAGAAGTCTGGTCCGGAGGTCGGATCACCCCAAGTTTCTGTGATCAATAAAACGTCTAAGTTGTGGTTTTCAATGAAATTTAGAATTTCATATTTGTGTTTTGCAAGTGATCTAGCGTTGATTAATGCCAAGTGAAGGTTTGCGTGTTGGCGAGTGGTCCTAATGGATGGGGGAGTGTGTGGGGATTATTTAAGGAGAGAAGGCATTTGGAACAGCGTAGTTTTGGGTAGTGAGTAGGGTTTCCGAGTTCAAAGCTGGGGCATAAGGAAGAATAATTGCAGGAAAGGCGTATGGTTTTTAGTTGTTCAGGGGTATATTCCTTTTTATTATTTTGGGCTGTAGTTTGGCTAGATGAATCAGGGGGGGTGGCCCTTGGCTCGGTCCTGGCGCGAATATGCGCAGACGGGCTTGCCTTTGGCACGAGCCTCTGCGAGCATCCGCTGCGTGAACGGAAAGGCATGTTCCTTTTACAACCTGACCAGCAGAAAACTAGACTGCTGCCCTGCATGCCCCTAGGAGACCAGAAGTCGTAATCACTTCCGGGTGCGGTCTAAGCTACTCTTCCCTTCACATCAATCTGCCAAGCAGTGGTGGACCGGGGAAGAGTAATTGCAGGTGAGAAAGAATGAGCGTGCATTTTAAAAGTGCAGTGCTAAAGCAAATGAGTTTTTTTTTCAAAAAGATAAAAATTGCAGCGCAATATTGACAAAATAGAATAAAGTTGCAGGAGCCCTTTGCCAGGTGCTTCTGAATGCGCTCTGACTCTAATGCGCTCTGTTTCTAAATTACCTGCTGGCGAGTCCAAGGAGCGGGGAAGAATGAGACTTTTTGTGGCTTTGAGCAGCAGAACACTAGACTGCTGCCCTGCGTGCCCCTAGGAGACCGGAAGTCGTAATCACTTCCGGTGCAGTCTAAGCTACTCTTCCCTCCACATCAAACTGCAGAGCAGCAGTGGACCGGGGAAGAGTAATTACAGGTGAGAAGGTAACCCTTACATGAAGTCAATTAAGCTTTTAGCCTGACACACCTATGAGAGGACAGTGACGTCTATACCTGATAGGCGTGTCTAAAGTTTAAATATCCCTCAGCCTCTTTGGTCGTTGCCTCCCCCGTTCTTGGGTACTGCTCGAGGCAACGACGGAGAGGTAAGAGTGAGCAAGCAATTAACTTACACTTACACACATAGCTGTGCATAGCCTTTTTCTTAAACGATCACCATTAACTGTAATAGCTCCACTCGGCTAGTCTGTTTGAGAGATTTATATTGTAAGACCCGCTCGCACAATCGGTAAAAACGACCTTAATCTATGGGTCTTGAGAGAATATTGTGCTTTAAGGTAGCGTTATTTGGGTTTGGGATTGCGCGCCTAGGAAGTACTAGGGAACTTAGGATCACATGGTAACTGTTAATAGACTGCTAGCATGTTTGAAATACGTAGTTCAATAGCTTGCGCTATAGTGTGTTTGTTCTTATTTCCCCCAGAGCGTGGCCTCATTTTTCCCTGAGTTTGAGTCCAGGCGAGGTGAGGTCTTCTCCCCGGTAGAGCTGGGTGAGTGGGTTTATTTTCCTTTATATTTTGGTAACTAGGAGTGACTGTCTACTCTATCCCCCTCCTTTCCTGAACATTGGTGGTTTGTGTTTGTTTTTGTAGATCACACAAAGGATCTATCTGCATGGAGGAGCTTTATTAATACACCGTATCCTTTATTTGTTTTACAAATTTGTATTATTTTGTATTCTCACTTGGCAGTAGCAATGTTTTGAACAGAGGTCCTGATGAAAGCCTCGGGTCTTCCCCATTGAGGCTGAAACATGTCGACCATTGAAGCAGTGATTTGTTCCATACTGCGGTCTTGCACTGTTCGTTTTGTTTTTAATTAGGGAGAGGGCATATTCCTAATAAAATTATTGCTTTGTCCTCTATCCTATTTTATATTTCACCACGTTTTCCTTTTTTTGCACTGCACTTTGACCCATCTGTGGGTTTTCACTAGTCACTAAATGCTTGTGGGCAGTGATCCTGCTCTCTAACAGGGTAAGATTTGGTCTAAATGATCTAGAGACATATTACCACTGTAGGATGACCAGATGATAAAATTGATCATGCAATAGTTTGATGGGTATCCTAAGAACTGAGCGGGTTCTGTTCACAACCACAGACACTCCCTCAAGTTCAGATTATGGGCTTTTCCACTCCTATGTTTACCATGTCCATTTACTGTGACTTGGATTGAGGTTTTTTCGTACATCCCTCTATACTAGACCCCCAGGTTTTCTTTGTGATACAATTAATTGTTTAGGGGGGATAACCTGGGCTAGGTCTTTAAATTCCCCTGTGACCCTTCCTTCCAGTACCCCTGGGCAAACAGCCCCAATAACAGCCAAAAAATCAAAAAACACACAAAAATCACCACAATCCAATGCCATCCATGCCCTCAATCATTTTGAAATTCAAGACACCCCATAGAAAGACTCGGTCCATGTACCACTGAGTACCCCTGGGCATAATGGATGAAAGCATGGCAGACTGGGTGCAGGCCTATGGCACAACAAAGCACACTGCCTAGCTTCAAAATGACCCCTAGACCCCCACCCACATGGCCAGGCCCTGCCTGGACCAGGCCTAAAAATGGCCCCCACCCACATGGACAGGCCCCAACAACAGCCAAGAAATCATTAAAAAAACACACAAAAATCACCACAATCCAAAGCCATCCATGCCCTCCATGATATTTACATTAAAGAGACCCCACAGAAAGACTCAGTCTCTGCACCACTGAGTACCCCTGGGCAAAAGGCCCCAACAACAGCAAAAAAATCGAAAAACACACACAAATCACCCTAATCCAATGCCACCCATGCCCAACAAAACAGTTGTATCATGCACCGATAACTAACCCTGGTCCTACTGGATACTGTGGCTACCCACAATATATTTTATTTAATGTTCTGAAAAAGTTCCAAAATTGTAGTTGCAGCAACTGGAATGCCCCAAACAAACAACATCAACTTACTTGTGAAATTTCTAATCCAAAAGTGATCCAAAGAAAGTCAAAAAGTCCTCAATTCCAAAAATCCAGCAGCATCCACAAAAAGTAATCCTTCCAAGTCAAGATCCAAATCAAAGTGACCAGGACATGAACAAAGCACTGGGAGGAGCCTGCTGGACAGGAACAGGAAGTTGGAGACTGTGGGGCACTTCCTTCCTCCCACCCCCCCAAAATGGACTCCTTGCAAAAAAAGTGCAGGCAAATGCCAACCTGAGGAGTTATTCTGATAAAAATCATCATTGCGAGATTGTTGCTGCCCGCTGCATTTACGTGTTCGCAATTGTTTACTCCTGCGATACATGATCACAAGCCTTTATGACGTACTCGCAATGACAAACTCTCGCTGTGCAAGGTGGCGGCCCGCAATGACGTAATCACGGTCGACAAGCTCCCGCGGGATCACACAGCAAGATCCAAAATGGCGCAGCACACGCAAACATGGAGAATAACAACTCTTCAAACGCTAAATAACGGTAAGTGAACGCCGCGTGCCGCAATATTGTATTTGTCAAGCGCAACCAAGCAAAAAAATCCGCTGCGTGCGAATTTGCGAATTTTCGGCAAATTCGCGAGAATTAGCGAATTGCGAATTTGCAGAAAATCCGCAAATTCCGCGAGCGTAACGAATTTTACGCTCATACTTAAAAATCTCCCAATAAACACAAGGGCTCTTTTTAGAGCCACCCAACATCTAAACACATACAGTTCATAAATATCCGAAAAATATTCTTCTTTTTCTTCCTTCAGTACGCTTATGGGACGACTTCCAATATTCGCACCGTATGTCGGCCATACGTCCTCGGTACGTGTACGATAAATCAACCATAAAAAAATATCCTTTATCACAAATTTTTTATAATCCCTGAGGATCCCATCCCCCAGGGCTCAAATGTAACGTTACAGTCCGTGGGAAGAGCCCCAAGGCCTCCATGGTCCCAGCCGGCTCCCCACGTCCTGCGGGAACCGGCATTGCTTTTTGTCACAGAAAGCAGCTAACATGCTTACATTCCACTTTCAAAGATGATTTCAACACTTATACATTTTATAAATTAATATAGTACTGCACGCTAAAGGAGAAAAGTCAGCACAATTATAATAGAATAGAAAATAGGAAAAAAAATACTTCCACACTCAACAAACTCGTAAACAGACTTCACAGTTTAATTTAAAAGCACGCTATCACAACTAATATTTGAAACGCATTATTCAATAAAATGCATCACAAAATAGGCTACATACATGGTGACTGTATTGTAACAGCCACTTTTACGCTACCAGGAAAACACAACAACACTTTAAAACCGAAATTTCCATTGTAGTGATTTCTTAGTTGCAAGTTTAGTTCTCGGATCGACACACACACTCCCTCATGACTGGTATACACCCACCCCACACCTATTCAGCGTATCCGTCACTACACACGTGACCCTATGTATAAAAAAGACGGAGCGCACGTGTTGTACACCATTTTAGAGTTGTTCCCAAAGCACCGAACAAGGGGCCCACTACCATATGGCCTCTTTGGTCACTGAGTTAGTGGTGCCCAAAGCACTTAGCGGGTGAAGAACATGCGATGATGATGATGGGAGCACGAATCTGTTGTTAGCCACAGAGATATGAAGACTCAGCACCATATATGAGACTTCTTTGTTGGAGATCGAAACTACCTCATGAAAAAGGTGTCTTTTCCACAAAAAGGAGGGCAGTGAGGCTTGAGTATGCATTGGAAGAAGTCAAAGGGTTGTAGTTGATTTCAAACAAAAATGCGACTTAGTATTTTAGAAGAACGCACTCCTACATAATGTATTCATTTACATGTTTATTTTTTTTCCCAATAGCAGTAACGTTTTTATAATTGATGAAATGTCCGGAATATATTTACAATACAAACAGTTCGTAGAAATCTGACAAACAATGTCTATAAAAGCGCAATAATATCTAACTCCAAATTAATATAGCATGAATTACCAATCATAACATCTTTCTTTTAATATCTTTTAGGTGCATTACGTAACACGGACAACAGCAATAGCACAAGGTGAGCAAACAAGCTTGTTTTCTGAAACAACAACAAGTTACCTGTCAAAGGAGAGAATATGTAGTATGCAGCAGGCGCCAAAAAAACATTGGGCTAACGGGGCTTCAGCTGGGATGAGATAGCTTCCTTGGCTTACACACACAGTCGCACCCGAGTACGTCACAGGTCTTTTAAAAATATTTATCTTGTTAATGAGGATTTGATAATCCCCCGCTTACAGCCCCTGCAGCTACACTCTTCTTTTTGCTTGAACTAAAGCCCCTACCCCAAATTTTTTCTAGCCCCCACCCCCGATATTTTTGACTGTGGTTGCGCCTCTGGCTTTACATACCCCTACCCTGTCGTGTGTGTCTCTCCCACATTTTAATGTCCTTTTTTCCCTTTCTCTTTCTTACTCTCTCACATCGTTTCTATTTCTATTTTAAAGATTTGGACGCTGCTATCCCCACTTTGCTGTATACAACCATATCTGAATTGAAATAACTAACTCTCTTGATTACAGTGACAGCTTCTTCCACACGTAGAGCAACATCTTTCAATAATGCCAATGGCACTAAGTGACAAAGAATTTTGCTTCCAAAACAACAAATTCTCTATGAAAGGAGTGAGTGGGTAGTTTGCATCAGCTTCACTGTGTACATTTTATAATTACCTCCGAGCAGTGACAACAGATAGGTTACAACAGTCTGACAAACAGATATACAAGCTTATTACACCACTTTTGTGTCACTTTTAACATGGGAAAAGTGACTCGAGGAGCTGGTAAATCTACGTCTGACTTTTCAAGAAAAAATCTCAACTCCAGACTCTGCGAGACAGTTTTAATGATGTTTTCTCTCTCTTTCTCTCCCTCACTCTCTGTGACATCATTTCTCTTTATAGAAAATACTGTCTGCTTTGACGTGTAGAAGCAAATGTGTCTTCAAGTTGTGAATTCCACTGGCCGCTGTGTTTATACAACAGTTAGCACAGAGGGCTAGATATACAATGCCTTCATTATAATGCATTAGAAATAAGTCGGCATATTTACAATCCAATTCTGCCACTTTTGTGACAGTAACGCAGTAGGCACTTCCATATAGAAACCACATAAACACAGCACTATAACAGAACTGAAATGTACTAGGCACACTGAACACGTAAAACTATAGTGTTACCTTCATTTGTGAAAGGAGACAGTGGGTAGTGTGCAGCAGCTTCACTGTGTAAAATGTATAATTACCTCCGAGCACTGACACAGGAAAAATATCAACTCCATACTCTGCAAGACAGTTTTAATGTTGTTTTCTCTCTCTTTCTCCCTCTCACTCTCTGTGACATCATTTCTCTTTCTCTTTTAAACTTATAGAAAAAGCTGTCTGCTTTGACGTGTAGAAGCAAATGTGTCTTCAAGTTGTGAATTCCACTGGCCGCAGTGTTTGGCCGCAGTGTTTATACAACGGTAAGCACAGAGGCCTAAATATACAGTGCCTTGATTACAATGCATTAGAAACAAGTCAGCGTATTTACAATCCAGTTGTGCCACTTTTGTGTCAGTAACGCAGTAGCCACTTCCATATAGAGACCACTTGAACGCGGCACTATAACAGAACTGAAATGTGCTAGCTACACTGCACACGTAAAACTGTAGTGTTACCTTCATTTGAGAAAGTAGACAGTGCGTAGTGTGCAGCAGCTTCACTGTGTAAAATGTATAAATACCTCCAAGCAGTGACAACAGATAGGTTACAACAGTCTGACAAACAGATCTACAAGCTTATTATGCCACTTTTCTGTCACTTTTAACATGGGAAAAGTGACACAAGAAGCTTGTAAAACTACGTCTGACTTTTCAAGAAAAAATCTCAACTCCAGACTCTGCGAGACAGTTTTAAGGTTGTTTTCTCTCTCTTTCTCTCTCTCACTCTCTGTGACATAATTTCTCTTTCTTTTTTAAAGTTATAGAAAATGCTGTCTGCTTTCACATGTAAATGCAAAGTCGTCTTTAAGTTTTGAATTCCACTGGCCGCAGTGTTTGGCCGCAGTGTTTATACAACGGTAAGGACAGAGGCCTAAATATACAATGCCTTCATTACAATGCATTAGAAATAATTCAGCGTATTTTCAATCCCGTTGTGCCACTTTTGTGTCAGTGGCGCAGAAGGCACTTTCATATAGACACCACTTGAACTTGGCACTATAACAGAAGTAAAATGTACCACGCACACTGCACACATAAAATCGTACTGTTACCTTGTAATGCTTCAGCTCATTTACTCACATCTACATAATTCTAAACTCTAATTTTCTGTTTTGTTTTGCAGATTACCAATCCAAAGTCTTTTGGAGTCCACTTCACAATTTGTTTATATTTTTGTTTTTTTTAGGTTATTTTTCTAGTTATTTATAATATAGTTATCATTAAGTTTTGTTTACAATTATTCTTTTAATAAAAGTTAATTAAAAAAACGACATTCTTCTTTTTTTTGTGGGGGAGTTGACGGTCCGCAATAAAAATAATATTTATAATGTTGAAGAGCTATAGTAAGATGTTCAAGAGTAAGATTGAAAAGTTCTGACTTATATTTTCTCAGGGTACACTACAACATGGTAAAGAAGTCCTACTAATATGAAACAATGTGTACCACATTTACAAACCTCTTGCGACATTTTCCCAGGCAAACATACCACCCTACAAAATTAAGTGTGGACCTGAATGATGCCCCTCAAACCACGGAAACAATCACCCCACAAAAATGTCTATATTGTATGAGAGGGGCTGCGTGCCCTCCGCCTGGTGTCCTGGAGTCCGCCATGCCCAGACCCGGTTCCTGCAGTGTCCTAGAGGGAAACAGCCATTACAACACGGTCATAACCACGCATCATCATCACTACAAAGCCATTAGCACACATATGGCTTTACCACACATGCTTTTACAACTAGTATGCATTTACCACGCATGATAACCACATAATCTTAATAATGTCTTTGTGTTGACGAACACGCGTTGTAATTGTTCGGGCTTACGTTCTTCAAATCAGTTTTTAGGTATACGTGCGACCAAGTCATAAGATCGGAGGCTAAGAACATACACCGTGGTGCCTGTGCCAGGAAATCTCATGGATCTTAGAGAAGATAAGCGGAGAATAAAACGAAAGTAACAGGTTTAATAAAAATAACGGAGAAAAACTACTAAAATGGCGGGGGACGGAGTATGTAATCAACTTTTGGCACCTCAACACTACATTTCAAATAAATATAGATACAATATGTTTATTAATGTATTACAAAAGTATAGCAGCGGATGACACACACAGCCCAGGAAAAGAAAGCGGCAAATTTAATTACTGAAATGAGGAGAGGCTTGCATGGTGAACTTGAAGAAAAAGAAAAAAACGTGGGCTTGGAAACGAGGCTGCGCATGCGTAGAGAGTACAACTGGTGCACAAAAAAAATGGAAAGTTTTACATACTATCATAGAAATATAGCTCTATTTTTGACCGGTAAAGTTAGTTCTTAAAAATATATATATTTTTTGTTTGGTCCCAATGCCCCCACGATCCCAGACGGCTCCCCGCGTCCTTCGAGAGCCGGCATTGCTTTATCAGAGACATCAGCTTATATGCTCCTCTCTCTTTCGAAAAACAATCTGCTTTCTTGAAAGAGAGAACAGATTAACTTGCTCTCTTTTTCAAATAGGAAAGCGGTTTGCTGTGGTAAAGTGGGAGCAGCGGAGATACCGCCCTACCATACCAAACAGTGGTGTCCCGGAAGTACGCACCCCGAGACACTGCAAGAACCAACCCTGGGAGATGGTGGAAACCAGGGCCTACAAGGGTTCTAGGAGGGGGGCAGCACTACCCCCTCCCAACATTAAAAAACCCTGGGGAGTACAAGTACCCGGGCTGGAAGGTCATTTTATATATTACTGACCCGGGAAGTTGGCGGTCCCCGTGACGTGTACGGGAAGAGAGAGAGGGAGAGCTGAAAACACACTTTAAAAAATATATATATTTTAAAAAAAGCCTCGCTGGGGTGACGGTCCCCGAGACTGAGGGGAAGAGGACCGTAACCCCCTGCATACTTCAAAATAAGACCACAGAGGGGTGGCGTACCCCGGTGCTCGGGAGACTGAGGGGAAGAGGATTGTATCCCCCCCATACTTCAAAACAACACCACAGAGGGCTGGCGTTCCCTGGTGATCGGGGCACCTTAAAAGCCCCCAACTATGAAAGAAATTGCCCCCGGAATTTGCCCCCCGGGACCTAACAATTAAAACGGACTTCTATTTTTTATTTCCCTTTTCCACCGAGTACGTATACCATACGCGTACCCCCCGAATAAAAATTGAGCCTAAATATCCATGTACGACCCCCTGAGCAAGCCTAGAGGGTCAGGATGTTTCAACTTTGCCCCCTTTCCTTATGTTTTACTGTTTTCTTTTGAGTGGCTTCTAGCGACGAACAAGATAGCTGCCAACACTTCCTGGTTTGGAGTGTTGACGCATTGTTGTCAGCCAATCAGAATGCAGCTCGTGCTCGTAATTTTACGGCTTTCCGTACGCGTGCTGTACTTCATCTCTTGATATCGCTATGCTTTTATTTTTAATTTTCTAAGGAACTCTGAGACCACGTAGACCTAATTTACCCCCGGAGACTAACGCTTTCACCGTAGTCATGGCGGGTGTCCCCCCACTCGAGGAAGGTGAAACGGAGGATTTTTGTGCCCTGAAAAGTAGGGTAATCAAGTGGTTAAACATAAACAGACCCCTCCCGACACATTTCAATAATGAAATCATAATGGTAAGACGGGTACCATGGGTGGGGAGAACACAAAAATCCATTAAAGGGGACTGCATACTGGTGAGTTTCAGGGATACAGGAACGGTGTCCTATATATGTCAAGGGAAAAATAGATCTAGGGAATCCACCATCCAAACCCTCCATGTGTCGTTCTTTTTTCCCATTACCCCGGACCCATTTCAGCAACCCCAAACTCATGACAGCTGGGAGAGGGTTGGTAGGAGGGGGAGACACCAGGCCTTTAACCCTAGACCGATATTTGGCCGACCAGAACAACCCTTTTATACCTATAACCGGTTCAATTGCCTGAATGGCTTAGAGGGGGTCGATTGACAAACAGATAATGCCCCCCAGGGTTGTACAGAAAAGGGCGTTCTGGTAGAAATGTTGGAGGAGCAAAGTTTTAAGGCTCAGCAAACCTTGGCGGTTGGAGTGGGGGAACCAAAGTGTGTTGTACCTAAGGCAATAGTTAAAGATAGTACAGGAGGGGGACATGGGCAGGCAATGCAAAGGTCAATTCGGGAAATAAGACCAAGGGCCCAGGGGGGCGCTGAATGGAGTGGAGAGGGTGTGAGACTTATCTCATGGAATGTAGCAGGCATAGCGGGCAAATTCAACAACAAGGAATGGGTTGACTTCATTAGAAAATTTAATATCATATGTGTACAGGAGACATGGGCTGTGGAGAATAACTATCATCTGCAGGGGTACAAGTGCTTTTTTGTTCCCGCCCGAAAATCCAGCTCTGGGAGAGCAATGGGCGGTTTGTCCCTCTATGTAGATCTAGACCTCCCAGGCACCTGGTCCTTCCCAGACTGGTTCTCACACGGGATCCAGGCAGTTCGGTTCCATGGAAAGGGGTTACGATTCTCTGTTTTTAACATATATAACACCGAGATAGCAAATAACTATACCCCGGTATTAACTGAACTCGACCAAAGGTTAGGACAAGAAATCACATCCCAGAATAAGGGCTCATCTCACGGGCTGCTTGTGGTGGGGGACTTTAATTGTCACCTCTGCCCGGCACTGGTTAAAGCAAATACAGATTGGGCGCAATGCCCAATTGAGATGGGGCTGCATTTTTCTCACTCGCCTACTGGGTCGGCTCTCAGGTTGCTTCGGCTTAAGTACGACCTAGAGCACACCATTAATATGATAGACCCACAGTCGGACGGCACACTCCCACCAACTTTTAAGGGCAGGGGCTGCTCATCTATCATAGATTATATTTTGGTTTCGAGATCCCTGGTTAACAAAGTAATCAGTGTAGGGATAGACTGGAACAGCTTCAGTGACCATAACCCGCTTGTCTTAATGCTCGTATATAGGGCGGGTACTGGATCCAATGTCCATCGTTTAATTGAGGAGAGGGTCACCGATCAAGGCAGGACACTGAAATGGTCCAAAATAGATGGGGTAAAGTTTTATAAAAACTTGAGCGATAAGGGTTTGCTGGCCATAAATGACTGTTTGGATCTGGAAGTCCAGGGACCAAGGTTACTAGAAGCGTTCGACCATATTGCTAACCTGATCGACGGACTACTAAGGTCCAGTGTGCCCACACGTAACCTGGTCAATCCCCGGTGGTTTGATAAAGATTGTTCTAAGGCACTGAGGGAATTGAAATGCTCTCTTAAGTCAAAACCACGGGATCCACAAAAAATTAGGGCATGCAGAGAGAAATATAAAAAAGAGACCAAAAGGAGGAAACTCACCCTGCAGGCAGAAGCTTGGGCAGATCTGAGAGAGGCAGGGGAAAGAAGGGACCTAGCGGGGTTCTGGAGAATCATCAATAAACCGACCTTTCAAGAAAATGATTCTCCGGAAATAGGGGCTAACATCCTCCCGGAGCAGTGGGTTACCCACTTTAGGAGTTTGTATAATCATGAACTGGGCACTCATGTAGAGCCATTAGTAACCCCAAGTCAGGCTCCCCCGGTAGTATTTACTCTTAAGGAGATCACGGCAGGGATGGAGAGTCTAACTAAGAACAAAGCCCCGGGTCCGGATGGAATTCCCCCTGACCTTTTTCTTAGTAATATAGATCTATGGGCCCCCCTGATAACTAGGGTCTTAAATACTGCTATCACCTGCGGTCTCCCTCCATCATGGTCTAAAGCGATCATTGTGCCAATCTTTAAAAAGGGCACAAAGGACGACCCTAAGTGTTGTCGGCCTATTTCCCTGATTGACGTCTCGGCTAAACTTCTGGGAAGGGCAATTCTGAACAGATTGTCCGAGTGGACCGAAGAGAACAACATCTTCTCGGACACTCAATATGGGTTCAGGTCAGGGAGGTCCACTAGTGACCAATGCCTGAACCTATATATGCTGACTGCCAAATATACTCTGGCCAGTGATGAACCCATTTATATGGGATTCATGGACCTGGCAGCAGCATTCGATCACGTCAACAGAGGGAAGTTGTGGGACATGATGGCAGGCATGGGGATCGAGAGTGGTTTAATCACCATATTAAGAGAGCTGCATAGCGACACTACGGCTAAAGTTAGATTTAACAGGGAGGGTGGATTGTCTGACTCCTTTCCATGTAAAAGTGGAGTCAGACAAGGTTGTATTCTTGCCCCTTTTTTGTTCTCCCTTTACATTAATAATCTGGAGCAGTTTCTTTTGGGCTAAAAGGCAGATTCCCCAGGGGTTGGGAAGCGGCATATCCCTGTCCTGCTTTATGCAGACGACGCGGTCTTGCTTGCGCGCACACCCCGAAGCCTACAAATTCTGATAGATGGGTTCGTCAAGTTCATGAGCGACCTGGACTTATCTGTCAACCTAGGCAAATCATACATGCTCCTGGCAGGCAAAAAACCTTCTTCTAAATTCTCTTACACAATAGGCACCCATTGTTTAGAGGAGGTTAAAACGTTCTCCTATCTCGGAGTAACCTTTGATGGTGCTCTTCAATTTAACTCCTTGGTGGCAGAACGCTGTAACAAAATGATTGCCTCTAATGGGGCAATAGCCGGATATGGCAGGAGGCTGGGCAGATGGAGTCCGGAACAGGTGATGAACTTGTACGGCTCCATAACATGCTCCAAAGTAAGCTATGGGGCAGAAGTTTGGGGCTTTGTGAATACCGCTAGAATTGAACAGGAAGAAAACAGACACCTGAAATCTATCCTGAGGGCACCACCCAGTACTGCTGGATTCATAGCTCACAGGGAGCTAGGGAGGCCATACCTGGTTGATTTGTTAAAACTTAGGCCAATTGTGGCGTGGCTAAAAATCTGGGTAAATCCAGATGTGCACTTAAGCAGAGAAATTTTATTGGACTGCTTAGGTAGGACTCACTGCATGCGCATCCCCTGGCTTAAATATGTGAGAAACACTCTTGAGGATCTAGGGTTTGGAAACCTCTTCAGGAACCCCACAACCATCTCAGCACAGCACAAGAAACAAGTAGGGGAAATTTTCCTAGAGCGGAAAACCCAATGCCGTGCTGAGGCTGAAGGAGAGAAAAAGTCTGTGAGGGCTCATAATTTGGTGAAGAGTGTGGAGGGTATGGAGCCCTATCTTTATCTTGTGCATAACACACAGGATAGATTTCTTATGTGTCGTTTTAGACTGAACTTACTTCCTTTTATGTTGGCTTTACCAGCAGGTTTCACCACGTCAATTGAGCAGAAGGGACCCTGCGGCTGCGACAACTGGTCTCCGCAGGATTCCCTTCATTTTATCTTGCTTTGCCCCTATTTTTCCATGCCCAGGCGCAGATTCCTAGTAAACATTTTTAAAAAAGCCCAACTGGAACACGCCAGGGATGCATTAGTCTATTTGCAAAAAGCTTCTGACCCGCTAACCTTGTGTTGTGTTATGAATTTTATCAAGGTTGCGGTCCGACTAAGGATGACGAGGGGAGAGGAATGAAAGACTTGGGACTCTCTGTTTTAAATTCACGGCCCTGTATGTTGGTATTTTTATTGTATTATCTATGTACAAGGATCTTGATTAATATTTAATGCTTTTTTATCTATGTAAATGTATGTGTGCCTTTATGGTGTTTTTTAATCACCGAATAAAGATTCTTGACTATGACTATGACTATGACTTCTAAGGAACTACTGAACGGATTTCCACCATTGAAAAAAAGCACAATCTGCGAACCGACCTCTACCTCTCTGCCAAATTTGGTGTAATTCCGTTCAGCCGTTTGGGCTCTAGCCCTGGCTAAAAGTCCCAACAGAAAATTGCATCAGGAAAACACGTTTTGGGACCCCCTTTTTTCTCAGCCCCCACTTGACGAATTACCTCCAAACTTTCAGCGAATGAGCGGAGCCAAGCAGGCCAATTTCCTAGGTTTGATGTGGGGGCCATAAAAGAGTCCCGCGGGGCAAAACAAATTTCTTTTTTTTTCGATTTTCGCGGGGGGAGCGCCCAGTACGCGCACCGGGGAGCGTACAGGGGAGCATACCATGGGGGAAAAAGAATGACAGTTTTAAAAAAAAGTAGCTGTTTTAAAAAAAAAATCTTTTTTTTTTTATTTAAGTACCTACATGTAGGTACCAATGTAGAGACTTAAATTTAATGTACACCGTCTCCTCTGTAGATATCTTGCACGTTGTTATAGAAGTTATTGTGGTATATGGAATCCATACCATAGTCTGTCAGGAAAGCAGAAACAGATCCTTTAAGCACTCCCTACACATTGGAGATAATATAGTGGGAGAAAGGTAGTAACTATGAGTAAACTTACTATGTAACACAAAAAAGTTGCACAGTATACTATAAGTCTCACTTTATAATATAATCATTTTGGTACTTCTTCATGAATTACATATAAAAATGAATAATGTCTCAAACAATTTAAAATTATTAAATATACATTTATTCTTCTGATTCTTTTTCAAAATTTAATAAAACTTCTAACATAATATTGTCCGGAATGTCATCATAATTATTAGTACATGATTCTATTTGTTCCAAACATTTTATTGACTGTTGGTCCAAAGATTCATCCATGAAATAAAATTCATCTTTTTGTTCTTCTGGATTTTCCACCTTTACTTCGAAAGAAATAACAGTTGATTGTTTTTCTCCTTCCATTAACTATATTTGTGAAGTTAGGGTACTGTTGGGTTTAGGTTCAGACAGGTACTTCTGAGTTTTTACCAGTGAAGTAATTTTTGGGCAGTGTATGGTAGAACTATTAAAAAGTGTATGTGATAAAGCCTAAGTAAATTCATAATTATACAGAGAAGCCTAACTCAATCCATAATTATAACAGAGAAGTCTATCTCAATCTCTCACTCTTATAGAGGGACAGTATATAACTATCAGAAAATGTTTTCCCAAATTAACTTAAAGTGCACAACATAGTTCCCCTTCCAAATTAACAACTTACCTTTTTCAAAGTAGTTGAAGTTTTCTGTCAAAATTCTTTAAAAATTTACCTCAGGTAGTATTAGTCAAAATGTCTGTGTTTCCCTCTCATTTTTCATATATATTCATGTACTTAACCAATCAAATGTCAGCACATAAAAGTACAAAATGTAAGTAACATTTTAATTGGTTGTAAATTCCAACACTTTCATATGTGTTTTTGTCATGTAATTTACCTCAGGATATTTAGACAGGGCTACAGCCTAAATGGCTCAATGGAATACCACCAAATTTGGGAAAATGGTAGGGACTTCTATGTAGTAGGGCCTGTTCTATACTTGGTGAAAGTGTCTCCAGTGGTTTTTAAGAAAATTAACTTCCCACTTTTTTTAGGAGCGCTTACCGGTGCGCGCTCCGGTACACGCACCGGGAGCGCTACGGGAGTCCGCCATTTTGTGTTTCGGTACAATTGAGACACAAGATGAAGGACAAACAACGTTGGTAATGGGTAGAAGGGGGCACGGTAGACAGCCCCTGACCCCCTAGGTTTTCTGAGGGGGGCTTAGGAGGCCTATATAGGCCCCAAAAAAATTATTTTTAAAAGAATTTCACGGGGGGAGCACCCGGTACGCGCAACGGGGAGCATACCCGGAAGCGTACTTTGGTGAAAAATAGTGAAAAAGTTAGAGTAAAATAATCGTTTTGAGTGATCAGAGGTAGGGTAGCCCTGAAAAGAGCTTTTGGGTTCTGTGTCTGATTTAGGTACCTACAAGTAGGTTCCAATGCACAGTCTTAAATTCAGGAGGAATATTCTGATTCCCCTCAACTGAGAAGTGCACACCATCTCCTCTGTAGATATCTTGCATGTTGTAACGCAAGTTATTGTTGTATATTGAACCCATTCCATAGTCTCCCAGATTTATTCACATGTTTCCGTGATTTCTCAAATTGTGGACAAAATTGGTTGGACCAGTTCCATTTCTGTCTTTGACATATATTGGAATATACCAAGGCAGTTTGTGGAAAAAGTGTCATCAATTGACCAAAGGTGTCCTTTAAAAGCATTTCCAGACCTACCCCAGTCAAAGTGCCCAAGTAATTTCCACCACAGTGCACAATTAAGAGGTCAGAGTTAAGCAGATGCAAAAAGGTTTTCACCAATGGTATCAATTGGTGACATCTCAATCTTCTCCGGCCAATCCACTTGATTTCCACATTTGATAAATCAAGGTTGTGAAAATTTCTGCTAGCTGCATACCTTTGAGCCCAGTGGATGTAGCTATGTCCAATAATCCAGACAAAATACATGGTGAGAGATGGTTCTGGTGCAGTCAGATGAAGTGTGGGAATGAAATGGCAGTTGGAACAGTAGGAGTTTCCCTGCTCTTGAATCACAAGCAATGATTAGTGGATTTAAATAGTTTAAAACTAAAAGTTAGGGTGCATGGTTGTGTTTTGTGAAGGAAGCAATTTGAATGGCTAAGAAAAGTCAATTAAAGCAATAATGCACCGGATAAGCTGGTGTATTGAGAGGTCAAACATCCTTGCTGACTTCATTTGCAACATTGTAGAATAAACTTTTGAACCTGAGAGTTCAATAAGGAGGGAGCTGCTATGGTAACAGGTAACAAGGTCTGAGGGGGGGAAGGGTGTTGGTTTGAAAATAGTGAGGGAAGAGCTTTGTTTGGTTGAAATGAGGCATATGTGTGTATAATTAGAGGTTTTCTGTGCCAGTCATGGTTGCAGTGTCTTGAGTGCATACCTTTTGCTCTGCTAAAGAAAAATTGGTGTGTGTGTCTGACACTGTTCTCAATCTCCCAAAGCATTTGTAAAGGTAAGTAATCATTCATTTAATTTAGATAGAGACTTGTTTGCTCCATGGAGAAGATTTGGAAGCAGATACTGAAGTTTCAGTAGTGAAATTGAATGCTTGTACATAGGACCTGTGCTGTCTTTGTAAAATGTTATTTAAAAAACGATTTTGGGGTAAATGAATGGTTTTTATATTTTTGAGAAGGAATTAATAGTGTTTGCCTCATTAAAAAAATATATTTGAACCTTTTACAATGATGTCACTTGCATTACCTCAGATTAGGAAGCAGATTGAGATTCTTTCTTGTTGGTTTGTGGCATGTATTTTGGAAATGCATGATAATAACATATGCAAGATAGAGGAATTGTCTTTTGTGAAATAGTGACGTTTCAGTAGTAAAATTGAATGCTTGTACATAGGACCTGTGCTGGGTTTCTAAAATGTTATTCAAAAAACGATTCTGGGGTAAATGAATGGTTTTTATATTTTTGAGAAGGAATTATTAGTATTCTATAAATATACAATATAGGATTCATTATTTTAAAAAAATATTACATTTCATAGCTATAGAAATTTGCTATTAAAAAACCTTTGAAATTCACTGAAAAAACCATAGGTTTCACACCAGTTATAGTTAGGAATTAGCATTTCAAAAACCTATGAAATTCACTGAAAAAACCATAGGTTTCACACCAGTTATAGTTAGGATTTAGCATTTAAAAAACCTATTAAATTCACTGAAAAAACCATAGGTTTCACACCAATTATAGTTAGCTGGAAATGTGACTGACATAAAACCATTGAAATTCCACGTTATAGTTAGTTGGACTCACTATAACTTGCGCGCCTGCAATGCACTGCTGATGACGTCACATATTACATCACTCATGACATGGTCAGTGACCCAAACATCAATAAAGAAGCCTGATCCATGCATGCCTCGTGTATGTGCCTTTTCTTCATTGAAGTAGGATTGTTTTCTCTCATTAATTTTGTTGTCGGCGGTTGGCGCTGTACACGTATCACCTGTCGTTTTGTGGCTCTACTATTGACCGCAACAAACTTTGGGAGGAGCACGGTAGTGCTATGCTGTAGAGCCCCCAGAGAGCACTCCAGGGAAAGGACCAAGGATGGCAGCTGTGGGGATTCTGGATTGCAGAGCGAGGCGGTCTTTGCCGACTGTCAGCACAATGGTCTGCTTTCTGCAGCAGGAAATGCCTTGCCCGGGATTCTGGCGACCTTGGGTGACTGGGCACTGTGGTTGCTGATGCAGAAACGGTGAGGTGTGTGGGGCACACTGAATTTATTTACTTCGGTCTCCTACTACCCTGTTTGTGTGCCTATGATTCATTGATCTTGTGCTGCCTGGCAACACAGACATTTGCAAGACTCCCCTGTATTTATGCCTTTATCTTTGATCTTAAGCCCTCCGTGGGCCAATGTTCTGGTATTGACTGCATCGGTTTATGAAGCTGTGGCATTTTTAACCTTCGCAAAGGTTTCTTATGAAACTCTGACTTGTATAGCCGCCTGAGGGGATTATGGGAGATGTAGTCCTACTCGGAGTAGCAGCCAGCATCCATAGGCTAAAACCGCTGTTGGAAATATGCACAACATGTGCAACTCGGAGCCCTGTGGCAGCGCTATAAGTTCTTTGTGCCTTCATCAAGAGTGTGTATTTTCGCGCACATTTGTAAAACATTGCCTTGCAGAAACAGTCATTCAGCATGTCTTCATCTTTGTACCGGACAGACAATGAAGTGGGAGCGAGTAAACATTTTTAATGCAGGGAGCACAACCTGCATTCACGCAGTTTCTAAATCTTTCTGTACACAGTAGATTGTTTATCAGGAAGGCAACGCATGTTGAGAGCATTTGGCGCCAGTATCGTGTTTCACTTTGACAACTCCTCGGCATGCCCTCATGACTTTCAGGCTAAACAGACTCTTGTATATAATTGTTTTTTGGCTCATATGTTATGAATACGTTCATGTTTTATTGTGGACATTATTTGCCTGTAGTGCAGCATGCAGTTATTTATTACTTTGAATGTCTTGCACTTTGCAATGTATGCATATGTTGAAGGCCAGTATGTCTTCTGTTTATAATGGCAACCATGCAGTCTATCCTTTATGTCTATGTATGCCTGAAGGAGGGAGGAGGGCTCTCCCTCTATATATACCAATGATGTTATGGCGCCAATTAGATTGACAAAGCCTGCTGTGCAGGTGAAACGCGTCTCTCTTTTACTGCAGGGTCGTGGGAGACCCAAACATCAATAAAGAAGCCTGAAAGAACTTTACCGGGGCATCCAGGAAGCGGCAGGCTACTCCCTGAGCTGGAATACCGGCAAACACTGTGGAAACCTCTTTTTGCGGGCTTCTGACATCGGCCCAGGGTCCCCCTCCGCCGCCATGACGCCAGCACACCAGCGTCACGGCCACCGAGAGGGGGGGACTACAGTCCCCTGGAGGCTTTGCAGGCAACGCCGCACACCGGAACTCGGCGCCCGGAGGCGCACAAAAACCACGCCCCCTGCCTGACAGAGTGGGGAAGAACTTTACCGGGGCATCCACGAAGCGGCAGGCTACTCCCTGAGCCGGAATGCCGGCAGACACTGTGGAAACCTCTTTTTGCGGACTTCTGACATCGGCCCAAGGTCCCCCTCCACCGCCAGTGATGCCGGCACACCAGCGTCACAGCCGCCGAGAGGGGGGGACTACAGTCCCCTAGAGGCTTTGCGGGCAACGCAGCACACCGGAACTCAGCGCCCAGAGGCACACAAAAAACATGCCCCCTCCCTGCAACGCGGGACGCGCGCAGGTGACGCCGGGCTGAGCTTGGGCATAGGGCGGGCAGTCTGTGGCCGTCCAGGGTCGACCAGGGATGGGACGGGCCACCCCTCTTAGCTGTAACTGTGAGTACCAGTCCATACTCATAGGGCTGATAGCTGTTTTCCAAGCATCTAGCAAGGATTGTGTGGTTCCTGCATTTCTGATCCCTTGTGTGCTGCTTTGTACCTGCTTGCTGCTTTGACCCGTTACCAACTATGTCTATTCAAACTACCCTAACGGACAACTATCTGCTGAAAGTTGTCAGCAGAATTACCAGCGATAGGAGAAAATCGCTAAGGAAAGGCAACTTACCTGACCTCCCATCGGACCTATCACTGGACCCCACCAATGAGGGCAGTAACAACACTAATGTGGCAGCCGAGATTGATAACAGCAGTATTATTGTTGAATCCATTGCTGCAGAGGCTCCAGATGATCCTACTGCAGTGAAAGACCTACCAGACCTATCTGAGACTTCCGATGGCACCCCGCAACAATCCACTAGGGCCACACATTTCATGAGAGCATGTAGGAAACCTGCTCTTAAACGGGGAAGCCATTCGGCCAGGAAAAAAAAGGACACCACTCCCAAGGAGAACATTGGTGATAAAGGGACTCCTACCAAGGACAATTGTGTTACCATTAATATTAACCAATTTGACTTTTTAGTGAGTTGTATCAATGACAAATTGAAGTCGGTTGTGGAGCCTTTATTAGTTAAAATTGATGCATTGTCGGCTGAAGTATTGAGATTAGGGGCTGTGGTGGATCAGCATGTAGCCAAAACGGATAACTCCGTACTACCAATTAGAGTTGCTACATGTCCTCAACCTGCACCTAAGCTAGATAAGGGAAGGCCTCGCCATATCAATACTGCCCCCCCTTGCCCAAATGTAGGAAGACAACCACCACAGGCGACACCTGTTCTGACTTGTCCGAAACCACTACCAGCACGTAACACGGGTCGACCTGTGTAGGTACCAGTGGTTACACCAGCGGCCACAGGGCCTGCAGGTGCAAATTCCGGTGCAGGTACATCACCAGCACCAAATAGAGTCAGGACCATGCAGTCGCCAGTTGTGCCAGCTGTTGTAGCAGGTTCCGAAGGGGTGTTTCTGGGTATAAATAGCCGCCCAGTAGACCTCCCCCCAGAGTGTGTACCCTATGTTGTGGTTTTAACCAATTTACCGCCTCTAATCCAAGCCCCACATCCTCAGGAGTCCGGAGATTCTTTAAAAAATAAAACGGTCTCATGGTTAAATCGTCACTGTGGTTATCCAGTTAACTACTCTGACCAAATTATATCTATCAGAAGGGTTAACTGGATCGGTAACACCAGGAAGACCTGCGGGGGTGACTGTGTGGTTATTAATTTTAAACAACCCCAACATGTTGCGACGGTCTTACTTAGAGCAGCTGCCTTAACACAGTCCGAGACTGATGTAGCCGCAAGACCTTTGGGCTACTTTTATAATCATCTTAATATGTTGCCTACCGTTAATTGTAGAGATGGGGCTTTCAACTCTAACTTCATATCAAATGGTAACAGATCTTTGCTACCCTCTTTCAACCCTGGACTTACTGGTGGCAGATCTATCTTGCCCACGCCCTTGTTGAATCCTGTTCCTAGTGGTAATAGATTTGTAACACACACTCCTAATTTTGCACCCAACTGCGATAACATTTTCTCGCCTGTTAATGGGATGGTCTATCAAGTCCCGGTCCAGAACAGGTACCAGTCCTTGAGTTTCATGGGCCAAAATGATTGACATCAGACGGGGCCTGGGACTGGGAGGGACGTTATCCTGAGTACCAACAAGAACAACATAAGTGAGGTGAGAGAGGACCTACCTTCTGCCATTACGGGCAACCCTGAAAGTGGGACAGTAGTTCACTGTGTAAATGAGATTGTTGAGGATACAGTGCATGCTACAGGGAATGCCACAGATAATTGCATAGGCGGGCCGGCGTCTGACCAAAGTAATAGGGGTAATTGTTCCAATAACACTGTTGATATCGCCAATAATTGTCATTCTGTGGGGATTTCTATGGCAAGTTGGAATATTGCAGGATGGGCATCTAAGGCAGTTAAATTGGAATGGAAGCATATCGTAAGGTCCTATGATATTTTATGCCTGCAAGAGACATGGTGTTTTGACAAACCTAGCCTTGAAGGGTATACATGCTACAGTTTAAATTCCTCTGAATCTAGCCATGGCAGGACAAAGGGAGGTCTCCTTATCTTTATCTCAGTAGATGTAAAGTTGACTATCAATATACATTTTTTAGCCGAATCACACTCACAACTCCTGTGGGTACGTTTACCGGATGGCACTGATGTGCTTTTAATTCATTTTTACAATAACATTTTTACTAATTCCCAGCACAAAGTGATAGATGAGTTATCCTGTGCCCTAATGAAGCTGGTAAGCAAAGCAACATGCACTTTTATTTTTGTTTGGGTGGGGGATTTTAATTTACAAGTATGTAGTTTATCCTCCTCTAGGGTCTGTGGGATCCTAACTAACAACGGGGAGAAAATGTCCCACTTTCCACATAACGCTTATGGAGAGGCAATCACTAGCACTATGGTTTTCGTATGATCTAGAGCTATTGAGTACTGTACAGGAGGGAAGTGAGTGTTCAAATCCCACCTTTACTGGAAGGAATGTGAGCTCCATCATTGATCATATTATGGTCTCATCCAACTTGGTACCCCATTGTATAATTAAAGTAAGGGATACATCCTCCTTGAGCGACCATAACTGTGTTAGCTTGCAAATAACTATATGGATGATCAGAACCGAACCGCCCGCTAGAGTATTGGCAAATATAGAGCCACATAGGCCTAATGGGGTTAGGCTGAGATTGAAAGGTGAAAATTCGGCCACAGTGGAACCTTTAATCATAAATAAATGCATGATAGACATTGACATTATCTTATCTCTAGGATGCCCGTCTGCTCAGGTTATGACTCATTTTCTTAATATCAATACTGTCATTAATAACATCTTTTCGGGGAAAAAAGTAGGCAGAGGAGAGAAAGGGATTGGATGGTTTGACCATGCCTGTACGTCCCTGCTCTCACAACTCAAACAAGCTTTGGCCAATACCCCAAGGGACAAGGACAGAGTCAAACTTTTAAGATTTGATTATAAACAGGCGCTATCTAAAAGAAAGAGGGAATTACAGCAGGAAGCCTGGGAGCATCTTACTCAGGCAGCAGAAACTGCCGATAGTCGCCTGTTTTGGTCCACTGTTAACTCCCCTTTCCTCCAAGATGACAAAATCCCGCATCTTTCATCTAATTGGCAAGCGAGGACTGGGTGAACCATTTCTCCGGGATTTTTCAAGATAATACTATGACGCCAAACGAAAATAGGACTTGGCCTGTAGTGCCTTTAGATATTTCGTTGGGAGGGGTGGAAAATGGTATTAAAAATAGTAAGGGGGGTAAGGCCCAGGGGCCAAATGGAGTCCTGATAGATGTTTACAGGGCTCAACCGCAGCTTTGGGGACCAATACTTACATCGGTACTCAACGCTGCCGTAACCACCATGATTCCACCAACATGGGGCGACTCCATTATAGTCCCAATTTATAAAAAGGGGGATAAAGCTCTGGCAAGTAACTACCGGCCCATCAGCCTGCTCGACTCATCTGTAAAAATTATGAGCAGAGTCCTGCTTTTCAGATTAGAGGAGTGGGCTGATGAGAATGGAATCCTTGCAAACTCACAATATGGATTCAGGAAGGGAAGATGGACCCTAAATCAGTGCCTGAATTTAGAGTTGTTGATAGGCAAGTACACCAGAGCCAAACCCAGTAACATCTATCTTTGCTTTGCTTTTGATTTAGTTAATCACTCACTTCTTTGGACAGTTCTGCTTGACATGGGTGCCCCGAAAGAAATTATCTTTTTTCTCACCAGACTATACAGCAAGCTGAAAACATGTGTTCGGTATTGTGTTAGCGGGGAATTTACTAGTAATTTTAATGTTAAACGGGGAATTAGGCAGGGTTGTGTCCTTGCGCCCCTTTTATTTACCCTTTTTGTTAATGGGGTTGAAGCCGCCTTGAAAACCATCAAGGCTGATGCTACACAGGTTGCAGGGGATAGTGTCCCAGTTCTGCTATATGCAGACGACGCAGTGCTCCTGTCACGGACACCCGTTGGCCTGCAGCGGCTGATGGACAAGTTCACTGAATTTATTGGGAGCAGGAGACTGTTGATCAACAAGAATAAAACTCATACGATGACTTGTGGGACTAAAGCGGGCAAAAACCACTCCTTTTTTATAGAAGGGGTTAAAGTGCGGAATGTGAATAGTTTTTGCTACCTGGGGGTTACTTTTACAAGTGATGGTGGGTGGGGGCATGAATTAACGAATGTTCGAACTAAAATGAGCAAAAGCTCCTATGGCATTTTTAAATTTGTGTCTAAGCTGGGGGATAGGCGAATCAAGGATATGCTGGAAATCTACAAGGCACGCAGTGTATCCATTGTCCCCTAAGGAGCGGGGCTTTGGGGTTACTGCAAAACTGATTGTCTACAGATAGAAGAAAATAACTTTCTTAAGAAATTATTGTGCCTCCCTAAATCTGCTCCAACAGAGTTGATCCATAGAGAGGCAGGGGGTTTTCACCTGACCGAGCTCGCCTCACTTAGGCCTCTATTGCTTTACCGAGCAATTTGGCTTAAGGAAGAGACCGAGTTCAATCAACTTATAATTAGGGACTGCTTTGGATTAGACACCTGTATGCAGATACCGTGGCTTAAATATGTTGTAGATTGTTATAAAAGTATCTTTGATATTAATTTGTTGTTAGAAAACTGTCCCCCTAGAGGTCTTGTGAAACATGATCCTAAAAACACCTTTATGTCCCATAAAGCTCATAAACGTTCAGTAATAACCAACTCCCTTGCTACTGTTAACATTTACAATAAATATATTGCTGTCAAGGGATTTCAGCGTTATCTGAACGTAGTAACTAGGCCAACGCATAGGTTTGTATTGACCGGGTTAAGAGTTGGCATTGCTCATGTATTAGTGGCCTTCCCACATCCTGAAAAGCCCGCTGTGGGTCTGTGTCCCTGTGACGGACATTCCAAGCAAAGCACAATGCACTTTATGCTCATCTGCTCCCTATTTCAGAACGTTAGGATCTCCTTTTTAAAACCAATAGTTCTTAAGTATAGAGTTTTAAATGTGGAGGATGCTATGTGTTTGTTGTATAATTTGGACCACCCCGGTATATGTTTTTATACTGCCAGTTTTATATGTAAATCTATGGCTTTTAGAAAAAGTATGAGTTTTTAATCATTTTTGCACTTTTTTAATTCTGTTGCCTGTTTGCTGTGCCTTTATGGTCATTTTTACTATGAACCGAATAAAGCTTCATGAACTGAACTGAACTGAAGCCTGATCCATGCATGCCTCGTGTATGTGCATTTTCTTCATTGAAGTAGGATTGTTTTCTCTCAAATAGATATATATATATATATATATATTCACTGAAAAAACCATAGGTTATAGACCATATATAGTTAGGAATTCGCATTTACAAAACCTTATTTTACTCACACAAAACCATTGAAATTCCATGTATAGTTAGTTGCACTAACTATATATCGCGCACCCGCAATCCACTGCTGATGATGTCACATATTATATCATTCATGACATGGTCAGTGACATCACTGATGACATCACTGATGACATCTCAAATGACATCACTGATGACATCTCAAATGACATCACTGATGACATCACTGATGACATCTCATTTGACATTACTGATCACATCACTGATGATATCATTCATGTGATAATACGATGAACCTCTTCAGACTCTAATATAACCTTAGATACAATCAGTGTAAACAGACACTCACAGACTGTCACTCATCCATGGAGTTACTCACACACCTAGTCAGTCATGCAAAAAATCAATCACACCTCCATTGCCTCAACTCTGCAGTTATACAAACTTTACTTATTCAAACATATACTAACACATATTTACTCTCTTATACAATCCCTGATACAAGTTCACAATGATCCATACAGCCACTCACACATTCACTGGCTCTTATGCACAGTTATTTATATATGTCAACTCTCACATGTACTGTGTTTTACATATGTACTTACTTTGACATGTAGCACTGAGATATCCATTCACTCACCAATACACTCATGCACACAGTCAACCGCCCATACAGCTGTTTCCACATGCACTTTTGAAACCATACATCTAGTGAATCAACTGCTCACACATCTATGCACAGAGTCATACACCTCCCAGCCACCCACACACACACTCAGTCTCCCATACAAATACTTGGGCAACCAATCAATAACCCATATAGTTACTCATATAGCTACTTATCAACACATGCAACAGTTTACAGAACAACAGACATAATGATGCACAAATTAAGACAGTTTAGTCACTAACCCATGCACTCAGTGAGACACATTTAATCACTCACTCATACAGTCAGTCATGCACCTACTAAATCCTTCATCCAGACACTTATACATCCACTCATTCTTCAATATGTAAGACATATTTTAACTTTACAGAAACATACAGTCATTGGATGTTGTCATCAGTGATGTCATCAGTGATGTCATTTGAGATGTCATCAGTGATGTCATCAGTGATGTCACTGACCATGTCATGAATGATGTAATATGTGACATCATCAGCAGTGGACTGCGGGTGCGCGATATATAGTTAGTGCAACTAACTATATATGGAATTTCAAAAATAAGGTTTTGTAAATGCTAATTCCTAACTATATATGGTCTATAACCTATGGTTTTTTCAGTGAATATATATATTTATACATACATATATAAACATATATCATCTGTATATCTATATAAATACAAACATAAATGCATGCATACATATACTTATATGCATACAGATGCATGTTATTTACATGAAAGTTGAAAAAACACTTATAAAAGCAAAGCTAAAAAGCCACCTCATTACAAACAGAATGGCTTTAACTTAAACGAGGGCGAGATCTATTGCATTTTCAATGCTTGTTTACTTTGGTTCCATCAAGAAGGCATTCAGATGTGTCACACATTTGCCATAAATTCTGAATGTTAGCACTCTAGTTGCACATTAGATCACTGTAGTAAAACTACTGCTCACCAGGGACGTCTGCTGCTGGTATTCAAAGTGCATGTTTCAGTCTGCATGTCAGAATTTTTTTAATGAAATAGAAGAGGATTTGAGAAGTCACTCAAAATGATCCCTAATTTTTCTTTCTGAAGCACTAATCATACTTTCTATGGCAAAATTAACCCCCTCATGTTGTTCCTTTTTAAATTGAGTGTTTTCAGACTTACCACTTCATTCCAATCAAGATGGCTTCTGGTGTGCCATACTTTTGTCATAAGTAAGACTGTTAGCGCTCTAGTTGTTCTTTAGGACACTCTGGGACATTCTGTCATTGGGCTATACTTGGGTTACATCTGGGTGATATTTGGGCTACATTTAGGCTCTTTTGTCTCTGGTGGCCATCTTGGGAGACTGTATGTCAGAATTTTTTAATAAAATTGAAGAGGGTTTGAGAAGTCACTCAAAAATGTGCCCTAATTTTTCTTTCTGCAGCACTAATCATAATTCATATGACAAAATATACCCCCTCATTTTGTTCCTTTTTAAATTAAATGTTTTAAGAGTTACCACTTTATTCCAATCAAGATGGCTTCAGGTGTGCCATACCTTTGTAATAAGTAGGACTGTTAGCGCTCTAGTTGTTCTTTAGAACACTCTGGGACATTCTGTGTTTGGGCTATACTTGGGCTACATCTGGGTGATATTTGGGCTACATTTGGGCTCTTTTGTCTCTGGTGGCCATTTTGGGAGACTGCGTGTCAGAATTTTTTAATGAAATAGAAGAGGATTTGAAAAGTCACTCAAAATGTGCCCTAATTTTTCTTTCTGCAGCACTAATAATACCTTCTATTGCATAATATACCCCCTCACTTTATTCCTTTTTAAATTAAATGTTTTAAGAGTTACCACTTTATTCCCATCACGATGGCTCCAGGTGTGCTATACCTTTGTAATAAGTAGGACTGTTAGCGCTCTAGTTGTTCTTTAGAACACTCTGGGACATTCTGTCATTGAGCTATACTTGGGCTACATCTGGGTGATATTTGGGCTACATTTGGGCTCTTTTGTCTCTGGTGGCCATTTTGGGAGACTGTATGTCAGAATGTTTTAATGAAATAGAAAAGGATTTGAGAAGTCACTCAAAATGTGCCCTAATTTTTCATTCTGCAGCACTAATCATACTTTCTATGGCAAAATATACCCCCTCATGTTGTTTCTTTTTAAATTAAATGTTTTAAGAGTTACCACTTTATTCCAATCAAGATGGCTTCAGATGTGCCATACCTTTGTAATAAGTAGGACTGTTAGCGCTCTAGTTCTTTAGAACACTCTAGGAGGCTGCAGTAGAACACAAAGGAATCAACTGACAGTCTCTGTCCTTGTTGGATGTACATGTTTTACTGAGAATGTCAGACTTCATTTTCACATGACTGAGAAAGATAATGTGAATTTACAGAAAATATGCTTTCAGTTTAGCTTATAGATCCCCTGCCAAACCACTGTGGGAAAATCATGAGATATTAGTTTTCTTTCAAACAATATTCATGATATCACAGCAGAAGGTTTTTCACATGGTAAAATCACCTTAGAACCCACCACAATTACTAAAACGAGTATGGTACCATCAACAAATGATTTTTAATGTAACTAAAGTCCTAAAACCCTCTATTAACTGCAATGCTTTTTAATGAGGTGCTATCATGTATATTGGTCCCATGATGGCTGCCAACACTTCTTGGATGAAGTGCTGACAGCCAATCAGATCAGATGTGTGGTTAGGCTCCGCCCAGATATATATCTTTTTTTGAACCTAAATTACTCAAAATCCACTGGAGCACATATATTGAGACCTAGCAAAGGCACATCGGGCTAACAGTCCCTACAATTTTGCCAAGTTTCGTGCAAATCCATTCAGCCGTTCGAGCTAAAAGTGAGGCCAACCGCCCTATGGAAATTAACATGGGAAAAACGCGTTTTGGGACCCCCCTTTTTTCTCGGCCCCCCCTTGATGAAACCCCCCCAAATTGTCAGGGGCTGCTCAGAAACAAAATGTTCTATTTTCCTGAAAATGTCAGCCAATTCCGTCCACAAACGCCAAAGTTATTAGACATAGAATTTTCAAAAATCCCATAGAGAAAAAATCCTAACTATATATACCTACTGGCGACCGCCAGTAGGTAATATATATATATATATATATATATATATATATATATATATATATATATATATATATATATATATATATATATATATATATATATATATATATATATATATATCTCAAAGTGGCACCTCAAAAGATACTGGGTCACAAAAGAATTGCACTCAGTATTCACCCGTCAAGTCGGTTTATTTTCGGCAATGGGTTTCATCCTCAACAGGTCTTTGTCACTCCCACATTTGCATACTGTGTCTAAGATCATACAACTTCGTACTTCACAAAGTACTAAAAATTCATCAAAAATGACAATTCATGCATAAAAAAACAAATCACAGTAGTATAATATGGTACAAGGAATAAGGAATAAAGTGCAAAGTACAACGCCATATATTTTAACGACAAATAAGTATACAGTACAAGCATCATTTGTCATATTATATCCCAGTTTCTTCATGGACCAGTGCTTCGAGATATGAATTATTGTGTCTTATTTTAATTGCCTTCTGAATGAAGATCGCCACAGCATTACAGACTTTAACATTAGCTAGACTGCAGATACATTCAAAAGCCGGTCTATATAAAAATAACTTCTCCTTTAAGAACAGAGTTCGTAAAAGACACTTCCTAAGATCCCTATGAAAGTTACAAAACAAAATAAAATGTAACATTGTCTGGTTTGATTTTCCATCACAGGGGCACTTTGTCAAATTTTGGCTCCACATGCCAATTTTTGGGAAAGCTATTAGAAAGTGAACCATACCCATTCGCAATATTATAAGGTACAATCTGTGTGTTGTATTTGTAACCTGCAGTAAATAATCTTGAGTCCCAATCCCAAAAGTGTTCTCACAGTAATCCTTTGTAAAGGGTTTCACATTAGCATCTACTTCCCTCAACCAGTTACGTGAGTCCACCAAACCTCTCTTTAATTCTTTTTTATCAAATTCAAGCACTTGGGAGGGATTTTCTAGGTCAACATCCTCATCACATACCTTTAAAAGATTTCTCATTTATATTAACAACAGGATTTTATTATCTTGGTCAAGGGCAATACAGTCTTTGATTACCTCTTGTGTAAATCTTGCACCCTCTTTGCTTCATATCCAGTACCCAGAATTTAAACTTACAGTACTTATAAAATCACTGATGTACCGTGCCCCAACTTCTTTATGAACACTCCCTAATAGGTTTATTTCCAATCTTTTTTGAAAACCTAAAGACTGCCTCTGTCGACCTGGTAAGCTTTAATTTGCATTGCTCAATCGGGGTTCTCCAGTGTCCTTGGACGTTGTAAACTAACCCCATATATACAAATGAGTTTTTTTCTTTAATAGGAACACTATTTACATGGTGACTCTTTGTTTTTGATTTTCCTTGTCCTCACACCATAGAGAATTTTTTTTTAGTTGAATGCAAGTGTGAGAAGTTGGCCTGGTATATAATGCTCACTAATTCTTAGTGATCACTTTGTACCATGCCAAGCAACCCTTATGATGATGGTTGTAATTCAACCTTGTAGACCAGTTATCCTAGTGGTAACGTGGACAAAGCAGTCTTAGGCTAAACTCTGAAAGGCATGTGAAGCCAGCTGTTATACCATACACAACCCCCTTGAATACCAAATGAAAGGGACACCACACAGATATATATTGAAAATATATATTGATTTATTAACTATAGAATCCCCTGGACTCTTTATGAGCACAGAAGCACAAGCGTAAAATCACAAGACAGTTTAAAATACACAAAAGTTGCACAATATGGATGAGCCCTAGGGGCCACCTAAACCATATACTAAGAAAGTGGTATAAGAGATACCAATAGGAAAGGGAACAGGCCTAGGGCCTTGGGAATCGCTGGAGCTATTCGAGACTAGCAATGATTAAGTCGGGAAAGGCCCACGGGACTCGGGTGCAGTGTTCAAAGTGCACGCACTTTCCAATGTAAAGTCTATGGTGCATAAAAGTTACACAAAGTTAGTTTAAGAGCACTTCCGCTGAACCTAGAGGAACAAAACTTAAGACACAGACCCTAGAGGTGTGTACCAGTGTAGGGACACCGGCGTTGCAATGTTACCTCACCCACAGGAAGTGGGTGCACAGGGTCGAAGTGGCGTCGGGTTTTGACACGCAGGTTCTTGGCGCTTGAAGCTGAAGATGCTGCAGGCGATGTGAAGGAGAAGTGTCCGGTGGATCCAAGGGTGGATCTGAAGTGGTGAAGACCTGAAAGTAGAGGGGACAATGTTCAAAGTCACTGACCAGTGACCACCGTGGAACCAGATTGGAACCAGGCAAAGTCGGGTGCAAACAGGTGATGAGGTGTTGCTTCTCTCTGCAGCCACGTGGACACGAAGAGGTCAAGGACGTCCAGGAGTCGATCACGAGCTGTCCCTCAAAGGCTCTAGCTGATGGCGGTGTCGGCAACTCGATTGAAGCAAACAAGCCTTGGCTAATGCAAGCCACGGGGAAAATGAAAAAGGCTTATTACTCGGACCAGCAAGGTCAGAGCGGGTACTCCTTTCTACAGGAGCGAGGGCAGGTCTGGAGCAATCAGATACACAGTGTAAATCGTAGGTTTCGTTGCCAAGATGGCCGCTGATCACGTGAAAAGCGGCTGGGATGGCGAGTCGAGTGGCACAAAGCAAAAGGGCCCAACGCAGATCTTGGAGATGCTGGAGGGCTGATCTTTGGTGCAAATACTGCTCGGTTGTGGGGCTTCTCAAACCCCAAAGCACAGCGTCGAGGGTGCCTCGGGTGCTGCGTAGTCAGCGTCTCGGGGGTCCTTCAAGATGTCCGCTCCCACGTCTCTCGGTGCCTCCACGGGTCCCTTCTTTGCAGGAACTGTGGATCGGGCTTGGAGAAGTCTGGGAAACTGGGTCTTGTCAGGCTCTGCACTCGGGCTCCGGCGGGAGGCGGTGGCAAAGCAGATGTCGAGTTGCTGGGTGATGCCTGTGTTCACAGGGTGGCCACTCCTAGGCCACAAGGGAGATTCTCTTCAGTCTTCTGTGCAGCAGAATGTCGAAGTCCAGTCTTCTTCTTCATGTAAAGTTGATTCAGGATGATCTGCTGTGCAATGGCATTGCTCCCACTCTTATTCCCAATCTGAGGGGTGGATCACCTACTAGGTCCCTCCTCTGGGAGGAACCAGGAAGGGGAGTGGTTACACCCCCTCTCCTTTGTCCAGCTCCTCGCCAGGACTGGGGCTGGAAAGCCCCAGAACCGGTTTGGGCTGGCTTATGCACAGGGACACCTTGTGTGCCCCAGGCATGTCTCAATCTATTCAGCCCTGTCCTACCCAATACACAAAACCCTGTCTGGGGTGGTGCTCACACCTCCCCAGGCAGGAAACCCTTTGTCCAGGCCCTCCTCACTGGAAGGACTCCCAGCAGCAGGAGGTCAGACATGTGTCTGTGGTGGCAGCATCCATTTTGTGATGCTGAGGCTCTGGTTAACTTTAACCGGGGTTAAGGCTACACACATGTCGTGTCCCTCTAGAAGGGTGGAATGCTATCCCCGTCGCCAGAACTGGCGAGGGGATAGTATTCCAATTCGTATGACACCTTACTCGACATGTTTTGATAAAGCCAAACCAAAGACAGCATTTAACCGTGCGGATTATAATGCACTTAAGAGTATATGGTATGGCAATATCCCAGAACAGCTTAGGGAGTGGTTCCCGACAGCTGCAGACAGGCTCAGCTCACGCTAGAGCACCATCTCACATATTTCCAAGCACTCTGCCTCCAGGATTGATGAGGCCTTCCATAGGAGTGGCTGATAGGAACATATGTGTCCAGTTTAGGGTTAGATATAGGGATACTATATCTAAGCAAGAGGTGATTACACCAACTTACCCCAGCTGAGTGATCAGCCAGTTGTGTCAAATATGGAGGCCAGGCCAGGGGTGGCACAATACATGCTGCAGCCCCTGGTAGGCCTTGGCTACACCTATGCCCTGGGTACCTATGGTACACTGTTACAGGGGCCTATAAGGTGAACCAATTCCAATTGTGTTGTGCACCTAAGGTACATGGAGTCCATTTTAACGAGAGAGCAATCAGCCTGGGGCCCTGAATGGCAGGATCCCAGGCCAACTCAGTCAAAAACCAGCTAAACACCAGGCAAAAAGTTTGGGGGTAACCATAGTCAGATATCCACCTTCCTACAGCAAGGTCCCTATCCTGCATATATTCAGCACATTTTTCTATCAGGGACAGTAATCCATTCGCAGTTCTTGATAAAAGAACTGTGTCATCAACATAGAGTAAAATTGGAACAGAGAGTTTACCTAATCTTGGGGTGTCAGCATTTACATTTTGTAACTCTGCATCCACTTCATTTACTTATAGGGAAAATAAAAGTAGGGCAAGGACACATCCATGTCTATTTCCCAGAGTTATCCTAAAACTTGATGTACACTCTCCTCCAACCCCGTAACGCACTCTAGTAATCAGACAACTATATAATTGTGAAAGATAATTCACAATGTCATTTGGTGCCCCCATGTTAATCTTTTTATTTTTTTAATGTTTTTATTCAGAATTTCTGGTGTGTTACAAGATAAAAAAGAGACAGATACAATTCATTATTCATAAAATACTGAGCCCATCTAGGTCCAATATTTAAAAAAGAGATAAACAATTACAGGTTCAGGACAATTACATTATTAGTCACAAAATAAAATGGTGTTAACATTTAAAAGAACTCTACAGGTTGAACACATTTATACAAGGTGTGCTGTATCCAGTAATTACAATCTTTGCTCCCTCCACTCTGTAAGTGGGGCCCAAATGTGACTTCCCATCTCCCGCATTTTTTTTCCCTGCAGTTCATAAAGGTCGGACTCTATATTGTGTATGCCCAAAAGTCTGGAAAGCCACATTTGGAATGACGGAACAATGGTATCTTTCCAGCCTGAAGAGATTAAAATCCGGAGTACCGCTACTGAAATAAAGACCAAGGCATCCTCATCTTTTCCCAGTCATAGCTTCTCATCTATGCCCAGTAGCATCAGAGTTGGGGATAGATCAATCTTATGACCCAGCAGCCCCTCCAAAAATGTCCCTATCTCATGCCTGATTGGACCGAGCGCACTACAATTGGAAAACATGTGTAATAAATCTGCTTGTCCCTCATTGCATCTGGGACAACAATCATCCTCCCTAACCCCCCAGGAAAAAAGCTTTGCGGGTGTGTAGTATAAGTTAAACAACATTTTGTAGTGCTGGGCTCTCAGATTTGAAGACCGAAAGATTTTCTTATTCAGAATTAGGGCAAGATCCAGATCTACATCAGGATTGGACAGTTTAGTTGCCAAAGCAGATTCAGTCTTCTCCATATCATCTTGGATTCCCATCAGAAAACATTTTTAGACTGTTTTTATTTTCTTACACCCTTAGGCTAATGAGTCCAACAGAGGAAAGTCAATCGGGTGTACCAGCTTAGGCCTCAGTGCTTTCAAAGTATATTTGATTTGAGCATGTTTTGCCCGCTGTTTTGCCCGCTTTCCTTTGAATCACTACCTGTACTGCGCCCAGAGGAGAATCCAGAAATAACTTTCCCGGGCTGTCGAGACCCACCACCGCCAGCCTCCCGCCGCCCTGCTGTTTCCTGACACCTGACAGCGGGGCCGCCAAGCGGAGTGAGGCGAGGGGCTGCCTACAACTCCCCACAGTCCTCGAGGTCTCCAGCCCCACCGTCATCACGCCGCGCCAGGAGGCGCATAAAGGTCCTCACTGCTGCAGCGAGTGGTGTCACACTGTTTTGCCCGCTTTCATTTGAATCACTACCTGCACTGCGCCCAAAGGAGAATCCAGAAATAACTTTCCCCGGGCTGTCGAGACCCACCACTGCCAGCCTCCCGCTGCCCTGCTGTTTCCTGACACCGGAGAGCGGGGCCGCCGAGCGGAGTGAGGCGAGGGGCTGCCTACAACTCCTGGCAGCCCTCGAGGTCTCCAGCCCCACCGCCATCACGCCGCGCCAGGAGGCACATAAAGGTCCTCACTGCTGCTGCGAGCGGTGTCACGCTGTTTTGCCCGCTTTTATTTGAATCACTACCTGCACTGCGCCCAAAGGAGAATCCAGAAATAACTTTCCCCGGGCTGTAGAGACCCACCACCGCCAGCCTCCCACCGCCCTGCTGTTTCCTGACACCTGACAGCGGGGCCGCCGAGCGGAGTGAGGTGAGGGGCTGCCCACAACTCCCAGCAGCCCTCGAGGTCTCCAGCCCCACCGTCATCATGCCGCGCCAGGAGGCGCATAAAGGTCCTCACTGCTGCAGCGAGCGGTGTCACGCTGTTTTGCCCACTTTCGTTTGAATCACTACCTGCACTGCGCCCAAAGGAGAATCCAGAAATAACTTTCCCTGGGCTGTCGAGACCCACCACCGCCAGCCTCCCGCCGCCCTGCTGTTTTCTGACACCTGACAGCGGGGCCGCCGAGCGGAGTGAGGCGAGGGGCTGCCTAAAACTCCCGGCAGCCCTCAAGGTCTCCACCTCCACCGTCATCACGCCGTGCCAGGAGGAGCATAAAGTCCTCACTGTTCCCCCTCGCGGGACGCTGGGCGAAGCCTGGGCCAAGGGTGGGCCCGTCCTAGCCCTTCACAGACCGAAGAAGACTGGGCTGGGCCCACCCCCCTAACAACTATCATAAGGTAAATCCCCAAGAAAGGAACTGTAAGTAGCCCAGCGAGGGATCACACACCACCTACATTTATAACATTGAGTAAACCATAATCGGTCACCCGACTGGTCTAAACACACATAATGACTACAAGGGGCTCCAGGAGCAAAACACTTAAAAAAATGGCGAGCGCTGTAGGCCCCATTGATCAATTCATCACTAAAGTGAACCAAACTATCGATCAAACTGTAATGTTGATTGATCAACGAGTTTCCTACAAACTAGACCAAGCAAGACGCTCGTCAATGGGCATGCTGGCACAGGCACAAACCCCAAACGTCTTACCACAAAATATCACAATGTTGGAAACACACGCGGACATACATGCAATTCCGAATTTCGTCGATCTATCAGTATCCTCACAATTGTCAGACTCACAATTGAGTGAGGGTCTCAAGCAAACCCCCGAAATATTTGCAAGTCCGCAGCCATCACAAAATTAACCCACACAGAGCGAAATAAGAGGGATCAGGGAAGGAGCAATCCCTAAACTCTCTCAACATAAAGAAACACACTCAAAAAACCCTACAAACACAGTTGCTACTAACTCAGAATTTGACTCACTTTTTAAACCTTGTGATTCAAATAAAGACCAAAGTCAAAATAATATCAAGTCTATCGTAGTTACTGAAGGTAACAGCAATACTAACTCTGATGTACTCATAGTCGAAGATCACAACGACGGAGCTAACTCTAATCAGACCCATCAAGAAAACTTGGTTCCACCCTCAGTAAGAAACTTTAATAACGTTAAGACACAATCTTCCCTGCTAAAAGAAATAGCTGAAATAGTCAAATACCAGCTACAACCCATTCAAAAAAGCCTAGAAATCATAGAGAAGCAAGTAGCGATATTAACTGCTACTCCAAAAATAACTCCAAATTCAAGAATTAAAGACCTCTCAAACTCGCCTGGACCTAAAGCCACAGCTGGTAACGTAAAGTCCACTAACAAATCAAAACAACCAGTTAACAACATGGCTACAACAAATATTCTAACCACAAAATTAGGAGAGCCAGTGAAAAAATCAAATAACCCAACTCCTTCATCAAAAACTAAGACCCCTCAAGAACCCCTCAAAACAGCTCCAGGACCACAAAATCAACCATCAGTAAATGTTCCCCCAGTAAATGTCCCTCCATCAAAAGCTCTCCCAGCAAATTCTCCCTCCAGACCACCTGCACCAAATACCCCCCATCATGATCAGACACAGAGGCATAATAATAAACCAGAACGGTCAAAAAAAAGATGGCCTAAACCAGTAAACCTCCCACCGGAAGAAGCACCTTTTGTAGTCATCCTAACAGGGGTCCCAGAACTAAGTAACGACACAGATGAACCAACTTGGTCCTTACTAAACAAAACTCGCTATTGGCTGAATATTAACAGACCCAATCAGCCTAATAATATTACCAGAATTACTACGGTGAGAAGGGCCTCATGGATAGGCTATCAACCAAAAACAATTCCCGGTGACTGTATAATAGTCAATTTTGAAAATCCCCATGCTGTGGACTACATATGTTCATGGGACTCACCGGGAAACAGCGGAAGAATGAACGTAAAATGCCTATCCTTTTTCTATCCTCCACAAGGCCATCGTTTTGAGGACCCTAACTGGTCCTCAAATTGGTCCTGGAACCAGCCCGATCACAGACAGAGAAGCTCGAACCAGGGAGATTGGGGCTATGGAAACAACCAAAGGAGTTGGTACCAGGAGAATGGGGGCACGATTATAAAGACCGGGGTGACTGGAATAACTATGGCAGGAGGGTACAGCAATTACCATACAGGGAACCATGGAGCGGAATACCAACTTTCAACAGCTACCGGTGCTTAGAGATGGTCGACTGACCACCACCACAGAATCATACTATGACCCCTCTGTCTAATAATAGAGTTTCTCCAAACAACTCAGCTAATCACCCTAAGATCAAGACAGTTAATAAAGCTCACCTTGTAACAAAAACTTGACCACACGAACCCACAGCAATGACAAAAACCCAAAATACGCTAAATCAGACTCAAGAGTGTCAATGCCTTCCCAAGGCTCATATCAGACCCTTGACTAGGTTACAAATCGCCTCAAATGCGCAGGTATACGCTCCAAACGTGATTTCTGAATTACACCCTATCCAATCTGAAGAAATCACTGTTCAGACAATGCCACCTGTTGTTATCAGTAAAAACCTCAACAGGAGCATGTTATTTTGGAATGTGGCAGGGCTAGCGACTAAACACTCCGAAAAAAGTGTTCTAGAATTGGTTGATTTGAACGATGTAATTTGTCTCCAGGAGACATGGCTTAACGACCCAATCCATCTTGTGGGATATAGAACATACTTCTCCCAAGCAATAAAATCTAATTCAGGGAGAAGCAAAGGAGGCCTAACAGTATACATTTCCAACCTTTGGCCGTGTCTTAAAATAACTCCTGTAATACTCCATCAGAACTACCAGATCATCAACATCCAAGGAATGAATCAAGAGGTTTAAACCATTATAAACCTCTACAACAACATGAGCCCAACGGAGCTGTCCAAGGCCTTAAACGAAATTTCCGATGAGACTAACGATCTAAAAACAAAACACGCCAAGGACTCACATACAATATTCTGGGGAGGAGACTTCAACCTTCACATATGTAACAAAAGTGACACCTCTACCTGTGGGATCACAGATGAACAAGGAAATTCCTTAACTCATTTCACCCACACTGTAGAAGGCACCAACATACAGGCCATTATGTCTGAATTAGATATAGGGTTTGCAAACATGATAAAGACGCCCACAACCCAATTCACTCCAACTTTTCATGGAAGAGGTTTTGAAACCCTAATAGACTATATACTAGTATCCATAAATAAAGCCACACGTATTAAGTCCTTTGAAGTGCACAACAACACACTTAGCGATCATTTCCCACTCAGATTGATGTATCAAGAACCCGACCATCGAAAGAAAACAGATAAGGCCTACCCTGGCATGCTCCACCAGGAAGCATTAACACAGATTAAACGGTTATACCCTCAAATGGGGCAAAATAGACCAGGAAACCACCACTGCGAGAATAATTAAAACATGTAGAAATGAAATCGACAAGTGCCTAAACCCCTCTACAACCCCAATAGAGATCATGACTAACTCAACGTAATAGTGAAAACCATAAGAAACAAATTAACCAAGCCCAACAAACAAAATAAGACCTTAAGAAAAGGATGGTTTAATACGAAATGCACAAAAGCCTATTCCGATTTAAAGAGGGCTCTAGTTAAAAAAGAAAGAAACAGAGAAGAGGTAATTAAATTAAGGAAGGTTTATATGCAGGCAATCAAACAAAGAAAAAAGGAGATACAAGCAAATCTTTGGACCCAACTACTAAAAAGCAGTACTTTAAAAGATAGCGCAGCTTTTTGGGAGACAGTTAAAAGCCCTTTTTTAACAGAAAACAACGATGGCCCTACCTTGGACGTCGCCATAAATGCAGAGGACTGGGTGCAACATTTCTCAGGGTTTTTAGAGAGGCCAAACCTATAGACTCGATTTCCCTGGACCCTCTTCCATCGGTGAAATATCCAATAGCAATACATTTTACAATTAATGAAACGACGAAAGCCATAAAGACTACCAAAACTGGCAAAGCACCAGGACCAGACTCTGTTCCTATGAATCTCTACAAATTCCTACCCGACCTTTGGTCTCCCCTTTTAACTAAAGTATTAAACGCAGCAAAGGACACTGATCTCCCAGACTCTTGGTCAACATCGATACTCGTCCTCATTCTTAAGAAGGGCAACAGAGAAAGCCCCTCCTGCTGCCGTCCCATTTCCCTCCTGGACTCGATCGGAAAAATAGCAGGGCGCATACTTCTTGATCGACTCCAGGAGTGGTCGAAAGAACATGGGGTACTTTCAGACCTACAATACGGGTTCAGGGCAGGACTGAGTACAGTGGATCAAGTCCTAAATCTAACACTATTGGCCCGAAAAGACGTAACTGCAAAAAAATCCTGCCTACATATGGTTTATGTCGACCTCACAGCAGCGTTCGACTGTGTGGAACACTCAAAACTCTGGTCAATAATGCTGCAAATGGGGATTGAATCACCAATAGTCGACTTTCTCCGCGAATTATACACCGGAGCCACGGGAAAGGTCAGATTTGGGACAGCCGGACAATTAACCAACAGTTTTCCAATACAGAAGGGGGTCAGAAAGGCTGTTTGAATCCCGTTGTGCACTCGTTAGAAGCTCGCTGTTACCTGCAAATTTTAAAAGTCCCGTTTTGTCGCTATGTTTATTTAATTTACCCTCTTTTTCCCTGGTTTTAAAAAGTAGTTTAGAACTGTTTAAATTTCTCATAGTCCCCCTACCTGTGCTCTTAGACACGGACCGCATCCTTGCACAGTAAAATTCCGCCGCATTCACTGCCATTTGGGCGGCCCGGTCCCCGCCCTTTGTTTACCTGGGGCGCCATCTTGGGTGGGTCGAACAAACACTCCTCAGCTATTCGCTGGAGCCAATCACGTGGACTGGCTAGAGGCTGCACTCTGGAGGTGTATTTAAAGCGGGTAGGAGAGAGCTTTACTCCTGTTTGAATCCTGTCGTGCACATAGCGCTTCTCGTTAGAAGCTCGCTGTTACCTGCAAATTTTAAAAGTCCCGTTTTGTCGCTATGTTTATTTAATTTACCCTCTTTTTCCCTGGTTTTAAAAAGTAGTTTAGAATTGTTTAAATTTCTCATAGTCCCCCTTCCTGTGCTCTTAGACATGGACCGCATCCTTGCACAGTAAAATTCCGCCGCATTCACTGCCATTTGGGCGGCCCGGTCCCCGCGCTTTGTTTACCTGGGGCGCCATCTTGGGTGGGTCGAACAAACACTCCTCAGCTATTCGCTGGAGCCAATCACGTGGACTGGCTAGAGGCTGCACTCTGGAGGTGTATTTAAAGCGGGTAGGAGAGAGCTTTACTCCTGTTTGAATCCCGTCGTGCACATAGCGCTTCTCGTTAGAAGCTCGCTGTTACCTGCAAATTTTAAAAGTCCAGTTTTGTCGCTATGTTTATTTAATTTACCCTCTTTTTCCCTGGTTTTAAAAAGTAGTTTAGAACTGTTTAAATTTCTCATAGTCTCCCTACCTGTGCTCTTAGACACGGACCGCATCCTTGCACAGTAAAATTCCGCCGCATTCACTGCCATTTGGGCGGCCCGGTCCCCGCGCTTTGTTTACCTGGGGCGCCATCTTGGGTGGGTCGAACAAACACTCCTCAGCTATTCGCTGGAGCCAATCACGTGGACTCGCTAGAGCCCTTTATATATATCTGGGTATGACGCGCAGCGTGTACGCGCATCGTGGGCGCCGCAGTGACGCCGGAGTCATGCCAGAGTCCAGCCCGTCTGCGCCCGTCCGCGCTGAGGACGCGCTGGGCGGCTGGACTCTGGACTTAAACGAAGCCATTGCTTCCTCGCATAGATATTCCCACCAGGAGATGCTACGCCTGAAACCTCGAAGATTAGGGTGTTCGCATTCATATGAGCCTGACGCATTTCTCTCTCCCTTACAATGCGGCTGTCACCACACGGGTAGGTCTTCCATTTCTGCCTCCAGTCACCTTTCCTTTGGCCACCCTGATGCTATCAGCCCTAGGACAGTGGGAGTAGAAGGCATTCTGATTTAATGCCCGCTCCCTTGTCAAAAATAAGACTATGTTCAGGGAGATGGTCCTAGACAGATTGCCTGCTCTAGTGTTCGTCACTGAAACTTGGGCTAAAGACTCATCTGGTCCTGACCTAATCGAAGCGGTCCCTGAAGGATACTGCCTGGTTAGACTGGACAGACAGGGACGAGTGGGAGGGGGTATAGCGATCCTTCACAGAGACCTTCTGCAATTAAACACTGTGCCTATACCCGACTTCCCGGATTGCTTCCAAGCTCTTTATTTCACAAAAAAGGAAGAGCAATGTCCCTTTTTCAATGGAATTCTATTATATCGACCTCCTGGTTCGAGGACTGATTTCACGCACAACTTTTTTCAGTCCCTGGAACCCTACTTTGGTCGAGAAAATTTTTCCATTCTAGGTGATTTCAATTACCATTTAGAACGGCATGATTCATTCGATACCTCATGTCTTATTGAAGCTTTGGCATCCTGTGGACTCACGCAGCGAGTTAGCGGGGTCACACATCGTGCAGGCCACACACTAGATGGTATTTTCTCCAACGACCATCGTCTGACCATCATGGATCCAGTGCATCTGTCTTGGTCCGATCACCTTGCGGTCCCATTCCTTTTGGAATACCATAGGGTGGATGGAAGTAAAAAAGGGAATCATATAACGGAAACTGCCAGAAATTTTAGGAATATCAGCAGTGACTCCTTTGTGCCTTGGGCTGCCAGCCTTTCTATCTCTGGCTTGGACACTGTACAGACCGCGGTTGGCCATTTTGAACTGGTTACCACTGAGGCCTTGAATGAACTGGCCCCAGTACAGACCCGCCGCCGAGCGAGAAAGAGACCATCTGCCCCTTGGTTCTCAGACTCCCTCAGACTCCTCAGGCAAGAAGTGAGGAGGAAGGAGAGGCTCTGGCACTCTAGTTGGGACCGTAAAAATAAGGAAGCCCACAAACTCATTGTCAGGAAATACAAGGCTGAGATTGTTCAGGCCAAACAAGACCATTTTGTGGCCTTGACAACTTCGCTCTCCTCACCGAAGGAGCTTTTTAAAATCGTCGATTCCTTAGTCAACCTACAAACTCCTGACTCTGTTGTTCCATCGCAAGATCTATGTGATAGGATTGCCTCCTTCTTCCACACCAAAATACAGGATATCCATCTGGCTCTTGAGGAACAAAGAGCACGTATTAGTGCGCCTCCTGCTTGGGTTGAGATGAACATGACCACCTCTTACATCTCCATATTGAGCACTCTGGACTCTTTTCCCCCGCTGGCTCTGCAAGATCTGGAGATCTTGCTTAATAAGACAAAATCCGGCTCCCCCCTGGATACCTGTCCACTGAAAATCATCAAGCAGTGTAGGGTGACCCTCCTACCTCCTCTGCTAGAAATAATGAATCTAGATATGAGTGATGGTATCTTCCCCTCGGAGTGGAAGAGTGCAGTAGTGAAACCTCTGCTAAAGAAGGCCTCTCTTGATCCGGAGGTCCTAAAAAACTTCCGCCCAATCTCGCTGCTTCCAGCCCCAGCGAAGATGCTTGAGGCACATCTAAACAAGCATCTCGCTGCCTTTGTGGAAGGTTCGGGTTGTTTGGACTTTTCCCAGCACGGATTCAGGAGGGAACATAGCACCGAGTCGGCCCTCACCATCTTGCTCGATAAGATCCACACGACAGTGGATGGGGGCCAGACCACCCTCCTGGTCCTGCTAGACCTAACTGCGGCCTTTGACACCCTCTCCCCCTCAGTACTTACATCTCGCCTGAGGGAAGTGGGGGTGAAGGACGCAGCTCTAGATCTACTGACCTTCTTCCTTGACGGAAGGGAACAAAGAGTCAAGCTGGGGAAGTTCCTATCTCCATCCCGACCAGTGCGGTGTGGGGGCCCACAAGGGTCGGCTCTTGGTCCGACCCTATTCAACATCTACGTGACCCCACTAGCCAGACTAATAAGATCTTTCTGGATGGAGGTAGTTTCTTATGCGGATGACACCCAAATCCTCGTCTCTCTTCCCCATTCAGATGTACAAACTGCCTCCAAGTTTAGATCTTGTATGGAGGCAGTTGGTCAGTGGATGATCAAGAACTCACTCAAGCTGAATGGGGAGAAGACTGAGGTGATGGTGTTTGGAGGGAAAGAGAACATCTGGTCATCCAGCTGGTGGCCTGACTCGCTAGGAGTGTGCCCTTCCCCCACAACATCTGCTAAGAATCTTGGGGTGATGATAGACCCTGCCCTGGATATGGGCAGGCAGGTGAGTAGAACCATCTCCACCTGCTGGGGCTTAATTCACACCCTACGAAGGATTAGGAAATACCTCACCCTGCAGTCCAGAAAGCAAATAGCTGTCGCACTCATTAGCTCACGTCTGGACTACTGTAATGCGCTGTATGCGGGGCTAAACAGGAGCCTCCTGCAACGCTTACAGGTAGTTCAGAATGCCACAGCCAGATTTGTTCTGGATGTTCCCAGACGCTCCTCGGCCACGTCGGCCAGGAAAGCGTTGCACTGGCTACCGGTAGAACACCGAGTACGGTTTAAGGTTCTATGCATGACCTATAGAGCCATTGCAAAAAACAGTGACACGGGAGTTGGTTCCATCATTTCCCACTACATTCCTGGAAGGAACTTGCGTTCCTCCGGGAAATTGCTCCTGACAGTCCCCCGCATTCGAAGAGCCAAGTGGGGTGGCGGGGCCTTCTCTGCCCTGGCCCCCAAATGGTGGAATGATCTTCCTTTGGATCTCAGGTCTCTACCTTCCCTTCAGAAATTCCGAAGTGCCCTTAAAACTCGCCTCTTCCTGCAAGCCTATGTGTAGGATGTTTGTTTCAATTTTCTGATGTTATTGTTAGGCGCCTTGATACCTGGGGGTTATTGTTTTGCGTGTTATACATTTTTATCAAATCAAATCAAATCACAGGGGTGAGTGCTGGCCCCTTTCTTATTCACGCTCTATACTAACGGTCTTGAGGCTGCAATGTTAAAGGATGTAAAAGATCTCCCAGAAGCCGGTTGTCGGCAGATTCCAGCATTATTATATGCCGACGACGCAGTAATTCTCGCTCGAACTCCAGTCCAGTTTCAACGGGCTCTAAACAACTACTGCACTTTTATGACCAGTTTAAATTTAAAAGTCAACATAAAGAAAACATACGTGATGCATGCTGGTACCAAGGGGAAAAAAGTGAAGAAAATCTATGTGGACAACCTCCCCCTTGAAAGAACCAATACGTACCCCTATCTAGGCATCACCATTGATGAGGCGTTCAATTGGAAAGAAGCAATTAATTCCCGAAAGCTCTCCCTTATAAGAACAGTTGGCGCTTTAAGAGCCTTTTCTCTTCGTCTTGGTAAAAGACCTCCGACCGAGATGATCAAAATATATAATGCAAAATGCATTAGTACAGCCACCTTCGGAGCAGGAGTCTGGGGAACGACAAACATAGAACAATTACAAAAAGTCGAAAACTCCTTTTTAAAATTTTTATTGGCTATTCCAAAAAACATACAACCACATTTGTATGTCACCTCGAACTTGGGGTGGACTATATCTCTGACATTATCAAGATCCAGCCAATCATGTTATGGCGCAGAATATGGGCAAAGGACGAGTGCCAGCTTACAAGAACAATAATTCAGGACTGCATGAAATTAGACAACATGACAAAGATAAAATGGTTGGTCTATGTAAAATCCTTTCTTATAGACATTGGTTTTCCGAGACTTTTTGACGACCTTTGTCAGTATCAGACATATCGAAAAAAGAACTAAAAACACTCTGTCTGTCGCATTTATCTCAACTACGGATGTTGAGTGAAATAGGAAAGCCATCCGTCCAACAATGTCTACTAATACAGTTGGTTCCAACCATCCAACCGTACTTTCAGTATGACTTATCACAATATGAAAAACTTCTTCTTACTCGTTTCAGGTTTAATTTATATCATTATATGATTTTATTTCCTAACCAGAATGTTTAGACACATAATATCTCAGCGTGTCCCTGTGACCTAATGTCCCCACAGTCTACAATTCATGTCCTTTTTTTCCGCAAATTTTACACGCCATTACGCAGGAGGTGGATAATACCATTATTAAAAGTTTTAAAAATTTGCAGATGTCGCCCTGCCTATTTGGCGTTGCAATTTCTGGAAAATAATTTAATGACAAAATCTGTGGCACAGTATTTAAAATTATGTATCAGGCACCATACGAACTTATAAAATATGACTGAGTATCCTGTTTAAAATGGACTTCTAAAAAATGCTTTTAAGGCACTGTTTGATACAGAATGAATAAGAGTTTTAATATTTATTGTGTTTTTATGTACTTTTATGGCTTTCACAAAATGGTAACCGAATAAAGATGATTTGATTTGATTTGATTTGAGCATACAAAGTAGATGGGTAGATGGGATGGAAAACTTGTACTGCAAGTCATCGAATCTTGCTATTTCCTCGCCTTCCATAATGTCACCTATAGTCCTAATACCCAGCCCCTTCCAAACCTGAAAATTACCTTCAGCGCACACATGGGAGAAAAGGCTAGAATTGCAGAAAGGTAGATGTACATTAACCTTAGGAACATTAAAAAACTTAATAGCGGACTTCCCCACCTTTCCATAGAAAATGACATAACATTAGTGGAACGCCTGACCTTGCCGTACTGCCGAATAAATCTCATAAATACAGTTTCCAATCTTTTCATTAGTCCCTCTACAATAAATAAGGGTATGGCCAGAAACAGATACAGCACTTTAGGGAACATTGTCATCTTCAAGGCGTTTACCCTCCCGATGAATGAATGGTGAAGCACATCTATTCTTTTCAGGTCTGTTTCTATTAATTTAGTAAGCGGGAGTTAATTTTCATCCAATATTTTCTCGATTGAGGCATTTATTCTAACCCCCAGGTACACAGCAGCATCGACATATCTAGGGTCAGATTTAACAATATTTTTTGTGCAGATTCCCTGTGTTTTTATTTCGTTCAATAGATAACCTGAATGGCTGCCGAAAACCTTAGCCAATTGAGCAAGAGCTGGCATCGCCAGATCATCAGCATAAACCATAATTTTGTTTACATGGCCATTTATTACAACAGAGCTGATCCTGGGTCACCCTAACATTTTCTGGATAAGAGGATCAATATAAAGAGAAAAGAGGATCGGGGAACAGGGACACCCCTGGCGTGTACCTCTCTGAATGGCTATCTTATCTGAACTCTCACCCATAACAACCACTCTTGCCTCGGGTTCTCTATACATAGCTTTGAGGGCGCCAATGATTTTATCCCCGAAACCTCTACCTACCAGAATAGACCAGAGAAACTTCCATACCACCCGGTCAAAAGCCTTCTCTACGTCGAGCAGGATCAAGGCCATCTCCACCCCCGTAGCAGCCTGAGCATCGAACAAAGCAATTGCTCTCCTTATGTGATCCGTCGTGCCGCGCCCTGGGACAAACCCATGTTGCCACAGGGAAACAAGACCTCCTATGATCCTGCCCAACCTCTTGGCCCAGATCTTGGAATACAATTTAGTATCCGCATTTATTAGCGAAATAGGGTGATAGGACACCGGATTCTCCCTAGCTTTCCCTTTTTTATGAAAAATTACTATAATTTTCCCTTTCCAGGAATCTGGGATCTCTCCTGAGGCCATTACACCATTAAATAATTCCACAAATAACGGAGTAATATATTTTTTTCAAGACATTTATAGACCTCCAGGGGGATCCCTTTGGGGCCCGCAGCCTTACCTGAGGCCAGCTCCTGTAGAGCAGCAGTTACCTCGCCACTTGTAATATCCCTATCCAGCTCTGCTCTCGCTGAATCATCTAATCAAGGGCCATTATCCCAATCCTCCTACCCCTGTGCTCCATCATGATCTTCCTCCTAATACAGTTTTTGATAAAAATTCTTGAAAACCTGTAGTATTTTTTTTGTCTCAGTGAATTCTTTACCATTTTCTTTGATTCTAACAATGTATTTTTTGCTTTTTCCTGTCTTATCCTTAAAAGCGTTTTTTTTACAGTAGTGATTTTTAAAGAACATTGTCATATTTTAAAAGTTGACTCAGAAACTTTTTCACATAGAATCACCAATGTTATCCTATTGGAGGAAATTCACTTAGCAAGTTAGTGTTATTTTTACTTTTTCTTACTCGTGGTGGATCCTGGATTCAGCACTGGTGCATCTCCTGTAAACAGTTGAAAGAATGCATTTAAGTCATATAGGCGATTTTTAAGGAATATTTGTGAAAATAGACACTTAGAAACTTTTCTGGTGAAAACCAGACAATGGATTCCTATGGAAGGAAATTCAAGTTACTTGTAAGTATGGTTAGGTTAGAATTACTTTTCAGGGTCACTGCTGGGCTAAAATATGCAGCAGTGAGTTCTCTCCTGATAACAGGTGAGTAAATCCGAATTCGTTTGGATGAATTTAGGTGAATATTTAAAAGTTGCAAAACTCCACAGTGAAACCAGTCAATGTTAGCCTATGGAAGGAAATTCAAGTTACTGGTAAGTATGGCTAGAATTACTTTTCAGGATCAGTACTGGGCTCAAAGATGCTGCACTGAGGTCTCTCCTGGTAACAGGTGAGAAAATCGGAATTCGTAGTACATCCAGTAAGCGCCACAGAGCTACATAACAGAAAGATGTAAAAAGGGGCAAGGCCTGCACCACCTCTCTGCAACGCAGGGCAGTGGCGCTTCCTGGAAGCACCTGGCTTGGTACTTGGCCCACCACGGTCCCTCAAGTTTGAAATGGACATTTTTCCCCAACTTAAAACGTGCCACAGGGCGTTTGCACATATCACGTCAGGACCCTCCCCTCCCTTCACCACTGTGACCCTACGGTCAAACTAATCCACTAGGTACCTTCAGTAAGTGCCACTGAGCTGCGTTGCAACGAGGTGTAAAAAGGGGCGTTGCCTCTGAACACCTGTCTGCAACGCAGCTCCCTGGCACTTACTGGACATACCTGTTGGACTATTTGGCCCTCAGGGATCCTCAGTATTGAAAAATAATTAATTCATCAACTTAAAACGCAACACAGAGTGCATTTGCACACTGGTGAAGGAAGGAGGTGTGGCCTAAGGTGATATGTCTGCAAGCACACCCTGTGGCGCGTTTTGGGTCAGAGAATTAAGTCCTCTTTAATCCTGTGGGTCCCTGGGGGCGAACTAGCCTACGAGTTCCCTTCAGTATGCGCCAGGAGGCTGTGTTTACAGAGAGGTGACCACAACCCTTTTTACAACACTCTGCAAAGCAGCTCTGTGGCGCTTCCTAGAGGTACCTGGTTGGATAGTTGGCCCCCAGGGACCCTCAGTATTGACAAGGAATTAATTCCCCAACTTACACTGTGCCACAGGGCATCTTTGCATACATGTGAACTCAGGCCCCACCCTCTCTCTTCACCCCTGTGCAAACTCACCCCGTGGCGCGTTTGAAGTTGGGGAATTAAGTCCCTTTGAATCCTGGGGGTCCCTGGGTTCCAACTAGTCCACCAGGGTCCTCCAGTAAGCACCACAAGGCTGTGTTGCAGAGAGGTGTAAAAAGGAGCGTGGCCAGGAGCATCTCTCTGCAACACAGCCCTGTGGAGCTTACTGGAGGTACCTGGTGGAGGAGTTGGCCCCCAGGGACCCCCCAGTATTGTAGGTGGAATAATTCCCCAATTTAAAATGCACCACAGGGCGCGTTTGCAGATGTGTTTGTGAGGGTGAGGGCCTAGGGACTATCGCATGTTTAAAATAAATAAATAAATGGGGGCTACGTGGCCCCTCTTCCTTTTACTTTTTTTGGCCCTGGGGACCCCATCTCCCAGGGCCTGACCCCCAAATATAATTTTTTCTATTTTTTTATGAGAAGAGGGCATGTGGCCCCCCTCCCGTAGACAATTCTGGGCCCCAGGCCCCATCCCTCGGGGAATGGCCAATTCATTTTATTTTTTTGTTGACGGTGGGCTGCATATCCCCCCCTCCTCAGGCCACTTCCAGCCCTGGGGACCCCATCCCCCGGGGCTGGTCCTCACTGCTGTGGACCGTGGGGGGTCCCGAATCCCCCGCGGTACCGCCAGCTTCCCGCCTCCTGCGGGAGCCTGCATTGCTTTTCCATATGGGGAGCAGCTAACATGCTGCTCCCCATATGGAAAAGCAATCTGCTTTGCTTTGCAGCTTTCCCTGCTCTCGCTTCAATGAAGCAAAGCAAACAGCAGTGTCCCGGGGGTGGGCACCTCAGGACACTGCAGGAGCTGGCCCTGGGGGGTGGTGGTCCCCAGGGCCTGTACAAGGCTCCAGGAGGGGGGCCACATGCCCCCACTTCCCACATTTGTAAGAAGCCCCAGGGGTGGCAGTCCCCAGGGTGCGGGGGCCTCAGAGCACCCCATCAATTTGAAACAAGGCCCAGGGGGAAGTCCCTGGGGCTGCGGGTCGCCCATGAGCCCCCCGCATATATTAAATTAGAGGCCCGGGGCTGGTGGGCCTCAGAGCCCCCCCAGTTAATGCTTTAAAGCCCCAGGGGGTGGCAGTCCTGGGGCTTCGGAGGGGCCAATGAGTCCCCCATATATTAAGTAAGAGCCCTAGGGGGTGGTGGTCCCCAGGGCAGTGTGGGGGGGATTGGGACCCCCACAATATTTTTTTATAATGCCTCCGGGATTTGCCCCCCCAGATTTCCATATTTAGCGCAGGAGACTGAGTTTCTTTTTCTTGTATCAGTAGGATGCTTGGATCCTACGCCCATCCCGCAATTTAATAAAAAAGTAGTAATATTTTTTTGGCCCGGGTGTTCTTTTTGGGACCCCATGAGCAGGCCTAGGGGGTCAGGGTATGTCTACCCTGCCCCCTTTTCGCGTTTTGCAGTGTTTGTTTTGGGTTTCTTGTGCCTTGGTTCTACCTCATTAGACCACAATTTATCCCAAGTTGTAATAGGAAAAGAAAGAGATAAATCAGTTTCCCAAGCAGTTTCTATATGGGATTTGGGTCTTTCAACAACATTTGTTAATAATAAATACCAAGATATTTAATTTTTGAGGGACACCAGGCAAAATCAGTATTATTAAACATAAATTGGTAACAAGTGGAATTTAAAGGCAAAACTTCTGTCTTGGAAAAGTTTAGTTTGTAACCGGAAATGCTGGAATACAATTGGACCTCATTCAAAAAAGGAGGGAGAGATTCAAGAGGGTTAGACATATAAATCAATATGTCATCTGCGTAAGCAGATAATTTAGCTTCAATGGAATTATACTGCAAACCTTTGATCTGTGAGTTAACACGGATACTTTCCAGAAAAGGCTCAAGGCACAAAATAAATATTAAAGGGGAGAATGGACACCCCTACCTCGTATGTATGGATAGACAAATACATTTGGAGAAATTATTATTAACAAAAATGCTAGCTCGGGGACAGGAATACAATAGTTTAATAAAAGAAATAAAGGAAGGCCCAAAACCAAACCATTTGAGAGTTGCTAACATAAATTGCCAAGTAATACGATCAAAGTCCTTCTCAGCGTCTAGAGAGAGGGCTGCAAGCGGACATTTATATTTTTTGCCAAATTAGTTATTATTAGCAAACATTCTTGAATTATCGGATGCCAATCTGCCCTTAACAAACCCAACTTGATCCGTTTTAATCAATAAGGGAATTATGGTTTCAAGTCGGGCTGCAAGACATTTGGCAAAAATGTTGCAATCATAATTTATTAAAGATATGGGACGGTAATTTTTACAATATGAGTGGTCTTTATCAGGTTTAGGAATTATAATAATTAAGGCATCCATTAAGGACCCAGACGCTTTGGCATCAGGAATAAAGGAATTAAAAAGTGCTTGAAGCTTGGGAACAAAAATGGAGGTAAAATTGGTATAACATTTAACAGGGATAATATCAGGTCCCAGAGCTTTTGACTTTTTTAGCGATTTCATAGCGTTAATTATCTCTTGAGGCGAGATGTCATTCTCTAATGCATCAAATTCCTCAGGTAAAGATGGTGGAGAAGGAAGGATTGGAAAAAAAGTATCTATATTTTGATTAGTGGGAGATGTGTCATCAGAATAAAGAGATTGATAGTATTGATGAAAAACTTCAGCAATATCTTCATCCATGAGACCAGTTTGTTGGTAGATTCATTCATGATAGGGCCAATAGTTTTACGTTCCGATGTAATCTTCAGATAGTTAGCTAACATCCTACCCACTTTATTCTGGCCTCCATGATTTTTGATTTTATTTTGAGCAGAATATTGCATGCTTCAGATGTTGCCAATTTCTTGAGATCGGATTTAGCTTTAATCAGTTCATGTAGGCCAGAGGGTGATCTAGAGGTAAAGTAAATATGTTCTAGTTCTTTGAGATATCGTAATTGATCCTCATATTTTTTTCTCCTAACTTTCTAGGTTTTCGAGACATATGAAATGGTAAAGGAGCAAAAAGAAGCCTTGAAGGCATCCTAATTATTAGGAATAGAGGTGTCGGATGGGTTGTTAAAACTAACAAATGCATTGATAAAAGTGGTAGCTTCTTTAATAAAGACATCATCAGATAATAAAAAATGATTAAGTTTCCAGCGGCTAAATTTAGAAGGGGTAGGTGACAGGTCCAATAAGGCATGAACAGGTGCATGGCCGGATATAAAAATGGAGCCAATGTCAGAAGATTGAATGAAAGGTAGCACAGATTTACTAACTAGAAAATAGTCATTTCTAGACAGAGTGTGATGTACATTAGAATAAAAAGTATATTCAAGCAAATCAGGGTTACATGTTTTCCAAACATCATACAATGGACGAGAGGCAATGGCCGATTGAAAAGCTTTATGGGATTTATGTGGCTTAAATTTGCATTTAGACAATCTGTCAGTAAAGGGGTCTAACCAATGGTTACAAGCACCAGCATCAATAATTTTGGGACAGTCTACTGAGGAAAGTACAATTTTGACGTCATTCCAGAATTGAGGATTCTGGCTTAACCGGACCGTAAATATTTAGCTAAACTAAAGTTTTATTTTGAAGCAAAAATCTTAGCCATTACCCATCGTCCTTCATCATCCTGTTGAGTGGATACAATTTGTACAGATAAACATTTATGAATTATTATGGCAAGACCTCCCTTTTTATGGGACGCAGAAGAATAAAGAACCTGACCAACCCATTGTCTCTTTAGCTTAAGTGACTCAGCCTCAGTACAGTGTGTTTCTTGAAGAAAAGATATCTGAGAGTTAAGCTTAGATGAATGGGACAATACCTTTTGCCGTTTGACTGGATTCCCAAGACCACAAACATTCCATGTGACAAACTTACACATAGTGGAGGGTAAGGAGGGTAAAACATGAGTGGATAAGATACACATCAGGAGTACATCTGTAATTAAAACACACCACACAATTAAATTATATACAGAAAATGTTACAAAAAAGTACACAATACCAACAGAGACCTGAAAGAAGACGAATACAGATATTTTTACCAAACAAATAGAATTACATTTGGGGAAAGACCATATACCAAAGACTAGAGTGAAAGGAGAGATATAGGAATAAGATGAGAGAAAGGAGAAAGGAAAACGGAAGAAAGAAAAGAAAGAAAGCAGAAGCAAGAGAGAAGCGAACAGATCGAGGCAAAAAAGGCAGAACTGCAACAGAGAGAAGGAAGCTGCGCCAGAGAGGACAGACCTCAGCAATAAGAAAATAGGAAAAACAAGGAAGATAGAGCGTCATGAAAAAGAAGAAAAAATAAATACAAATAAAGAGCAGATATAATGCGAACATCAATAGAACGACTACTATAGTGGATACAGAATAGTGGCCTTAAAACATCCAATATTAGTATCGATCCCATAGATGAAACATTTTGAAGATAAAGTCTCAGTTTTTCTGGGTCATCAAAGGAACGTGTTCGACCACCATGAGTAATCTTGCAGAGACAAGGATCAAGGATACCATATTGGATACTGAGATGGCCCATTTAAGGGCGAAAGGCAAGAAATTCTTTCCGACGGGCATTAGTTGCATTAGAGATATCCTGAAAAATACACAAATTATGGCCAGACCAGGTGAGATGATGTTTAAGCTTTACAGCCTTCAGCACATACATCAGTTCAGTAAATTCTAGGAAAAGCATGATGATACCATGTGGTTTAGTAGCAAAAGGGTTGAGACGACCAAGGTGATGGGCTCTTTGTATATTGAGAGGACCAGTAGACATTTGGAGATCTAAAAGTTCTGGAAGGAATTTCTGAAGAAAGGCTACCATGTCTGCGTCTTCAATGTTTTCCGGAAGACCATAAAGGCGTAGATTATTACTACGATTGTGGTTTTCAAGGTCCTTGGTGTGGATTTTTAGCTTATGAATTTCCTGTTCTAGCATAGGTATCTTTAAGAAGACATCGTGCAGATCCAAATCCAGAACTTTACTTTCCATTACAAGCCATATCTCTTCGATCTGTTGTGATTTTTCATTGGTTGAGGTTATAAGAGGTTGGAGACCACGTACTTCATCCAGTATCGAGTCCAAAATTGGATTTTGAGACAAATGTATGGGAGAAGGTGGGTCATTATTATGACGTTTTGATTTTGTCCCAGAAACAGAAGGTCTTGCACTGTGAGACTCGGCCATTGTAGAATATACCTAAAAACACCAGTCAAAGCAGAAGAAGAGAGTATGCACCAAAATGCCACAGGAATTCCAAAGTTGGTGTAGGTATGACTGAGAAAAAAGAGAACCCCAAAAAAGCTGAAAATTGTTGTATATAAACGAGGTGCTCAAAAGCTGGTCAATACATGAGAGCAGAGGAAATATTAATGCAGACGTGCCATGCAAAGTAGCAAAATTACTAGCAAGTGCCAAAAGATTGTGACTTCACACTTTGCATCAGTAAAATTGCTGTGTTGAGTTTAAAAAAACTGAAAAAACATGCGATTAACGTAGATTCTGGAAAGTAACCTCCAAAAATAAGAAGACTGTGAAATTACAGGTTTATTTTTTCCTCAGTTTCCTCTAGGTTCAGCATACTTCATTGGAAAGAAAATGATATTCTGAGGCTCATTAAGAAGCTGTTAGAAGTGGTACCGGAAAGCAACCACCAAGAAAAATGAAGAGTACAGCTGGACACCATTTATCCTTCCTCAAAGAACAAAAAGCAACCTCATATGAAAAAACAGCACTGAGGAATTTCCACAATTTACATTGAACTTCTGAGGAGGTAAGTGTAAAAATTACTCACAGCAATACATGAAAAATGCTGACTCAGGAGGAAAAATGAAGGCAGCAAGCATATTGGTGGAGTTGACATATAAGGCGGCACAAAAATCGTCATCTGCTAAAATGCGAGACGCAAGCTCAGCGACCAAAAATGGCAGCCGCTCGCGTTTCTCACACAGCGGTTTACCGTTATCAAATATCTCTGCTGGGAAGGAATATCAAGCATCAAAAAAGCGGTATTGTAACTCACCGCATCTTCAGAAGGGCATTGCTAGACGTCAGAGCTTCTGAGAACCAAGAGAAATTGCTCTAAAATAGATGAAGAGCTCCGCGGTGCGACAGAGCTCAGGCTAGGTCCGCCATGCCACTTGTGCATCGTAGCAACACCCCCTCAATTATTTTAATTTTTAATTTATTATTTTATGCTGTTATAAACAATGTTTATGATTAAGAGGCTGATTACGATGTCGGGCGGGAAGCCTCCCCTTGACAGTTAGAATTTCCTTGACTGCATCGGAGCCCTCCTGACTACCTCGTCGGTTTACTTTCCGCCCGCCCAATTACAATTTTCGCCGTCAGAAAGTAAATTGTAGGTTCATTCTGAATCGGTTCCGACTAACTCGCGGAGTATCCATGCCACTGTAGCCGCATTGTACATCCCTATTGACAGCGTTTCCATCCTCTGGTTTACTATGTCAATTTTCAACAGCCTTTCTGCATCGGCATGTCTGACATGAAAAGCTTGTCAGCAAGTGTCTTTGGTGGCCCTAAGCAGTGCCCCCTTCATTCCGGAACATACGGTTAGGTGGAGGAGACGGTATCTAAGGGACCCCCCTGTAAATCTCTGCACTGTATGGCAAGCATCGTTGGGTGCCTGAGATAGGATGCAGTGTTTTGTGTACATATCTCATTTCCCCATAGGCCGGTTGTTAAGAACACAAGATCCCATAGAAAACAATAGTAATCTGACAACATCAGCATTGTTCGTAGTGTAAAATCACCTGAGAACTAGGCAGAAACCAACAATTTATTTATATTGTGCCTAAAAGCTGTACTCTTGCTCCATATTGATCCTTTTTTGTGGCCCTAAAACCTGGCATTCACTGCAATGTATTTCAATAATGACCATGCCTCTGTGTGCTGTAATGGCTTTGACATGATGTGAATGTTGTGTCCACCCTGTCAGGATTGATACATCCCCTTTAAATTTGCTGTTCTGAGTATATATCAATACTAACAGACCAGACATATCTTATTAACCCTTTCATGCTCATTGGGAACTACTCTTTGAAAGTAAATTTCTCAAAATAGCTGAATAACAAAATGCTCACTTTCTAAGTGAAGTGTAATTCCATTCAGCAATTTTTTCTGTATCAAAGAGTAAACAGGGATTAATAAGAGAAATTTCAGTTTTGTAGTTATATATATTATACAGTGTCCTTCACTATTGGGTAGTTATATTTAGGTCAGAGTATTTACAGGAGGAGCATATTTTTTGCTAATTACCTTGGTGCCCCTTGATGAATCCGAAAGAAACTTTCGCAAAAAAAGTTCACATGGCAATTATCACACAAATACGAAAGGCAGGGGTCAAGACAAAGGGGAAAGGTTTCCAAAATACATTGGAAAAAAACTATATATAAAAATAGTAAAAAAGATAATGTTAATGTAATGATACAGTCTTCTCTCTCCCGTTTTAGTAATATATGCAGACGGTTTAGAACATTGGTACTCACAAACATTTTCGCAGGCGCCACAAATGTTTGTAAGTGATGTGACCAATGGGCCTCATTGATACTAGCAGAGTGGCGGTCAGGAGGGGGGGATTCAAGGGAGGTATGACAGTATGGTAGATATAGGGGAAGTAAAGCATAGAAATCTTGCAGCTGAGTTGCACAATATGAAACCTAAGATGAATCCCAGCTTCCCCCATTTTATGAAATCATGTAATCCTAGGCAATTGCACTTTCCCTCCTTTTTCTTCATTATGGCATAGGACCTCACAGTGCTTGACTTCCGGATGTGTGCTGTGCAAATCCCTCTCCTGTGTTTGCCTAAAAAAACAAATAGTGATATTCATGCCTAATAGGAGCCTAGGTCACCCTAAGAATTAACAAAACAGCTGACTTGCCTCTTAGTTCACTATTGGCATTGTTGTCAGGGTAGGGGGGACGAATTAATGTTTCTGAATTTATGTTTGAAAACTATCATAATTAAATGGGGCATAGGGACCCTGGGGTGTATTTTGAGTATCCCTGGTTTAGAAATGCTACCTGTGAGGCTATTATCTGTCACTAGAGATTGGGAGATGGTTTATAAAGATACTACTTACCTTGTCTCTGTGTTATGTTGATTCATAGCATTGGGGTGATGATTTGCAGTGCAGGGGCCAGCAACCGTCTATTGCCCTCTAACTATGAGCATAAGAGAACAGTATAACTGGCAGCAGAGAAGTACTTTGGCTGTGCAAAGAGCACCAAGTAGTTTGCTGTATATTGCACACCTGCAAATCTTGTGGAAGAGAAACTAACTTCCATCAGAAGTAACCTCCACTGGTAAAGCCATTCCCCTCCTCATTCTTTTTGTCTCCCTCTGAGGAGTGTTAGGTGTGTCCTTCCCTGAGGAGGCAGTGATGGCTTTGACTTCAACTCTATTGAGACAAACAATGGTGAAGTACCATTGTGGTTTTCCTCTTTGTACCAAGTCTGTCAGATTCTGGGACACTGCTACAAACTCCTCAAAGTGGTGATACGTTTTGTTTAATATCAGCAACATCATGGTGAGTGCTTTAATGTTCATTTATAGCTGCTTGTTCATTCAACAAATTTGACAAAACTTTTCACTGACCCCACCCAAGTGTGTGCCTTTACTGAGATGAAACATACACCCTGAATAGAAATTGTTCAACTTGGAATATACTGCACACCTTTGTGACTGTACACTAGTAACAAGCACACCTATTAAGCAAAAGATTACTCTTTCATTTATTACAAACATGGTTGTTAAACACTTCATCTGTTGTTTTTAGCATAAGCATATTTTTCAACATTTAATGGGAGACTAGTGTTGATGAGTACACTCCATTTTAGCTGTAAATATTGAATGATCTTTAAGACACACTAAAAGTACCCTTACATTACATAGACTTTTCATTGACCACCCTTCAAGCTTTTTTTGGATATTCGGCATATTTAACATAACTCAGGTTCAAACAAACATAATATAGTAAGATATTAATCTAGTACATCTGCTTACATAATTCTGATGCCTGTCTGAAATACCTATTCATTTTTATATATACATTATGTTACTATATTGTAATACAATGTATTACAACTTTGAGCAATTGAAGTTTAAAAGTCCTTAACTCCTATATCTATTTTGATTCTCATTTTAAGATCTATGCAAGAGGATTATGAAATACTTTTAGAGCAGTACATCTTTTATTTAGTTTTTCATTCTAATTAATGACTGGACTCAATTAATACGAATCATAATGGCACCTAAATGCATTACCCATCCATCACCTTTTCTCAACAAGATAGAAGAACCATCATTGCAGAAAGAATTGGTCAAATTATTGGAATCATACATTATTGCCATTGGTGAGAAAAAAAGGACTGCATTTAGAAAACAATGCATGTTGCTTCACAATTTTGGAAGTTAAGGGTGTAAGATGTATGGAACTCTACCTCCTCCTACTGATTTGCTTGAAGGTGTGGTGGAAGGAGATTTAGATGTATAGAAGATAACGCCCAACCGTGTGACAAAGCAAATGTAGCATTAGAGAGACATAGGGCTAAAGTAATAAAAATAAACTTTGGGGCTTATTTACAAGCCCCTTGCATCACTTTCAATATGGGAAAACATGATGTACTGGAGGCACAAGGGGCTTGTAAATAAACCTCTTAGACTTCAATCCAAGTGTACTATTTGTGAGTATTCACAACGTTAAATGTATGTGTACTAATGTTACAGGGGTGGAGTCTCAAGCCCCAGGGCAGTATGTGATTTTTAAAACATTGACTGACTCTATAATTTACGATCAACTAGACGTGTTATGTAATTAAAGAAATAATATTGTCCAGGAATCCAAATTTACAAGAAGAAATATAGGTAGTAACACATACAGTGTTATGCTCCCTCTGAACAAATAGCAGAACATATTGTAGTCTACTCCAAAAGCATGTTAACAGGCTAATTCCTTATATACCATTAGTGGAAAACATGTAGCAGATACTAATGAACTAAAATGTTTATTTTGCAGATTTATCAATAACTTAGCTAATAATACCAATTGTCAAGCAAGTTATATCACTTTTGAAATTGTGATAAAAGGGATCAATTTGCTAAAGTATGCAGTGACAGTGTAAATCAAGTGAACTGTTTCGAAGATGGTAACCAAGAAGTTAAGAGGATTTTTTTAAAGTAAAAAGTCATGTGAATACCAGTAACCCGTTATGTTATCCTGGATGCAAAATCCATATCAATGGTGAACTCATAACTATGTATGACGATTTATGTTCCTCGTTCAACCTTATAAACTATAATGATTTTAAAGCAATATCAAATAAAATGTGTGGATCAGTAGCAATACCATCTATAAATAACAGTGGGTACAATAGAGATCCAATTCCTTTAGTTGGTATGATGAAAACACATCCCATTCAAAGATAGATCCACATTGGGAACAATGTAGATGAGAAGGAACCTAACCTGGGGGAGTGAAAACAACAAAATGAATTTGAAGTAACACTAAATTCCAACAATCCAAAGCCAGTCTTAATACCAAACAGGTCTATAATTGGGGGGCATTTGTGTGATTCATTTATTAAACTGTTTAAATAAAACCTTGCTTTGTCAAAAACACTTTTTTATGAAATTGCATTGCAAGCTAATTTCAAGCCAGTAGTACATGAGGCATGCCATTCTTTGCATTTCATGAGAGAACACCTCAAAATGGAACTAAACCGTGTGATAGAATTATTCATAATACAGCCAATTGTTTCCTCTGAATGGCTTCCTTCGGTAGTTCTAGTCAAGAAAGACCATTAGATTTGCAAGACCTAATATTAACATTTGAGTAAAAGGCGTACCATGCAACATTGATAAGCTTAGTACCATAGGAAGGTTATCCCATTTCAGTGTCATTTATCTATCAATGGCATATCATTGAATAGTATTTCAACCCTGACTTAACACTTTTAACTGCTTTGAAGACTCTTGTAAGGGCATTTATGTTTTTTAGACTGCAGTTTGGCATTGCCTCTGCTGCTGCAGTGTTCCAAACAATAATGACGAAGATTTTGTGAGGCAGACTCTTAAGAGTCACAAATGTGAGATTGGTTTGAGTTCTGTAGAATATCTGGGAAACACTATTTCAAAGAATGCATTCAAACTTAAAGTGAGTCTAAAAGATACAATTAAAAAAGCACTCCATCCAACTGATAAAGATGAACTGAGATCGTACCTTGGTTTAGTAAATGTCGAAATATGTCAAAAATGTTTCAGAATTAAATTGAAGTTTGAGAGAATTGATGAATAATGTTAAAAAAAATTGTTGGGATAGACAATGCAAATTTCATTTCAAAGTATAAAAAAGGCATTATAACTGCCCTATCATCAGGTGATTTTGATTTAAAAAGTAAACCATATTTGACAATGGATGTCAGTGATAAACGTCTAGTAGCAACTTTATCTCAGATAGTGGATGGAAATAAAAACAGTATTGCTTTCGCCTCACACACTCATTCTAAGTCAGAGCAGAATTATTCAGTTGTAGAAAAAGAGGTTTTAGTGTGTTTTTGGGCCATTTGTCATTACAAATATTTAAATGGGGTTTACTGGTCATAGTCTACACATGTCATTAACCTACATCTTTATATTAAAAGTAATAGAGAACACAACTCAATGCATTGTAGAAGCATGTAGATGCAACAGCATTTACCTTTGTTCTCATTGAGAACTTGCTGTTGAGTATGAGGCCAAGGTTTTTGGTGCATTTTGTGGGTGTGGGTGGGATGCTGAGTTTTGTTACCCACCAGGTGTGTTTCCAGGGGGAGGTGGTGTTTCCAAAGATGAGTATCTCAGTTTTGTCGGTGTCGAGCTAGAGGCACCTGCTCTGCATCCAAGTGGTTACGTTGGTCATGCATCTTTGGAAGATGGCTTTGATGATTGAGGGGTCTGAGGAGATGGATATGATGAGCTTGAGTGTCATCCTCGTAGCTTATGATGTTCATGTTGTAAGATTTGACCAGGTCAGCTAGCAGGGCCACATAGCTGTTTAAGATAATTGTGCTTAAAGATGATCTTTGTGGACCAATGCACAGGTTACATGGCCTTCAGTAGTTCATGATGGTTTTCATTGATCAGAAGTATCTCTCATTACAGAAAATATTGGACACCTCTGTTCTAAATCATCACAGGAAATATAAGGAACGGTATGATTTCAAACATGGTGTAAAGAGCCAGTGTTGATGTTGTGTTGATCATAAGACCCACTTTTCAGAGTGCAAATGAGAGTAAATATTTTAAACCGATATGTAATACTAAATTACAACACAATATTGACATTACAGACGATGGTCAAATGTGGAGCATGGATAGGTTGGTCAGATGGATTGACCCTGGAAGAGGAAACAAAGAAAGTATGAGTTAATAAAAACAATAATCCTCACAACAAAAGAATGAGAAATGCTCTATTTTGGCAGAAGGACTTATGTATGAAATAATTATTTTGTTTTGTTTCTTATCCTTAGGAAATGTGTTGTGATTAGTGGAGCAGACAGCTGCTTAAGGCATTTGGAGCATTCCATTCTTCTCCCCATATTCCCTCCCATTTCCAGAGTAAATTTGGAGGGTTCAAAATGTTGCTCTAAGGAGATGTTCTAATAATGCAAATCTGGGAGACAGTTCAAAGGATGCTATTTACCCCGCCTTGATGTAAAGTTTCTTCATAACAATACATTGAAAAATAAGGCCTAAAAAGCATTGAAATTCTCCAGCTATAGTTGAGTGAGCTAACTATAATTTGCACCCGACATGCACTGATTATGACATCACATATTGTATCACTCATAAATGTTAAATAATATCATTGAGGACAGCACTTTGAAAATATGTTTTTAAAAAGTGATTTTTTTTAAAAAGATTCTTTGTCAAATGATGTTATAACAGGCTACGATGAGTAACATCTAGTTTCTCTGAGGTACATTTTAATATTTTCTAATCATGCTGGAGCCTGACACTGTCCTCCTCCCTCCAGCCTGTCTGCATCCCTCATGTGAGGCTGGAGGTGGCAGCTGAGTTGTTTGGTGGGAATGGTGTCAGTGTTTGAGGGAGGTGGAGGACACTGGGGGTTAGGATGTGATAAGGCACTTGGGACTACCCCCAGACCAGGATGAGAGAAGAATAAACTATAAGCAGGTCCTGTCTTAATGGAGTATGGTGCCATGTGATCCAGTATATTCACTGGGTGCTGAAGCACAAAACACTATTAGAACTCTTTTTTTCTCTTGAGAATGGAGGCACAATCTGCTACCAACTCAGAGTGGAGAGGCCAAGCTGCCTATACAGGGGGAGCATATAATAATGATAATAATAGGCACACATTTATAAAGCACATGGTTACATTCGGCCAGTGTGTCCCTTTGCTGTGGTGCAACTGCACAGATTTCCACACCCGGAACCTTCCTCCCTAGCTATCCCGGGGGAAGAGATACGTTTTCAAATTTTTCCTAAAGCAGCTTCCCCGGCACTCTATCCAGGGACACAAGGGGAGTCTGTTCCAGTGCTGGGCAGGAAACAGGCAGAAGGAGCGTACGCCCATCCTAGCACTCTTAATGGCGGGAATGCACACCAAACCACCCCACCTGTTCTCAGCTGGCGTGTTGGGGCATAGGGGGTGAGTAGCTCTGACAGATAAGAGGGAGCAGTCCCCTGCATAATCGGATCACATACACACAATGTCTCAAGCAGGACACTCTCCCTTATCGGCAGCCAGTGGAGTGTAGCCCGCACTGCTTTCGCAGAGGCCCTCGTCAGGCGTACAAGAACTAACCGTGCTGCTGCATTCTGCACCCCCAGGAGTCGGAGCATATACTTTGTCATAGCACCCAGATATATAATATTACCATAATCCAGGTGCAATGTTACCAGGGCATGGACCATGGTCTTCCTGGCTGCAGTAGGCAGCATATCCAGGGTTTTACGAAGAACCTCCGAAACAGGCACCTGCCACCCACCTGGTTTGGTACTCAAAGGAGAGCCTTGTGTCCAGCCACACCCCCTAATTTTTTGCATGACCGCAGGGGACAGGGGTAGTCCCCAAACTCTGGGGCTACCAGGCATACAACCATATCAACTGGGCTCTCCCCACCACAAGAACCTCAGTGTTATTGCCATTCATCTTCAGGCAGTTGTTAGCCATCCATGCAGCCAGTTCTTGCAGGCATGCCACAAAGTTGGAGGCTAACATATCCGGTGCCTGTCTAAGGGAAACTACCAGCTGTGTGTCATCATCATAGGACACAACCCTGATTCCAAACCCATCAGCAATCTCCGCTAGAGGAGCCATGTAGAGATTGAACAGGGTCGGGCTCAGGGTCGATCCCTGTGGTACCCCCTGTCTTAGTTTGATGACTTTCGAGTAATGGTCACCCTACCTCACCTGGAAGCCGCACCCAGACAAAAAGGATTTCATTCATCTCAGAGCACTGTCTGACACCCCTCCTTTACTCAAACACTGCACCAGAGTGTGATGGGGCACAGTGTCAAAGGCGGCACTTAAATCCAACAGGTTCAAGGCCACCGTATGACCTGCATCCACATATTTCTGATGGTTTCCGTGGCAAACAGCACGGCAGATTCAGTTGAGTAGCAAGCTCGGAATCCGTACTGAGTGGGATGCAGGAGATTGAATTTCCCAATATGCGCCATCAGCTGCATATTTACCACTTTCTCCACGACCTTGGTGAAGTACAGTAAAAGAGAGATGGGGCGAAGATTATCCAGCTGATCTGGGCCAATATGAGGTTTCTTGGAGAGCGGTAGGGCCACAGCTTCCTTCAAGCATCCTGGTACTGTGCAAGTCCTAAAAGAGGTCTCCACCAGGTGTCTGATATATGGCTCCAGGATGTCCTGGCTCGCTCACAGCACTTTAGGTGTCGCCGGGTCTCTGGGAGAACCCGATTTTATACTAGTACATATTTTTATTAGCTGTTCTGGGGGGCATGGTAAACCTCTTCAACCCTTCACCCTCCCAGGCATACTCTATCTCCTCCGCCACCTCCTCTCCTACTCGGGCGGAGTCAGAGAAGGTAGAATATATTTTCTCTACTTTGTCTGAGAAAAAATCTGCCACACAGTTGCATAGCTCTTCTGAGCCCACAGCTGGAGCAGCTGACGTAGAATAGGAGGAGTTCCCGTGTAGAGTTGCCTGCTGATCCAATTCTCTCCAGATAGTATACTGTTTTTGCTCTTCTAATGAGCCCATGGTAGCTCTTCAGTGCCTCTTTAAACTCTTTCCTCCACTGGTCAGAGAAGTCTTTCCTCCACCGCCTAACCAGGTGTATGCAATCTGCTTTCGCCGTTCTCAAGGCGTCTGAATACAAAGGAGTGGATTTCTGTGCTCTACCCAGTGTTTTTTGTGACCAGGGGGCGGTACTGTCCAGTGCATCCATAATCCGCCTGTCCAAGTTTATGCACGCCCTTTCCGCATCTGTTTCACCAGGTGGGCCCCCCAGCGAAAGGGCGCTACTGAACTTTCCCTGCGAGAAGCCTGCCCACCTCCGACACACTATGCCCCTTTTTGCTTTCTCCTGTGTCTTTGGCCCCGGCAGTGTCATAGCAAAAGGGACCAAGAAATGGTCTGTACATACAACAGGGAGAGGGGGATAAACCTCTAAATCCTCCCAATTTGCAAAAATAGGGTCTACTAGATGGCCCCTAAAATGGGTAGGTGAATCTGATATTAACCTAAGTTGTAGAGTGGCCATTTCCTGACAAAGTTCACCTGCCGCCGTGCAACAAGCATCATCAAAATGCAGATTAAGATCACCCAGCACTAAAAGTTAATCATACCGTAGTGCCGGTTGAGTAAGGTAGTCCATCAAACTAGAGGAAAAGCGATTAGGGGGACCAGGAGGTCTATAGATCAAGAGCCCTTTCACAATGTAGTTCAGGTCTACCTTAATCATAAAGATCCCTGCCTCACTATCAACATTAGCGATAGACTCGAGGGTGCATTGGATGTGATATTTGAAAATGATTGCCAATTCGCCACCTCTGCTGGAAACTCTATCTATCCTGGTGATCGCATCTCCCCTAGGTAGTGCCTCTAAGATCTCTGGCGCCGCTCCTCGACTGATCATGATTCATAGATGCACCTCACTGTAGGCAATGCCAGTGATTCCACATCTTGTTGCTATAGGCAGCTTCCTCTTGTGTTATGATGTTGAAACAGCTAAACTCTCTCATCACTTTGTGTACCTGGTTGTTTTGGAGGAGTCTTAGCGCTGGGAGGAGTACTTTAGGTCTCTTTGCTGCCTGGCCCACTGAGGTCCCCTTGCTGATTTGGTTTTCCATGGGGAACCCTTGCCGACATTAGCCTCCTCCACGAAACTCGTGGACCGCGTACTACCTCCTACAACATCCATAATGCAGTGCGGTCTCGCAGGAGGAGTGGAGGGGGTTGAGCCAACCTACCCCATAAAATCAGACCGGGGCTCCCGTGGCAGGGGATGCGCGCAGGCTTGCCCGGGCAAAGCCTGGGCCAAGGGCGGGCCCATCCTTACCCGTCATAGCCTGGCATAGAACGGACTGGGCCACCCCTCTGACACTTGGACATCTGCAGCGTTAGTTTTATGCTGGATCACCATTTTGCCTGAACCTAACGTGAGCTTAATATTGTTTTACTATTGTGGGTTCTAAGAGGTGTTGTTTAAACCATGAGTAAACGGAAGGGCCCAGCAGCCACGTTAGACACTTTCATCATTAGGTCAGAATCTTTATTAAATCACGAGATTCAAATTGCAGAAAGATGATTATCGCTTAAATCTACGTACACCCAACTGAGCTCACCTAGGCTTTCATGTACACCATACCTTTTTCCTCTGGTAGCTATTGAGGCACGCAGAGAGGAGGGGGAGATGGTTAATGACTCTAATTCCTCAGTTGTTGTATCACCATCAGGGCTTAATGATACCAGTAATCGACCTACACCAACACTAGAAACTGGAACAAGGAAGCAAAACACAAGACAGGGGAAAAAGGGAGTTTACAAATGTGTAAGGAAAAAACTATTCCTATAACTTGGAAAACAAGGGCTAAGGTGTTCGGGGGGTTATTACAAGTAGCTAAGCCCAAGGCTAACATTGAGTCGCCAAAGGTACTTGCGAAAAGTGTATGCACCCAGACAGAAAACAACGATGATCATAATCATTTTGATCTAAGTAGTTATCTTAGGGACCCCGAGCGCAAGTCAAAACATTTCTTGTTTCCACTAAGGAGGTCATGCTATCAGAGCTTGCGGTTCTTACTAGTGTGTCTCTAAAACCAGTGGTAGAGAAATAGGAACAATTCCAAAACACTATAGAAATCAGGGGAAATGGCAGTAAGCCAAGTAGTGATAGTCCCTAAAAGCTAGGGAAACAGTACATGGAGACCCACTTCTAGCTATAGCTAAGGATTATAACAGGCAGATAACGGCTGGGATAAAATACAGCTCAAAGAGAATTACACCCAGAACTAGTATCAGATCAAACCCCAGTGAACTAGGGGACGATATGAAGTCAGCGCCAGGATGCCTGCAAGGTGACAGTGCGCTTAATAAGTGTTTTAAATTAAATTTAAACAATTTAAATTAAATGATAATAACTGAGGATGAAACAAGAGCGAGTAGTGCACCACAACGAAATAAGGAGGGACCCCCATATGGAGACACAGATTAGGAAATCGATCTGGTAAACTAGTACTGCACAGCCCAAAAGGCACAGATTTAATCCCAAAAAATGATATACTAGACTTACCCCCTGTCGCCTGCCCATACGTAATAGTCTTAGCAGAGGTACCGGCACTCAGGAGGGATCAGAATGAGAACTGGGTGAGCTTGAGAAATAAGACGGTAGACTGGCTAGTAAAATACAGACAATTTAACCCTACTAGGGCAACTGACATTTTAATGGTACAATCGGAACTAGAAAGAACATCGGGGGCGACTGTGTGGTGGTAAACTTCAGATGACCACGGATGGTTAGGGCAATTTTGTCAAGTAAAGAAGTAATTGTTGCTGGGGACACTAATGTTAGTGTCCTGCCATTGGGGTATTTTTACCGGCCAATGGGAGGAGGAAATGTTACTGGTGCTGACCCCATAGCCCAACTGTTTAACATTTTTGAGGTACTGTCTTCCTTAGATGTCCAGGATTTACATCCAAAGTCTCCATATTGTGGGCTGGATGCTCTTATACTGGTTAGTAAAAAAGAACCCATGGAGAGAGAAAATAATGCTATTATAGGGACACCGATAGTGGAGGCCCGTCAGGTTGAGTTACCAAGGGAGCTGATGAATGAAGAAGACTTTGTAGAAATAACAGAGAGTAGCCAGGAATTGCAGGAGGTAGATGGAGGGGGTAGCATAAATATTGAGCTAGGTTATAACACTCTGAGTACACCTACTGGGACTACCGGAGGAACATCTGTGCAGTCCAGGCTTTTGAGTTTGCCTCCAAACTTATGCCTCACTTTATGGAACATTGCAGGCCTAAAGAGGAATATAGCTGAATTAGATTGGAACGAATACATAGAGGCTAGCGATATTACGCTTTTCCAGGAGACCTGGTTATTAGAAATACCCCATAGAGTACGTTTTAAAACATATAGTGTGGAGGCCACCCCGTCAGTAAAAGGTAGGCCTTCGGAGGTTTAGTGATATGGATACCGGTCTCTCTGGAAATTAATATTGTTCCATTAAAAGTCCCATCTCAAGATATATTGGGACTAAAATTAGTCACAAAAAACGGGGAGGTCATATTTTTATTTAACATCTATAATAGACCAGGGCTCGCTCATTGTGAATCAGAAGTTAGAAGCCAGCTAGAGTCCCTTAAAGATACATTGGGCCACAGACCAAACATTATATTTGGAGGCAACTTCAATTGCAATTTTGAGCCTGTGTCAGGATTTGGTAACTTGACTGAGGATGAATACATGGCATTTAACGTCCCGGCTATAGAAAGTGAGAAGGTGTCAAAATGCACAGTTGCTGTGAGCCAATTATTGAGAATTACATTAGGTTACAGTCTGAGAGCGTGTAACGGGCATTTGCCATCCGATTGGCCAAATGCATACACTTTTGCCAGAGGTAAATCCCGAACAAATATAAATTATATACTGGTGATGCTCAGACTTTGGAGCCATTTGGTTGACCTAGTAATTGACCCTAGGACAGAGAGGGATAATCGAACTCTGAGGCTGATGATACTTTTGGAGTCTTTACTGCCCGCCCAAACGGGCGTTAAGGAAACTGGTATATTGGAAGATGGCATCATATTAAAGAATAATAACCGAGCCGTGAAGTGGCCCTATATATTAGGGAACATTAAAGTAATTACCAGCATTTATTCCACCTTTGTAGACATCACAACTCCATTTGTAAAACAAGTAACTGGCCCTATTATGATAACAGACGTACATGGTAGGCTGGTCAATACCATGGGACCAGCATTAAACAAAATACCAAAAAGGGAAGAAAGCTGGACTATCAGAGGTGACTAATTGTGGTAACTCCTGGTACAATAAGAATTGTCGAGATGCCAAGACTGACTTAGTGCAGGCAATTAAAAGTGGAGATATAGTTACAATAAGGACAATGAGATATAATTATAAACAGTCCTTAGTAGAAGCAAAGAGATCGTGGGATGAAGAGATATGGTCAGGCTTAATTAGCGCGACCAAAGCTAAGGACCAGGCCGGGTTTTGGAACCTGATAGCCAAAGGGAATAGATTGGGTAGTACGCAAACAGACTTATTTCTTGATGAAGAAACATGGGTGAAAAATGTCTCTGATCTCTACTCTGAAACTGATGGTGCTGACTGTGTGATAACAGAAGAGATGATGAATACCGCCAGGGCAGCAAAATTATGTTTCAGCATTAAGGAAACCTTACTAGTTTTGGAGTCAGTCAAACATGGGAAGGCTCCATGGCCGTATAAAATACCGGGCGACCTTTTAAAACACGACATGAGTATATGGGGACCCTATATTAATTTTCTCTGTAATGCGATAGCCGACTCTGAGCCAATACCTAACACTTGGAAGGGTGCAGAAATAGTGACAATTTTTAAAAAGGGTGACCGACACAACCTGACTAACTACCGCCCCATTAGCTTAATCGATATACCACAGAAGATTTTTGCAAGATATATTGTATTTAGGTTAACAGCATGGATTGGGGAGGTTGACCTACTCTCAAAGTATCAAGCTGGGTTCAGGAAAAAGACTAGTACTATAGATCAAGTCTTTAGGTTCATGTGCATTTCCTGGAAATATATACATTTACGGAAAGGTAGCCTATATATTGCATTTGTAGACTTAAAAGCTGCGTTCGATCTGGTACCCAGGAACTTGTTATGGGGATGCTTGAAGGACCTGGGGGTGCCAATCGAACTGCTTGTGCAAATAATTAGGCTCCATGAGGGAAATTTTGCTAAGGTGAGATTGGGACCGGGGGATGAGCGCACCAAAGAAATATTAGTGAGCCGTGGGCTGCGTACTAGCGCCCACCCTCTTTAGCCTCTATGTAAATGATATCCCTCAATATCTGGAAGGCTGTAAAAACGATTCACCTAGGTTGGGTGGTGAAGTAATACCTGCATTACTCTTCGCAGATGACACTATCTTTATTTCGCAAACCTCTAGTGGATTGCAAAACCTGATGAATTATTTTCAGATGTATTGTACTGATAAAGGCCTTCAGATAAATTCCAGTAAGACAAAATATAGGTCTATTAATCCACATAGATCATTTAAAAAAACTCTAGAACTAAATCATCAAAAAATAGAGTATGTAAACAAATTTAACTATCTTGGTATCACACTGGACACAAAATTGTCTTGGAAGCATCAGCTTAACAAAAATGAAACAATCTTGCTCCAAAACGGTACTCCTATTATCAAACAACATGGGGGGAGTACTTCTAAGGCTGTATCACCTGCCCTTGAGGTTTTTAAATTTAAGGCACAGGCAGCTGCCTTGTACGGAGCGGAGATATGGGGCCCCCAATGCAAACAAAACTTCGAAATTGGAGAAAATACGTTTGTCCGTAAATTGCTTGCTTTGCCAACTACGACCCCTTTGACCCCATTAATAATGGATTTAAATCTGAAACGTACTGATAATTATGCTGCACTACACCCCCGCCTATTTTGGGTAAGATTTTGGGCTACATCGGAGCTTCTACATTATAAAAAGGTTCTACAAGAGATAATGCCTACTGGACCCTTTAAAACTATACCTTGGTTTCAACATCTGTCATCTTGGTTTGAGAAAATAGGGTATTCACATTATTGGGAGGGGCCTAAGGTATTAACCATGGCATGTAGCAAGATAGTAAAGACAGCTTTTTGGGCCTATGTTAATGGTAAATTGCTACATGATTCTAACCATGGCTCGTTAACAAATTAATTTTTAATCTTCAAAGATATAGCCCGCTTTGAACCCGTTTTAGATGAGGTGTGTCCACAAATTGTTAAATCGCTATACAACAAAATACAGATACGGGGTATTACAAACAAATAAAAAACAAATTTAAATGGGGCAATAACAGTGCTGAAAAAGATTATAACAAATGCACGTTTTGTATAGATGTGACCAATGCGAAAGAAGATGATGCTCACATTTTATTTTTTTGTCCCTTATACGATACTCCGAGGAAAAAATGGATCAAACCCCTCTACAATAAATATTAGGCAGAGCGTATATTGAGGACGGATACAAAACCACTCGTGGTTTTTGTGTAGCAACATTTTTGTTTAATGTGAAGATCATTAGAGATGAAATAGGGCTGAGATTGTGACAGTGGATTCAATTGCTTTTGCACGATACAAATATATTACTGTACCCACACTTTAAACTGAAAGTACTGTTTAACAAAACCCCTCCATTGCTGCAATTAAATAATGGTGACTAGGTTAGTTTTTTTTAGCTTTTAGATTGTAAATAGGATGAGGACCATTGAGACTCTTTTTAGTGATTGCTAATTTGTTTAATCACTTTTTATGTATTTAATATATTTTTAATAATATTATATTTATTCTATAGCTTTTTTTAAATGTACATTAGGATAGGTTTATGAAATTGACACTTGAAAACACCCGATTCATCTGTTAAAGCTGGCTGTCGATTATGTGTATGATGAGTATGTTTTATTTATGTGCTTTTTGGGTCTAAAAGACAAAAACAAAGTCAAATTGAAACAGTAGTCCCAGAGAGGGCATTTGAATTCCTAGGTATTTCACATTCTTTCTTTTAACAATAAATGCCCCAGAACTGTTGAAGTGCTTTGCAGGTAATGCAATAAAAGTTCCTACCCTTGGCTAGTCATTTCACTCTATACACCATACTAGCTACTCTTCCTCATAGGGACAAGACATTCCTCATCTGCTGGGAGCAGGGCATTGGGGGAGCTCACTGGACAGGCAAGCTCCATCTTTCCTAGATGGTGCAACAGCATTAGTCTTATTGTTTCACTAATGGTAGGATTGCCCTGCAAACTGCATAGAGATGCCATGGCCTTTGAACCTGAACAAATGAGTAGCCTCAGTATGGATGAAGTGGCAGGATCAGGGGCTTCATAAGACACCTCTCTCTCTTGCAAGGGTGATAAATGATACAGCAAATTGGCCCAGCAATCCAGGGCCTTGTATGGTCAGAAGGGATGCTCAGAAGGCAGGGAGCTATACCTATAACCAGCATGCATTTGGCAGCATGAGTCCACCATCTAGGAAAATGTACTTTAAAGGAACAACTGTACCACAATTCTGATGAGCTCTATCATGCCCAGGCCAATCACCCCATTGATGCTGCCGTTGGCTGTTGAACGTTCGGAGCACTACCTGGGTGGTGCTGCGAACGTTCAACGGCTAACGTGGCCCCACCCACTCTGTCGAACGCCCGCAATGCGCTGAATTAACGGTCGCAGTAAACGGGTTATAAAATGTCTAGTCACTTAACTGCCATTGAAGTATTGTGTTGTTTATCCCACTGCACAGAAATAATGAGATGTCCACTTAGGGTTTGACTTAGATCACGGCCGATGGAATATCTGTCACCTTTGAACACCTTCACTACTTATGAATTGAACATTATAGAAGCTCAAACAGTAACTGAAACCCTCCTATATCTAGTACTGGAGATCTTTTTTTCCTTTGAATAGGGAGCAGGTTTTAAAACTAGTGAAGACTAAATCAGGCTCACCCTTAGACTCTAGTCCTCATAGGATAATCCATCTTGCGTCTGATATATTATATTCAATGAAATCATTAAACTTTAATATTTTCCAACTGAATGAAAGATGGCGACTATTCTCTCCTTAATAAAAAACCTAACTTGAACTCATTGAATTCAATCTCCAGTTTGCCATTTCCATTCAATGTCATAGAAAAGGCTCTAACCATAGAACATACGTCCTTTATGAATGTGGGTCAGTGGGTTGCATAACGTGAATACAAATGGCATCTATTTAGCTGCATACTGCTAACCTAATATAGCATGAAACAAGTGCGTAGCAGGAATGGGTTTTTCAAACCTAACAGATCCTCCTTTTAGCATGGGTGGCTAAATTCTTTATTGAGGCTATCCGGTAGGGTCTTTATAATTCTACACAGGGAGAAAGAAAATGCATAGTCACTCAAGTTACAAGGGAGAATAAGGCAGCACCTGAGTATCAAAAAACACATAATATTCCAAAAAGCCTTTGTCGATAAGTATCATGTCCTGGATATCCTGCATCATCATAATAGAGATCTTGTTATCACATCCAGGAAATGTAGTGGTAGGGGTGAGTTTACTCAAACAATAGATGCAACAGGCTGGAAGGCAATTGATACATAAGCAACATGTAAAGATGACACCTGTGATAGCTGCTAAGAAAAGTAGTATCTTCCAACCCCATGCTGTCAGCAGACTCTAGAACCAACCTTTGAGTGACACAAACCAATATCCTGATGGATACCTGAAGCAAGCCTGTATAATTTCTATATTGCGGAATATGCATTGGGGACGTTATCAGGAATGTACACGCTGCTGCTGATGACGCGACAGGCTCCACCCCTATCAGCAAGAATGATGTCTAAAACCATTCAATTTTGAAGAGCAACGAGCCTCATACCCTGAAGCTTGACTGTAAGATTGGTCTGTATACCTGCACTAGTATTAATAACCTCCTCAACTTCTCTGACAAGGTGACGAATATTACGAGGATTCAATATGGGGCCCCAAAATGGCAGAATGCCCTTCATTATGTCAGTTAATTGCTGCAGGGAAATATCTGTTTGATCTATATCCTCTAAATTGACTACTCTTTTGACCCGGTGCAAATATAGATCCCTACGTTGTAGCCTATGATCTTTGTGATAATGTAATTGGGGTAAAAGAAAAGAGTCATTACACCAGCCATATAATCCCCTAGTAAGCCATGTATAGTCCTGGTCCCCACAAACGACATATACATTTGGAGGTGTAAGCAACGGTGGGCTACTAGTAATGACACATGGAGACGGGGCTCCTAACCCCCCCCCCCACACATACGTAAACATCAGTCGCGTACGCCCACCAAGAGGCCAGGATCGCAACCTTAGCATCATCTCATGGAACATTGCAGGGTTAAATAACATCCGCAGGGTCACAGCCACCCATGACTATCTCGCACTGGGGGACATACTATGTATCCAGGAGACCTGGGCAAGGACCACTTCACCAATCGCTGGCTACCACGAATATTTCAAACCAGCAACCAAAAGGACGATCTTTGGTCGCCCGTCAGGGGGTCTCTCAATCTTTGTAAGCCACGCCTGCAAATTAAAAATAAAAGAACTATCTCTGGAGCCACCGGACCTACAAGCTATCTCAATAGAAGGACTGAGAGCGGACCAAACAACCCGACCGCTTGTATTAATCAACTGTTATCTCAACCCTGCAAAACTTCACTCTCCACACGGCTTGGAATCATTCACCACCGCCCTGGAAGATCTACTAATAAGCCGCTTGCACTATGATGTAATCATAGTCGGTGACTTTAACCTGAGAGGCCTGGATCTGCTACCCATGAAACCACCCAGCAGGAAGTCAGCCCAACTGATTGAACTCTTAGCAAATTACAACTTGCAATCCACCCACGGGATACAAAAAATGCGCTACCCCGCATGGTCTGCCTATCCGACCTTCAGAAATGTCTCCACTATAGACTATATCTTCATCAATGCAGGACTGGCTAACAAACTTTGCAACTTCACTGTGGACGACCGAGACGAAAGCGACCATAGACCCCTTCGTGTCACATTCAACCTGACACGAGAACAGGCGGACTCCTACGCCGTAATTGGTATGACAACAGGCGAAGAACACCATTTAGTCCTTAAAAGAATAAAATGGTCGACCAATCTTAGCCACAGTCTTAATGCATTCATAGCTAACAGGGCGACAATACCATGGCCACATGAAAGTGAATGTATATTACACCAATGGGAAACATTGACCAATGACTTACTGATGTGCCTGGGCAATACCCACCAATCAAGAAACGGACAAAAAAATCTCATCCCAGGTCATCAAAAAACCCACAGTCTTAAGCTTGCCAAGCATGCACTCAACAAGGCAGTGAGAGCAAAAAAGAAAGGTATCCACCTGCCAGGGGGGCTCCCCATTGCCGTTCTGTGAGCCAAGTACAAAAAGAACATCTGGGATCTGAAAAGAAAACGGATCGAACAGAATTGGCTGACAGTGTTTTCCATAATTAAAGGCAAAGATAACAGCAAGATCTGGCGCTACATCAACAGCCTGTCATCAGGTGGTGTACATAAGGTTAACAGTGTTGGAGGAAAAGTATGGGAACAATATGCAAAGGGGCTGTATACCAGTGAGTCAAATCGAACGTCTCACGGTACAACCGGGTGGCCCAAGGCGGCAGCAGCTACCATCAGCCCTGAAAGTGCCTTGAACGATGTCTCATGTCCGCCCGTACCTGGAAAATTCTCGGAGGCGAAGATAGCAAAATACATCAAAGCCATCAGACCCGACGGTGCCCCAGGCCCTAACGGAATCCCCGCACAGGTTTTTAAGAAAGATCCTGCATTCTTCGCTTCCAAACTTACTCCTCTATTTAACCATGCATTCGCAACTGCAACCCTGCCATTCTCCTGGAAAGGCTCAATTCTCTTTCCTATCCACAAAAAAGGTGACCACTCGAATCCGGCTAATTACAGACTGATAGCCCTTCTTGACATTGAAGCCAAGATCTATGCCCGCCTGCTACTTAAGGACCTGGAATCTTGGGTGGATAAGAACGGCATACTCCCGCCCTCACAGACCGGCTTCAGGGCTAACTGTTCCACGCTGGACAACATCATAGCGCTCTCGTACCTCGCTCAGAAGGCCAACATGCGGAATAAGCTGCCCCTGTTTTGTTGCTTTATAGACTACTCAACGGCCTTCGACCGTGTGAACAGATGCCGGCTCTGGGCAAAACTAGAGTCTTGGGGGATCCCTAGTGATCTTCTAAAGGCCATAAAAGCACTTTACGAGGGGACCTGGGTTCAGGTGAAACTAAGCGCCACATCTGTAACCACAAGAATTTCCACTGACTCTGGAATAAAGCAGGGGTGCGTTCTGGCCCCCCTGCTTTTCAACCTGTACACTGCAGACATGGGGCACGCCCTGAAAGATGCCAACCTAGCACCGCCCAGACTGGGGAAGCTGGTTCTGGGCACGCTCCAGTACGCAGATGACACAGTAATTATGGACCACACCAGGGTAGGCCTCCAAAGAGCCTTAAACAGTCTTGCGACGTACAACAAGGAGAACGAGTTACATATTAATGTGAGCAAGACCAAGATAATAATCTTTGGTAAATATCCACACAAAACTAAATTTTCATGGTCTCTGGGGGAACACCGAATCACCACGGCCCCATCCTACAACTATCTGGGCACATGGGTATCAGAGAGGGCCACCGCAGTCAAACATCTGAAGGCGCTTAAACCAAAAATCGACAAAATAATTACATCTCTAAGACGTCTAAGCCACAGCCTGGACAGTCCCTCTGCATATCCGATGCTGACAGTACTCAGGGCTAAATTGATCCCCGCTATCACGTACGGCCATATAGCCTACCCAGGGGCTTTTGAGAAAGTGGTCCAAGCAGCACAGGTGAAAGCATACAAGATGGTGCTACGGGCCCCCAAACAGGCCAGGAACAACAGGGTGAGACTGGAAATAGGCCTGAAACGTCCTGAACTGATACTATTGGGGGAATCGCTAAAATACTACATCAAAGTTCTGAAGTCGCCCGAAAACACCTTAAAGCACGCGCTAAAAACCATCTTTGGTGAAGCAGGCTCGCCATGGAAAGCCCAGGTGGAACTAGCCATTGAACTTCTGAAGATCGAGGGGCGGAGTCTGCACCTACACGAAATCCCATATTCCGCCTGGGCAAAAACCGTCAAGCGCCAAGTCCAGTCCATTTCCTTTGAGCTAGACCTTTCCTCGCTCCGGCCCAACCCACTAACGTTGGCCCTGGACAAGTCCTACACTCCCGGTAAACCTCAACCATACTTGCAAGACTCACTAACAACCGAAGCAAGACAGAAAATTCTGTTTATGCGCCTCTTGGCCCTCAGGATAACGGACTTCAATCCACGCTGGGCACGCCCGGACGGAGCCACTGCCTGCCGACTTTGCAATTATCGCAGAGAATCCTGGCTACACTTGCTATGCTGCTGTACCAAGCTGGCCAGCGACCGACAGCTTCTGCTACGTCCGGCACTACGCATCTTGGGCCACAGAACTTGCAAAGAGGCCTCGGATTGGTGTTTCTCTGAAACCACAACATGTTTACTAGCTAGGATAGGCAAGTTCATCCATCAAATTAAAATGGCACTCGATGACCAATTAAAGGATACCATCCCAAAGAGCCCTGTGACCCGTCTTCCCAAAGTTGGCAATCCATAGATAATACAGGGAGCTGCCAAAAAGAAAAGGGTTCCATCGGTCAGAGGTATCCAACCGGTGCTGACCCTGGGCCCAATGTAGTCCACAGTGCAACTGAGGATCTCAAACTTATATACGCCCTCCAGACTCTAGTAAGCGAGGTCTCACGTTGACTCTAAATTTTTAATTCCTTTAATAATGTATAGCACCAGTGAACATAGTCTGCACCGAGAACAATTATCGGTACTAATGGGCCAGACCAGTGTATACCGAGCGGGGGGGGGGCTTTTTACTGCATTTTACTGTATTTTATTGAACCAAACTGTATTTTTCTATACTGTAATGATTTTAAGTAATCGCACAGTTCATAAATAAATTTGGTAAATTTGGTACTAGTAATGCTCAATCTGTCCATATAGTTACAACTTTTCTGTCCTACTGGAATGTTCCCTGAACCTTCCACACAGAAAATCGCTGCAGTATTGATCACAGGAACAGGCATGGCGTTGTCTCCAGTGTTATTTTGTTACATAAAATCCTTAGAAATCCAGCATTTCATTTTGTAACCAAGTAACAATCTCATTAGCTTTAAGAATGTTCATACATGCTTCTGGATGTAGGCTACACTCCTTGCCATCTGCCCCAGGTATAAATCCTTGGTGTACTTCTATAGACTTCAACACTGCTTTGTAATCAGACTGTAGCATGTTCATAGTGTCAGCATGATAGTGCAAGTACACCATAGAAAGCAACTGAAACCATGTCTCACCGCTACCCAAGTATGACAGGGGCAATAACACCAGAAAATCATTCTAGTGCATAATTGAGGGAAGTAACCCACACACCCAAAAATTTGTGGCATTAGTGGGACTGTGTACCTGATGAAGCATCTGCAGGAATGCATTCTCAATATAAGTCTGTCTATGTCTATGTCTCTCTTTATGCGGAGCCAATGTAACAAGCAAGTGCTCAGGTGGAGCCGCGGTAGTCCCTATACAAGTCTGCACAGGATGCTGTTTTTCTAAATACCACACCACCCCAAATAGTGTTATTGTTACTATGAGAGGGACTTCTACCACTACTACCCTACTCCCAGTGGACCAACTAGACCCCACAGGACCATTCTGCTATAATGGAGGGGCCACCAGGGGCTGTTCCTCCTTCATGACTGCACGGCAAAATGGGTACATAGAAATAAACCTTAGAAATTGACACCACAAAAATACAACCGACCAGAGGGAGACACTTCGTGCAGGTGTGCACGTCAACCAGGAGACCAGCAAGACCGGCAGTGGGGACAGGCACCGGGACTCAGAGTCCCAGCAAGCAGCGGAGCCGCAGCAGGAGCGGCATCCCCTCCCCCCTTCCACCGGGGACTTTATTTACAACTCCCGCCTCCCGCTTCACGGGAGGCGCTTCGTGCAGGTGTGCACGTCAACCAGGAGACCAGCAAGCCCTGGTAGTGGGGGCCGGCACGGGGATTCAGAGTCTCAGCAAGCAGCGGAGCCGTGAGCAGGAGCAGCAGCCCCTCCCCCCTTATCACAGGGGGTATTTAGCAACATCCAGCCTCCCGCGACACCAGACGCACGCGGGCAGATGCCGGGCTAAGCCGGAGCAAAGGGCGGGCTGTCTGTGGCCGTCAGTGGCCGGAAGAGGCCGGGCCGGGCCACCTCTCTTTGGCATTTTGTTTAAGGACTAACGACGGCTGAAATAAGGTAATGTGCTAACTATATAAAGCTAAGGTGACATACTGATCTCTTACCAAGACTTTGAACGTATTAATTGTAGTTTTTACTGTCAAAATGACTAAATGGGAGGAGGTAGTTGGCACACTTGATGATTTTATTGTAAGGGCGGAATTGGTGCCAATACACAAGATACAGGCAACCGAGAGATGTCTATCTTTAGACTTTGTCCCGCCACAATCACATCTGTCAATTGGGGGCACTCAGGATCTACTTTCTGTAGACAATCAGAGACCTTCCCAGGTGCCTTTGAGCCCAGATGTAGAAGTTATAAACATCTTATCCTCATCCTCTCTGGCCATACAGGACTTAAATGCCCCACCAACAACACACAAGGCAAGGTAATCAGAGGGCAGACAACGACCGCTTTAGCACCTGGAGGAAAGAAAAATGCACCAAAATCAAACCAGGCAAAACCCAGGTGAAATATAACAGATCCCAACACAGATGTTTTTCGAGCAGCAATGACGGAGGGAGTGGCAACGGAACAACGGAGGCAAGACTGACTAACTCCATTGCCACTCAATCTGAAGACTTCCAGGGCAATGGCCCTAACTCAATTGATATTTGAAATTTTAGACACTTTAATGGAAGGTTTTGAATCTAGATTAGATGACCTAATGGGGTTCTTTGTAAAGAAACTTGACGTCCTATGGAAGGAAATGTCCAAGATAAATGATGTGGCAGTAGATATAAATAGGGACAGGGAGGTAGAAATGCTTTGCAACTTATGTCGGCTGGTCGAATAATTGGCAAATCAATTTGTGGTGAGGACCTGCACTCTCAAAGAGCAGCGGATCCCATGGCGCCACTCCAAGCTGCCCTCGACGATCCATGCGGGGAAGGGGGGGCTTCTTCATCGCCAAAAATGAACACCAATACTAACAGAAGTGGTAGGCTGTCAACAGGGAATGTTGGTAAAAGCACACACAAGGGAGGCACTAACGAAAGTAGGCCATCTAAGCAGGGCACAAGGTCGATCAATTGCAGCAATGATGTTAACAGCATGTTTAGCGAGTCTAGCCCCACCAATAATCCAGATGTCTTACACCTCCCACCCACCTCCACCCAATATGTAATTGTTCTAAGTTGCGTCCCAGCGCTTGGAGAGGGACAGAGGGAGTCCTGGTCTGATTTGAAAAATAAGTCGGCAGACTTGCTCAATAAACATAAACATTTTGATACACATAGAAGGGAGGATATAATCATGGCCAGGAGAGTAGGGTGGGTTGGACCCTCAAACAAATACATACAGGGGGACTGCATTGTCCTAAATTTTAGAAGGCCCCAATTGTTCCGTTACCTTTTATCTTTTACTTACGAGACATTTAACCCCCGACTAACATTAATACACTCCCTCTGGGTTACTTTACAAGCCACCGTTAACCCAACATAGAGGCGCTTTTCTAGTTTGGATCTGGAAGATTGACCATCAAACATGCTATCTGTTGTAGATGCTAGTTACATGCCAACCCTAAACACACCAATCAGACCTAACTGCTAAGTATGTACGAATTTGGTGAATTTGCGATTCGCCAATTGGCGTATTTACAAATTTGCAATCCGCAAATTTCGCAAACTATCGCAAATTTGCGGCTTTTTTTGTGTTCGCAAGTGTTTCTGCCAGTTCGCAAGGGTTTTTACCAGTTCGCAAACGCAAACTTACTTGTCGGGTCGCGACCATGTTGTTTCTACGTCTGGTTCATCACAGCACCCTCTGTTTCACCACTACCACCCTCTGGATCACCCATGCCACCCTCCGGGGGGGAAAAGCAAACCTGCCCTACCTCAACTGACATGAATTAATTTGGGGCTGATTAATGATTCACTGAATTTGAGCTGGCACCTGCTTCCTTAGCTGTAAGTGCTTCCTGATTAATGATGATCTTGAACTTTTGCACCTGCTAAGTGCTTTCAGTTTTGCAAAATGCGTTAACACACCTGCCCTGCCTCAACTGACATGAATGAATTAGGGGCTGATTAATGTGTCACTGAATTTAAACTACCAGTCTGGCACCTGCTTCCTTCTCTGTAATTGCTTTCTGTTGCAGTGTAATTTTTTTTAACAGGACCTTTGTGGCATACTTGTAGCTATACTCTGAGCCTGCTGTGAGGGTCAGAGCAGGGTCATAGATTAGTTGCAAGTAGGCAACTGAACTCTGGAGGGGCTCATCAGGAAGCACTACAGGGAATGGTTACTAATGATAAGCTTGAACTTTTGCACCTGCTGAGTGCTTTCAGTTTTGCAAAAATCGTTTTTATGCAATTTCCCGGGATTCTCGGGGCGCAAATTTGCGCGAGATCAAATTCGGAAGCTGCAAATTTGTGCGAATATGCAATTTGTTTTTTTGTGGCGCGTTAGTTTGTGTGTTTTTTTGTGTTTTCGCAAGCCGCTTGTAGCGCAATGACGCAAAGTTACCCTAGCGGTCGTACATGGGCCATCTTGTTTGCGTGACGTATTTCAGTTTTTGGGCGCTATGTGTAATCTCGCAAAATGTGCGGCTCGCTAGTACAAGTTTGCGTGTGATCGCGGGGGAAATCTCGCGCAAACTTACCTACGCGGTCGTGAACGGGCGCGGCCATCTTGTTTTTCATTCATTGCTATGGTTCTGGGCATCCTTTCTGTATCCTCTCTCAATCTCTGCCATCCTTTGCTTGTTTGAAGTTTTTTTTAATCTATTTTACTTATTATCTATCCCTCTATTTTTCTAGCTCTATATTTTTGTGTTTTCTGCAAATTTTGGTTAATTTTAAACTACTTTTTTAAACTCTTTTCTTTTCTTCTTCCCTATTCTATTTCTTATTTATTATTTACCTTCCTTTCTGCCCAGACCATGGTAAAGGGAGCCAGGAAGCAGCCCGAGAAGGGGAAGGGTCCCGCACCCCATGCCTGCCTCCCGTGCAGGCGTTTGAGGGGGGAGCTAGTGATGCCACAGGAGATCTTTAGCATGGAGGAGGTGGCCGCGCTAGTGTACTATGTACAGCGCCGCCTCCCCAGGACCATCACGGCAGGCGACAAGATCGCAAGCGGCTCAGGGCTCCGGGAGCGCCAGAAGCAGTGGGAGATGGTGTGCCGGGCCATGTATGAACACTCTCGGGTCCGGCACACCTACAACCAGGCCACCCACCGTTGGACGGATCTCCTGGACCGGGAACGGGACCTGCTCGACCTGCTCGGCATCGAGATCCCCGGGCTTGGTGAGTAGTGGTAGCTATTTCATGACTACTCTGTTTTCTCCTGCTCTGTGTGTTATTATATTGCAAATTTTTGTTTTTTACCAAGAGAAATAATGCTGCCGATTACATAGTATGTAAATTATTTTTCAAAATCTTCTGTGCATTTCAGGTGCACTGCTCTCCTTCTCAGTAGCGTTGCCACTATGCTTATTTGTTTTCGATTGTGTGTTCATTTCATTGGCCTGAGAAATTATGTATGAGTGTAGTTCACAGAACTGCGTAATGCTAGACACTAATGGGCAGATTTGCAATTACCGGCGCATCCCTGCAAAGATGCAGGGATGCGCCAGTAATTGTGCGCCACGCCACCACCACCCATGGTGCGCCGTATTTACAATGCTGCGCACCATGGGCCCAAAACGTCATCGAAGCGTTACGCATCTGTGCCGTAAAGGGGGCAGATTGCTGGAGTTGCGTCGCAATGATAGTGCAGCTCCAGCAATGCTCTTGGGTGCCCTATCTCCCAAATGCTGCGTCAAGTCGTACGTCTGCTTCAAGCAGGCGCAGGGTATGAGTGACGCATCATTGTCCTAGAAAGTGAATGATTGAAATCTTGTAGATTTCCCTCAGCCACTTTTAGGATGCGTTCCTGTGCAGGAATGCCCTCCCTTGCGCCGGAACGCCCCCTGATGGAGCAGGGCTTTACAACGTAATGCATCTCCCATATGGTCACGTTGTTAATATAGGGCGCACCATGGTGCCTCTTTTGTTATGCCTCTGCGTCACAAAAGTCGTGCAACAACGGAGCAAAAGAGCCGCAAGGGGCTTGTAAATCTGCCCCTACAGACTCAATTCCAGTCCTTCCTTTGTACACCTGGCAATAAGAAGAAATAGTGGTGGTGGATTGATAGTTTGAGTATTTTAATGACTGGTTAATGTAGTAGGAAACTTTTTAGTGTTGTCACTGATCTGCAATCACGATGGAGTTTGTTTGTCACTTCGCGTGCTGCGGACTGCTGCCTGTCAGTCCTAGGCGAACCTTTTTAGTAGTTTGCTTAGTGAGTTACATAACTTTCCAAGTCGACGGTCCGCAAATCAAGCAATACTAATATATCGTAGTAGACCACATGAGATAGGTCAATATATTCAGTGGAATAGTGTCTATTTGCTATTTTGCTAAAATATTTTGTTATTGTTCTTTTGAAATGTTTGATTTGGTTGACAACACTCATCCATGTTGGTGGGTCTTTCTTTCTTTCATGTTGTACATCAACTCCCTCCAGGGGCAAGAGGACAGATGAGGAAGTGGTAAGTTTTCATTTTAATAAGGAGTACCTATTTTTTCCTAGCATTCCTCATTCGATTTTTTCTAAATCGTCTTTGATCTTCTTGTAGACTGTATCTAAATTCTTATCCTGCCTCTACTATGACTCCCTGTGGTATTACTAGATTATTCTTATTAGTCTGTCTGTGTAGCTAACTAAGATTGCACATTTGGCAAAAGGTGTTAAACGAAACTCCCATTCTAGTCAGCAATAGCTTTATGCACTCCTCTGGGATTGTCCATAATGTCTTTTCAAGTTTTCTAAATGTTTATGCTTTGTCAATTCTCAACAATAAAATGTGCATGCCCACCAAGAAAGAATAAGATACTACTTTACTTTTGGATTGGATAGGAGGACAATCCATACTACAACTGTTGCAGGGACAAATCTGCACAAACAGAACTATGGACACTAAATAAGGCATTGTTTATCAATTATAATAGGTGCAGGTAGACTTTCCACATACCTCAGTGATAACAGACTTTGAAGAACCCCCAATCTCCTTACTGACTAGATAGTGTGGCAGAGTCATTTAGCTCCCAAATTCATCGATGATTTACCCCCAATGATGATTATCCAACGCAGGACAAGAGTATGGATTCAGAGTCCAGAAGTGTCAGAGGCACAGACTCATGCTTGCAAATTGCAAAACCTTTTGCGCAGTCACTCCTGATCAAAAACCACAGAGTCTATTTAAGTTTTAAAGCTTTATTAAAAGTGAAAACATTTATTAAAATCAAGCTTGTCATAAAACATAAACGGTTGATTAAAAATGGAAAAGTTCTTAGTGATTTATTTCACATATTTATTGTGGGCGAGCCGAGCCCTCACCTGGTTTGAACTTTAATTTTTCTTTTTGGTGCTGAATCTTTGGTCACTCCGTCCTAATGATGATGATCTGATCTTGCTCTTGTTCTTAGAAGTGAAGCTTCTGTATGTTATGAGAAAAATGGTGCGTGTTAAAAAGCAAGCATTCATCAGTTGTGCCAAAAAGTGCAGCAAGACAACACCCTTCCCTGGAAAAAGGGACATTTTTACTTTAGAGTAGACAGTCACAAATTATTAGATTGGTTTCTGTATTCACATTTCTTCATTCCTAGACAAAATACTAGTGAGTGGTGTATGTCTATGACATCTAACATTCTTAAATGTACTTTGTAGGTGGAAAATCTGGTGCAGGGGCCAGCGCGGAGGTGGAGGAAGACACGTCTGGGGAGGAGGCAGTGCAAGTGCCAGAGGAAACTGCTGTGAGGGTTGCCACGGTAGTGGCGGGCAGTGGTACGCTCTTATATTCCTTACTTATTGAGATTGCAGACTGCAGAGTGTGCTCTCTGCACGGGTGTAGTATATATGTTGTACAGTGAAGTTAATATACTGTTAAGAAGACTTACAAATTTAGAACAAAGTTTTTATCAACCAGGTAGTAGCCTCCTCTAAATTTACTTCAACTCAGCCGTGAATTTTTTTTCGAGAATCCAAATCAGATCTGAGATTATTTTGATGGATGGGATGAACGAAATGCGAAAGAAGGGTGTAAGTAAGTGTGGAAGGATGAGCAAGTTAAAAGTAATGATGACTGACAAAGAAGAATGATACGTGTTTGATTGGTGTCCGAGGTGGCTGGGAAGGAATATGATGCATGGCTGGGTGAAGGATGAAGCAAGGATGGGTGGAAGGAGAACAGCCTGGGTGGGTGAAACAGCAACTGTATGTGTGCGCAATATATCCTTTGGTTGAAAATCAAATGCAAGTCAAGCACGGATGTATGGCTTGCGGTTTCCCAAATAAAATAAAAAGGTTGTTTTCCTGTGAGAAAACATAAGGTTTGTCTAGATGAGAGACATGAAGAAGAATGATTGAAATATAGTTTGAATGGATGGATGCCTGGATCATGGTACTATCTGACTCTTAGATAGCATATGTGTACCTAGAGAGAGTAGACAGTCACTGGATGAACTAAGTGTTACTTTGAAGAGCATGTAACACCGCACCCGCACGTCCGTTCCAGTGTAGAAAAGGCAAGGAAAAGAAGTTTTAATTTTGTCTGAATACTACCATGAATAGTAGCAGTAGTTTGTATTTCAAGCACAGCATATATCCGGCTATTACGATGGCCACTCACTACCTCTGTTAATAAGTTTAATAGAACTCAGTCATTCACGTGTGGATGTATCACTGTTCACTCAATAAAAAGCAAAGCACCTACAGTCATCCCATATGTATGCAAATACATACCATGTGCAGTGATAGATAATCACATTATTTATCTTCTTCATTTTCCTTTTCTAGTATTCATTGGCACTGTAGGGTAAAATGTAAATTAATTAAGCAGTAGCCCTTGTAACAGATTTTTCTCAGTGCCACCCATAATAAAAAGCAAGAACATCACCACCTGCATGTACTGGACTGGTACAGTAACGCAAGTCTGTCTTACTCATCATGGCAGGCGTCTGTTTATCTCGGGTGCAAGTTGACTGCGCTGGCATTATGCCGGCTTGCAGAAGTTAACATACCAATTTTGCTAAACAAGAGAGAAGAAGAAGAATTAGACTGGTGTACTGTCATAGTCGACTCTAATGGAGTGAGTCTATAGTGCTCGTAGAATTGATTCCTCAAACTCCCACTAATGTTAGAGCAAGGATGAAGAAGTGGGAGGTTAGATAGATACTGGCCACAAAAGTTATGTACTGCGCTTGCAAGTTGCTAGTTCTACTGTGACACAACTTTATGCTGAACCATTTTATGTTAATCTTAAAGAGCATTTGTTACAGACTATGTATTTCTTTCTTCACATAGATGCTCCTTCCAAACCAACATGGAAGAAGCTGGCTAAAAGGGCCCCGCAACGGAGGCTGGAAGCGACTGTCGCCGAATATCGGTGGCTGGTGGCCCAGGAGGAGAGGGACACGCAGTCGACCACAACATCGACAGGGACAGCTGCATCCTCCTCCGCACTCCCTGGGTCAGCCAGTCAGCGCAGCAGGTCTCCAGCAGTAAGGAGCCATGGTACTGCAGCCACCCACCACAGCCGAGCAGCAAAAAAAACTTAGCTGCCCCCCACAGCAGTACCAAAAAAAGGTTGAACCGCCTTTTACTCAGGGTGTTATACCTCGAGCAGGAGCTGTTGATCACCAAAACTCTGCTCGAGACCCTCCGCAAGGAGCATGCCGACCTGGCCCAAAAAGTGAACAGCAGACAGCAGTAGGAAGAGACTGTCCCTTGCCCCTTTTTTAAAGACTTCTGGTGGTGGGAATTGGGAGTTGGATTTTTTGGACTTTTCACAGACATTCGTTGGGGTTAGGGAGGGGGGTAGGTTGGGTCTTGTGGGAGATTATTTATGTTAGGGATATAATTTATCTTAGCATACGTGTTTTTTACTGCTTTGAGGCTGGTGTGTGGGGGTTTAATACAGTAAGTTTGTTTTCCTGAAACTTAAGTGGCATCTTGATTCAAGTTGTGTAAGTAATTGCCCAAATGTTTTCCAAACTAAGTGCCTCTCACAGAGTAAGTGAATTCAATAGTCCTAGGACTTTACTAGTGCTACTGTCAGTCTCTCATCTCTCCTAATACTCCATTATACTACCTCCCCCCAAACGCTTATCTTACCTCTAATTTGTGTTTGGAAATAGGGCTAGTCACAGGGCTGGCTGCATGGGAAATGGCGACTAAGGTTGGCAATCCTGGGCGGATGAAATGTCATCATTGCGGTGGTACTAGTGGTGTTTCACAGTGGCAGTTGCAGCATATGAAAAAAAAGAAAATGAAACCTTGTATGTCCTTACCGTAGCATTAGAACGGTACGATAGAGAATATAGCAGGTGACAGTACACTAGAACAGTGCCAAAATGTAACCTAATGAATGGTAAATTATTGAAAGTATAACTACTACTTGCGTCAAATTTCTTTGACATTGGCTACTACTACAAGAAATAGTACTGAAGGTGAAGGAAACAGCAGCGTAATCATTTGCCACATCTAGGAGGAGGATGTTCTTGATGATCAGTCAAGTTGATGGCGCACATGAAAATCTGCTTTCATTTGCAAATAGTCATGGGTCTGTGTCAAGCTGAGTAAGAATATATCCTTGAATTCCTTCACCAGCCTGTTGCTATGACCTTAACCTCACCAGCAAGTGTGTGGAATTATTGCTGACATTTAGTCACTAAGCATGGGCGAATTTTGCGAATCTCGCGTTCGCGAATTTTGCGGATTTGCGAACTCGCAATCCGCAAAAATCCGCGAATTCTCGCGAATTTGGGGATTTTTTTTGTGTTTGCGTGGGTTTCTGCCAGTTCGTGAAGGTTTTGTACAATTTCGCAAACGCGAACTTACCTGTCGAGTCGCAAGTTTTGCGAACTTGTTGTTTCTACATGTCCAGCCTGTTTGGGACACTCTTCTTCATCACTGCCACCCTCTGTCACCACTGCCACTCTCTGACTACTGATGCCACCCTCTGGCCCACCGATGCCACCCTCTGTTTCATCACACAGCACCCTCTGGTTGTCCAGTGTACATTATTGTGGCAAAGCAAAGCACACCTTCCCTGCCTCAAGTGACCTGAATTAATTTGGGGCTGATTAATGTGTCACAGAATATTTTTTTAGCTGGCACCTGCTTCCTTAGTGCTTCCTGATTAGTGATCTTTTGCACTTGCTAAGTGCTTTCATTGTTGCAAAATTAGTTTCAACACCTGCCCTGCCCCAACTGACAATAATGAATTAGGGGCTGATTAATGTGTCACTGTTGGATTTGAACTTCCAGCCTGGCTCCTGCTTGTCTCCCTTAGCTGTAATTCAGGACCTTTGTGGCATATGTGTAACTATTCTGAGGGTCAGAGCAGGGTCACATATTAGTTGCAAGTAGGCAACTGAACTCTGGATACTGGCCACAAAAGTTATGTACTGCGCTTGCAAGTTGCTAGTTCTACTGTGACACAACTTTATGCTGAACCATTTTATGTTAATCTTAAAGAGCATTTGTTACAGACTATGTATTTCTTTCTTCACATAGATGCTCCTTCCAAACCAACATGGAAGAAGCTGGCTAAAAGGGCCCCGCAACGGAGGCTGGAAGCGACTGTCGCCGAATATCGGTGGCTGGTGGCCCAGGAGGAGAGGGACACGCAGTCGACCACAAAATCGACCGGGACAGCTGCACCTGCTTCCTTAGTGCTTCCTGATTAGTGATCTTTTGCACTTGCTAAGTGCTTTCATTGTTGCAAAATTAGTTTCAACACCTGCCCTGCCCCAACTGACAATAATGAATTAGGGGCTGATTAATGTGTCACTGTTGGATTTGAACTTCCAGCCTGGCTCCTGCTTGTCTCCCTTAGCTGTAATTCAGGACCTTTGTGGCATATGTGTAACTATTCTGAGGGTCAGAGGAGAGTCACATAATAGTTGCAAGTAGGCAACTGAACTCTGGAGGGGCCCCTCAGGAAGCACTACAGGAAATGGCTACTAATGATGAGCTTGAACTTTTGAACCTGGTAAGTAGTTTCAGTTTTGCTAAGATTGTATTTCTGCAATTTAGCGCTTATTTGCGGGGCGCGAAGTTGAACTGGGAAGCCGCGAACTCACGCGAACAGTGCGAGCAAGCCATAAAATCCGCTGCTCGCGGTTTTGCAGATTTCGCGGGAAATTCGCGAATCTCGCGGATTGCGAATTTACCGAATGTAGGAAGGTGGATATCTGACTATGGTTACCCCCAAACTTTTTGCCTGGTGTTTAGCTGGTTTTTGACTTAGTTGGCCTAAGATCCTGCTATTCAGGGCCCCAGGCTGATTGCTCTCTCCTTAAAATGGACTCCATGTACCTTAGGTGCATAACACAATTGGGACTGGTTCACCTTATGAGCCCCTGTAGTAGAGTACCATAGGTACCCAGGGCATAGGTGTAGCCAAGGCCTACCAGGGGCTGCAGCATGTATTGTGCCACCCCTGGCCTGGCCTCCATATTTGACACAACTGGCTGATCACTCAGCTGGGGTAAGTTGGTGTAATCACCTCTTACTTAGGTACAGTATGCCTGTGCCTAACCCTAAACTGTTCAGAAAGGGGGTGGTGATGAACAGAGTGTCTGAATTAAGCAGACCACTCTTACCCAGTCCAAAGATCAGGGCTTGATCCATCACCGTTATTTATCTCACTGCCCCATCCCAGCTCAGAACCTGGCTATATGCAAATCAGTCTGTCCCTGGCCCAGTGCATCATGGGAACAGGGCAGACTAAACTACCAAGCCAATTCTTCACCAGAAAGGAGACAAGCTACCGGGGACCGGTTTCTGGCATTTCAGCCGTCTTCGGCCCGGCTTGCTTGAATCCTGATGGAGCAGTGAGAAAGGGACTCATGTCTGAGTATACCCTGCCACACCTATAGTGGCCAAAAACGACCCTAAGCGTGGAAGGGTATTCTCAGATGTGAGACCCTTGCTCATTGCACCATCAGGATTCAAGCAAACCGGGCCGAAGACGGCTGTAATGCCAGAAACCGGTCCCCGGGAGCTTGTTTCCTTCCCAGTGTAAGAATTGGCTTTTGTAGTTTGGTTTGCCCTGTTCCCATCATGCACTGGGACAGGAACAGACTAATTTGCATACAGCCAGGTTCTGAAACTGGGATGGTGCAGTGAGCTAAAAAACGGTGTTGGATCTAGCCCTGATCTCTTGACTGGGTGAGAGCTTTCTGCTTAATTCAGAGACTCTGTCCCTCACCACCCCTTGTTGTAAATATTTTTGTCCACCCTAAGCGTGGAAGGGTATTCTCAGATGTGAGACCCTTGCTCATTGCACCATCAGGATTCAAGCAAACCGGGCCGAAGACGGCTGTAATGCCAGAAACCGGTCCCCGGGAGCTTGTTTCCTTCCCAGTGTAAGAATTGGCTTTTGTAGTTTGGTTTGCCCTGTTCCCATCATGCACTGGGACAGGAACAGACTAATTTGCATACAGCCAGGTTCTGAAACTGGGATGGTGCAGTGAGCTAAAAAACGGTGTTGGATCTAGCCCTGATCTCTTGACTGGGTGAGAGCTTTCTGCTTAATTCAGAGACTCTGTCCCTCACCACCCCTTGTTGTAAATATTTTTGTCCACCCTAAGCGTGGAAGGGTATTCTCAGATGTGAGACCCTTGCTCATTGCACCATCAGGATTCAAGCAAACCGGGCCGAAGACGGCTGTAATGCCAGAAACCGGTCCCCGGGAGCTTGTTTCCTTCCCAGTGTAAGAATTGGCTTTTGTAGTTTGGTTTGCCCTGTTCCCATCATGCACTGGGACAGGAACAGACTAATTTGCATACAGCCAGGTTCTGAAACTGGGATGGTGCAGTGAGCTAAAAAACGGTGTTGGATCTAGCCCTGATCTCTTGACTGGGTGAGAGCTTTCTGCTTAATTCAGAGACTCTGTCCCTCACCACCCCTTGTTGTAAATATTTTTGTCCACCCTAAGCGTGGAAGGGTATTCTCAGATGTGAGACCCTTGCTCATTGCACCATCAGGATTCAAGCAAACCGGGCCGAAGACGGCTGTAATGCCAGAAACCGGTCCCCGGGAGCTTGTTTCCTTCCCAGTGTAAGAATTGGCTTTTGTAGTTTGGTTTGCCCTGTTCCCATCATGCACTGGGACAGGAACAGACTAATTTGCATACAGCCAGGTTCTGAAACTGGGATGGTGCAGTGAGCTAAAAAACGGTGTTGGATCTAGCCCTGATCTCTTGACTGGGTGAGAGCTTTCTGCTTAATTCAGAGACTCTGTCCCTCACCACCCCTTGTTGTAAATATTTTTGTCCACCCTAAGCGTGGAAGGGTATTCTCAGATGTGAGACCCTTGCTCATTGCACCATCAGGATTCAAGCAAACCGGGCCGAAGACGGCTGTAATGCCAGAAACCGGTCCCCGGGAGCTTGTTTCCTTCCCAGTGTAAGAATTGGCTTTTGTAGTTTGGTTTGCCCTGTTCCCATCATGCACTGGGACAGGAACAGACTAATTTGCATACAGCCAGGTTCTGAAACTGGGATGGTGCAGTGAGCTAAAAAACGGTGTTGGATCTAGCCCTGATCTCTTGACTGGGTGAGAGCTTTCTGCTTAATTCAGAGACTCTGTCCCTCACCACCCCTTGTTGTAAATATTTTTGTCCACCCTAAGCGTGGAAGGGTATTCTCAGATGTGAGACCCTTGCTCATTGCACCATCAGGATTCAAGCAAACCGGGCCGAAGACGGCTGTAATGCCAGAAACCGGTCCCCGGGAGCTTGTTTCCTTCCCAGTGTAAGAAGTGGCTTTTGTAGTTTGGTTTGCCCTGTTCCCATCATGCACTGGGACAGGAACAGACTAATTTGCATACAGCCAGGTTCTGAAACTGGGATGGTGCAGTGAGCTAAAAAACGGTGTTGGATCTAGCCCTGATCTCTTGACTGGGTGAGAGCTTTCTGCTTAATTCAGAGACTCTGTCCCTCACCACCCCTTGTTGTAAATAACCCTAAACTGGACACATATGTTCCTATCAGCCACTCCTATGGAAGGCCTCATCAATCCTGGAGGCAGAGTGCTTGGAAATATGTGAGATGGTGCTCTAGCATGAGCAGAGCCTGTCTGCAGCTGTCAGGAACCACTCCCTAAGCTGTTCCGGGATATTGCCATACCATATACTCTTAAGTGCATTATAATCCTCGCGGTTAAATGCTATCTTTGGTTTGGCTTTATCAAAACATGTCGAGTAAGGTGTCATACGAATTGGAATACTATCCCCTCACCAGTTCTGGCGACGGGGATAGCATTCCACCCTTCTAGAGGGACACGACATGTGTGTAGCCTTAACCCCGGTTAAAGTTAAACAGAGCCTCAGCATCACAAAATGGATGCTGCCACCACAGACACATGTCTGACCTCCTGCTGCTGGGAGTCCTTCCAGCGAGGAGGGCCTGGACAAAGGGTTTCCTGCCTGGGGAGGTGCGAGCACCACCCCAGACAGGGTTTTGTGTATTGGGTAGGACAGGGCTGAATAGATTGAGACATGCCTGGGGCACACAAGGTGTCCCTGTGCATAAGCCAGCCCAAACCGGTTCTGGGGCTTTCCAGCCCCAGTCCTGGCGAGGAGCTGGACAAAGGAGAGGGGGTGTAACCACCCCCCTTCCTGGTCCCACCCATAGGGGAGGGACCTAGCAGGAGATCCACCCCTCGGATTGGAATAAGAGTGGGAGCAGTGCCATTGCACAGCAGATCATCCTGAATCAACTTAAAACTAAGAAGACGACTGGACTTCGACATTCTGCTGCACAGAAGACTGAATAAGAATCTCCCTTGTGGCCTAGGAGTGGCCACCCTGTGAACACAGGTACCAACCAGCAACTCGACGTCTGCTTTGCCACCGACTCCTGCCGGAGACCGAGCCCAGAGCCCGACAAGAACCAAACTCCCAGACCTCTCCGAGCCCGATCCACAGTCCCTGCAAAGAAGGGACCCGTGGAGGCACCAAGTGACATGGGACCGGACCTCTTGAAAGACACTCGAAAAGCTGACTTCGGAGCTTCTGAGGTATCCTCGACATTGTGCTTTGGGGACTGAGAGCCCCCACCATCGAGCAGCCCTTGCACCGAAGATCAGCCCTCCAGCATCTCCACGATCTGCGTGGGGCCCTTTTGCATTGTGCCACTCGACGCGCCATCCCGGCCACTAGCCACATGGTCAGCGGCCATCTTGGCGACGAACCCGACAATTTAAACAGCAGGTCTGGTTGCTTCAGACCTACACCAGCTTCTGTAAAAAGGAGCACCCGCTCTGACCTCGCTGGTCCGAGTGTTAAGCATCTTTTCACTTCTGCCGGGCTTGCATTTGCCAAGGCCTGTTTGCTCCGATCAAGTTGCCGACACCGCCAACAGCGAGAAGCCTGCGTGGGACAGCTCGTGACCGACTCCTGGACGTCCTCGACCCCGGGTATCCACGTGGCTGCAGAAAGAAGCTACCCGACAACGCCTGTTTGCACCCGACATCGCCTGGTTCCAATCTGGTTCCACGGTAGTCACTGGCAAGTGACTTTGAACACTGTCCCCTCTGCTTTCAGGTCTTCACATCTTCAGATCCACCCTTGGATCCACCGGAACTCTTCACATCGAGCCGCCTGCAGCATCTTCAGCTCCAAGCACCATCGACCAGCGTGACAAAACCCGACACTACTTCGACCCTGTGCACCCGCTTCCTGTGGGTGAGGTAACTCAGCTCCGCCAGTGCTCCTGCACTGGTACACATCTCAAGGGCCTGTGTCTTAAGTTTTAACTCCGTAGGTCACTCGGAAGGTTCCTAACTTTCTAACTTTGTACTTTTTACGCACCATAGACTTTGCATTGGAAAGTGCGTGCACTTTGAACACTGCACCCGAGTCCCGTGGGCCTCTCCCGACTTAGTTACAGCTAGTCTCGAATAGCTCCAGCTATTCCCAAGGCCCTAGGCCTCTTCACTTTCCTATTGGTATCTCTTATACCACTTTCTTAGTATATGGTTTAGGTGGCCCCTAGGGCTCATCCATATTGTGCAACTTTTGTGTATTTTAAACTGTCTTGTGATTTAATGCTTGTGCTTCTGTGCTCATAAAGAGTCCAGGGGATTTTATAGTTGATAAATCAATATATATTTTCAATATATATCTGTGTGGTGTCCCTTTCATTTGGTATTCAAGGGGGTTGTGTATGGTATAACAGCTGGCTTCACATGCCTTTCAGAGTTTAGCCTAAGACTGCTTTGTCCACGTTACCACTAGGATAACTGGTCTACAAGGTTGAATTACAACCATCATCATAAGGGTTGCTTGGCATGGTACAAAGTGATCACTAAGAATTAGTGAGCATTATATACCAGGCCAACTTCTCACATTGGTGAGCAGCGGATTGGGATCTGAGCTTGCTGTTGTTTTACCATTACAATCTTTGAGATTATCATTTGAAAGATCATACAGGTACCTGCTAGGTACATATAAAACAAGACTAGTATACTTAAGTTCTACTGAACTTAGTTGTTGTAGAGCAAAGGGAGTAGCACACCCTAGCTACAACTACTAGATAGGTTTAGTAGGTAAACACCAGTGTAGGTAGATTGCAACACATCCACCCACACTAGAGCAATGTCTGGAGCAGAGGGGTCCAGTGGACTTACTCCTGTTGAGAGTGACCCTCCAAGGGCACCATCCAAATTTGCTATTTTTTCCTTTAAGGAATTAAGACAGCTTTGTGTCTTAAGGGGTCTGAAGACAGGGCCTTCCCCTACTACAGACCACCTAAGAGAGCTCTTAGACCAGTCTGAGACTCTAAAGCCCTCTAAGGCAAACCCCACAGGGGATGCTGAAGGAGGCCATCCTTCAGAGGATGACACTGTAGACACCCCTACCCCTATCATCCTGGTAGATGAGGAAGCCTCCACCACTGGAGCTCCTCAGGTCGATGTAGAGGAAGAAGAAGAGGAGGAGGAGGTGGAAAGCAGTGAGTCAGATGATGACAGAGATAGTCAGGTGCTGGTCAGTAGACTGAACCAGGCTAACTTAAGCTTACTTGGGAATGAATCAGGTAACAACCCATTCAGACCCCCAGGTGGACTTAACCAGAAGCCTAGGAGGAGAAGGACTCACTCAGGTGACTCTGACAACTCCCATGCTTCTAGAGGCTCTCATGGTCACTCCAGAAGGGTGATGACTAGCCCTCAGAGAAGGGAACATGAGGCCAAATTGAGAGAATCTCAAATTAGAGAGGCTGAATTGAGAGTCCAGAGACAAGAGTTAGAAATTGCCCTGGCCCAAGAGAAACTTGCTAGAGCAAGACAGCCTAGAGAGAGTGGATTAGGATCCACTGGTGGCAGCAATATCCAGAAGGATAAAGACAGGTCCTTTGATACAAGAAACCTGAGTAAGATTGTGCCCCCCTACAAAGCTGGGGATGATATCCATAAATGGATTACTGCAATGGAGAGAGCCTGCAGAGTACAGCAGATCCCTCAGGAGCAGTGGGCAGCAATCTTGTGGCTCTCCTTTGAAGGTAGAGGCAGAGACAGACTCCTCACAGTTAGTGATGGGGATTCTAGAAACTACATGGTCCTGAAGAGTGCTCTGATTGATGGGTTAGGCTTAACCACTGAACAGTACAGGTTAATGTTCAGAGATACCCAGAAGACACAGACTCAGGACTGGTCTGAATTTGTTGAGTGTGCCACTAAGGCTCTGGAGGGATGGTTGCTGGGAAGTAAGGTTACTGACTATACAGGATTGTATAATTTAATTATGAGAGAGCAAATCTTAAGTAATTGTCAAAATCAGCTTCTACACCAGCACCTGGTTGACTCTGATCTGACCTCCCCACAAGAATTGGGTAGGAGGGCAGACAAATGGGTCAGAACCAGGATCAGGCCTAAGAACCAGGGTGGTGACCAAAAGAAAGAGACTACCAAGCCTCAAGAGAAGGGTGGGGATAAAAGTAAGGAAAAGACTTCCCCAGGGCCCCAAAACTCCAAGAATGGGGGTGGGTCCCAAGACACTTCTACAACCCAGAAAAAGCCTTATTGTCATACCTGTAAACAGGTGGGGCATTACAAAACAGATAGCTGTTGTCCCAAGAATGGCAATAAGGAGAATATACCTCCAGGTAAGGCTCCAACACCTCCTGTCACTGTTAGCAGTGGTCCCCCAGGTGGTGGGAGCACCCCCAAGAATTTGGGTGGGTTTACTTTTGGAGGACAGGTGGACTCTGGCCTATCCAGGTCCCCTAACTTAGATACTCTTGTCTATGAGACTGGCATGGGGTTTGCCAATTTCACTGCTTGCCCAAACACTTTGAGCAAGTATAGACAGGAGCCCCTCATCAATGGCTTGAAAGTTGAGGCCTTCAGAGACACTGGGACTAGCATCACCATGGTGGCTGAATGTCTAGTCCCCTCAAGGCAACTTTTACCTGATGCCAGATATCAGGTGACAAACATTGATGGCATAGAAACCAATCACCCCATGGCGGTAGTCAATCTTAGCTGGGGAGGTGTCACTGGCCCAAAGAGAGTGGCAGTGTCAGCAAACTTGCCTGTAGATTGCCTACTGGGTAATGATTTGGAAATCTCAGCCTGGGCTGAGGTTGAACAGCAAACCCATTCTAGAATGGTAAATCTCCATGGAAAGGTTAGTGGGGCTGTAATGGCTACAGCCCCAATCCAAGATGTCCTTCCTGAAAAGGTTGGGAGGGCTGAGCAAACCTCAGCCCCATCTTTAGATAACTTCCCTCCTGAAGAGAGTAGCAGGGCTGTACTGGTAACCGCCCATACCCAAACTGAGTCTCCTCCTGAAAAGGTTGGTGGGGCTGTGATGGCCACAGCCCAAACTCAAACTGATACATGGGTAGTGAAGCCTGAAATGATGGATCACTCCACCCAAACAGAGAGCATTGAAGAGGAAGAGAAATCTCCCTCCCACCAGACTTTAGGAAAGGATCAGCCTCCTCAGGGAACTGATCTTACCCCTGATGAAGGAACTGTCCCAGAGGTTGTTAGGCCTGGCCCGACAGAGCCTCTGATGGCAGTGGACCCTTCTCAGGAGGGACCCAGTCTGGAGCAGGTAACCTGCCCCTCTCTACCTTGCCTTACTCAGCCCAGGGCTGCAGAGGACAAGAAGGACAGTGAGACCCAAAGGGTCCCCTGTCAAATAAAGCACCCCCATCAACAGATTAGGGGCACCAAAACTAGTAGCCCTAGTGAGGTGAAAACTTTAAAAACTCCTGAGGGATCCCCCTTAAAAGTAGTTAGAGACCTCCCCCAGATGGATATTGTTGGGCACAGCCAAACCTGGGACCAAAAGGCCCCAAACCTGACCTGTCCCTCCAGTAAGCCAAACAGAGGGACCCAGCCTCCAGCTTTAGGTAGCCAGAGGTTGACCCTGAGAGCACAGTGCAACTCAGTCAGAGAAAGAAAGGCACACATGGTGGAGAGTGATTGGAGGAAGCTGAGCCCTACAGAGGAAACTCACTTCAGTACTCCATCTCAACACCAGCCTTTGACTTTGCAAAGACACACCACAGGTAGAGATTCCCTATGGTGGAGACCCTCAGATACCCTTAGGGTGAGGGATTGCTTAGTGGACCATGAGACAGGGGGTTACCAAGCCAGAGCTGGTACTTCCTTATATTGCCACTTAGGCAATATAGGCTTACCTGGTCAAGGATAGCCTTATCTCCTTTCGTTTGGGGGGGGTTATGTAGGAAGGTGGATATCTGACTATGGTTACCCCCAAACTTTTTGCCTGGTGTTTAGCTGGTTTTTGACTTAGTTGGCCTGGGATCCTGCTATTCAGGCCCCCAGGCTGATTGCTCTCTCCTTAAAATGGACTCCATGTACCTTAGGTGCATAACACAATTGGGACTGGTTCACCTTATGAGCCCCTGTAGTAGAGTACCATAGGTACCCAGGGCATAGGTGTAGCCAAGGCCTACCAGGGGCTGCAGCATGTATTGTGCCACCCCTGGCCTGGCCTCCATATTTGACACAACTGGCTGATCACTCAGCTGGGGTAAGTTGGTGTAATCACCTCTTACTTAGGTACAGTATGCCTGTGCCTAACCCTAAACTGGACACATATGTTCCTATCAGCCACTCCTATGGAAGGCCTCATCAATCCTGGAGGCAGAGTGCTTGGAAATATGTGAGATGGTGCTCTAGCATGAGCAGAGCCTGTCTGCAGCTGTCGGGAACCACTCCCTAAGCTGTTCCGGGATATTGCCATACCATATACTCTTAAGTGCATTATAATCCTCGCGGTTAAATGCTATCTTTGGTTTGGCTTTATCAAAACATGTCGAGTAAGGTGTCATACGAATTGGAATACTATCCCCTCACCAGTTCTGGCAACGGGGATAGCATTCCACCCTTCTAGAGGGACACGACATGTGTGTAGCCTTAACCCCGGTTAAAGTTAAACAGAGCCTCAGCATCACAAAATGGATGCTGCCACCACAGACACATGTCTGACCTCCTGCTGCTGGGAGTCCTTCCAGCGAGGAGGGCCTTGACAAAGGGTTTCCTGCCTGGGGAGGTGCGAGCACCACCCCAGACAGGGTTTTGTGTATTGGGTAGGACAGGGCTGAATAGATTGAGACATGCCTGGGGCACACAAGGTGTCCCTGTGCATAAGCCAGCCCAAACCGGTTCTGGGGCTTTCCAGCCCCAGTCCTGGCGAGGAGCTGGACAAAGGAGAGGGGGTGTAACCACCCCCCTTCCTGGTCCCACCCATAGGGGAGGGACCTAGCAGGAGATCCACCCCTCAGATTGGAATAAGAGTGGGAGCAGTGCCATTGCACAGCAGATCATCCTGAATCAACTTAAAACTAAGAAGACGACTGGACTTCGACATTCTGCTGCACAGAAGACTGAAGAAGAATCTCCCTTGTGGCCTAGGAGTGGCCACCCTGTGAACACAGGTACCAACCAGCAACTCGACGTCTGCTTTGCCGCCGCCTCCCGCCGGAGACCGAGCCCAGAGCCCGACAAGAACCAGACTCCCAGACCTCTCCGAGCCCGATCCACAGTCCCTGCAAAGAAGGGACCCGTGGAGGCACCGAGTGACGTGGGACCGGACCTCTTGAAAGACACTCGAAAAGCTGACTGCGCAGCTTCTGAGGTATCCTCGACGTTGTGCTTTGGGGACTGAGAACCCCCTGGAAAAACACAAGTTGAGGAGGGTCAAGGGGACTATGTTTATAGACCTACCAAACTCTAAACCCCTAAATCAAACTATAACAAACACAAAAGAGTCGGAAGGTCTGCTAAGCGGCGTAGCTAAGTCTATGCGGTCCTGATAAAGTGACCCTTATGGACTGCACTGAACCAGGCCACGTGGTCACATGACACAGAAATGTGTTAGATATCCTATCAGCCCACCCATCTGGCGGAGCCTCGTCATCTAGGACATCTAACCAGGGTGGTGAGTCTAAGCCCAGGTGATTTGGCCAGACAACACACACTACTGGTACATCTTGTAATAGTGTCCGTGCCACAGAGTGGTGCTGAAAAAGTGCAGTGCAAAACAGGGACTAAAGAATAAGTGATCTAAAATGGCGGTCGAGGCAAAGAAAAAATGATTTTATTAAAGATATTCACCAGGACGCCAGATTAAAAAGAAGTGTACACAGTGTGAAAGAATCACTGTGATCCTTTACTGTGTAGTAAATACGGCCAACATGTTTCTGCCGAAGGTGGAACTACACCGGCATTCTTCAGGGCCAACTACAAACAGATGTTGCTGCTGCAAAGGTACACTCTGGCAATGATATACAAAGTGGAACAAAAAAAGTAAGAAAAGGGACAGACCAAAATGTCAGTTAGAGACCTGTCACAATTACTGGTGTGGTCATAAAGACCATCCTACCATATCCTCCGGATCAGAAGTTGATAGAGGAAGTGATCCTAAGAATAAAAACACAAAGGAACAACAATTGTTGTACATCATACAGTCAAAATAGACTATTCATAGTATCAGGACCAACATACAAACTGTGCGCGGCAAGTCCCTATTAGGACGGCCATCAATTATAAAGGTTTCATGTTAAAGTGAACCATCAGTCATTGCTGAACATTAATTTCAACAAGTTGTTAAAAGACTTACCCAACAATATGTGGGAGTAAAGCCTCACCTCACCCGGCAACGGCTCGGAGATTGAGGCCCCGCTCTGTGCACAGGAAAAATAGAAAATTACCACCTTAGTTGACTCAGAAATCTATAGGCAGAGTTAGGTTGTATAATCTGTGCAGAAAAACTGGTTGTGTAACTGTCCTCACCGAACGCTGTCCAATGGAAGACAAGGAAAGGACTGGCTTGTATTGTCTAGTGAATGGCTAACACCATCATCCTGGAATGAGCACATATATCTGGCAAGTGCCTATCCTGTGGTTATGCAGTATATTGTGTAATCCCACAGTGAGCCAGAGGCTAGATGTATAGCATGGCTCAGGGTTGACTAACTCTCGCTTGGTGGTCAAAGGTAAACAACCCTCTAAATAAAGTAAAGTGAACCTGGACCCACCCTCTCTGCTGTTGGTGTGAGAGGAGTTAAGAACAGCACGAGGATAAAGTTATGAAGCTCCAAATAGCGTTTATCTGGAAGGAAATTCACTTACAGATAGGCTAAGCATAATAAAAGTGGGGCCACAGTAAGATAACAGGACTAAGCGCAGCGCCTCATAATCCACCTACTCACCTCTCCGTCGGTACCCCTGGGCAGACACCAAAGCCGAAGGGGAGGCAACGAGGAGAGGTGAGGCTAATGTTTAAATACCCCATATAACTGGATAATCGGCAGCAGCTGTGTGCCTATCGCCGCTGCCGATGTTAGAAAAAACACACAGTCCCAGCGCGCATGCGCGGTGCGAAACGCTTCCCAACGCTGTGGGCACAATATCAGGCATGCGCGGTGAAATATCACCCGCTCCTGCTTAGCCGGCTTCGTCATGGAACAGCGCATGCGCCAAAACAAGACGGGTGGATTCCGAGAACAGCTCGGAAACCCGATGTAAGAGCGCGCGCTCTGAACAAGCTTCCTCCATGCCGGTTGTTAAAAGTAAACAGAACAGGCGGAAAGAATAATAATACTCAGCTTGGAAAAACCTTCCAAATAGCACCTATCAAGCAAGGGCTTACCTAATGGTGGCGACATTAATGACACAGTGGAGACCTCTGTGTAGTATATTTAGAAAATGAATCAGTGCAACCCGGGTGCCTTTGGACAACAGCTTGCTGTGCCTATATTGGAAAAAAATTAATATATTGCTGAGGACCATAGTTGTTGTGGGGACACTGAGTGTAAAGCGTATGTAATATCTGGATCGCCATCCAGAGGGGATCCAAAGTACCGTCAAATGCGATCACAGTAAGGCCAAAGGGTGCTGACATTAATCAAAAGATCAAAGGCAGTGTACTAGGTTAAATATACCAGTAACATGAAGAATGGCGCCAACAGAGTCTGACCAAATGTAGTTATTGTAAAGGAAGTGAGGATATCAATTCACCCACTTTAGTTGCACTATATCTAGTCAAAGGGAAAGATCTGCATTATGTAAAGTATAATGGAAGCCAACTACTGATGTTTGACCTACTGGAAGTGGGGTGGCTGACTTCAGACAAGAGCTGTACTCTATTTGCTTAACGCAATGGGTCAGTGTCGTGTAAAGTGTGGTTGGAGCCACTGGTAGTATATTGAGATAACAATCAGAGATGCAGTCCCGTATGCTCACAGCTGGTCAGATGGACACCCAGGGTATACTATCATTCAAACCTGAGACGTCAGTTTTCAATTTGAAAATCCACCGTTGTTCTTTGATAAAAAGAAACCTTGAGATATCAGTGATATGCGGTGGGATGAATGGTTGATCTAACACAATCCACCTAAGGTCTTCAGCTTTATGCTTTTTAATCAAGAAGTGGTTAGTTAGACAGGTGGATTGTTTATTACACCGTATTGTGCTCTTATGCTCACTGATCCGGGACTTAACTTTTCTGGTGGTATGTCCAATATAAGCCAGACCACACGGACATGTGATCTTGTAGATCACCCTCTCCGAGTTGCAGTTGGTATGGTGCAACAACTTCCATGGTCTGGAAGTCCCAATGTCAACATAGAGTGTCTTACTGGTCTGGGGGCATGACGCACAGTTACCACAGGGGTGGTGCCCTTGAACCGGAGTGGTGTTCCAAAGTGTGTCAAGGGTGGTGGTGGTATCCTGCCTTTGTGTCCGCGGTCTTGTGTGGACCAGAGTATCCCTGATGCTGGATCCACGTTTGAACGCAAACAAGGGCCTAGGTATTGTGCCAGAAACCGTGTTCAAGATTTTCCAATGTTTTAAGACTGTCCTCTTGACCATATTGGAACTGGTGCTGAAGGTGTGTACCATTGTGATCCTTTCGGAAGGTGTTTTCTTGTGTCGATGTTCAATCAGAGCATCCCGATTGTTGTTGAAGGCTCTCTTATTAGCCCGACGTATCAATTGATTGGGATAATGCCGCTCCTTCAGGTTGCATGCTAGTTCACTCGCATGTTGTTGATATAGCTGGTTTGAGGAACAGTTTCTCCGAACTCTGAGAAATTGACCCACTGGCAGATTGTCACGTAGTGACTGTGGGTGGAAACTTCGGTAAGACAAAAGGGAGTTGCGTGCCATAGGTTTCTTGTACAGTCGGCTCTGGAGCCCGCCATCTTCAGGAAAGATAAGGAGATCCAGAAACGGTAGCTGCTCTTTACTGTACTCCACAGTAAAACGGAGATATTGGTTCCTTGAATTGAGCCACGTATGGAAGTTAGTTAACTCCTCACCATTGCCCCTCCATACGACGATGATATCATCTATGTACCGGCGCCAAAGCAACACCTTACCAAAGTAAGGGTTGCTGGTATTCAGGACATGATCTTGCTCGAACTGATGCATATAGAGGTTCGCCAGACTGGGGGCGAAGACACTCCCCATTGATGTCCCCGAGACTTGGAGATATAAGTCATCCTGGTGCTGGAAGTAATTCTCCATCATCGCCAGTCTGGCACACTCCATGATAAAAGGTATGGGAGTGATGGTCTCTGGTGGTTTAGATTCCAGTAGAAGTCTTATGCAATCAAGGGTCTCTTGCTGCGGGATGCATGTATAAAGAGACTCGACGTCGAAGCTTACCAAGAGGTCGGTCTCAACGTTGAGCTCAGTATCTGCAAGCAGACGAAGGACATCACCAGTATCTTGCAGATACGTCGGAGTCTCTTTAACCAAAGGTTTTAGAAAGACATCCACAAATGTCGAGAGCGGCTCTAATAGAGAACCAATTCCCGAAATAATGGGGCGACCTGGGGGTGGTCTCTTCTCCTTGTGTATCTTAGGGAGGCAATAGAAGCAAGGGACCACCGGATGGGCCGTGGTCAAGTACCTTGCCTCTTGAGATGTAATCCATCCCTCACAGGATGCTTCTTCAACGAGACTCTTGATATCATTGGAAAGCCTCGTGGTAGGGTCTTCAGTGAGTCGACGATAGGCCTTCACATTGCTCAGTTGTTGTAGGCACTCTCTGTGGTAGATGTCTGTGTCCTGTAAGACAATGGCACCGCCTTTATCTGCAGGCTTGATGGTGATACTGGTGTCCTTGGACAGGGTAGTGAGTGCCAATTTCTCCGCTCTAGTCATGTTGGAAAACGACTTATTGTTGACGCGCTCAGCATTCATGATGTCATGGGTAACCGCCTGCTCGAAGGCAATGACCCTAGCCGGTACCTGATGATTTAGAGGTGTAAATGTAGATTTAGGTTTAAGGCCAGTATTGTGATCTGTCAGGTCCATCGGATCATTGTTTTCATTGGTTAGTTTAAAGAAAAAGTGTAAGCGGACCTTCCTATAAAAGGATTCCAACTCACACCTCAAATTGAAAGGGTCTCCTTCATTTGTAGGGACAAAACCGAGTCCTTTATTCAAAACTGAGGTCTCAATGGGCGTAAGCATGCGACTACTCAGATTGACTACCAAGTCGCTGTCTGCTGCTATGCTTGGTCCCCTCTGGTGTTTGCGGGGTCCGGTGCCCAGTTCACTGACTGTTGACCTCTCTTTCTCCCCCGACTCCTGCCTCGGCCCTGCCATAAAAAAGACTGGTCGTAGTAGAAGTTAGGGTTTGGTGGATAATTAGGCATGTGTTGACCTATGGGGGGTCCCATCGGGGATTGATGATAGCCCCAGGGTGCAGGGGGCCACCAGGGCCCTGGACCCGGGTAATATTGAGCCGTGCGGCCCCTATTAGATCTTCTCTGTGGACCCCTCCCTCGCCCTCGGTTATTTGAGCCTCTGTTTGACTCCCCTTGGTCGCTAGACCCGGATTCGGAGCCTGAGGAAGAATAGTTAGAGCCGTATCTCTTACCTCGGGAGTTATATACAGGAGCTACATAGGAATCACTCATGTAAGGGTACGTAGTTTCCATTGAGAAGCGAGCAAGGTCTTTCTTAAACTTCTCAACTTTGGTAGTAAGGATATTATCATAATACTCCTTATTTGTTTTGTTGGTTTCATCCAAGGTCTTCTTGAATGGTACAGACCTGATAGCTGCATTAATTTGGCCTTCAAGGACCTGGATTTCAACCAAAAGAGCATCGGCTGTTTTCTTAGCAGTCTTGATGATCAGGATGAGCCAGTCACGTGTGCAGCGCCACGCTATGAGTGCCCAATCCCTTAGGAAACCCTTGTCTGTTAAAAAGAGACGTGGTGTGTTGGTCACTATTAGGCCAGAAGGTGCACACTTCCCATGTAAATATTCATTCATGATTATGCCATGTATTGTGGTGCGGGAATGGTTTTTCTTCATGTTTAGTAAGGTTACCCAATCATCTTCTGTAGTAGTGGTGGTGGTAGTGGATGTTGAGGCCAGGATATCCAGAATACTGGGGTTATCAGTCACCCTCCTGACTGATAACCCCAGTATTCTGGATAGCCTGGCCTCAACATCCACTACCACCACCACTACTACAGAAGATGATTGGGTAACCTTACTAAACATGAAGAAAAACCATTCCCGCACCACAATACATGGCATAATCATGAATGAATATTTACATGGGAAGTGTGCACCTTCTGGCCTAATAGTGACCAACACACCACGTCTCTTTTTAACAGACAAGGGTTTCCTAAGGGATTGGGCACTCATAGCGTGGCGCTGCACACGTGACTGGCTCATCCTGATCATCAAGACTGCTAAGAAAACAGCCGATGCTCTTTTGGTTGAAATCCAGGTCCTTGAAGGCCAAATTAATGCAGCTATCAGGTCTGTACCATTCAAGAAGACCTTGGATGAAACCAACAAAACAAATAAGGAGTATTATGATAATATCCTTACTACCAAAGTTGAGAAGTTTAAGAAAGACCTTGCTCGCTTCTCAATGGAAACTACGTACCCTTACATGAGTGATTCCTATGTAGCTCCTGTATATAACTCCCGAGGTAAGAGATACGGCTCTAACTATTCTTCCTCAGGCTCCGAATCCGGGTCTAGCGACCAAGGGGAGTCAAACAGAGGCTCAAATAACCGAGGGTGAGGGAGGGGTCCACAGAGAAGATCTAATAGGGGCCGCACGGCTCAATATTACCCGGGTCCAGGGCCCTGGTGGCCCCCTGCACCCTGGGGCTATCATCAATCCCCGATGGGACCCCCCATAGGTCAACACATGCCTAATTATCCACCAAACCCTAACTTCTACTACGACCAGTCTTTTTTATGGCAGGGCCGAGGCAGGAGTCGGGGGAGAAAGAGAGGTCAACAGTCAGTGAACTGGGCACCGGACCCCGCAAACACCAGAGGGGACCAAGCATAGCAGCAGACAGCGACTTGGTAGTCAATCTGAGTAGTCGCATGCTTACGCCCATTGAGACCTCAGTTTTGAATAAAGGACTCGGTTTTGTCCCTACAAATGAAGGAGACCCTTTCAATTTGAGGTGTGAGTTGGAATCCTTTTATAGGAAGGTCCGCTTACACTTTTTCTTTAAACTAACCAATGAAAACAATGATCCGATGGACCTGACAGATCACAATACTGGCCTTAAACCTAAATCTACATTTACACCTCTAAATCATCAGGTACCGGCTAGGGTCATTGCCTTCGAGCAGGCGGTTACCCATGACATCATGAATGCTGAGCGCGTCAACAATAAGTCGTTTTCCAACATGACTAGAGCGGAGAAATTGGCACTCACTACCCTGTCCAAGGACACCAGTATCACCATCAAGCCTGCAGATAAAGGCGGTGCCATTGTCTTACAGGACACAGACATCTACCACAGAGAGTGCCTACAACAACTGAGCAATGTGAAGGCCTATCGTCGACTCACTGAAGACCCTACCACGAGGCTTTCCAATGATATCAAGAGTCTCGTTGAAGAAGCATCCTGTGAGGAATGGATTACATCTCAAGAGGCAAGGTACTTGACCACGGCCCATCCGGTGGTCCCTTGCTTCTATTGCCTCCCTAAGATACACAAGGAGAAGAGACCACCCCCAGGTCGCCCCATTATTTCGGGAATTGGTTCTCTATTAGAGCCGCTCTCGACATTTGTGGATGTCTTTCTAAAACCTTTGGTTAAAGAGACTCCGACGTATCTGCAAGATACTGGTGATGTCCTTCGTCTGCTTGCAGATACTGAGTTCAACGTTGAGACCGACCTCTTGGTAAGCTTCGACGTCGAGTCTCTTTATACATGCATCCCGCAGCAAGAGACCCTTGATTGCATAAGACTTCTACTGGAATCTAAACCACCAGAGACCATCACTCCCATACCTTTCATCATGGAGTGTGCCAGACTGGCGATGATGGAGAATTACTTCCAGTACCAGGATGACTTATATCTCCAAGTCTCGGGGACATCAATGGGGAGTGTCTTCGCCCCCAGTCTGGCGAACCTCTATATGCATCAGTTCGAGCAAGATCATGTCCTGAATACCAGCAACCCTTACTTTGGTAAGGTGTTGCTTTGGCGCCGGTACATAGATGATATCATCGTCGTATGGAGGGGCAATGGTGAGGAGTTAACTAACTTCCATACGTGGCTCAATTCAAGGAACCAATATCTCCATTTTACTGTGGAGTACAGTAAAGAGCAGCTACCGTTTCTGGATCTCCTTATCTTTCCTGAAGATGGCGGGCTCCAGAGCCGACTGTACAAGAAACCTATGGCACGCAACTCCCTTTTGTCTTACCGAAGTTTCCACCCACAGTCACTACGTGACAATCTGCCAGTGGGTCAATTTCTCAGAGTTCGGAGAAACTGTTCCTCAAACCAGCTATATGAACAACATGCGAGTGAACTAGCATGCAACCTGAAGGAGCGGCATTATCCCAATCAATTGATACGTCGGGCTAATAAGAGAGCCTTCAACAACAATCGGGATGCTCTGATTGAACATCGACACAAGAAAACACCTTCCGAAAGGATCACAATGGTACACACCTTCAGCACCAGTTCCAATATGGTCAAGAGGACAGTCTTAAAACATTGGAAAATCTTGAACACGGTTTCTGGCACAATACCTAGGCCCTTGTTTGCGTTCAAACGTGGATCCAGCATCAGGGATACTCTGGTCCACACAAGACCGCGGACACAAAGGCAGGATACCACCACCACCCTTGACACACTTTGGAACACCACTCCGGTTCAAGGGCACCACCCCTGTGGTAACTGTGCGTCATGCCCCCAGACCAGTAAGACACTCTATGTTGACATTGGGACTTCCAGACCATGGAAGTTGTTGCACCATACCAACTGCAACTCGGAGAGGGTGATCTACAAGATCACATGTCCGTGTGGTCTGGCTTATATTGGACATACCACCAGAAAAGTTAAGTCCCGGATCAGTGAGCATAAGAGCACAATACGGTGTAATAAACAATCCACCTGTCTAACTAACCACTTCTTGATTAAAAAGCATAAAGCTGAAGACCTTAGGTGGATTGTGTTAGATCAACCATTCATCCCACCGCATATCACTGATATCTCAAGGTTTCTTTTTATCAAAGAACAACGGTGGATTTTCAAATTGAAAACTGACGTCTCAGGTTTGAATGATAGTATACCCTGGGTGTCCATCTGACCAGCTGTGAGCATACGGGACTGCATCTCTGATTGTTATCTCAATATACTACCGGTGGCTCCAACCACACTTTACACGACACTGACCCATTGCGTTAAGCAAATAGAGTACAGCTCTTGTCTGAAGTCAGCCACCCCACTTCCAGTAGGTCAAACATCAGTAGTTGGCTTCCATTATACTTTACATAATGCAGATCTTTCCCTTTGACTAGATATAGTGCAACTAAAGTGGGTGAATTGATATCCTCACTTCCTTTACAATAACTACATTTGGTCAGACTCTGTTGGCGCCATTCTTCATGTTACTGGTATATTTAACCTAGTACACTGCCTTTGATCTTTTGATTAATGTCAGCACCCTTTGGCCTTACTGTGATCGCATTTGACGGTACTTTGGATCCCCTCTGGATGGCGATCCAGATATTACATACACTTTACACTCAGTGTCCCCACAACAACTATGGTCCTCAGCAATATATTAATTTTTTTCCAATATAGGCACAGCAAGCTGTTGTCCAAAGGCACCCGGGTTGCACTGATTCATTTTCTAAATATACTACACAGAGGTCTCCACTGTGTCATTAATGTCGCCACCATTAGGTAAGCCCTTGCTTGATAGGTGCTATTTGGAAGGTTTTTCCAAGCTGAGTATTATTATTCTTTCCGCCTGTTCTGTTTACTTTTAACAACCGGCATGGAGGAAGCTTGTTCAGAGCGCGCGCTCTTACATCGGGTTTCCGAGCTGTTCTCGGAATCCACCCGTCTTGTTTTGGCGCATGCGCTGTTCCATGACGAAGCCGGCTAAGCAGGAGCGGGTGATATTTCACCGCGCATGCCTGATATTGTGCCCACAGCGTTGGGAAGCGTTTCGCACCGCGCATGCGCGCTGGGACTGTGTGTTTTTTCTAACATCGGCAGCGGCGATAGGCACACAGCTGCTGCCGATTATCCAGTTATATGGGGTATTTAAACAATAGCCTCACCTCTCCTCGTTGCCTCCCCTTCGGCTTTGGTGTCTGCCCAGGGGTACCGACGGAGAGGTGAGTAGGTGGATTATGAGGCGCTGCGCTTAGTCCTGTTATCTTACTGTGGCCCCACTTTTATTATGCTTAGCCTATCTGTAAGTGAATTTCCTTCCAGATAAACGCTATTTGGAGCTTCATAACTTTGTCCTCGTGCTGTTCTTAACTCCTCTCACACCAACAGCAGAGAGGGTGGGTCCAGGTTCACTTTACTTTATTTAGAGGGTTGTTTACCTTTGACCACCAAGCGAGAGTTAGTCAACCCTGAGCCATGCTATACATCTAGCCTCTGGCTCACTGTGGGATTACACAATATACTGCATAACCACAGGATAGGCACTTGCCAGATATATGTGCTCATTCCAGGATGATGGTGTTAGCCATTCACTAGACAATACAAGCCAGTCCTTTCCTTGTCTTCCATTGGACAGCGTTCGGTGAGGACAGTTACACAACCAGTTTTTCTGCACAGATTATACAACCTAACTCTGCCTATAGATTTCTGAGTCAACTAAGGTGGTAATTTTCTATTTTTCCTGTGCACAGAGCGGGGCCTCAATCTCCGAGCCGTTGCCGGGTGAGGTGAGGCTTTACTCCCACATATTGTTGGGTAAGTCTTTTAACAACTTGTTGAAATTAATGTTCAGCAATGACTGATGGTTCACTTTAACATGAAACCTTTATAATTGATGGCCGTCCTAATAGGGACTTGCCGCGCACAGTTTGTATGTTGGTCCTGATACTATGAATAGTCTATTTTGACTGTATGATGTACAACAATTGTTGTTCCTTTGTGTTTTTATTCTTAGGATCACTTCCTCTATCAACTTCTGATCCGGAGGATATGGTAGGATGGTCTTTATGACCACACCAGTAATTGTGACAGGTCTCTAACTGACATTTTGGTCTGTCCCTTTTCTTACTTTTTTTGTTCCACTTTGTATATCATTGCCAGAGTGTACCTTTGCAGTAGCAACATCTGTTTGTAGTTGGCCCTGAAGAATGCCGGTGTAGTTCCACCTTCGGCAGAAACATGTTGGCCGTATTTACTACACAGTAAAGGATCACAGTGATTCTTTCACACTGTGTACACTTCTTTTTAATCTGGCGTCCTGGTGAATATCTTTAATAAAATCATTTTTTCTTTGCCTCGACCGCCATTTTAGATCACTTATTCTTTAGTCCCTGTTTTGCACTGCACTTTTTCAGCACCACTCTGTGGCACGGACACTATTACAAGATGTACCAGTAGTGTGTGTTGTCTGGCCAAATCACCTGGGCTTAGACTCACCACCCTGGTTAGATGTCCTAGATGACGAGGCTCCGCCAGATGGGTGGGCTGATAGGATATCTAACACATTTCTGTGTCATGTGACCACGTGGCCTGGTTCAGTGCAGTCCATAAGGGTCACTTTATCAGGACCGCATAGACTTAGCTACGCCGCTTAGCAGACCTTCCGACTCTTTTGTGTTTGTTATAGACTGAGAACCCCCACCATCGAGCAGCCCTTGCACCGAAGATCAGCCCTCCAGCATCTCCACGATCTGCGTGGGGCCCTTTTGCATTGTGCCACTTGACGCGCCATCCCGGCCACTAGCCACGTGGTCAGCGGCCATCTTGGCAACAAACCTGACGATTTAAACAGCAGGTCTGGTTGCTCCAGACCTACACCAGCTCCTGTAAAAAGGAGCACCCGCTCTGACCTTGCTGGTCCGAGTGTTAAGCATATTTTCACTTCTGCCGGGCTTGCATTTGCCAAGGCCTGTTTGCTCCGATCAAGTTGCCGACACCGCCAACAGCGAGAAGCCTGCGTGGGACAGCTCGTGACCGACTCCTGGACGTCCTTGACCCCGGGTATCCATGTGGCTGCAGAAAGAAGCTACTCGACAACGCCTGTTTGCACCCGACATCGCCTGGTTCCAATCTGGTTCCACGGTAGTCACTGGCAAGTGACTTTGAACACTGTCCCCTCTGCTTTCAGGTCTTCACATCTTCAGATCCACCCTTGGATCCACCGGAACTCTTCACATCGAGCCGCCTGCAGCATCTTCAGCTCCAAGCACCATCGACCAGCGTGACGAAACACGACACTACTTCGACCCTGTGCACCCGCTTCCTGTGGGTGAGGTAACTCAGCTCCGCCGGTGCTCCTGCACTGGTACACATCTCAAGGGCCTGTGTCTTAAGTTTTAACTCCGTAGGTCACTCGGAAGGTTCCTAACTTTCTAACTTTGTACTTTTTACGCACCATAGACTTTGCATTGGAAAGTGCGTGCACTTTGAACACTGAACCCGAGTCCCGTGGGCCTCTCCCGACTTAGTTACAGCTAGTCTTGAATAGCTCCAGCGATTCTCAAGGCCCTAGGCCTCTTCACTTTCCTATTGGTATCTCTTATACCACTTTCTTAGTGTATGGTTTAGGTGGCCCCTAGGGCTCATCCATATTGTGCAACTTTTGTGTATTTTAAACTGTCTTGTGATTTAACGCTTGTGCTTCTGAGCTCATAAAGAGTCCAGGGGATTTTATAGTTAATAAATCAATATATATTTTCAATATATATCTGTGTGGTGTCCCTTTCATTTGGTATTCAAGTGGGTTGTGTATGGTATAACAGCTGGCTTCACATGCCTTTCAGAGTTTAGCCTAAGACTGCTTTGTCCACGTTACCACTAGGATAACTGGTCTACAAGGTTGAATTACAACCATCATCATAAGGGTTGCTTGGCATGGTACAAAGTGATCACTAAGAATTAGTGAGCATTATATACCAGGCCAACTTCTCACACCGAAAATCCGCAAAATCCACGAGCGGATCGGATTTTCCGCCCATACTTATTAGTCACATATCAATCAAAACCACACAGCCCGGGAAAACAGGCTTAGGGTTTGGAAAATGAATGGAAATTGGGGTTTTTGGGAAAGTTTTGTTGAGAGAAGAAAAAAAAGCACAGCATGAACAAACAATAATTGAAGATAAACAAATCTTTGTGTACAAAGCTATCCATAAATCTTTTAAGTGACATAAAGGAAGTGCATGCACTACTGCATGCAAGGTTACTGAAAAGTAAGTCGTTTTTTCGACAACCGTGAATGAAAGAATGCGACAGTACAGGGCTGCAGTAATAATTATGTGTTTTCACTTGACTATCATTGCACTCAGAGAAACACTTCATACATTACATTAGGTTTGAAAAATAGCAGAAGTAAAACCTATACAATGGCTGTAGGGATGAATTTAGAAGCAGAGATCAAAGAAATGCAGAGTCACACAGCAATAACATTACTTAAAAGATAATTAGAAAAGAACGGATACTGTATCTGTATGTTGTTGTAGTTGTCCTGTTGAATTTGGGAAGTTGCATGCATCCATCCTTTCCTCTTATTAGCGGGATTCCTCCATTCCATCTGACGCTCCGTCCATCAATGTTGGTGACCAGAAGACACCCTGTCCACTGCCTGCATGGCGGATGCTTAATTGCGGCTCGCTAATGTGAAGCCTGACTTCATCCTTTTTTTCCCATTGCACAGGCTGAAACCCGACCTGTAATTATTGATGGAAAAACAGGAAGCGATATTGGAACACCACTGACAAATAAATATAAGGTATGTACGCTGTGTAGTGCAAAAAGTCACACTTTGAGTTTCCTAATACAGTACAATATTTTTGAAAGTGCGTACTCTGTCTGAGTCTCCTTTTGAAGGATAAATAAGTATGGGCGAATTAATTTAGAGGATCTTTCCCCTCAAGCTAGGTGTACTGTAAACTGTGTTTTAGAACAAAATTAGACCTTCCCAGCAGTGCTCCCAGACCCTTACTAAACCCAGTCGCAAAAATGTAGAAGACCCCCAATCAGATCTCAAAACCGTGCGATACTGCTACCTGTCAGAGGCCTAGTAGAAAATGGTGATAAAACTTACTTTGAAAGTAAAGTAGGCCGAAATCCCCCCTTACCCACTGAAGAAAAGTGGAAAATGACTCACTCTCCCCACCAGGGATCTATCCAGCAGTTTGCAAAATAAAGCAGATAAGGAATTGACAGCCAATCTGTAAAATTAAAAGACATCTTTATTATAATTAATTATGAGGCTTCGTCGTCCAACCGTAGTTTTACAATTGAAAGAGGGAGCCTGCCTGAGCTTTCTCAGGCAGGCCTTTTATACAAAAAGTTTGGCCCTAGGCTCACATTCTTGTTGTGACACATATCATTGTAGGTCGCTCCCATGGTACCATAACAAAGCAGGCTATAATTATGAATTCCATTCTACTTGCCCAAACTGACCAACCCATCTTCCATCATGAACATATGTCAAACTTCACATATTTTCCTGTGCAGGCCCGGTTGAGCTCACAATAGAACTGGTTTCCTCCCCATCATATAAACAGTCACCTCCCCATTGTAAAAGCCCAGAAGCAGAGAAACAGAGCCAGGTGTGGAAGATAGAAATGTAGGATAAGGGATGCTTGTGGGTCATAAACAGGCATGGCTACTGTATTCGGCCTTCTAATCTTGCTCAGGCCAATGTACACAACAAGTTGCTCAGATCTTTAATATAGATTGACTAGAGGGCATGGACTGGTTTGGTGAGGCCAACATCACGTAGGCAGATTCAGCCTGTTCAGGTCATGGAGAAGTCAGAGAAAGGTGGACGTGTCCTTTGGATCAAATTCAGCCTTTAATCAATTGACTATATGAGGGCAAGACACAAGATGGATGCCGCTCACAAGATGGATGCCGTGGGCTCAGGACAAGAACAGTGATTTAAGGGTGATAGCATCACTCGATCGTGACGAAAATACACAGGCATAATGTCCTGATCATTACCGGTCTATTGATACCAAATTCGTCATGGTATGATGATATTTTCTGCACGAGTGTTTAGGCCTTGGTACACCATTATGGCAGGGTCCGGAATTTTCAGAACCACACCACCATGGATTGTATTCAAACCACTTGCAAGCAAGCAAAAGTATCCATACCCAGCATTGCTCCAAGACTCACAACCCCCCCCCCACAAACACAAGGAACCCCCACAATCAGCCCCCCGAAAACGGTAGAGTGAGCGAAGTCTCAGAAAATGCAGAAACTGTTTCCCCAGGGATTGTCTCCAAAGCACTTTCTTTCGGATATTAGACCTTCCCAGCAATGGCCCCAGAACTGTCAACACGGCGGAAAATCAAGTTTAACACCCCCAACTAGCCAAAAGGCAAAACCCGGGAAAAGCCACACTTAGAAAACTTTGGGCGGAATTGGAATTCAGTCCAATTGCGCTCTGCAGCTAGGCCCCAACTCCCCTTTTCCACCATGGATTTCCTGTAAAACAAATGCAATCAACATTAGAATGTGCCAGCAGTGCTCACAGACCCCAAAACCCACCCCCCACAACCTAAAAGCCCCCCAAACAGCACCCCAAAGACATGCAAGTGATCAAAAGCGCAAAACCTTTTCTGCTCCCATTTTCTCCAAACTACTTTTAGCTGGTATTACACCTTCCAAGCAAGGCCCCCAGACCCGTGAACCTGGGCAAAAACAAGTTTCACCCCCCAAAAATCCAAAAAGAAAAACGGGAAAAGCCACACTTAGGAAACTTTGGGCCTACCTGGAATGCAGTCCAAATGAGCTCTGCAGCTAGGCCCTAACTCCCCTTTTCCACCACGGATTTTTTGAAAAACAAATGCAATCAACATTAGACTGTGGCAGCAGTGCTCCCAGACACTAAAACCCACCCCCAAAAACCTGGGCCCTTATTTATGAGGCCTTGCGTCAGTTTTGCTCCGCCGGTGCGTCACTTTTTGTGACGCACCAGCGGACTAAAAAATGCGTCTTGTTGCGCCATATTTAAAAAGTGACGCATCTAGGTAGATGCGTCACTTTTTAAACCCCTGCGCCACATTATACTTGCGTCAGGTATAATGTATGCAGAGGGGGCGTTCCCCCGCAAAAAGCCTCGTAATAGTGACGCAGTGAAATCTATGAGATTTCACTGCGTCGCTTTTAGGATGCTGTTGCGTCAAAATCTTGCTCCTGCCTCACAGCAGGCGTAAGACTGACGCAAGCCCTTTCACATGGGGCTTTCCCCATGTGAAAGGACGCATTGCTGGAGTTGCGTCACTTTTGTGACACACTCCAGCAATGCGTCACTTTTGCGCTTACAGATACGTCAGAAATACTGACGTATCTGTAAGTCCTTGCGACATGATGCGTCATACATTAAATATGACGCATCATTGGTGTCGCAAGGAGTGCGCAGTGAAAAGTGACGCATCGCTGTTTTCACGCAGCGAAGCGTCACTTTTCATAAATGAGGCCCCAGGAATACCCCCAAACAGCACCCCAAAGACAGGCAAGTGTGCAAAAACGCAATATACTTTTTCAACTCCGATTTTCTCCAAACCACTTTTATCCGGTATTAGACCTTCACAGCAATGCCCCAGACCCGTCAACTCACCCGCAAAGAAGTAGAACACCCCCACAAGTGCAGAGTCTTTCTTCATTGGGCATAATCCAGTCATCTGCTTTGAGGGAAATAGGAGTCTGGAGGAGGAGGATAGAGGAGCATGTTCTTGTGAACTAGTGAACCTGAGGAAGGCAGACTGCGGCACCTTCAAATCAGTAAGCAAATAAGTGAAGACAGTTCGGCTGATGGGCTTGTTTTTGTGATTAGGTGATTAAGGTTTTTTTAATATAGATTTTGCAAAACAAAGAAAAACAGACACACAGGAATAACAGTGAATAGGGACGAAAAAGAAAGTTAATGATTCATTGACTCATTTTCAGGGCTCGGTGTCAGGGAAGAAGAGTTCATCCTCAAACTCTGCGAATTCAGACGGGAGTAGGTCAGTTAACAGAGAACTTCCCTCATCTAAGTTGGTGTCCTCCTCGTCTTCTTCCTGCGTGCATTCTCGTATTTTGTAATCTGGTGGTATGAAGTGCTGATTCATCTTGATCATTGTTAACCTCTCCACATTTTTGGGCGAGAGGCGGGTCCTTTTGGAAGTTACAATGCCACCAGTAGCACTGAAAACACGTTCAGAAGACACGCTTGCGAGTGGGCAAGACAAGTAATTTATAGCCAGGTTGGTGATCTCTGGCCACACATCTCTTTTCCCATGCCAATACGCCAATGGGTCATAATGAACATAAACCTCTGTTGAGTCATTCAGATAGGCCTGCACCATCGAATCAAGGTTCTCCAGGGTTCCTCCACTTAGCTTACTTTTTTCTAGGACCTTTTGAGAAGCAAACCCAAGCTGAGTTAGCCAATCCTCTTCTTCACACAATATTACTGTTGTGTCTGGTGCAGATGATACGGTTGCTGGTGTCGTTAACGGCTGAGAGGGAAAATCAATCACTTCTGCCACAGCCACAGATGCAGAAGTAGATTTTTTTGACTCCGGATGTCCTGCTGATGCTGATTTACTGCCTTTTCCTTCAATTTCCTGCCGTTCTCTTTCAAACCGAGTGGCTGACACAGCTAGTCAATGTTTGTACTTTGTAACATCTGCGTCATCAAAAGGAAAGAAAACTCTGCCTGCCACTGCCTTTTTGTACAGTGGATCCAGAATAGTAGCAGAAATGTAATGCTGTTCTGTGTGGATCTTTTCAAGACGTTCATCGTGAAGTAGGCGCTGTAATAACTTCTCCTCCAACTCAAATGCTTCTTGCTTTCCATTTTTTTGAAACGTAGAAGACACCGCCTTCAGTTGGTGCTCTAGCATGCGCAACAATGGGATAGCTTTTCCCAAATTACAGTCCTCCCTGCTGACTGCACGCGTGAAGACCTCAAAAGGACAAAGCATTTCTGTCAGGCTTTTAACTAGCTCCCATTGCTCCACCTGTATCCTCAGGTCTATCATAGATGTACCCAGTTTAAAGAAATACTGATTGACTACCGCATACTGCTCATACAAACGCTTAAGCATGTAGAAGGTTGAGTTGCAACGTGTTACCACCTCCTGGATGAGTGCTTTCACTGCCACTTCACGTTCATGTTGCAGGCACCTCAGCTGCTTCTGGGCCTTAAAAGAATGGTTGAAATGTGTGCACATTCTTCGGCAGGTGGTCAGTAACTCATAGACTGGACTTTCTTCACACAATAATTTTTTAACAACCAGGTTTATACAGTGCACCAAACACGGCACTCTGAAATAGTTACCCTTATCCATGGCCTTAACTACATTGGCGCCATTATCCGTGGAAACATAACCAAAGCTGCTTTTTCTTGGGGACAGCCATTGAAAGACCTTTGTGTTAAACTCATGCTAAATGTTTTCTGCTGTATGAGTTTTCTCCATGGCAAACATGGCTACTGTTGCATGTTTCCGAGCAGCTTCATAAACTTTGTCCGTGTCAACACCTGCGTTTAGCTTTGCTTTAACCCCTGAAAAAGAGACCCAGTGTGCAGTGATGCACATGTAATCAAGGGCTTGGCAACTGGTCCACATGTCTGTTGTCAGATGTATAGTGTGAACAGCACTCTTCTGCAAAGCTGCCCCAATCACCTCCAGTACATCTTCATGTAGTGCGGGAACCGCAACTCTGGCAAAATAGAACCGGCTAGGAACCCTCCATTTAGGGCAGAGCATTGCCACCATTTCAAGAAAACCCACCCCTTCCAGAAAAGAAAAAGGGAGAAGGTCCAGCGCTAATATTTTAGCCAGCTTAGAGTTATACACACGCGCCATTGGGTGGTTGCGTTCAAATGGCGCATCTGAAAACAACATGCTTCTATTGGTGGGCTGGACCATTATACGGGATGATGATGACTTCTTCGACCCAGTTACGCTCAGTGATGATGAACTTTTTCGCATTGGTGTCTCACTCTTTCCCACACTCTTAGTGTGGCTCATATATCTTGAAGTGGGTGTGCTGCTGACAGGGGTACTGGGTGTAACTGAAGAAATGTTTGACGCTTCTTCCTCCTCATCTTCATCAGATGAAACATCAATGGATACAATTTGTTGACTTGCAATTTGAGCTGCCTTGGTGCGCATGCCATTTGACAGTGTGCTGTCTATCAAGATGACCTCTCTGGCCTCCGATACCATAGTTGGTACCAAGCTTACCACGACTAACTCGAACCTTACCAAGGGTACAAATGGCTATGTTTTCCCTTGTTGGGCTAACACTAAAGAAGTGCAAAACTGCAGACTTCAAATATCTGTGGGGGGCGGAGGAGGCGTCACTGGGAATGCTAATGCCAGATGCCAGATGAAGTCGACCATGTGTGTTGCCGAAATTTACTACGTTGTGCACTTACAGCACCACTAATTGAGGAAATGGAGGTCGAGGTGGATGGAGGTCCCTTCTGGCGAGAGAATATGGAAGCTGTAGGTGGTGGTGTACTAGTTAACTGCATTGGTGGTGGTCCCATTGCCACATCGCCAACATCATGTTATCATCACACTCCATAACTATGAGACTTTCTGGGACCTTCCTTTTATGCTTAGCTACCTTTGTCAGATCATGGTGTGCCTCACTCTCAGACAGCACTGGTGGTTCCCAATTTTGATCCATATCATCTGAAGGAAGGGGGCTTGAAGAAGATGTAGACACTATCCTTGATCTTTTCCTTGCTGGGGATCTGGAAGACAATGAATGATCAGGAGGAGTGGCTTCCTTAGATGATACCTCATCTTGAATGTCGATTTCATAAAGTGACCCTACTTTGGGAGGAACAACTATTGTGGGCACTTGTGCCGCTCCATGCACCTCTGCATGCGCCTCTCCTTGCGCCGCCTCTCCTTCCACATGTACTCGGGCTTGTACTTGCAGCACATGTGGTTGTTGTTGCGACTGTGGTTGTTGAACACTCGTCAGATGAGTTACAACAACCTGTGTTGATTGAGGGATGCTGCTACTCTCTTGCGATGAGCCAACATCACTGGTCGATGGTGATTGAACAACTATACTAGCTGCCTCTGTAGCACTCAAGGGCTTGGACCTAAGTTGGCGTGGTGGTGGTGGCACTGAGCCCAATGGAGTGGAGGTGCTGCTCCCAGCTTGGTCCCCTGCAGACCCCGCTGCTGCAGGCGTCCTTTTTTTCCCAAAAAATGCGGCGGTCAGCACACCAGTCTTCTTGGTAAGTGGCGCCACTTACTTCCTCTGCTCCTTACTGGCAACTTTTTTTGGGGCCATCTTCTTCAGATATCAGAAAAGCAGGCCGCAGTTGCACAAGTTGCACTGTTGTCTGTGGCCACACGTGTCGTTGTGCTGCACACACCGCAGCAGGACCTATTCCTGGCACTGATGAGGAACGATGAGGCTGATGATTTGTCGTTCGGCACCTAAAAGTCAGAGGAACATCAGTTAAATAAATGTTGCATATGTAGCGCTTCAATTAATATTTTGCAAGTAAGCATTTTTATTATGCCCACCCCCAAAACGGAAAGACCAATAAAATGCACCACTGACAGAGTACCCCTGGGTATAATGGATGAAAGCATGGCAGACTAGGTGCAGGCCTATGGCACAACAAAGCACACTGCCTGGCTTCAAAATGGCCCCAAGACCTCCACCCACATGGCCAGGCCCTGGACCAGGCCTCAACATGGCCCCCACCCACATGGACAGGCCCCAACACCACCCCGAAAAGTCAAAAAACACACACAAATTACCACAATCCAATGCCATCCATGCCCTCCATGATCTTTACATTAAAGAGACCCCACAGAAAGACCCAGTTCATGCACCACTGCATACCCCTGGGCAAAAGGCCCCAACAACAGCCCAACAATCGAAAAACACACAACAATCACCACAATCCAATGCCATCCATGCCCTCAATCATGTTGAAATTCAAGACACCCCACAGAAACACTTTGTCCATGCACCACTGAGTACCCCTGGGCATAATGGATGAAAGCATTGCAGACTGGGTGCAGGCCGATGGCACCACAAAGCACACTGCCTGGCTTCAAAATGGCCCCTAGATCCCCACCCACATGGCCAGGCCATGACTTGACCAGGCCTCAAAATGACCCCCACCCACATGGACCTGCCCCAACACCACCCCAAAAATTAGAAAAACACACAAAAATCACCAGAATCCAGTGCAATGTTATGTTATGTTATGTTAAGCTCATTTATTATGCGCACAGATGCTCCAGCGAAGGAGCATCCTGGCGCCCGACAAGGTAGCAACACAACACAACAGGACATAAGAAAGCAGAAAGAGTTTAAGGAAACAAGAAAGTTTTTAAAGCTCGATGGAAAGAGAGCAGATCCCCAAGGGCACGAATCGCAAGGAGAAGTGAGTTCCACAACACTGCGGCGCAAACTTGAAAAGAGCGGCCGCCTGCCCTGCAACGCTTGAAACGGGGGACGACCGCAAGTTCTAGGTCCAAAGATCTTAAAGCCCGGACCGGAACATAGCGGGACAGAAGGTTGGAGAGGATCATAACAGGGGATCCCTTGAGAATCTTGTAGGCTACACAAAGGACCTTGAACTGAATCCTCTGCGCAATCGGTAACCAATGCAGCGTACGCAAGGTGTTAGCAGTTGGACAGAATCTAGGAAGGCCCACAACAGCTCTCGCCGCGGCATTCTGTACACGCTGCTGGCGGGTGATTTCTGACTGATTTAATCCCGCTAGAAGGGAACTGGCGTAATCAAGCCGAGAAATCACGGTTGCTTTAATCACGATTTGCCTGGTGGTGGCATCAAAATTTTTTAGTACAGGCCGTAGTCCCCACGAAATGCCAAAGCAGCAGGCCGCCGTGCGCTTAGTATGGCAGACAAAGGTGAGAGTTGGGTCGAGCCAGACCCCAAGGTTTTTTTACTCGGCGACCGGGGTTGGCATAGGACCCAGATCCAACGGCCACCACCTGTCTCCCCAGAGTTCCGTTTGCTTGCCAAAGATCATGACCTCCGTTTTGCTTGCGTTCAGCTGGAGACAGTTGGAAGTCATCCAGATTGCTACCGCCCGAAGTCCCTGCTGGAATCTGGGGGCATCCACATCCACATCCCCGCTGATCGTGACCGCTAACTGGGTGTCATCGGCGTATGACACCATGGTCATACCCCAATGCCTGACAACCTCAGCCAGCGGTCTCACGTAAAGATTGAATAACGTGGGACTCAGCGAGGAGCCCTGGGGGACCCCCAGATCCAGAGGATGTAGTTTGGACTGATAAGGCGGGACGGCCACGCAAAAGGAGCGGTTGGCAAGAAAAAAATGGAACCACTGGAGAGCAAGGCCAGTAACACCAGCTTCCTCCAGACGATGCAGAAGGATAGGGTGGGACACGGTGTCGAAGGCGGCGCTCAGATCTAATATCACCAGTGCCGCCGTTTGCCCCGCATCAAACACGGAGCGTAAATGCTCCACCATGTACAGTAGAGCAGTCTCCGTGCTGTGCCCAGCCCGGAAACTATTCTGTGTGCTGTCTAAGATGTTAGCCTGGAGAAGATGGTCCAAGAGGACAGAGTTGACATGCGCCTCCGCAACTTTGGCAGGCCACGGGAGAAGAGAAATTGGGCGGTAGTTCTCGGGCTTACCGCCATCCATGCCCTTCATGATGTTTATATTAAAGAGACTCAACAGAAAGACTCAGTCATGCACCACTGAGTACCCCTGGCCAAAAGGCCCCAACACCACCCCAAAAAGTCGAAAAACACACAAAAATCACCACAATCCAATGCCATCCATGCCCTCCATGATGTTTACATTAAAGAGACGGATTTTTTACTGGGCGCACAGCTGTTTGGTTAGTTTTATATTGTTTGTAAGGAACTCCTCATAGCCACACCTTTTCAATCACTTTTCTTCGCGGTTTCGCGCTACGCAGTACACTCTTTTTCTTAAACGAGCTTACTAAATACGCATGTTGATGCGGTTTGTTTATGATACTACTTTTATAGAGCACAGCTTATTTTTGGTTACCCATAACGTTACCAGTCAACGTTATAAATCACTCTGTATCACCCAAGATTTATCGCCACAACAACCTCACCTTACTGTTCATTTTAATAATTTGTTTAAATGAATACCCTGGGCTCTACTTAGAGTAAAATTACTTTCTTCTTTGTCAACAGAACTTATCCCCAGATGAAGGCATGATTTGAATGCCGATATGCATTGGGATGGTTTGAGTGCATTAATGGAATTCTGATGATACAATGGAATATATTCTTGTGAATACAACGAGAAGTAAAGCATATGATTAAATACCTGAACATCTCATACGTCTGAACTGTTCCATTCATTTTCGTACTAACTGTTAAAGAAACCTTTTCATAAGGACACTTGTGGAACCCGGAGGACATTTCTCAGAGTTGAGAGTGCTACCCCCACGTACATTAAAGAGACCCCACAGAAAGACTCAGTCCATGCATCACTGAGTACTATGGGCAAAAGGCCCCAACACCACCCCAAAAAGTCGAACAACACACAATAATCACCACAATCCAATGCCATCCATGCCCTCCATCATGTTTACATTAAAGAGACCCCACAGAAAGACTCAGTCCATGCACCACTGAGTACCCCCGGGCAAAAGGCCCTAACAACAGCCAAAAAGTCGAAAAACACACAGAAATCACCACAATCCAATGCCATCCATGCCCTCTATGATGTTTACATTAAAGAGACTCCAACGAAAGACTCATTCCATGCACCAATGAGTACCCCTGGGCAAAAGGCCCAAACAACAGCCAAAAAATCGAAAAACACACAAGAATCACCACAATTCAATGCCATCCATGCCCTCAATCATGTTGAAATTCAAGACAACCCACAGAAAGACTCAGTCCATGCACCACTGAGTACCCCTGGGCATAATGTATGAAAGACTTACAGACTGGGTGTAGGCATATGGCACAACAAAGCACAATGCCTGGCTTCAACATGGCCCCTAGACCCACACCCACATGGCCAGGCCCTGCCTGGACAAGGCCTCAAAATGGCCCCCACCCACATGGACAGGCCCCAACACCACCCCAAAAAGTTGAAAAACACACAAAAATCACCACAATCCAATGCCATCCATGCCCTCCATGATGTTTACATTAAAGAGACCCCACTGAAAGTCTCAGTCCATGAACCTCTAAGTCCCCCTTGGGCAAAAGGCCCCAAAAACAGCCAAAAAATCGAAAAACACACAAAAATCACCACAATCCAATTCCATCCATGCCCTCAATCATTTTGAAATTCAAGACACCCCACAGAAAGACTTGGTCCATGCACCACTGAGTACCCCTGGGCATAATGGATGAAAGCATCACTGACTGGGTGCAGGCATATGGCACAACAAAGCAAAATGCCTGGCTTCAAATGGCCCCTAGACCCCCACCCACATGGCCAGGCCCTGCCTTGACCAGGCTTCAAAATGGCCCCCACCCACATGGACAGGCCCCAACACCACCCCGAAAAGTCGAAAAACACACACAAATCACCACAATCCAATGCCATCCATGCCCTCCATGATGTTTACATTAAAGAGACCCCACAGAAAGACCCAGTCCATGCACCACTAAGTACCCCTGGGCAAAAGGCCCCAACAACAGCCAAAAAATCGAAAAACACACAAAAATCACCACAATCCAATGCCATCCATGCCCTCAATCATGTTGAAATTCAAGACACCCCACAGAAACACTCGGTCCATGCACCACTGAGTACCCCTGGGCATAATGGATGAAAGCATGGCAGACTGGGTGCAGGCCGATGGCACCACAAAGCACACTGACTGGCTTCAAATGGCCCCTAAACCCCCACCCACATGGCCATGCCCTGCCTGGACCAGGCCTCAAAATGGCCCCTACCCACATGGACAAGCCTCAACACCACCCGAAAAGTAAAAAAACACACAAAAATCACCACAATCCAATGCCATCCATGCCCTCCATGATGTTTACATTAAAGACACCCCACAGAAAGACTCGGTCCATGCACCACTGAGTACCCCTGGGCATAATGGATGAAAGCATGGCAGACTGGGTGCAGGCTGATGGCACCACAAAGCATACTGCCTGGCTTCAAATGGCCCCTAAACCCCCACCCACATGGCCATGCCCTGCCTGGACCAGGCCTCAAAATGGCCCCCACCCACATGGACAAGCCTCAACACCACCCCAAATGAAAAAACACACAAAAATCACCACAATCCAATGCCATCCATGCCCTCCATGATGTTTACATTAAAGAGACACCACAGAAAGACTCAGTCCATGCAGCACGGATTACCCCTGGGCTAAAGGCCCAACAACAGCCAAAAAATCAAAAAACACACAAAAATCACCACAATCCAATGCCATCCATGCCCTCCATGATGTTTACATTAAAGAGACCCCACAGAAAGACTCAGTCCATGCACCACTGAGTACCCCTGGTCAAAAGGCCCCCAAAACAGCCAAAAAATCGAAAAACACACAAAAATCACCCCAATCCAATGCCATCCATGCCCTAAATGATGTTGAAATTCAACAAAACAGTTGTATCATGCACCAATAACTAACCCTGGTCCTACTGGATACTGTGGCTATCCACAATATATTTTATTTAATGTTCTGAAAAAGTTCCACTATTGTATTTGCAGCAACTGTAATGCCCCAAACAAACAACATCAACGTACTTGTGAAATTTCTAATCCAAAAGTGATCCAAAGTAAGTCAAAAAGGCCTCAAATCCAAATATCCAGCAGCATCCACAAAAAGTAATCCTTCCAGGTCACGATCCAAATCAAAGTGACCAGGACATGAACAAAGCACTGGTAGGAGCCTGCTGGACAGGAACAGGAAGTTGGAGACTGTGGAGCACTTCCTTCCTCCCACCCCCCCCAAAATGGACTCCTTGCAAAAAAAAGTGAAGGCAAATGTCAACCTGAGGGGTTATTCTGATAAAAATCATGATTTTCAGAAGGTTTATCATGCCTGCTGGTGGATTTCTTGTGCAGAATTGCAAATTTTGCAATTTCGCGAGGGCGAGATTGTTGCTGCCCGCCGCATCTACGTGTTTGCAATTGTTTACTCCCGCGATGCGTGATCTCGATCCTTTATGACGTACTCGCGTTGACAAACTCTCGCTGTGCAAGGTTCGGGCCGCCATGACGTAATCGCGGTCGACAAACTCCCACAGGATCACGCAGCAAGATCCAAAATCGCGCAGCACATGCAAACATGGAGAAAAAAACCTCTTCAAACGCTGAATGACGGTAAGTGAACGCTGCGCGCCACAATATTGTATTTGTCAAGCGCGACCAAGTAAAAGAATCCGCTGTGTGCGATTTTCTTTATTTCCGCAAATTCACGAGAATTTGCGGATCACAAATTTGCAGAAAATCAGCAAATTCTGCGAGCGGAATGGATTTTACGCTCATGCTTACTAACTGCCCCCAAAGGAGGACAGATTTAGTAAAAAGTAACAATGGAGCTAGTCTGAGTGTATTGAGCTGGAACGTGGCTTGCCTCCGAAAAAAATTTAACAACACAGAATGGGCAAATGTAATGTAATGATGATACTTGATACAAATGATACAAATTCGATAAGGGAATATGACATTCTCATGGTCCAGGAAACCTGGGCCACTGAAGATTTATATATTGAAGGTTTTCATTGTTTTAGTGTGCTATACCAAACACCTAGAATGGGAAGACCATCAGGAGTATTGTTTATGGGGATTAACGTGGCAGCCGGGGGAAGTTTCAAGGTAATCGCAATTCAGAGTTTAGATTATCAGGCTGTATTGTTTAAAAGAGGGATCCGCTTTTATCTGATTAACTTTTATAATAACGATTTTTAGGCAGTTCCAAACAAGAGTTTTATAAAGCTTTTCGATTTTATTTCAGATTTGGATAAACAACCTAATAACGGGGACCCCTTGGGTATTGCAGTGGGGGGTGATTTTAACGCTAAAATCAATGATGTGGGATCTAATAAGGGAACCGCTTATTTCATACAATCTATAAGTATAGGTAGGGAACTCGAACGGTTGACTAAATCGCACATTTATCCAACGTTATGGATTTGGTCGCAGGTTCGACTACGACCAATCACCCAACTTATAGGGGAAGGGGTGTAGATCCTTAATTGATTACATTTTTGTATGCCCTCTGATTGAAATAAAGTTGGTCTCTGCCAAAGTCGTACCCTCTGATTTTGGAGAACATAACCCCATTATGGTAAGGATATACACAGCTCAACGGCCAATCTTTCAGACCGAATGTGGGTGTTCAAATTTAGTATTATCAACCGATAACTTAAGATTGTGCTGGAAGGGGACAGAAAATTCGGAAACTTTCAGAAAATTGGTAAAGGAGAATATGCCTCTCATTTATTCCTCCCTCTCATTAGAATCACCACCAGCGCATATAATTGAGGACTTTGGGAAGATCTGTCAGACAATCAAATCCATCCTCTCTAAACCCCCCCTCTAAGGTGGTACCCATTCCTAGATGGTTTAACCACAATTGTTCCCAAGCGAATAGGAACTTACGTAGGGCTTTAACTACCACCCGAGGTGCTCAATAGGAGTCAAACAGGCTAGAGAGGAATATGAGGAGGCTATCAGATGTAGGAAGAATGAACTCCTGAGGGACCAATGCGACAAATTGTCCGAGGCTGCTAGTTTAAAAAATGGTAACATCTTCTGGGAGGCACTCAGGGAAGTCCGTTCTATATGCCAGTCTCTGATACCGAACAGTTGTAACATTGCTAGCGCCGCATGGGTTGATCATTTCACAGCTATTTATTCCATCGCATCCCCATGCAAATCAACCTTCAACCCAGGTAATCTAACACCTACGGATATAAGCATTTCAGAAGTAGTGGAAGCGATTATTCAGAGTTTAGGTAATGAAGCGTTGGGCCCAGACGGGCTCCCTATCGAGCTAATTAAGTGAAACCTGGCCTTCTAGGTCCCCGTTGCTTCTGAATATTTTTAATGACCTGACATTGGCAAAGATACCTGAGACTTGGGCTAAAAGTATAATAGTTGCGATCTTCAAGAAGGGAGATAGATCTCTACCGCGCAATTACCGACCTATCTCCCTAATAGACAATACCCTTAAAATCCTAGGAATAGTCAGGTATAATTAAATTGTGGATTGGACAGAAGCAAACAACATCCTAGATCCATGCCAATTGGGCTTTAGGGGCAAGGTAGGAACCAAGGAACAATGCCTAAACCTAAACCTAATTATTGGTAAATACGCTATCACAAAGAGGTCCCCTGTCTACATGGCTTTCATGAATCTGTCCACAGCATTTGACCTAGTGAATAGGTCAAGGCTGTGGGCAATCCTTTTGGCTGGTGGATTGGATGAAACCCTGGTAAATTTTTTAGCATATTTGCATACAGACTTTAAGGCCCAAAGAAGGATCGGGGCGGGTGGAGAGGTTTCGGGGCCCATCGATATTGGCATGGGGGTCAGACAAGGATGCGTGTTGGCCCACTTGCTTTTTATTATATATATATCAATGGCCTCAATGCCTCTCTGAAATCGCCTACTCAAGACGTCACCTATATTAACAAAGAGCCCATCCCAGTGCTGCTTTATGCAGATGATGCCGTTCTTAAAGGCCATACTCCAAATTCACTGCGTCTTTTGATAATTATATGAAAAAATTAGACCTGCGGGTGAATTTTAAGAAGTCTTTTTTAATCAGCAGTGGCCAGGGCAGCGTGACGTAGGTTCGATTATAATAGATGGCCAAAAACTGACATTGGTTACATCTTTTGTTTATTTAGGATAGGCCTTTGCTGCGAACGGCTCATGGAGTGAGCATTTAGCTGATGTCAGGAGCAAGTTCTCAAAGGCCACCAATTCCATTTTAAGCTTACCCCATACAGAAAATCTATAAACTTCAGTGCACCCTGGTGGCCACATATGGCGCCGAGACAACTGCTCAGTAATCCAGCAGGAAGAAAATAGGTTTTGCAGAAAAATATTGAACAACCCCAATTTCTACCCCCCAATATATATGTCACAAAGAGCGCAACATTAATATTATAACTGATTTTATTCGGGCACGTCCGGCACTTATGTGGGTTGCAGTGTGGAAGAACGAAGTGGCATCCTTGACGCAGCTGATCATTAAGGACTGTTTACTCAGTGACAAGGGCTTATAAATGTGTGTGCTGAGTAGTTTATGCAGAATAAATAGAGAAAGTGTTTTCCGGGATCCCATACTAGCAGCTTCAGTTGCTAAAAAGGAACTGCAGAACACTTTGTACTCCCTATATAATAATGAGCGGGAGGTGGCAGAGACCAGGAAATCAACTGTGTGTAACTACATGGCTATTGAAGAGTATTGCTACCCGCTTCACACGTATTTGACTTTACCAATGAGCCGTTGGGAAATGAGCCTACTGTTTCGCCTAAGAGCTGGCTCAATTCAATTTGCACATTGCTTCCCACTTGGTTATAGCCCAAATTTGAATTTTAACTTGTGTGCTTGTGATGGGAGGAGTGAGCAAACTATTATGCACTTTATATTTTTCTGTAAATATTACATCAAATATTCTAAGCTCTTTTTATATACCTATTTTTACAAAAGAAGACCAATCACCCTGGAAGCAGCGTACCGATTAATGGTAGATTTAGATGATGTTGAACTTATCTTTCGCACAGGCACTATCTTAAAAACCGCAATAAAGGCGAGGAGATCTATGTTGGACACTGCATGATATAATCCGCGAATTGTTTTTAACAGTTATATATATTGACATGATGGACAGTTTTGCACAAGGCACTTTGGAAATTTGTATATTGAATCCTTTGTATTAACCATTGTGATGTATTTGTGTTCTGTGTGCTTTTATGGGTCCTACATATCCGAAAAAAGTCGAACTGAACTAAACTGAACAACCGACCAGAGGGTCACAAGTCACCCAAGTGTCCTTCAGTGCCTCACTGGTAGACTCCTATTGTTCATCATTGAAGGTGCTATGAAGCACTCCCATGGGGCAGCTGAAAGATCGCAGCCCTTGCTGATAAAAAGCAAATCCTCTTCTTTCTGGATAGGGCACCCTCCTTCCTGGGCAAGTACCCTCGAAGATCCTATCTAGTGTCCAGTGTATCTCACTCTAATCTAATGCAGGCACCATAGCCATGGCACCTATGCCCTAAGCTTGAGTCCTTCCCTAACTCCTGGACTGTCCTTCTGATGCATCGTCCTTCTTTCAGGCCCAAGGTTATACCTGGTGACTCCAGGAACTGTCTCTTCAACATAAAGGGGGTGAATCTCAGTGTCAGGTGGGCATTGACTCATATGTACTTGATGTGTGAGAATCCGAGGCGGCACTTCTTTCTGGGGGAACAGCATCAAGTAAGGCTGCGTGGCTTTCTTCCTCTGTCTGCGCCCACCTCAATCGGGTGTCATAGAAGAGAAAAAAATGGGCCACTAGATTCCCTTCCTGGCCAGCACTGCTGTTGAGGACCCACCAATTATATGGAAGTGGGAGAGAGATCATTTTAACGTTAGATCTGTGGACCCAGTGCTTCCGGTTTCCAAGCTTCACTGCTGTGCGGGTGGTGAGCAGGACAAGCAGTGGCCACTTCCACCTCAGATCTAGGCAGTTCTTCAGTTGAAAATGTTTCACCAAAACAAATTCACTGGGCTGTAGCTGATGCCCGGGCCCCTCTGGTACTAGTTGCAGCATGGCGTGAATCTGTTGGTGGATAGAACAGAGATCTTTAGTTAGCTCATTCAAATTGTCCACAAGTAGGGGGTACTCTATCTCGGATAAGCACTTGGGTCTTGGGATGCCCCAGACATTGGCAGGGTATCCAAACACCACCTTATATGCGGACAACCTTGTTAAAGAATGCGCAGTTGCCCTGGTAGATAACCAAAGGTAACACATCTGGCCATCGCAATGTGCTTTCTTGGATCTTTGCTAACTTCAGTTTGAGAGTACCATTGTACCTCTCAACCAGGCCTGCTGCATGGGGGTCGTTCACTGCATGAAACTTCTGCTTAATATGCTAGCCTTTAAACACCAATTCAATGACTTTTTAATTGAAGTGAATTCCGTTGTCACACCAGATCACACGCGGCAATCCATAGCGCGGGTAGAACTCCTTTAAGAGTGCCTTTGCCGTTGTGATGGCTGTATTTTACTTAGTGGGAAAAGCCTGAATCTATTTACTGAATTCACAAATCATTGCTAGCACATACTTCAATTTGTTAACTCGTTCCATTTTGATGAAATCCATCTGGAGAACTTCAAAAGGGAATAAAGGTGGTGCAAAGTTACCTAAGCGTGTAGGAGTACCTTTCCCAGGATTATGTTTCAAACAACTAATGCAGTGTTTCACTAGGTGTGGGATACCTTAGAGATATTATCGTTCTGCCATACTGGATCGAGTAGCTTGCATATTCCTTTGGTATTATTGTGTGCTGGGCTGTGGGTCATGGTAACAAAAGGGGGAATGAAAGAATTGGGCAGGAACCATCTCTGTTTCCCAGACAAGTCAGTCCAGCACCTCCCCTCGTCCAAACGCCATGTACTCTCTTCCCATATGCCACTTTATCTATGGTTGCCTCACTCTGTATTTCCCTGACATTCTCTAATGTGTCCTCAAACATTCCATTGTCTGGGACCCACCTAGTGGGACTTGCCAAAAACATCTTTTTCATCTTTGATCTAGCTGTCTCCTTAGCTGTCTGATCTGCAAATGCATGTACCCTTCAAAGGTCATCTGTCACTGCTTTATGAGCTCTACATTTTAATATTGCCAACTTATCAGGAAGTGTCAATGCTGACAACAGTCTATGTATCAATGGCCCATGTTGTAGTCGCAATCCATGCAAGGTCAGGAACCCTCTCTCCGCCCAGAGGTGCCCGAAATTATGGGCCACCCCAAAAGTGTACTGGCTGTCAGTGTAGACATTGACAGTCCGTCCCTCACTCAACTAACAAGCTCTAAGGAGGGCAACCAGCTCTGAAGCTTGGGCCGATTGGTGTCGGATACAGGATGTCTCAACTACAGGTGTCATGATTCATCATCTGGGCTTGCTCCTCGTTGGGTCGGCGGTGTAATACCCAATGGGCAACACCTCAAAGAGGGGCTCTTTGGCGGAGATCTTTTATCCAACTGCCGTTTAGATGAAGTGCGGGTGTGGGGCCAGAGGTGCGTTTACGTGGTTGTATGAGTTAAAATAAAGCTCGGAGTACCAAGAATGCCTTTATTCTGTCGGTCCCCTGCTCTAATTAAAATGAAAACTATCCGGTACTCGTTGGAGTATTATGCTTCCTGTTTACGAGTCACAGATTAGTATGTGCTGTGGTCGGTCGACATGTTACTCACCCTAAAGCTGTTGGCTAGCGATTCTTCAGGACCTATCAGTAGGAAGTGTATCTATGGTGTTAACTGTCTACATCAGTGTTGTGTATGTCTTATATTCAGACAAACATTCAACTGTGTGTAGCTCACAGAAAAATAGGTGTTTCCTACGTGTTAACTCTGTTGTACTGCATCTACCTGGATTAGGATAAAAGGAGCAAATCACAACAGGAACAGATAAAAACCAGAGGGCGATAAATGTACATTCCCTGTGCCATGCTAGAATTAGTGCTGCTAGCATGTGGGTTAAACTGAAATGTACTGGTGTTCATGCAATTCCTTAGGGAGCATTGTCATGGGCATGCTCATGTGGGCAATCATAAACACCTATAAAAACTTTGTTGGTTAAAATTGATAAAACAATACAAGACACATATGTAAAATGTCAACATTTCAAGGTGGTATGGCTTCTAACTCATCTAATAGGTTAAGTATACAGACCCCAACAGTGTCCGGCGGGTTATATGGCATGTAGAACCTTCAAGTATCTGGCGGGTCACAGGAGGAAACCATAATTTAAAGACATGTAGCTGGTGGTGAGTCATAGGCTACTGGATCAGTAACAATCATGGCATGGTATCAAATGGAGCCTGAGTTGTCTGCCTGTCTTAGGAACTAAAGAGACATATAGCTGGCCCAAGATAGTCCCTTCCTGTGTGCCCAGAGTATCAGGTAACCTTGCTGCTATCTAAACTCAATCAATCAATCAATCACAGACATTTATATAGCGCACTACTTACCCGGAGGGTCTCAAGGCGCTAGGGGGGGGGGGGGGAGTGCTGCTACTGCTCGAATAGCCAGGTCTTGAGCTTCTTCCTGAAGGAGAGGTGGTCTTGGGTCAGGCGCAGGTCGGTCGGTAGGGAGTTCCAGGTCTTGGCGGCCAGGTAGGAGAAGGACCTTCCTCCTGTTGTCGTTCTCCGGATGCGGGGGACGGCGGCGAGGGCGTGGCTGGCTGATCGGAGATGTCATTTGGGAACGTGGAAGTTGATGCGGTTGTTGAGGTAGCTAGGGCCTTGATCGTGTAGGGCTTTGTGTGCGTGGGTGAGGAGGCGGAAGGTGATTCTTTTGTTGACGGGGAGCCAATGCAGGTCTCTCAGATGTCCGGAGATGTGGCTGTGTCGTGGGATGTCGAGGATGAGTCTGGCTGAGGCGTTCTGGATCCGCTGGAGTTTCTTCTGGAGCTTGGCGGTGGTTCCGGCGTAGAGGGCGTTGCCGTAGTCCAGTCGGCTAGTGGAGATCCACCGGAAGATCTTCCGTAGCATGCGCAGGATGTTGAAGCATGATGAGGAGACGGCGTTGACTTGTCTGGTCATGGTGAGGGAGGAGTCCAAGATGAAGCCCAGGTTGCGTGCGTGGTCTGTCGGTTTGGGTGCGCTGCCCAGGGCGGGGGGCCACCAGGAGTCATCCCAGGCGGAGGGCGAGGAACCCAGGATGAGGACTTCCGTCTTGACTGAGTTCAGTTTCAGGCCGCTGGTCGTCATCCACTCGGCTACGTCTTTCATCCCTTTGTGAAGGTTGGCTCTGGCGGCGGCGGGTCGTTGGTCAGGGAGAGGATCAGCTGGGTGTCGTCAGCGTAGGAGATGATGTTGAGGTTGTGTTGGCGTGCGATGGCTGCGAGGGGGCTCATGTATACGTTGAAGAGGGTGGGGCTCAGCGAGGATCCTTGAGGGATGCCGCAGATGACTTCGGTGGCCTCTGACTTGTACGGTGGTAGACGGACTCTCTGTGTTCTTCCGCCGAGGAAGGAGATGATCCATTCCAGTGCCTTCTCCTGGGTTCCGACGTTGCTGAGGCGCTGCACTAGGGTGCGGTGGCAAACAGTGTCCAAAGCCGCGGAGAGGTCTAGGAGGATGAGGGCCGCTGTTTCTCCGTTGTCCATCAGGGCTCGGATGTCATCGGTGGCAGCGATGAGGGCGGTCTCGGTGCTGTGGTTGGCTCGGAAGCCTGTGAGGGGTCGAGGGATCCATTCGTCTCGAGGAAGGCGGCCAGCTGCTTGTTGACGGTCTTCTCGATGACTTTGGTGGGAACGGGGGGAGCGAGATGGGGCGGTAATTCTTGAGTTCGGTGGGGTCCGCTGTAGGTTTCTTTAGTAGGGCGCTGAGTTCGGCGTGCTTCCAGCTCTCCGGGAAGGTGGCGGTGTCGAAGGAGGTGTTGATGATGTCCCGCAGGTGGGGTGCGATGACCGCGTCGGCCTTGTTGAAGATGTGGTGAGGGCAGGGGTCGGTCGGAGATCCGGAGTGGATGGAGTTCATCATGTGGATGGTGTCTTCGGTGCTGATCGGAGTCCAGGTGCGGAGGGTGGTGGTGGGGGGCGGTGGTTTGGTCGTGGTGTGCGTCGGTTGAGTGCTGAAGCTGTTGTTTATGTCCGCAATCTTGTTGTGGAAGTAGGAGGCGAGGGAGTTGCAGAGGTCTTGCGATGGGGTGATGTCGTTGTTTCCGGCGTTGGGGTTGGAGAGCTCTTTGAAAATGTTGAAGAGTTCCTTGCTATTGTGTGCGTTGTTGTCCAGCCGGTCCTTGAATGCAGTTTTCTTAGTGGCGCGGATCAGTTGGTGGTGCTTCTGGGTGGCACGCTTGAGGGCGGTCATGTTTTCCGGTGTTGGTTCCCTTCTCCAGGCTTTCTCGAGGGCTCGGCAGTTCTTCTTGGAGCTCTTGAGTTTGTCGGTGAACCAAGGGGCCTTCTTGCTGCCGGGTCTGCTAGGCGGGGTCCTCAGTGGGGCGAGTTCGTCCGCGCAGTTGTTGATCCACTTAGTGAGGTTGTCGGCGGCCTGGCTGGGGTTCCCTGAGCTGGCGGGGGGGTGCTGGCTCAGGGAAGCGGCGAGCTGGTCGGCTGTGATCTTGTTCCAGGTTCTTCGAGCAACCGGTTGCTGGTGGTGGTGGTGGTGAATCGTCGTTCTTCTGAAGGTGAAGTGGACGCAGCTGTGGTCCGTCCAGTGGAGTCCAGTGGCGTGGCTGAAGGCGATGTCTTTGCTGGATGAGAAGACGGCGTTGAATGTGTGTCCGGCGAGGTGGGTGGGGGTGGATACCAGCTGCTTGAGTCCGAGGTTGGCGAGGTTGTCGAGCAGGGTGATGGTGTTGCGGTTGTTGTTGTTCTCCAGGTGGAAGTTGAGGTCCCCCAGGAGGATGTAGTCGGCGGAGGGGAGGGCATGCGGGCTGACGAAGTCGGCGATGTCCTCACTGAATTGTGTGCGTGGTCCCGGGGGTCGGTAGGTCAGGGTGCCTCTGAGGGTGGTCTTCGGGTCGGTGCGGATCTGGAAGTGTAGGTGTTCGGTGGTTTTCAGGGTGTCGTCGGTGTTGGTCGTGATGTGGATGCTGTCCCTGTGGATGATGGCGATGCCTCCTCCAGTCTGTTTGACGCGGTCTCTTCGGGTGATCTTGTAGCCCTCTGGGATGGAGATGGCGATGTCGGGCGCTGAGGAGTCGTTCATCCAGGTTTCCGTGAGGAAGGCAACGTCAGGAGCTGTGGTGTCGAGGAGGTTCCAGAGTTCGATGGCGTGCCTGTGGACGGAGCGGGTGTTGAGCAGGATGCACTTGAGGTGGTTGCTGCTGGTGTTCTGCTTGGCGGGTGCTGGTGTGGGGCAGGTCCGGATGCAGGTGAACTTGCAGGCATGGCAGCTGAAGGGTCCGTGGGTGCGCCTCGGGGTGGATATATAGAGATAAATATTCAGAGCTGTGGTATATAGTTAATTGGAGATCTCCCCCGGCTCATGCAGATTCTGAGCGCTAGCTGAGTCTGCTAATCACCCAATGATCATGGGGCCCTGGGTCATTGCCCCCTTATTTAGGAACCAAGGGTGCTGGTACATTGAACCCCATCGGTGACTGCAGCGCTCCCCGGGATATTGTTTAATGATACTGGTGCCGCAACTTATTGATGTGGCAGAATGTGATTTTTGGCTTAAGAAAGTATGGTATTAGCATCGGGATCATGCAAAGTCAGAGCAATGGTTATACACCGGGGTATTTTAGTCCTGAGCATTGTAAGTGCTACTCGCGGTTGTCCGGGTGTCAGTTATTGTGGCTGGAGCCTTAGACAGCTTACAGTATGCCCGCTAGCAGTTGGGCATTATGCCCGAGGTAAGCCCCCTTGTGCACGGTATCTAAAAAATATATCTATATATTTTAACAAGTGCCGCAGGGTGGGGCGCCCTCCTATATTATGCCCCCATATACACTTAGAGGTAGCGCGGAGGCTAGGTGTGGGAGTGGAGAAGGACAGATCCCTAGCCTTCTTCACAGGTTCTAGTGGGACTCTTGGCACTTACTTGGTTAGTCATGCGTCGTCTCATCAAACACCTACCCCTTGCCGCCTGACCCGGGTGGTAGTGAACGGTCCGACGGCTTGCCTCAAGTACACACACCCGCGGTCACGTGGTAGTGTGATAAAGCGGATAGGAGCAGTCTCTCGTTTCCCACGGGGATCGTGGCGGCCACCTTAGGGTGGAGCCTTGTCAATAGTTACGCAGTGTCTCAGCCTTATCATTAGTTACGCGGTGTCTCAGCCATACCTAAGTAAATGCTGAAGCCCCTTGCAGTTTAGTTTGTACTCAACATTGAGTCAGGGATTTACATGCAATTACAAAATGGTAAACCCCTTCAGTGCTGATGACGAGCCCAGGCTCGTCATGCAGCACAGTGCTCGTGTGCTCATGACCAGCCTGGGCTCGTCATGAGCCGTGGAAGGCTCACGCGCGGGGCTAATTCCCCCGCTGTGCTCAGCGTTCCATTGCGCGGGCGGGTTCATGACGAGCCCAGGCTCTTCATGAGCACACGAGCACCGTGCTGCATGACGAGCCTGGGCTCGTCATCAGCACCGCGGCGCCGTGCGTGGCCCTCCTACCCCCCCACTGCGGGGGAATTAGCCCTGCGGCGAAGAGGTTAAAATCGTATTAAATAATTCCGTGCCCGTCCCCTACAGTATAGATTGGCCACGTTTGTGTTAATGAGTAGGAAAATTTGTACCAAGTTTCGGGAGGCAGTGCAACAGATGGGGAGTTAAAATAGCGGTGCTTGGGTAATTCTGTTATGGTCAGTTAAGGTTGCCTGGCTGTATTAAAAGTCACATGATTTGGAGTGTGAAGCAGGTGGCCATGATACAGTGGTGTTCTATAGTTGGAGATATAAGTTCACAGTTCACTCCATGGTATTTCCTCATTCAGGCCTCTGATATCGGTAGATAGTCTATGTATCCAGCCCTGTTCTTTAAAGAGCAGGTTCTGTTTTGATGTTCTAGGGCTGGCTTCAAGAACCAACCATTGTAGTGAATCAGGTGTGTGGTTCAACTCAAGGTAGTGTCTACACATCTTTGTGTTACTCTTTTTACAACGGATGTTGCTTCTATGTTCGGAAATACGTGTCTTGATTGGGCGGGTCGTCATGCCAATGTAGTACAGGTCACACTGGCATATCAAGAGGTAAATGCAATTGGTACTGTTGCAGTTTGTGTGCCCCCTCATCTCCCCAGTGAATGTATTGGACAAAGTGATGGTCTTATGTATTTTAGTAAAAGGGCACGCACTGCAGCCACCACACGGGTAGTGTCCCTTAACTGAGGGTAGTTGCCACAACGTCGTTTGAACTCTCGCCCTCTGTTGCATCTTGGGTCTAGCACCAGCATATCCTTGATGTTTTGAATGTGAACCTAGGTGGTTCTAATTCTAGAGTCCCTGTATTTAGAATCTGCCAGTGTTTTTTCACAATTTTCCTCACTTTGTTAGAGGTTGGTGTGTAAGTTGTGATGCATGTCATTGGTTGGTTTTCTAAGGGTTATTTTACCCTATGTTCAAGCAGCCTCTCCCTGCGGTTGTTTTTTGCCCTTTTCCTAGCTCTTGTGATTATCCTTGTGGGGTAACCCCTCGCTTCTAGGTTCCTGGATAGATTTGAGGATTCTGTTTTATAGTTCTCATGGCTGCTACAGTTATGTATGACCCTTAAAAACTGCCCAACGGGTAGATTAACTCTGAGAGCCCTGGGATGGTGGCTCGTGAAATTCAGAAGGCTGTTTCTGTCGGTATTCTTCCTGAACATGGTGCTACTCAGTCTTCCATCTGCCCCTCTCTGGATGGTGAGGTCTAGAAAAGTGATCTGGGAAGCAGATGCCGTCATTGTGAAATTGAAGTAGGGATTCGGTGTATTAAGCCAGCTGAAGAATTCAGTATATGATTCTCTATTACCTTCCCAGAAGACCAGAATATCGTCATAAAGCGTTTCCAAAGTTTGGTATTGTTTTTGTAGGGGTTTGACTGTGGCGAGATGTACTTGCCCTCAAAGTCTGCCTTATATAGACAGGCCACGCTTGGGGCAAAGGTGCTGCCCATCGAGGTACCCTGTGTCTTGTGGTAGTATTGGCCCTTGAACTCGAAAAAGTTCTCAGTTAAGGCTTTTTCTGTGCATTCCATAATGAATGTTGTGGGTGTTGGTGATTCCCATGAGCCTGTATTTAGTGCCTCCTCAAATCACCCCGAGTGTGGCCCTCTGTGGGATGTTGGTGTAGAGGGCCTCCACATCGAGCGTGATGAGGAAGTCAAACTGGGTATAGTCCTGGAAGTTGTGCAGTAGGCGCAACATGTCCTTGGTGTCCTGTATGTAGGAAGTGATGTTTTTTACCAGTGGCTGGAGGAAGTGGTCGCAGAATTGAGACAGGGGCTCCAGTATTGAGTCAATCCCGGAGAGTATCGGGCGGCCAGGGACTGGAGTGATCTCAATATGAATTTTTGGGAGAATATATTTATTTATCTATTTATGTTATTTGCAGAGCGCAACACTCATCCCAGGGGATATCAAGGCGCTGAAACCAGTACTGATAAATCTGCAGACTGACACTAGCACACAGATGCTTAAGATTTAAGGAATAGATGTGTTTTCATTTTTTTCGGATCTGAAGGTAGTTGGTGATAAGTCTTAGGTCGTGAGGAAGCTTGTTCCACTTCTTAGCTGCTAGATAGGAAAAAGAGCGACAGCCTGTCCTTACTTTGTTAATGCGTCTTGTTCTAGCAAGAGCTGAATGGAGCGATCGCAAGTTTTTTGTAGCTACATAGAATTCGATCTTCTACTGAAGTAATTTCGGGCCTGTTTTATAGAGAGCTCTATGAATATGACTGATCAGTTTAAAAACCAGTGCAATTTCCTCAGACAGTCTGAGGCGGAATCAAACTTTCCCTTATTACAGACAAGTTTTGCTGTTGCATTCTGCAATACTTGTAGGCGCGTGAATAAATGCTCATTCATGCCTAAAAACAGGGCATTGCCATAGTCTATAAGACTTACCAGCAGAGCTTGAGTAACCGAGCGTCTGCAGTCCAGTGGTATCCAAGGGAACAGTCTGTTTAGGAGCTTTAGAATGGAGAAGCACTTGCCGCAGATGGAACGCACATGCTCCTTCATAGACAAGGCGTCGTCCATGATGATAACCAGATTTCTGGCATGTTGTTTTGGGACGGGGGCCTTGCCTAAGATGGACGACCACCAGGAGGCGTCCCACACTAGTTTAGCACTGCCGAACAATAGGATTTCAGATTTACCAGAGTTCAACTTCAGGCAATGAGTGTGCATCCACTGGGCCATTTCAGAAAGACAGTTGTGCAGTTTGGATTTGGAAGTGTCTGGTTTCTCATCCAGGGCCACCATCAGTTGCGTGTCGTCCACGTAAGAACAAATGCCAATGCCCCACTTCCCACCAATTTTAGCTAGGGCTGACATATAGGCATTAAAAAGGGTCGGGCTTAAGGAGGCACCTTGGGGGACACCACAGCCAATGTGGCTGGGTTTGGAATGGAATTGGCCCATATGCACTGCTTGTGTGCGATTGCTCAGGAATGACTGTAGCCATTTTCTTAGAGAATGTTCAGCGGGTAGTTGTGGAAGACAGTGTTGAATGCCGGTGACAGGTCCAACAGTATCAGGGCCACCGCCCCACCTTGGTCGATGCGGGATCTGATACATTTCCGACACTGCCAGCAACGTTGCTTCCATACTGTTGTTGGCACTAAAGCCTGTCTGGGAGGGATCAAGAAGGCGATTTGTTTCCAAATACTTAGTCAGCTGGCCGTTAACCAATTTCTCCAAACCCTTAGAGAGGTAGGGGAGCTGGGAGATGGGGCGGTAGTTTTCGGGGTTAAGGACTTCCGTCCCAACTTTTTTCAGGAGGGGGATGACTGAGGCGTGCTTCCATAACTCCGGGAAGATCGCGGTTCTTAGGGATTTATTGAAGAGCTGAGTAAATAACGGGCAAAGCATGGGAGCAATTTTTGAGAAAACAAAATGAGGACAGGGGTACAACAGGGATCCTGATTTTACTGTGCTCATAGCTTTTAGAACTTCATCAACTGTGAGGGGCTCAAAACTGCCCACGGTGGAAGTGACTTCCGAGCCGGGGGCAGCCACGGCTGTCTTTGCAACATCAATTGAACTATGGGAGTTCTGGGGACTGAAGGTAGTATAGATCTTTCTGATTTTTCCAGAAAAAAAGCACTAATTCTTTCACAGGCCTCCACCGAGGGGGTAAGGGTCTGGGTAGTGCTGGGCGGTTTGCTGAGTTCTTTAACAATTCTAAAGAGTTCTTTGGCTGAGTTGCAGTTTTCGTTGATGCGCAGGGAGTAGTATTTTTTTTTCTTTTTTTTTATGGCAAGGTTGTAGGACCTCAGCTTGAGCATATAGCTTAATTTATTTGCTTCATTTTTGGACCGCCTCCATTGATTTTCAAGTTTCTGGCACTCCTTCTTGAGGCATTTCAGTTGAGGGGTGTACCATTTTTCCGTATAGGGCCGTTTCTGGGATTTTAGAATGGGAGCCAACTCAGCCACGCCACCGGACTCCACTGGACGGACCATAGCTGCGTCCACTTCAGCTTCAGAAGGACCACGATCCACCACCACCAGCAACAGGTTGCACGAAGAAGCTGAAACAAGATCACGGCCGACCAGCTCACCGCAGCCCTGAACCAGCACCCTCCCGCCAGCTCCGCGAACCCCAGCCAGGCCGCCGACAACCTCACGAAGTGGATCAGCAACTGCGCAGACGACCTCGCCCCACTAAGGACCCCGCCCAGCAGATCCAGCAGCAAGAAAGCATCCTGGTTCACCGACGAACTCAAGAGCTCCAAGAAGAACTGCCGAGCTCTCGAGAAAGCATGGAGAAGAGACCCAACACCGGACAACATGACCACCCTCAAGCTCGCCTCTCGAAAACGCCATCAACTGATTCGCGCCACCAAGAAAACAGCATTCAAGGAAAGACTGGACAACAACGCACACAACAGCACAACAGCTGGGAACTCTTCAACATCATGAAAGAGCTCTCCAACCCCAACGCCGGAATCAACGACATCACCCCATCACAAGACCTCTGCAACTCCCTCGCCTCCTACTTCCACAACAAGATCGCTGACATACACAACAGCTTCAGCACACAACCAACGCTCCCCACGACCGCACCAACGCCCCCCACCACCACCCTCAGCGCCTGGACCCCAATCAACACCGAAGACACCATCCGCACAATGAACTCCATCCACTCCGGATCTCCAACCGACCCCTGCCCTCACCACGTCTTCAACAAAGCCGACGCCGCCATCACACCCCAGTTACGAGACATCATCAACGCCTCCTTCAACACCGCAACCTTCCCTGAGAGCTGGAACTACGCCAAACTCAGGGCTCTACTAAAGAAACCAACAGCATACCCCTACCGCCCCATCTCACTCCTCCTGTTTCCAGCCAAAGTCATCGAGAAGACAGTCAACAAGCAGCTGGCCGCCTTCCTCGAGACAAATTGATCCCTCGACCCCTCACAGTCGGGCTTCAGGGCCAACCACAGCACCGAGACCGCCTCATCGCTGCCACCGATGACATCCGTGCCCTGCTTGACAACGGAGAAACAGCGGCCCTCATCCTCCTAGACCTCTCAGCGGCATTCAACACTGTCTGCCACCGCACCCTAGTGCAACGCCTCAGGAACGTCGGAATCCAGGAGAAGGCACTGGAATGGATCATCTCCTTCCTCGCTGGAGAGTCCGCCTACCCCCGTTCAGGTCAGAGGCCACCAAAGGCATCTGCGGCGTTCCTCAAGGCTCCTCGCTCAGCCCCACCCTCTTCAATGTCTACATGAGCCCCCTTGCGGCCATCGCACGCCAACACAACCTCAACATCATCTCCTACGCTGACGACACACAGCTGATCCTCTCCCTGACCAACGACCCCGCCACCGCCAGAGCCGACCTACACGTAGGGATGAAACACGTAGCCGAATGGATGATGACCAGCCGCCTGAAACTGAACTCAGACAAGACGGAAGTTCTCATCCTGGGCTCCTCGCCCTCCGCCTGGGACGACTCCTGGTGACCACCCGCCCTGGGCTCCTCACCCAAACCAACAGACCACGCACGCAACCTGGGCTTCATCTTGGACTCCTCCCTCTCCATGACCAGACAAGTCAACGCCGTCTCCTCATCTTGTTTCAACATCCTGCGCATGCTACGTAAGATCTTCCGGTGGATCCCCACCGAGACCAGGAAGACGGTCACCCAGGCCCTCGTCACCAGCCGTCTGGACTACGGCAACGCCCTCTACGCCAGAACCACCGCCAAGCTCCAGAAGAGACTCCAGCGAATCCAGAACGCCTCAGCAAGACTCATCCTCGACATCCCCAGACGAAGCCACATCTCCAGACACCTGAGAGACCTGCACTGGCTCCCGGTTAACAAGAGAATCACCTTCCGCCTCCTCACCCACGCACACAAAGCCCTGCACAACCAAGGCCCGAGTTACCTCAACAGCCTCCTCAACTTCTACGCTCCCACACACCACCTTCGATCGACCAGCCACGCCCTCGCTGCCGTCCCCCGCATCCGAAGAGCCACAACAGGAGGAAGATCCTTCTCCCAACTGGCCGCCAAGACCTGGAACTCCCTCCCGACCCACCTCCGCCTGACCCAAGAGCACCTCGCCTTCAGGAAGCAGCTCAAGACCTGGCTGTTCGAGCAGTAGCGGAACCCCCCTCCCCAAGCGCCTTGAGACCCTCCGGGTGAGTAGTGCGCTATATAAATGCTATGATTGATTGATTTATTGACTTGTCTAATGTTTGGTAGATCGTCGTTTCAAAAGTTGCTGCGTCTTCACCTACTGAGATGTCGTCAGAAAACTCTACCTTAGCGTCTAGGAAATGTGTTTCAAAATCGGCCTCATTAACTAGCCTCCAAACTCGGTTAGAAATCTGATTGGTTGCCCTAGGTTTCGTTTGTTTAATGGGTAAGCCCAGTGTGAAAGCTATAAGGGAGTGATCTGTCCAAAGTAATGGCAGGATCTCTTGAATATTTATGGCTTCGATATTAGAGAAGAGTAGATCGACGGTATGACCCGATACATGGGTCGGGCCCTCTATCCACTGTTTGAGATTAAGGATCTTCATATCGCTCTCCAATTGAGAGACTGCTAGTATGTCCTTTTTCTCATAGTGCATATTAAAGTCACCGATAACTAGAAAGTTATTGTTTTACAAGCAGATTGGTAGGAGTTGAGTAAGTAGCTTGGTGCTAAAATTGACTTGTTGGCCAGGAGGATTGTAAATTATTGCTCCAGCTAAGATGGTGAGGCCATCGTGGAGTAGTTGGAAAGGGAGGGTTTGATGTTCATTATAGGAGGTTGCTTGCACCGGGATGCAGGTCAGGTGGTCCTTAAATATAATGGCAACCCCTCCACCGCTGCTTCCGACTCTATCTTGTTTGATAATTTTATAATTGCCAGGTAATGCATTGGCCATATCTGGGGCATTAGAGTCGGAAAGCCACGTCTCGGTGATAAAGACCCGATCGGGGTTCTTTTCCTTCAGCAGATCCCATATGTCAGAGGCCTGTTTAGGGAGGGATCTAGCATTGAAGTATAGGCAGAGAAGCTTGGGGTAATCCCGAGTCTTCAGGCAGCCTAGTTGAAATTGACCCATACTGGACCACCTACAAGCAAGGCAGGAGATGGGGCCTAAGAGAGTCCCGGACCGATCAGCGTACATTGTCCATGGTTGTTGCCCAAAATAGGGGCATAAGTCAGCAGCTCTGTGCGTGAGTAGCTAATGACGGCAGGTGGGGATTGAGTACCACCGACAGGGGGTATGGCCCCTTGTCCCGGTTGGGCGCGGACGGGCGCACACGGGCTTGCCTTAGGCGCGCCTTTGGCGCGCTACCGGCGCGCCCGTTGCGCACGTCCGCAGCTCATCCACAAACACATTGAAATAAATAGAGGGAAGCGCGGGCTCCTGGCTCCGCCCTCCGGCTCACGAGGGATGACCACTGATTGGTCTGCTTACTTCCCCTTTTTGCTCTTCACGCAATCGGCACTTAGCTGTGGTGGAACAGAGCATGGGATTCGGCAGCCGACACTAGCAAGGTACGAGGGACAGCCTAACTCGCAGTCTGCCTCCAAGTATATTTGTGCAAAATAAGCAATTTTTAAAAACAACAGGTAAAAATGCAGCGTTTTCAAGCAATTTAAAACCAGACGATGTGCGATCAACAGCAGCAGCAGCTACCAGTTCTAGGCTGCATGACCAATGAAACAACAGAATAAATAGAGGGAAGCGCGGGCTACTGGCTCCGCCCTCCGGCTCGCGAGGGATGACCACTGATTGGTCTGCCTACTTCCCCTTTTTGCTCTCCACGCAATCTGCACTCAGCCATGGTGGAACGGAGCATGGGATTCAGCAGCCGACACTAGCAAGATACGAGGGACAGCCTAACTCTCTGTCTGCCTCTAAGTATATTTGTGCAAAATAAGCAATTTTTAAAAACAATAGGTAAAAATGCAGCGTTTTCAAGCAATTTAAAACCAAACGATGTGCGATCAAAAGCAGCTACTGTTGATAATATATAAATATGGGACATTGGGATCTTTTTTGACCAGAAATTCTGCCTCCTTCTTGCTAATCCACCCTTGACATTCTTCTGACTCAACCATCCCTGAGATGGTGTTCTGCAGATGTTCAGATGGGTTCAGGGGAATGGGTGTGCAGTAGCGTGTGTTGCCCAATTGTATATGGCACTCAGCGGGATAGTCAGTTGTGTTCATCAACACTGTGGCGCCCCCCTTTGTCCGCATGTTTGATCATGATTTGAGGGTCATTGGCCAGGGATTCTAATATCTCAAGTTCTTTCTTGGAGATAGTGGTATGATTGTTACGTGCAGTGATAGTTTTTATGTCTTTCAATACTCCCTGTTCAAAGGTCAATATTTCATTAGGGACCATTCCGCTGTGCGGTGTGAAAGTAGAGGTATTCCGGTGACCAGAGTCTTCATTCGTTTCCATGGGTTTCCCCTCAAAGAAAGCCTTTAGCCTGATTTTAAGAAAGAACTTTTGTATTTCCACTGTTTGCTGGAAGTTGTCTAATCTAGGGGTTGGAACAAATCCAAGTCCCCTCTGTAGGACCCTTTTTTTATCTGAGTAGAGTTGGCGTGTAGAGAGGTTTACTACCAAACTCACTTCTTGGTGGTCTTGCTGCTGGTGTCCATTCCCTGAGTTGTGGTATCCTCCCATTGTACTCTTTTGTCTGGCGCGTTGCCTCTCTTACGCCCTTGCCCTCTGCCCCAGCCTCTGTCTAAAAAAGGTCGGTTGGTACCTTGTGGGGCGAACTGTGGTGGGTACTGGGGACCAAATTGCGGCATAATTTGTGGGAATGTCGGGTGTTGCCAAAAAGGTGGTCCCTGATAGGGTGGTTGTGAGTAGTTGTTCTGTCCTCGCCTACCTCCTCTGGCCCCTCTACATTGACGAGGTTGCCAATTATCCCCACTTGAGTTGCTATCACTGTTGGAGCCTCTCCTCGAGGAATTAGTGCTAGAGTCCGAGAGGTAGCCTGTACCAGGGGGAGAGTAATCCTCTTTCAGGTAAGGGTAGACCTTCTCTTTCTCAAACCGTTGGATTTCCTTCTGGAGTTTGGTTATTTTTTGTTTCATAAGATATTCCTTATGTTCGGTCAATTCCTTATTTATTTCAGCCAGCTTGGTTTTGAAGCCAGGGTTGGGGACCGAGCTCTTGAGTGTGCTTTCCAAATTCTAGATTCGCACTAGTAAATCATCTTCTAGCCGTTTTGCCGTGTTTACTATCAGGATCAACAGATCATGGGTGCACTTCCAGGATATTTGAGACCATTCTCTTTTAAATTGGCCATCTTCCCAAAAAATCCTGGGGAAGTTCTTAACAATTAAGCTGTTTGGTGCTATCTTGGCTTTGAAATATTCTGCAATAAGGGCGCCATGAAGTGAGATTCTCACCCATTCTCTTTTGAGATCTGCGAGAGTCTGCCAATCAGCTGAACTGCTCCCAGTGGCGCTCTCAGTCTCTAGGCCTAGTATTGATGATGTTCTAAGGATTGCTGCTGCATCATCTTCGCCAAAGCTCAAACCTTGCCCGTCCATGGTGAGCTTTTGGAAGTGAGGAGGGAAAAAAGCGCACAAATAGTGGATGATATTGGGACCCTCAAGGTGGATAGAGGGTACCGGGGGGGGATAGAACAGATCTTACCCACCTTAAGGTGCTCCCACGGTGGTTAGCTGTGCAATAGATTATTTTTCAAAACAAAGGAGAAGTCTGCTTGAAGAAGGGCATTCACCACTCCTAGTGAGTGGTAGGTCCAGCCTCAATAGTGGCCTCAATGAGAAACAATTACCAAAAAATGCTGGGCTGTTCCTTACACTAGAGGAATGTACCTGTTCCTGTGGTGTGAAGGATGTTGTAGGGTCCCGGGGGATCCTACAGTTGGGCATCCATTGTGTTGGATGTAATGCCCTCACACACCCTTTCAGGTATCATGCTTCATTATCTGGGCTTGCTCCTCATTGGGTTGGCGGTGCAATACCCAACGAGCAACACCTCAAAGAGGGGCTCTTTGGCGGAGATCTTTTATCCAACTGCCGTTTAGATGAAGTGCGGGTGTGGGGCCAGAGGTGCGTGGACGTGGTAGTAGGAGTTAAAATAAAGCTCGGAGTACCAAGAATTACATTATTCTGGCGGTCCCCTACTCTAATTAAAATGAAAACTATCTGGTACTCGTTAGAGTATTATGCTTCCTGTTTACGAGTCACGAACTAGTATGTGCTGTGGTCGGTCGACATGTTTCTCGCTCTAAAGCTGTTGGCTAGCGATTCTTCAGGACCTATCGGTAGAAAGTATATCTATGGGGTTAACTGTCTACGTCAGTGTGGTGTATGTCTTATATTCAGACAAACATTCAAGTGTGTGTAGCTCACAGAAAAATAGGTGTTTCCTGCGTGTTAACTCTGTCGTACTGCATCTACCTGGATTGGGAGAAAAGGAGCAAATCACAACAGGTACAGTTAAAAACCAGAGGGCGATGAATGTACATTCCTTGTGCCATGCTAGAACGAGTGCTGCTAGCATGTGAGTTAAACTGAAATGAACTGGTGTTCGTGCAATTCCTTAGTGAGCATTGTCGTTGGCATGCTCATGTGGGCAATCATAAACAACCTATAAAAACTTTGGTGGTTAAAATTGATAAAACAATACAAGACACATATGTAAAATATCAACATTTCAAGGTGGTATGGCTTCTAACTCACTTAATATGTTAAGTATACAGACCCCAACAGTGTCCGGTGGGTTATATGGCATGTAGAACCTTCAAGTATCTGGCGGGTCACAGGAGGAAACCATAATTTAAAGGCCTGTAGCTGGTGGTGTGAGTTATAGGCTACTGGATCAGTAACAATCATGGCATGGTATCAAATGGAGCCTGAGTTGTCTGCCTGTATTAGGATCTAAAGAGACATATAGCCGGCCCAAGATAATCCCTTCCTGTGTGCCTAGAGTAACAGGTAACCTTGCTGCTATCTAAACTCAGTAATATTCAGTGCTGTGGTGTATAGTTAATTGGAGATCTCCCCCGGCTCATGCATATTCCGAGTGCTAGGTGAGTCTGCTAATCACCCAAGGATCATGGGGCCCTGGATCATTGGCCCTATATTTAGGAACCAAGGGTGCTAGTACATTGACCCCGTCGGTGACTAGAGCGCTCCCCGGGATATTGTTTAATGTTACTGGTGCCACAATTTAGCGATGTGGCAGAATGTGGTTTTTGGCTTAAGAAAGTATGGTATTAGCATCGGGATCATGCGAAGTCAGAGTAATGCTTATACACCGGGGTATTTTAGTCCTGAGCATTGTAAGTGCTACTCATGGTTGCCCGGGTGTCAGTTACTGTGGCAGGAGCCTTAGATGGCTTACGGTATGCCCGCTAGCAGTGGGGCGTTATGCCCGAGGTAAGCCCCCTTGTGCTCGGTATCTAAAAAATATATCTATATATTTTAACAAGTGCTGCAGGGTTGGGCACCCTCCTATATTATGCCCCAATATACAATTAGCGGTAGCGAGGAGGCTAGGTGTGGGAGTGGAGAAGGACGGATCCCTAGCCTTCTTCATATGTTCTAGTGGGACTCTTGGCACTTACTTGGTTAGTCATGCGTCGTCTCATCAAACACCTATCCCTAGCTGCCGGACCCGGGAGGTAGTGATTGGTCCGACGGCTGTGCGGAGCAAACAATGTTAATTCACATCCAGTCAGACACGCACTAGAAAGGTACTGCATCTTTGTCTTATTCAATAGCGTATATGCAGCATGAGGTAGCATTACTGTGATATCAGTGTCAAGGAGGAGCCTTGTCGATTGTCTGATAGAAACCCCCACGGCTGCGGCAGCTCTGAGTCAGTTCGTGAGAGCTCTGGTGACGTTATCAGGAATAGCAGGGAAATAAGCACAGGGTCTCTGCTGCACAGGGTCTCTGCTTACCACCGAAACCATCTGTTAGAACAGAAAGCGTGTAACCATCCGCCTCGTGTACATAAAGCACAAAAGGCTTCTGGTAATCAGGTGTATCAAGCAGAGGAGCAGAGCAAAGTGCAACCTTTAATTATTGCTCAAAAGCTTGCTGGCATGCAGTTGTCCAAGGCAAGGGTTCATGCACTTCTTTGTTGGTCTGGTAAAGGAGGGGTTTTGTTAGTAAGAAATAATTAGGGATCCAGTGACGACAATACAAAGTTATACCAATTAATGCCTTCAGCTCACGCTGGGTCTTAGGAACAGGCTTATTAGTAATTGCAGCTATGCTTTCAGGTGTTAGTCTGCGACCCTCCTTTAACATTAGGTGACCTATATAGGTGGCCTCCTGTCGACAATATTGACTTTTTGAAAGTGACACCTTGCGTCCATTGAGTGCCAAATGTAACAGTAATTTAACCGTGGCCTCTTTACAACCATCTTCAGTGTCCAAAGCCACAAGTAGGTTGGCAATGTACTGCAACAGGACATTACAAGCGGGAAGTTCCAAAGAATCCAATTGAGCTTTCAAAGTTTGGCTATAGATACAAGGACTTTCTGTATAGCCTTGTGGAGCAAGGCAGAATCTAAAGCTCCTTCCTGCTATTGCAAATCCAAAGAGATATCTACTATCTGTATGGATTGGAATGCTGAAGAAAGCATTCTACAAATCAATCATGGAATTTTGCTGATGGGGGAATTGTTGTCAAGAATGTGGTAATGTCTAGAACCACAGGGTACTTGGGAACCACTATTTTGTTCACCTCTCTTAGGTCAATTACAAAGTGGTAAACATCAGGGTGGGCATTGTAAGAATCCAAGGGCGTCTTTTTAAGAATGGGCATAATAAGGCTATTACACACATTTGCCACTGTCTCCTCAACTACACCATACTTAATCAAATCCTGTGTTGTTTGCAATAAGGCCTTTTCTCCTGCTTGGGATATCTTACACTGGAGAATACGTGACAATACAGCATTGTCCTTAATCTTTATAGATACCAGTGAGATCTGAAGTAACCCCACATCCCTGTCTCCTGTAGCCCACGCTGTATGTGGCTCATCTTTAAACTCAAAGGGGAGGAGCCATCCTTAGCGAGGCATTGTTTGGCACGGGCCACTTGCAGTCCAATAGTTATGTAAACACCGTCAGGAGAACAAAAAATTGTTGCATGTAACCTTTTTAGGAAATCCAATCTTAACAAATTCTCCCCCGATTTGACGTTAATAAAAATGTTGAAACCACCGTAAAGGGGCCAATAGTGAGAGCAAGGGGTCTGTAAATGGGGCTAACAACCGGCACACCTGAGAAACCCATCAAAACATTGTTTTATCCAGATAGAGCTGCCCCCCCCATTACCAGTGAACAGGAAACAGAGCTATTCATAGCCCCTGTATCCACAAAATATTTCTCGGTCGCACCTTGGAAATCTACAGTGATGTAGGTTCTGTGCTGATCTTCAGGTACTGGAACTAGTCCCTTGCTCTGTCCCTGGCTATCCTAGCTGTGACAACAATTAATCAAAAGGAGGGAGTAGGGATTGGAATATCTGTTTCATTCCCCAGGGTAAGTAAATAGTTAATCAGAAAGGAGAAACAGACACTTGTTACACTTCTAGACCATTGGTATAGAAAGTTTTTAGAGTAACCTCAAAAACCCTATGCTGATGTGGTTGTGCGGTATATCTGGTTCATCCGCCCCGCATATGGGTTGTTGGCAGTTATCATTGGTTACTCTAAAGTAGTGATATTGCCTGCCTCAGCCCGAGGCACCTCTGGTCTATTGTGCAGTGTCCAGAGAAGTGAAGAAAAAGTGTGTCAAAATAAATTCTCGAGAAAAGGAAAAAAGGTTTAAAAACTGGAAAGTCACCCTAGGAGACTTTTAATGTTGGTGTGATTTCCAGATTGATTAAAATGGTTTCGGTACTACTGAGTTGATCGAGTTACTGGATCAAAGTAGTTTTATATATACATAACGTCGACATGTTTCAGCTCTCTGGGCCCTAGGGGTCTATTGAGCTTTCGTCAGGACTCACACATATACAGACAATGGACTTTTTACTCACACCATTTGTGTAGTTTTAAGTAGTAACCTGTTTTAATTCCAGGGATAAAGGCTCCTCCGGTTTCTGAAATAGAAATGGGGAGAGTACACAGAGAAATACACACTTTTATAAACATCCTGATTCAGGTTTGCGCATTCAGTTGAATAAAATTATTATTCATTCCAGAGGCTTTACTCAGAGGGGTATCGGGGTCGAGTTTTTCACAAAGGTGACATCATTGTTAAACTGAAGATCTAGTTGGTTTATTTTACGCGCTGGCATATGAGGAATCGCGTTAATAAAAGTTTAAGAATCATGGTGGCAATCTTTTAAGACTGGAAATTCAATTCACTTACTTTACGCGCTGGCGTGTAGAGGGTCGCGCTGGTTCGAATTAGCGCAAGGGACTCTCTGACCGTTGGTATTAGATTCCCTGGTATACGAGCGAGGAGGACTAGCAATGAAAGTGATCATAAACGCTGCGCGTTGTCCTACCTTATACCGGGAAGGCACTCGCTTGCATTGGGGAAAGTACTGGACCCAGAGCTGTATTTAAAATGTATCGCATTAGTTTGTGTGTCACGCAGGCATCTTACCGGGGTTCACAAATGGTGTGAGTAAAAAGTCCATTGTCTGTATATGTGTGAGTCCTGACGAAAGCTCTATAGACCCCTAGGGCCCAGAGAGCTGAAACATGTCGACGTTATGTATATATAAAACTACTTTGATCCAGTAACTCGATCAACTCAGTAGTACCGAAACCATTTTAATCAATCTGGAAATCACACCAACATTAAAAGTCTCCTAGGGTGACTTTCCAGTTTTTAAACCTTTTTTCCTTTTCTCGAGAATTTATTTTGACACACTTTTTCTTCACTTCTCTGGACACTGCACAATAGACCAGAGGTGCCTCGGGCTGAGGCAGGCAATATCACTACTTTAGAGTAACCAATGATAACTGCCAACAACCCATATGCGGGGCGGATGAACCAGATATACCGCACAACCACATCAGCATAGGGTTTTTGAGGTTACTCTAAAAACTTTCTATACCAATGGTCTAGAAGTGTAACAAGTGTCTGTTTCTCCTTTCTGATTAACTATTTATCCTAGCTGTGAGACATTCTGTCACTTTGTCCATGTTATAGTCATCATGATAGTACTGCCTCTCTCGGGGGTCATCAAAATAGTTCCTGCTCTGTCTATTAGACAATGTATTCTCCGACTGCATCCCTCCACAGTCTCCTATTCCTCTCCACATCCTCTACACCCCTGACCTCTCTGGCCTCACCTTTCTACAATAACTCCAGGCACTCATTCCGCCAATATCCCTCCAGCTTGCAATATGCACATTGGTTGAGCCCAAGGGGTGCACTCGAATTACCACCCCTGTTAGACCGAGGCAGCCGCTGGGTCGAACCCAAACCTCTTACTCTTCCACTCGCAACTTTCTGCATCACCACCCTAGTTTTCAACAGTTTTGACTTGATCTGCACTTTCTTCGTTCTCTCTATGCTCATAGTACTGTTCCATTCTCAGTATTACCAATGGGGAGGAGGTGTTCCAAATGCTTTCTGAAGCCTGCAGCCTAGTCACAATCTCAGGAATCAAGTTATTAATGAACCTGCTGACAAACACTCAGACACCACCTTCTAGTAACAGGTACTGACCACTAAAGTCGAGAAACACCCCTTCAAACTTAGTAAAGAAATCAGACACACTTGTGTCCTTCTTCTGATGAAATGCAGTCAATTTGTCCCAATCCACCCATCCCAGAGGGATAAGGGAATGCATATATGTGATAATGTGACCCGGTAGAGCCAATAACTCCGCCTTCGGCTTGTCGCCTGGGTTGCGTTCCTTATTCCATGTCCTGATCTGATCCCATGTTCCTCCCAATTCCACTACATGATCCTGTGTATGCACTTGCCTCCATATAACAACTGGTACCAACAGGCCAAAGAACAACTCAATATCAGCTAACGTTATCACTGTGGAGAAGGCTGCCTCTGTCAACTCTTTGAAGTACACTGTTGGGTTTTTCCAATGGTGTAAATATCACAAATTAGGAACGATGAAGATGCTTATGGACCTAAACATCAATTATAAACAACATATACATGCAACCTCAATAGAATGGTATCAAAAATATTTTTATTGATATTATTTGTAATAAATTAATCTAGATACAAAACCGATGAATAAAACATTTCAATTCTCTATATTTATACTAGATTCAAACAATCACATTAGGTAAATTGCTATTTTTGGAACAACCTCAGATTAGATAAGGTATATACAGTGTCAATCAAGGATATATGAAGACCTGTGTACAAAGGTTCAAGTTACATCAAAAATATACAGACAAAATAGTCATATCATTTATACAGAGGACAATCATTTCTGGTATGGCTCTTGGAAATCTGTGTCCTACGCGCGTTTGGGCTGTGTGCCTTCATCAGGAAGCCATGTACATATTAAATGAAACCTAGAAGGGAGGATGCATGTACAAATAAACCGTCAATAAGAATTTAAAAAGGCGGTCCTACTACATTATTAGATACCACTAAAGTGGAGATAATTATGAACTCATACTATAAAGACAAAAAGAAGGAAATAAAACCAATAATTGCAAACTGGTTAAACTAAACATTGTACCAAATATGCTAAGTATCCTTCACCAAGAGATAAGAAGAGACCACAATATCAAGATGCCTTATGGTGCAGAAAAGGATAGAAAAGTGATATCCCAAACAGTGAATAGAAGTGATAAATCGGAATACACAATAAGATGTTTTCATGAACATTGGAAAAGAAAGATGAGAAAGGGTGATTCACTCAAGGGCTGAGTATCTTGCAGAGGTACTCAAATGAGTTTTTCTGAGGGTCCAGCAATGGATATTACCTCATTCTTCTTCCAAGAAATATAGATCCTCTGCTCCTGAAACCGAGAGTCTACTTGTGGCCTAATTACAGTGTTCATGGAGTCACACAGTTCTGGTATTTCAGGATGGTAAATAGGATGGACCTCTCACATGGGGCACTGAGTCACCATTGTCTGAACCTTTTGGAGCAATCTGCCTCAGTAACCCACCAATGTTGTTACATTGCTAAAAACCTTATTGGGAGCCATCCCTGTAGCATATACCCTGTCCCATATGTCATAAATGATCTGCGGTGCAACACACACCTTGAAAACACTACTCCTACAGTCCTTTTAGTGAGGCTGACATGTGCTTAAGAGCATGCTGCTGTCTGAATGGCTCATAATCTTTCATCACACTCCACACATCTTCGACTGTATACATTGCATTCCGGGCCCACTGAGCTGCTTGATTCGCCACCATTAGCCTTTCCTCATCACCACAGCAGAATTCACCAACACTTTCTCCATGCAGTCTAGTGCTGCCCCCCAGTGGTGTAGGAGTAAAAGGGGGTGTAGAGGCATAGTCAGTAGACAGAACAGGAGAGTTAACGGCTCCGGCACCTGTTACTTGCATGAGCAGAGATGAAGCAGGAGGGGCTGGTGCTGATGCAGTTTGGCTAGAAGCAGAAATACTAGAGAGAACAGCACCAGGGGCTGGGGTCTGAGACATTGGAACCTGTGGCTATATTTACTCAGGGGCATAAGGTGGAGGAGGGCAAGAATCCAATAGCTCTTCAACAAAAACACCACCTTCCTGTCTCGTAACATAACATTTATCAGTCTGCAATCAAAGCTTTCTATTTGTACATTCTATGCCTTTCTCTTGCATAGGCATTCTGCATTATTGTTTGCGTCTGTCTCTTTCAGGCCTTTTTCTCTGTTCTCGTACGCTGTTGCTTTGCTTCCCACTGCCATACTCTTAGAGAATCAAACATCAACTGCCTGCTCTTTTTGGTAAACAATTTGTCCTGCAAGAAATTCAATTTTTGTTCATCAAATGAACCAGTAAGAGGCCATTGTAACTCTACATTGTCCCTCGTATATTTATTCCACAATGTGCTAATCATAATAGGGCCAATACCATGTTTGACGTATACGTAAAAATGTAGGGTACCCTCCGGAGGCACAGGCTGGCTCTCTTCCAATCGAGCTTCAGTAGAACAACACAGACATCCAAAACACCCCGGTTTACTAAGACAAGGCATCTTAATATAAGACACATGCGCTGTCCCAAACAGACAAGTATAATACCAACAACAATAATAAAAGAAAAGATAAATATTAAAAATTGTTCAAGAACCAAACCAAAATGGGCTAAAAACCACACTCTACAGTCCGGAAACTGTACCAAGTTCAAGAAGAAAATCTGGATGTTGTACCAATACACAGCCCGTTGGCTCGTGCCGGTCAAGCAAGGCAGTCTGAAAACTGCACCAAGACAGTCCAGGCTCATGCCCTTCAAGAATGGATCACATTTTTCCAAGAATAAAATCACTCACTTGTGCACACAGGTTGAGTCAAGTTATTCTCCACTGCCGACTCTATGAACCAAATGGTCAACTCCAAGCTTTTGCCTTCTCCGAACCCCCAGCCGGTGACAACTAGATGAGGATTCGCCTGATCAAATTGGCAGCTGCAAGAACCAAGCTCGATCATGTGTGGTACCCGATCTGCCCACTGACCGGACGCAACCCCGACCCTGTAACCCGATTGTGGGTGAGTCAGATCACCTTGCGGGGTCCCTGTTCAGGCATCAACTGAAGGAAGTAGCTCTTAGGGGCCACCCGGACTACTTACATCTACATGCTATGCCTTCCCAAAAATGAAGAGTCGGTCAGACAGTAGAGAATACAAACAAGATTTTTTTAGCAATACTCTGCAGAGGAGTCCAATCTGACTTGTACCCTAAGATGTCTTCTGAAGGACTGACCCCCCAACATTCTGCAACACATGATTCTTCCCAAGATTCTTTAAACCAGCCCACAGTGGAAAGTTACAGGCCTGGGACGAACATGAACAAAGGAGGCACAGAACGATGGGCTACCACCTGCCAGATGGGCACATGCTATCTGCAACTCAAGGTTACCGCGCTGAGTATCAGCATCTCCTAACGTGGGAGCAGATCTACACACACAGGTAGGTATGCGAGGGTAAAATAGCTGATTCATTAGTAGGTCAGGAAGCAGCTCTGGACAGAAGAGAAAATAATAACGAAATACAGTGTTCTGCTGAGGCAAGTAATACGAATAATGAGGCCTAGTTCATGCCCAGCCTAAGCAGCCTAATAGAGATTGCGAAATACAAAATGGAGTCGCACCTGCTAACTAAAGTCTACACATTACATGGATAACACAGTGGGTTGCGTAACCTTAATACAAATAGCGTCTATTTAGCCACACACTGCTTACCTAATATATCAAGAAATTAGTGCATAGCAGGATGGGGTTTTCAAACCTAACAGTAATATTTTTGCTTCTTTATTTTCAAATAGGGGAATTGGATGCGTAAGATTATCATTTTCTCTTTTTTGAATTGTAGGTTCTTACCGTACTTTAGGTATTTTCTTTATTTCTATTGGAGAGTAGTGTTATGAACATGCGAACTATTGAACTTCGGCAATTCATGTATTTCGGAATGCACTGATGAGAGGAGTGGACTGTGGGATAGGTACTCTTGAATATTTTGAATCGGTTGTAGTCATTATTTGTTAAAGAAGTACAGTTCAGCTACATTACAATCTTGGATTCAGCTGAGTTTAGGAATGTCTTTTCTTTTCTTAATGTACTTTCAATTATATATACAGATTAGATTCTGGAGGCATCATGTACATTAAGACTTTGATAGTCTTCAAGCCACATTAACCCTTCTTGGTTCTGTGTATATTGTAAGTGGCTAAGGATTTTTTTTAATTTTAATAGATTCTATGTATGAAGTAATAGACAGAATTACCTAATTCTGGGATCCTGTTTCAGATTCTTTGAAATTGATCAAAGTGCTTGATTTACATCTATTTGATGTTTGGGATGGAATTAGTTCCAGTAATTCTTTTTTCAATGAACTATGCATGGAGAGTCACTGTCAAGGGTGTTGCACTGTTATGTATTTTCATTTTATTTTAAATACATTTTTTATATACTTTTTCTATTTTTGTCTAATTTAACATGGGTGCAGGATTCTCCTCTATACTCTTGAGTTCTGCTTTTTAGTAAGACTAACAGGAATCATATTTTAAGTATTGATTATAACCCAAATATTGTTTTTTTGGTACCATCACGTAAGAAACAAATTCATTTTGTCGGCCTAAACAATTGACGGTTGCTCTCAATATGTTTTGTCCTGATGATTACCTGTGAAATCAATATGGTTGAAACACCGTCAATGCGTTTCTTGGCAAAATATAAAATGAAGCATTAAGTGACACAGGCAGAGAGCATGTGTTTGTCAAGGGCAAACATTTGATGCCATGGTCCTACCCTTCTAGAAATGAAATGTGGAACAATTTTGCTGTGTAAGGTGTTTTGTGATGGTTGAAAGTATTTCACTTGGAAACAGTAAAAACTCAAAAGCAGCCACAGGAGAAAAAAATGACGTTAGTCTAGGTCCATTAACTCTGAAGGTAACAGTGAAATTGAAGTTGAATAAGTTGCCTATGTAAACATATTTCACTCTGTTTGAAGATCATTTGAAAGTAAAATTTCGAGCTATATAGCATGAGTGCAAGTAACACAGAATGAAGGCAGGAGGAAGCTACCCCAGAGAAAATGGCCTCCAACAGTAGCCTGAAGGAACTCCATGAAAGATTTTTTGATACACAAAAGATGAAGGGGAGATATTTGGAAGAAGAATCTGCCTTTTTTGATGATTCAGTTATTCAGATGTTTTCTAATTTAATCAAAATCTTTTCATCAGGTATGTACTACTCAAGTCCATGCTCATCCATAGACAGCTTTGATTGTGTAATTCTGTTGGCAGCAAATCAACTCAGGGGTGTTAATTGTATCTGACATAGATACTATGTCCCAACCACTTGCTAGTTATACTTGTTATGGATTGAGATGCATCAGTTATGATTGAAATTGAATAAGAAAAAAATGTAAATTATTGTTAGAGTGTCTCTATTTCAATAACATGTTGCAACCACCACAAATGCATGCTCTTCATCTTCCTCTTCTCCTCTGTCTTTATTGACCTGTGTTCATAATACTGAATTACGCCACAGGGCTGAGTAAAATGTCTACCTACCTGCTACTAATAAGAATCCAGGTGTATTGTGCACAAATATGCATGTGGATTGTTTAACGATGCCTTTTCTGATGGCCAAAGGACTTAAAATGCCTGTTATCTACATTATATGAATGTCATATATCTGCCAATTCTTCTAAAAAAACTATTCTCCTGAATTGCATTTTCAAACATTAAAGATCTCTTACAGTAGCTACTATTAGGGCTAATTATAATTTAAAGCAGTTTGACTAGAAAGACATTTAGATTACATTAATTTTGATAGTTAATGAAAATCATTACAAAACCAAAGCATAACAGGTAGAAGTGCAAATAAATTCTTATATGTCACTGCCCTAAAATAGAAATTTTAAAACTTATAAGTCAAGTACTCATGTCACGATTTAATAAAATGTATGTATCTATTACAATAAAGGCAAAAAAAATTAAATCAATCGAACAAAAAGAAGTTTCCTTACATAATACATATATGTCACTGAGGATCTAGTCTTTTCACACACCCACTAAGACCCAGTCCATTCCTGACAATGACACAAGGCATAGCTGTAACAGTGGGACAGAATTTTTATTAACAGTTATTGACACAAGTTGATTTCTGCAAATTCCAAAGGTTTCCATCACATACATTTAATGAAAATGTGTGATTGTACATTGATTTTGAGGTTTGTAAGGTATTGTGGGTAGGAAAACCTCATGGGATCCATAAAAGGAACACCACCTTAGAATCATCCGCAAGTTTACTTTTCAGAAATGTGTGTGGTTTGTAGGTTTCCATAGGTGGGGGCTGAGCAGGTCTCCAAATACCACAACTACCCTTATAACTGATCTTTTCTCGTAGGTGTCAGCAGAGCTGGGGCACAAAATCTTCAGCTGCCTACAGTGCAAAAAAAGGGGTTTCTTTCAGTGGAAAAATGGGATGTGTATATTTTGTGTTTTGAATCCTTTTCTGTGGTGGACACTAGGCCTACCAACAGAAATGAGGTAACATCTTTATTGGGAGACTTGCTGGATTGCTGGGAGGTGGGAAATGTGTGCCTCTCCAAAGAGTCCTGAAGTTGCCCCCACCGAATTATGAGGAACATTTGTTTTTAGTCAAAGTTTGAAGTTTCCAATATCTTCTGGGTTACAAAACATGGGGAGAGCAATTCAAGTCACCCATCAGTGGATTTCCATAGTTGTATATTTTAAAAAATGCACAGGTTTGCTATGTTTTCCTAGGTGCCGGATGTGCTAGTGACCAAAATCCACGGCTACCCGCAGTGCAAAAGTAGGGTTTTGTTTTTAGTAGAAAAATGTGATATTTAAATGTTGTGTTTTTGGTCCTTTCCTGTCGGTGGCACTGAGTCTACCCATAAAAGTGAGGTACAATTTTTATTGGGAGACTTGGATTAATGCTGTGTGGAAGGGAAAATGTTGTCCTGCAGATTCCAGATACTTTTCTTACAGAAATATGGGCAAAATCTGTACTTTATTCAAAATTTGAGGTTTGAAAAGGCTTCTGGGCAAGAATAGCTGGTGCGAGTCACTCTCATCACCATATCCTAGGCCCCTTTGGGTGTCTAGTTTTCAAACATGTGCAGGTTTGCTGAGTTTCTCTAGGTGCTGGCTGAGCTAGAGCCCAGAATCCACAGCTATCCACTTTCCAAAACAACGATCTATTTTAGTGGAAATATGTGATGCTGATTTCTGGGCCCTTTCCTATCGTGGACACTAGGCCAATGCACACAACTGAGGTGCCATTTGTATCAGTGGACATGTGGGAACACGCAGCAGTAGAACATTTGTTACTACCAATTAGATTTATATGCATTTGTGCTTTCCAAATGTAAGCCAGTGTGTAAGAAAGAATTATTTTTTGAAAAATGTCCACTGAATCACCTGCTTATATAGGTACCCACAAACTCAGAGATGTACAAATACCCACCGCTCCTAAACTCTATTAAATTTTAGAAATACATAGGTTTCCATGGTACACATGTTTCACTCTATATATTTTACCAAATGAATTGCTCTGAACACAAGAAAAAAACATTGTAATCTGCAGTTCAGTTTTTTGGCTCAGGCTCCTTTACAACCTCCAGTCCCTATATATCCTGAAAACCAGAAGCATCTAGAAGCTGTAAAGGTTTATTACTTTGGGAATCAGCCATCAGTAGAAAAAGATACAGATGAAAACATGGTCACAAATGGCAATTTTTTTTCTATGTATTTTCACTATTGTTTATTTTAACAGTTATGGCCTCAGTAGGATGTTGGACTGCCACCGACAGCCTGCCGGTGGCCATCCGTCCGACATCCAAGGCATTGGTCCAACCACCGGATTACAATACCGTCGCTCAGAGAGATGTGGCCATTGGGGCATTGGTCGGAGGCCTAATCCCTATAATGGAGGTGGTGCTTATGGAGGCACTGCCATAAGGATTAGGATGTCCCTTTCAGGCAGCCTTTCCATATCAGCCTTTCTGACATGGAAAAGTGTCTGAAAGAGACTTTGGGGGCCCCTAGCAGGGCCCATGTCCCCCCTAGACTTCCGCTGTGTGGTCTGGGGGCACATGTGGCACCCCCTAAACACCACTTGGTACCTGGCACACAATGCAGAGATGTTTACAAACATAGAATGCAGAAAGTACAAAGTTCCCCGGAGAATAGAAAAGAAGTGTGTATGTTGTATACGAGGAGAGGAAAGACAGGGAACAGGAAGTTCCCTTGTTGGAACTAAGAGGCCTCACACACCCAGCGAGCTAGATGTCATGCTTCATCATTGGCCTCTTGCTCCTCGTCAGACTGGTGCTGCAATGTCTGATGGGCGCCTAATAGGCGCTCTTTGTTGGAGTTCTTTTGTTCCAGCCAATGGTTGAGTGCGTGTGAGGGGTCAGGTGAAGGTGTAGTCGTGAGGGGAATGTGATATAAAAAAGGTAAGTCAGTTCACAAGGACATTTATTCACGTGACTGACTTTCTTGATTAAAAGGTGGGAGGGGAGATAGAGACTGTAAGGGGCAGAGCAGACTATCTCAAACCCTCTGATCAGGTCGACATGTTTCTTGCTCAAATGGCAATTCCTCAGGACCTCAAGTGCTCAGTACTACACAGTGATAAGTGAACAATAAAGAAAAAAAGGTAAATACAACCTCCATGGGTCTGTAAGGGGGCAGGCCAAGGGGTTCTGCAGTAGTGTGGTGACCCTAAGGGTGTCCCTAATGGGCCCCGCAGTCTGTTCCCGTGGGACAGCACAGTAAGGTATGGTACCTCTAGTGCGTGCAGCCAAAGCTTGTCAACCTACCCACACGCTCCTACGGTAGCGCGGAACAGCTGTTCCGCACTACCATAGGAGCGCCATGCGTGTAGGGCCAGGGGGCCTGTAGACCAACAACCCTATAAAATATTGCTGAGGTGATAGGGAGAGGGAAGAGGCCATAACTTCACATCCTGTGATGTTATCCGAGGGATGAATAGTGCATGCGATGCGCCTGTAAATGAACAAGGCAACACCTCCCCTTCCCACTGGCTCTGTCTTTTCTATGGATAACGTGGCTAGGGGGGATGGCAGTGGCAATATCAGGTCCTGTTCCCTCGCCCAGCCAAGTCTCTGTCAGGAACAGACAGTCGGCTCTGGAGTCTATCAATAGATTGTAGACGTCAAGCGCGTGCTTGCATAAGGATCTTGTATTGAGCAGTAGGCAGCTGGTGCTATTGGAGGGGGGATTAAGGGAGGCGATACAACCCTGGCTTGGTTGCCAGCCACAGGCCGAACACCTATTATTCGACCGAGACGGTTTGGGAAAGACCTTAGAGCAAATACCGTTAGTGTGTCTAAGGGAGAGAAGATCATCCCTTGTAAATTTTATCATCCCGGTAGCTCACCCGATCATCCGGGCCCGCGCCCGACCGCTTCCGGGACACTGACGGGCGCAGACGGGCTTTCCTTCGGCGCTCCTTAGGCGCCTCCGCAGCACGCGTCCGCTGCGCGGAGGGGAGTGCACTTAGTTTCTAGGCGTCGCTGGCCGTCCGCCGCGAGTCTGCACCACTAGACTGCAGCCTGTGAAACTGCCTACCCCCAAGATGGCCTCCACAGAAATGCACGCCTGCAGGTCCCAGAGAATCCCCTAGCACCTCAATGTGCCGCCTGGAAGGCTGGGGAACCTGCAGGCAGGGCAGCGCGGCACGAACATGAAGAAATATGAGGTAGGGGAAGAGCGATTGTTATGCTGAGAGGTCTAAGGTCACCCGGCTTTCCGCCTCAGGTGCCTGCAGGGAGACTGAAAGTGCAAAGTGCAGTGATAGCAGCAGAAAGGACACAGAAGCTAGTAGTCAGCTTTTTAAAAATACAGTGCAAATAGGACACAACACAACAGGTTAAAAACGAGTGAATCAGATCATTAAAACCGCTAGTATTTCAGTGCTATGCTTGTCACTCGTCCACACCCGGCTTCCGCCTCAGGTGAATGGAACAAGTGAGGATCAGGGCAGGCCCGTCCTTGCCCGTCTGTGCCCGGAAAAGGCTAGGCTGGGCCCACCCTCTTGCTTTTTGTACAGGAACATCTGGCATAAAACAAAATTAAGATATTAATTTTTCAAACAAAGACGATCAGACTGGCTGTACTGCACTCTATTGTACTGCATTTGGGCTGTGTTGAGTGCAGAGTCTACTCTTGCACTCATATCGTAACTGTATCTTTTCTTGAACTCACCGAATTTTTACGTATGGGGTTATTAGTTTGAGGGGTGTAAGAAGTATAAGAAGTATCACTTGGAATACATTAGGCCCCGGTATACTGTCCTGAGTATAGTGCAGTCTTCTATAACATAAACTAGCCATGGGTAAAAGAAAGATGCTAAGCCCGGAGGAACAATACGGGCCCCTAGCGACACACAACAAACCCTACTGAGTTATCTCACGGGGCAATGGGGGCCCTGCATAAGTAGATATCCACTGTAGAAGAGTCTTTATAGGCAAGTACATTGTGCATAGTCCCTGAACCTGAACAGCCCAAAGTCTTGGACACTTTGGGCTGCAGTTTAACGTCTAACACAGTCCTAAATAACTGTAATCAGCAGCTCCCAGAGGAGATTCTATCGAGGGATTCTGATTCCCCATTACAACCACCCCAGAAAAAGCAGAAGAATCCGGCCTCTGGGGTGGAAAAAATTGCTCAACAATCCATAGGTGAGGGTGGCAAAGAACAATTGAACACTATTTCGCTCACTGGGATGAGACAGGGTCAACACGGGGAAAAAAGAGCAGGGACAAGAAAAGACTCCCACAAGGGGAAGGAAGATGCCAGTAAAAGATGTGATGCCCAAAGTGTCAACCTGAAGAATTTAACGACCTTGGTCGAAAGACTGGATCTTTATGTGAGAGTCACATTAGATCAACTGGGCACCAGACTGACACTCATTGAAGAGTCCATGTCTAGTAAAACTATCCAAGGTAATGACAGGGACTTGTCACCCGCCGACCAGGTATTGTAATTAGAGGCAACAACATGCAAACCAGGCAACTACGTGTAGTAGACACAAGCTACCAAAAAAACAGCGCTGGGAAGCTGGCCAACTCTTCAGATAGTGTAAATGCCACTAGAAACAACCCTTCTCTGCAGATTAAAACCAGCAATTTATTAACCACCACTAGGGAATGGGTACAGGGATATCACAAGGACAGGAGATGCTAACAATCCCTCTGCCCAAGTGTCACCGAACCATCAAACCTTAGGACCTTTTTCTCCCAGTTCATTCCTTGGACAAACCTGCTATAGATCAACATCTACACTTACCACCTGATGCAACCCTATACATAGTTATTTTGGCAAACACGCCTAAAAAGGGTCCATTAGAAAAAGAAACCTGGGAATCGCTGAGAAATAAAACACTTTATTGGCTAAGTAGGAGGACAGTATTCACCCAACATCTATTCACAGAGATTAAGCTGGTGAGAAGGGTACAGTGGGTTGGAACTCGGGGAAAATTGCTCCCAGGAGATTGTATAGTCTTAACATTTAAAACACTTGCGCTTGTGAAGAAAATTATTTGGTCGGAAGGCAATAATCCACTAACACTGGATGGGATCAATGTATTACCCCTTATTTTTTTTTTATCCCCCATGTATTAGGGACACAAATTAATATAATACTAATAAGGTTGAATATACTCAAGGCTATTCCTACATTGCTCCAACTTTTAACAGTTACAACATGTTATCTGGTATGGAAGAAACAGATTGACTGGCCAAACTAAAACTTACTCAATATGGGAGGCTAGAAGAATTGACTACGTTTGCTCTCTCTCCCTGGGTACTCCCCTTAAACCCTAATTCACGACCCTCCATTATGGCAACTAGCTGCAAACTCGAACCCAAGACTTTTCACCATAGTTGTCTAGACGAGAGTTTAGCTCTAGTACCACATAGTAACATTCTCCTCGAACAGGGAAGTTTGAGGGACTTGACTAATTTTGCCACCCAAGGGGGCTCTATCAAACATGGCACCGCACAGGAAGGAATTTCCAGCGGATCTGGAGTCATAGTCTATTGGAACATAGCAGGTCTGCATTCCAAACTAGTTAATGATGCATGGCTCAGATTCGCTGGAAAGTTTAAGGTGCTCTGCTTACAAGAGACTTGGACTACCTCCGCTATACATTTGGAGGGATGTAAGACCTACATCTCCCCTGCTATTCCCTATACCTAAGTAAGAGCCAAAGGAGGCCCAATAATATTTATCTCTAAACTTTTGGAGTTTAAAGAAATATTTCCTCTCAAATTGGATACAAATTTCTAATAATTACGCTTGGCTCGAGTAAATATGATACTTATGTGTTGGTAAATTTTTATAATATTATGCATAAGGCTCCGCTCCATCTTAATGGATTTTAAATATAAGAATACTAAAAATGTTTCCATAATATGGGGCGGAGACTTCAATTTAACACCATGTGTGCATAATGATAACTTAACCTGTGGTCTGACAGATGAAGATAGGAAAAATTTAACTCACTTCCCACATTCAACAAGTGGGAATTGTTTTAACAATATATTGTTGACCATGGAACTTGGTCTGGGCAACGAACTAGTGGTACCCCTGGTTCCGCTGACGCAGACCTTTAATGGCAGAGGAGCCGGCACTATCATAGATTTGATATTTATATCTAGAAATGCTGCGTCCCACATTATAAATTTTAAAACTCACGACAATGCTACCAGCGACCATTTTCCAATCAGTGTTAACTTACTATATCCCTATACATTAAATAGGAGTTATCAAAAAATACATGAAAAACCTGAACTTAGACAGGCTAAATGAGTATTCGCTCAAGTGGGACAGAGTTGACCCACTCCAGGTCACAACTAAGTATGAGCGAAATTTGCGAATTTGCGCGAAATCGAATTCGCAATCCGCAAAATCCGCGAATTCGTGCAAATTTGCTGATTTTGTTTTATGCGTGTTCGCAGGGTTTTTTGCGTGATCGCGGGGTTCCTTACGTGTTTGCGGGGCTTTTTGTGTGTTCGCTGCTTGCATGGCGAAGTTACCCATTCGGTCGTGTATGGGCACAGCACCCTCTGGTTCACCACTGCCACCCTCTGGTTCATCACTGCCACCCTCGGGTTCACCATTGCCACCCTCTGGTTCACCCCTGCCACCCTCTGGTTCACCCCTACCACCCTCTGGCTCACCACTGCCACCCTCTGGTTCAGCACTGCCACTCTCTGGTTCACCCCTGCCACCTTCTGGATCAGCACTGTCACCCTCTGGTTCACCACTGCCACCCTATGGTTCACGACTGCCACCCTCTGGTTCATCACAGCACCTCTGGTTCACCACTGCCACCCTCTGGTTAACCACTATCACCCTCTGGTTCAGCACTGTCACCCTCTGGTTCACCACTGCCATCCTCTGGTTCACCACTGCCACCCTCTGGTTCACCACTGCCACCCTCTGGTTCATCACAGCACCGTCTGGTTAACCCCTGCCACCCTCTAGTACAGCACTGTCACCCTCTGGTTCACCACTGCCACCCTCTGGTTCACAATTGCCACCCTCTGGTTCATCACAGCACCTCTGGTTCACCACTGCCACCCTCTGGTTAACCACTGTCACCCTCTGGTTCACCACTGCGACTCTCTGGTAAACCACTGCCACCCTCTGGTTCACCACTGCGACCCTCCGGTTCCCCCATGCCACCCTCTGGTTCACCACTGCCACCCTCTGGTTCACCCCTGCCACCATCTGGTTCATCACTGCCACCCTCTGGTTCACCCCTGCCGCCCTCTGGTTCGCAACGCCACCCTCTGGTTCAGCACTGTCACCCTCTGGTTCACCCCTGCCATCCTCTGGTTCATCACTGTCACCCTGTGGTTCATCACTGCCACCCTCTGGTTCACCACTCCCACCCTCTACTGAGACCTTTTGTGACGCAGCTGCAGCACAAAAGATGCGCCATGGTGCTGTTTATTAACAACGTTACGCATCTGAGAGATGCGTCACTTTGTAAAGTCCTGCGCCATCAGGAGGCGTTCCAGTGCAGGGGAGGGTGTTCCTGCGCAGGAACGCCTCCTAAAAGTGGCTGAGTGAAATCTACAAGAATTCACTCAGTCACTTTTAGGACAATGCTGCATCAAAACCCTGCGCCTGCTTGAAGCAGGCGCAAGGCTTGATGCAGCATTTGGGAGATAGGCCCCCCCAGAGCATTGCTGGAGCTGCGTCGCAAGCTCGACGCAGGTCCAGCCATGCGCTGCTTTTACGGCACAGATGCGTGACGCATCTGTGCCGTTTTTGCCATATGTTGCGCCGCATTGTAAATGCGGCGCACCATGGGTTGCGGAGCTGCGGCGCCCAGGGATGCGCCAGTTATTGTAAATCTGCCCCTATACATTTAGCCAACGAGGGAGCACTTACTGATTAGACAGTAGGAAGTACTCCAGTTGAGTGGAGGTATTGCACAAAAAGGTGGCATCTTCGTGGATAAACAAGCAGGGCGGGATTCATTGTGCCCCCTATTAGACTCATTTTTTGTGCCCTTCTGCCCTCTATTAGACTAGTTTTTCCCTTCTTTTTCTGCCCTTCTGCCTTCTGTTAGACTCGTTTTTCCCTTGTTTTTTCTGCCCTACTGCCCCCTGTTAGACTAGTTTTTTGTGCCCTTCTGCCCTTTGTTAGACTAATTTTTCCCTTGTTTTTCTGCCCTTCTGCCCTCTGTTAGACTAGTTTTTTGTGCCCTTCTGTCCTCTGTTATTCCCTTGTTTTTGTGCCCTTCTGCTCTCTGTTAGACTCGTTTTCTGTGCCCTTCTGCCCTCTGTTAGACTTGTTTTTGTGCCTTTCTGCCCCGTTAGACTAGTTTTTGTGCCCTTCTGCCCTCTGTTAGATTCGTTTTTCACTTGTTTTTCTGCCCTTGTGTCCTCTGTTAGACTGTTTTTTGTGCCCTTCTGCCCTCTGGTAGACTCGTTTTTCCCTTGTTTTTCTGCCCTTCTGCCCTTTGTTAGACTGCTTTTTGTGCCTTTCTGCCCTCTGCATCACTACATCATCACTCAGCGCTACCCCGGCATCACTCAGCACCACCACATTATCACTCAGTACCACCACATTATCACTCAGCACCACCACAGCACCACTCAGCGCCACCACGGCATCACTTAGTGCCACCACAGCATCACTCAGTGCCACCACATTATCACTCAGCACCACCACAGCACCACTCATCACCACAACAGCATCACTCAGCACCACCACAGCACCAATCAGCACCACCACAGCACCACTCAGCGCCACCACAGCATCACTTAGCACCACCACAGCATCACTCAGCACCACCACATTATCACTCAGTACCACCACAGCTCCACTCAGCACCACCACAGCATCACTCAGCACCATTACAGCACCACTCAGCACCACCCCAGCATCACTCAGCACCATCCCAGTATCACTCAGCACCACCACAGCACCACTCAGCATCACCACAGCACCACTCAGCACACCACAGCAACCACTCAGCGCCACTCCAGCATCAATCTGCGCAACCATTTAACAACAACTGGTTTAAATATGTTCTCTCAATGTTTCAAACTTTATTACAAATGTCACAAAAAGATGTTAATATTCCACTTCTGTTCTTGGATTTTCGTCACAATAAAATACACTGAACATAATCTTCACAGAAGTTATTTACAAAAGTTTAATCTATTGCCATTATAAATTAAAATCACTTTTATTTAAGTATTAATTATTTAAAAAAATTAAAAGCCATTGTAATTTGTAATATCAATACAGCTAAGTCACGTAAATGCAAAACATGTTGCATTACAAATGTTATAGGTGTCACATTTGTGAAAGTTATAACTATTGGCATTGTAAATGACAAAGCTATTAATTTAGCTATTTTCAAAACCAGCACATAAATAAAAAAAATTGTCATTTACAAAACCAATAGCTCAAACGTTCCTAATGCGAGACCTATTGCATTGCAAATGCTTATTTGTCAGTGCTTCCTGTTGAGGTTTAATTTTCGTGACAGGCGCCTCATTGCCTACTTGTAACTATTCTCTGACCCTGCTTCAAGGGTCAGAGCAGGGTCAGAGAATAGTTGCAAGTAGGCAATGAGACGCAAGGAAGCACTTACAGGCTTACAGAAGCAGGTGCCCAAGTTGAAGTTAATTTCTTTGTAACCCTTTGTAAAAGGTTACAAAAAATCGGATTCATCTTTTGCACCTGCTGCTGTAACCCTGTAAGTGCTTGGCTGAAAATTCGTCCCTGCTGATTCGTGGATTTTACCGCGTTTTTGGCAAGATTCGCGGATCGCGAAATCGCAGAAAATCCGCAAATTCCCGAGCGGAATGAATTTTCAGCCCATGTTTAGTCACAACGGAGGTGGTAAGAAACTCCCTTAAATCTATAGAGATATGCCTAGACAATACTTCTTCTCATCAAGACATTTTAAACAATTTCGGGGCTATAACAAGAGTAGTCAAAGATGCCCAGACTATCCTACAGAAAAAGAAGGAAAAATCTGAAGGATGGTTTAATAAAACCTGTTCCAAAGCATAAAAAAAAATAGCCCTTCTTAGAAAGGTGCATAACAAGGCTATAAAAACAAAAAAGCTGAATTAAAAAATGGGATCAATTACACAAGAGTTGCACAGAGAAGGATGTGCAGTCTTTTGGAAAATTATTAAATCCCCATTTGTATCTGAAACCAGGGACACCCCAAAAATAGAAATAGCCATCGATTAAACGTTATGGGTAGAACACTTCACGCAGATATTTGGACTTAGTGCCAAAGAAGCAAGTTCATCAAGAGAATGAGAGAGGGCAAGTTCCAATTTTAATCCTACAGTTTTCCCCATACCCCTTGATATTAATTTGCTGGAAGTTGAGCGTGCCTTAACGGCCAGCAAAGGGGGTAAGGCACCAGGCCCCAATGGGGTCCCTGTGGATTTGTTTAAATTTAACTTGTACCTATGGACTCCAATTATGACAAGGGTCTTGGAAGCTTCTTGTGCAGTGGGGCTTATCGAATTGTGGTCAGAATCAATCCTGGCCCCGATATTTAAAAAAGGAGATCGTCAGAGCCCATCCTGCTACCATATCCTTGGTAGACTCTTTGGGTAAGGTAGCGGGGGGTATCATTCTTGATCGTGTACAGCAATAGACAGAGGACAATAATATACTGTCTGACTTCCAATTCGGGTTCAGTGAGGGCATGGGTACCATGGAACAAGCCCTCAATCTGACCATCTTGATGGGCAAATATATGAATGTGAAGGGGGGAAAGTATATATGGCTTATGTAGACTTAACAGCAGCTTTGACTGTGGATTATTTTAACTGAGATGGGAATAGAGCCCCCTTTGGTAAATTTTCTGCGAGAACTGTACTCTAATGCTACGGCAAGGGTTAGGTTTCGACTAGGAGGGGAACTCACGGCCTCACTTAGAGAAGATAGAGGGGTAAGACAGAGCTGCGTCCTGGCGCCCTTTCTTTTTACACTCTATACAAATGGTCTTGAACAAGCCATGTTGAAAGGGTGTCGGGACTTACCCTGCATACATTTTTTTCCAATTTATGCCTTACTCTATGTGGACAATGCCGTGATGATAGCACGTACCCCCCTGGAACTCCAATGCGCTCCTAACAGGTACCATGGCTATATGACCAATATAGATTTAAGGATTAATATTAAAAAAACTTTTGTAATGTCCTCTGGGCCTAATTGTAAGAAAATGAGGGATATTTTTACTGAAAAAACTAAATGGGAGAGCACTACCACGTATCCTTATCTCGGAATTCTAATTGATGACAAGTGTTCATGGAGGCAGGCAATAGAGTCCAGGAAATTTCTGTTCTTGAGGGCCACTACTGCCTTAGTCAATTTTGCACACAGGCTAGGTAAAAGGCCATCGGCAGAGATGATTCAAATTTACCGAACTAAATGTGTCAGGGTGGTAATGTATGGAGCTGGGGTGTGGATAGAGAATAGCTTTTTGAGGTTTCTTCTTGCGGTTCCGTGTGGTACTTCTAGCTTTAACTGTCATCTGGAATTGGGTTTGCCATACGTTACCGATTTAGTGAAACTTCAACCGATCCTTTTGTGACATCGAATTTGGTCCTCCCTCAAATCAGTTTTTAACCAAGAGCTTCTGAATGACTGTCTTTTACTCAAAAATTGGGAGAAGATTGCGTGACTCTCATATGTTAAAAATGTTCTGCTCGATCTGGGTTTGGCAAGATACTACCACAATCCCCCAATGATGTTAGAGATCTCTAGGAAAAACTTTGAGAAACGATGTTTGTCACACTTGGAAGATCTACGACTGACCACGGAGTCATCTAAAAGTTAAGTCCAACCCATTCTTTCGATGCAAACCACCCAGACCATACACCCTTGCTTAACCTTTAATCTGAGTGATTATGATAGGTTTGTGCTTACACGACTTAGGCTGAACATCTTCCAATGTTTGGTTATTTTTCCCAAACCCAACGACTGGTCAAAATTATTATCTTTTTGCCCTTGCAATGGAGTGTCCATACAGTCCACGATGCATGTGGTCCTGTTTTGCAAATTCTGCAAAGAACCAAGGAAGCACTGGGTGATACAGATTTTAAAAATGTTGGGTTTCCGACAATATCGCCCGGCTTTCCGTGTGATGCAATTTTTGGAAGTAGAGTGTTTTGCAGTCAATATAGCTAGATTTTTGAAATTCTGTATAAAACATAGGCCAAACTAGAACAGGACCGCTGAAGCATCTAATGTGTAAGAATTGGACTGTTCTCCATCTTCTTGTACATTAATGAATTATTTCTGCTTTCCTATTCCGAGTTTGCACCTTAGCACTTTTTGCTGGTATGTATAGTCATCGACAAAATCTATATTTTTTTAACCTATTTATTACAGTTAGAAATTGAAATGTTAATCCTATGTTTTAACTGCATTTTTAAACAGAGAACTTCTATGGTTTTTGTACCTTTAAAAAACCAAATAAAGGAATTTTGATTGATTGATTAATTGACTAAAATGGGCATGTCCATTTATTCTCACTAGCTAATAAGGAACTTACATGGAACACATTATACATTTCTATTTACTCAAGTATGAATGTTTTTCTGTACAGGTGATGTTAAAGGAGACTCCCTGATTGGACTTTCCTTTGCCCCTTACATCTATTACACTCTGCCAGCCTGTGATTATTTCAATGAGATCACCTTTGCTTGTTCAGATGATAACTCCATCCAGGAAATTCAGAAATGGCTGAAGAATGAACCTGATGCATTGAACTGGAGTCACATAATGAAGAAGATTTGTGAGCTTCAGGGTAGTGGGTAAGGATATAACTTTCTATTAAAACTTTCCTACTTTCCTTTCCTCTACAGACTCTCATCTTCCAACCCTTCATAAAAATGTGAGGATTATAAAGTGAAATAAATATGCCAGGGGAAAGCTTAAGAATGTTTAAGTGCAGATGTCACTGCTCTGATATATGTTTGAAAAAAGGAAAAAATAATACCCAGACTCTACTACTCACAATTTTATGTTCTGGCAGTTGCCGCCAAGACAAGGAATCTGTCTGTAAGAGATACAATAAAGCTAATGAAGGATGCCCGACCTGTGGCTTCATGTTTTCAATGGCAACATGTGGACACCAGTGATTTCAGATGTCTCCAGAAGTCCATTCTGATGCTCTCTATGTTGCGGACTGACAAAATGATTAGTTTGTGTGAGCAAGTCAACAAGCTTTCCAGTGACTATTTTCATTGTCAAGTCATCTGATCTAGATGGTCATTTCGTCAGTCGTATCATGGTGTTGTTATTGTAGTGGTTAATGCAACCACAGTGGAATGCAAATCCATACATTCCACATTGTGACTACCACTGTCATCGTGTGAGGCAGCACAGAATAGACCGGCTAAGTTAAGAGCAAAAGGCCACTTTATAAGGACAGATTGGAGCTGAACTTTATACACAATATTGAAACGTCAAACAAGCCCACCACAATAATACGATAAGTCAATCTAGCTCATCCCATCTTTAAACCTCCTCTCTGATGTGTACACACTCCCAACCAAAGATCCCAGCATTCAACCCACTCTCCCTTTCATTCAATTTACCGTCCTTTCACACCTGTGTGGTAAATTTAATTACCTGGTACTGAATTTCTATGCGGTAAAGTCAATAAGAATAACTCATAACAAATAAGAGGCAAAATCCGTGATATTTGAGGTTTCTCAAAAGGGTTTTATTCCTTAAAAAGGAATTGGGTGATTAGCATATTGGCTCGAGCCAAGGTGGCATACCGTTCCGTCACCACGCAGGTTCGGGAAGGGACAGATTGACAAGTATGCGAGTATGCAAGTATGCGACAATACATTATTGACAGACATTCATATATATAGTCAATGCATTACAGTAAAGGCATATGCAGGAGGCGTAACAGCTGAGAAGAGAGATAAGAATGCATGTACGTAATACAAAAAGGCGTTACAATAGGCGTGCATGAAGGCGTGAACAAGAACGTCATTTAACATGATGTCACAAGTAGGCAGATCCATGAGTGAATCCGGCAGTGTCAGCAGAAATACATGGCAGAGATGCGCGCGCAGCAGTATGACGTGTAATGTACGTGTAACTTGAGGGGTGAAGGGAGACTTGACATTTAGCCCTACATGTGGAGACAGATGTCTGGATGTCAGATCAACCTAATCCCAAATCGTATCTAATATCTCATGTTTAAGGAACTGTATTATCTGGAAGGGAAAGGTCTCTCGGACAAGAGGCTATTCTATACTGACTGTAAGTGCGTGTAAGAGCGTCTTCGTGTCTGCATGAGATGCGAGGGGTGCGAGGGAGGGCATGGGCCTACCATGGAAACAGAGCTATGAATTACTTGCATAGAGACAGTGAGGCCGAGCCCTTTGCTCCGCAGCTGGAAGGATGTTGACGTGAAACTACTAGACAGGAATGTATTTTCGAGGAGTGGAGCAGATAACTCGAAGGTTGAATTCAGTCTTGGCAGGCAACAGGCTGAGCCAAGCACCGTCAGCCGCGCAGGGAGTAGGACAGAGTTTACAGGTACGGGGGCAGCCTGGGCAGCCTGTGCTGAGGCTTTCAGAGTCGGATGGCAGGAAGAGCTCGATGGCAGAAATTCAGGGCCTACTTCGCCAGAGCTGAAAAAAACGTGTGGAGTACACTCCATAAAGACGTTGGCATGGCATATTTAGGAACGGACTATTTGACCCATTCATGGTGGATCTGAAAGAGGACATGTTAACGTTGGACGCAAATGTATTTGCGTCTTCATAGCTTGAAGTGGAGGGAACTTACATGTACTTGTAGCGTGTACACGGAGTCGTTGGGGTCTAAGATAGGGGACACAATCGATCATAAAATTTATATTACCTCATTCCCTCCTTGTCCCCTACGGACCCTTCATGATATATCGATCTGCATGAATCGATCAATCTGTTCATGTAACATCATTTGCTCTTCTTTCTTCTTTTGGCCGTTTGAATGGAAATTTGAATGCGGAATACATGATGTGGCGCATAGACCACAAATCGCCGGTCCACATTGTAAACACAGGCAGCAACTGAATACTATGAGAAGGCCAATGCCTAGGAAGGATAGGATCTTCCATCCCCAAGCGGTTAACGTTGTCCAGAACCAACCGGACCAAGTCCAGGTGCCTGGATTCTGATGTATCAGACTTGCAATTTTATGGAGACGTGTTATAGCTTTATATACCGTTGGCGCGTTTTCTGGAATGAAAACACAGCAACTTGACCCGATGACCTTACAGGCTCCACCCCTATCAGCTAGGATGACGTCAATGACGAGACGATTTTGAAGAACAACAACCCGCATGGCGGACTGTTCCTCTGTTAAGTTACCTAGAGCGGAAGTAGCTTCATTCACTACAGCTTCGAGGGTTCTAGTTAATCTACGGATCAGTTTACTATTAGTAACAGTACCTATGTAGGGGAAGAAACCTTTATTGAAGTCTGTGTATTGTTCCCATGCCGTTTCAGTGTAGTCGACAATCGGGAGATCTCTTCGGAGTCTATTGTTTACTAGATTGGTATTTCTGTGATAATCAGGAGGAGCTAGGAAAACAGGTGGCAGAAGGAATGCAATGTAACAGGTACCATCCCAATCTGGAGGCAAACGTATGTATGCGGTGTGGCCACAGACAAAGTAGGAATGACGAGTAGCTCTGAACGTGGATCTGCCTCGATCACTGAATTCGATCACAGTAGTACATTTACTATGACCTAAGTGTACGGAACCATTCTTTCTGATACATAAGTCACCTTTGACTGGTAACACTGACATAGCAGGTAATACTGGTGCGGCTTCGGATTCAACTGTAAGAATCATGAGGTTAATTGTGTAATTACCTAATCCATATACTTCATTTTCTAGATCAGTTCCTGTTCTAGTGGGTAGTCCCTTCTTGTCAGGGTAACAGACTTTAAGTAGAACTAAGTTCAGGTTTCCCCAAACCCAATTCCCATCGTAAACAGCAATGTCAGAATCTAAGGAATTAATCAATCTAAACCATGCCCCACAGGAGCCATTGTGAGTGAACGGGTACGGAAAGAGGGGCAGAACTCCCTTGTATTTCTGGTAGGGAGGGAGTCGGCCACATATCCAACAGTTTGTAGCATTATTAGTCTGATGGGAGTGATGTAACATACTAATGAATGTGTTGTTGCGCAGCGCAAGTCTGTAAGACAATTCGTGGGGAGGTAATTCGCTAAAAGAATGTTCGGCAGTGACATTGTAAGCAGATTGTGCACGCTTGAAAATAGGGTAGTACATGTGTAATAATATACTTGCAGCAATAACAAGAAGGCTTAGAAAAAACATAATTAATAATGTCACTATACAGTGACTACGAAGTGATTTACAATATGCACGTTTCTTGAGTTGTCTCTGTCTATCTCTCTCTCTATCTCGGTCTAGGGGATACATGTCAGAAACTAATTTAACCGATTCACCTAGGGGAGGACTTAAACAATTAAACTGTCTGACTTGCTAGACCGTAGTTTTAGTCTATATTCTTCGGAGGCGGTTTTCTCAACCAGGGGGAGTTTTGAGTCAGTTTGTGAAGGAGGGCAGGGCTTAGAGTCCAAGTCCGAAGGAAGTCCGTGAAATTTCTTGATATGGCTGGAGTGCAGCCATCCTTTTCTGCCCTCCAATTTAACAGCCGTCCTCGTCGTCAGAAGAACCAGCTTCGGGGTCTACCAGCGGGGTTCCAGTGGACTTCTCCGGTCAAAATTCCTTACGAACACAAAATCGCCAGGGACCACTTCATGGGGCTTCACCTCGTTGTTGTCGGGAAAGGCTGCAGCTACCTGTGAACGACAAGATTGTAGTGCAGACATCAAGGAGGCAAGGTAATCTGTCAGCATAACGCAATCAACATCTGTGATTTTACGAGGTATAGGCGTCCCCCGCACATTTGGTGGCCTACCGAAGACCACTTCATACGGGGATAGCCCGGTTCGAGAGTGCACAACCATCCTCATATAGAAAAGGGCAACTGGTAAGGCTACTATCCAGTCAACGCCTTTCTCTCTACATATTTTTGAAAGTCGAATCTTTAGAGTCTGATTATGGCGCTCCACGAGACCTGCTGCCTCGGGATGCCGGACACAGTCGAACTTCCACTGATACCCTAACAGGAGTGTAATGTGTTTCACAAGCTCGGATGAGAATGGCTGACCGTTATCTGAGTACACGATACGGGGCAAACCATACCGTGGGAAGAACTCGCGAACCAGCTGCTTGGCAGTGGTCGGAGCAGTGTAATCTGGGACTGGATATGCTTCTGTCCATCGGGAAAGTGCACATACGACTACGAGGACATACTTGAATCCTCGACAACGTTCCATCTGGATATAATCCATCTGGAGGACTTCAAAAGGGTGATCGGGCGGCTGAAATCCACCTTTCTCTACAGGAATGCTTTTACCGGGATTGAACTGACAACAAATCATGCAAGTACGCACTTTTTGTTTCGCTGCTGCTCGTAAGTTCTTATTGCACCATATGTGTTGAATGCTATCTAGCATTGCTTTTTCTCCTAGGTGTGCTGGGCTATGTATAGTGTTGATGATAACTTGAACCATAGAATCAGGGAGAAACCATGTAGATTTTCCCTTCGTCATCCATCCCTGATCTGTTTGGATCCCTCCTAGTTCAGTCCACTTCTTTATTTCATCTGGTGTGGCATGTGTCTGTATGTCAATTACATCATGTGCGGGATCCTTGACTGTCATGCAGTGTGATGGTGTCGGAACTATCGTCTTTGTCGAGTCAGTTGCATGAATTCGATTCTGGGCAGTTTGCTTAGCTGTTCGGTCTGCCAGGCCGTTACCCTGGGAGATCGTATCAGTAACCTTTGTATGTGCCTTACACTTCATAATAGATATCGCAGTAGGTAGATGTATTGCATCTAACAAGGCTTGAATGAGGGGACCGTGTTGAATGTTGGCACCGTGAGAAGTTAAGTAACCTCTCTCTCGCCAAAGGACTCCGAAATCGTGAACGACTCCGAATGCATAACGTGAATCAGTGTATATGTTTACTCTCTTATTTTTGGCTTGAATACAGGCTTGTGTCAGAGCGATGAGCTCTGCTGCTTGAGCTGACAGGGTGTCGATACAATTTGTCTCTATAACTTCGGTATCTGTCGTGACTGCGTAGGCTGCCACTAATTCTCCTGTACCTGTTCTCATACATGAACCATCCACATAAAGTGTCAGGTCTGGGTCTGGTAATGGGACATCTGTCAAGTCTTGTCTGGGTTTCGTTGTAATAGTAATGACTTCGATACAATCATGTTTCAGTGGGTCTACACCGCTTAGTGGCAAAAGTGTGGCAGGATTCAATGTGCTGCAGCGTCTGATTTCTATGTGTGGTTGAAACAATGTCAATTCATAACCTGTCAGTCTTGCTATGGTCAAGTGTTGGGTCTGTGTACGATTTAAAAGAACTTCCACGGAATGTGGAACTTGTACTGTCAATTGATGCCCTAATACTATGGAATCGCTCTGTCTGATTGCTAAAGCTGTCGCTGCGACTGATTTCAAACATGCAGGTAAAGCTTGGGCTACTGGATCTAATGTGCTAGAAAAGTAAGCACACGGCTTGTGTGAACCTGCTTGTTCCTGAGTGAGGACTGACAAGGCAGTACCTTCACGTTCTGTAACAAAAAGTGTAAAGGGCTTACTGTAACATGGTGTTGCTAAAACTGGTGCTTGACATAAGGCTTTCTTTAAGTCTTCAAAAGCTTGTGTATGTTCCTGAGTCCAAGGGAGGACAGTCGATGTCGCTGCCTCCTGAGTTGTCAACTGAATGAGTGGCTTTGCTAGAAATGCATATTGGGGAATCCATTGTCTACAGTACGAGGTGAGGCCTATGAAAGCCCGTACCTCCTTTTGTGTTTTCGGTGGTGACATGTTTACAATTAACTGGATGCGATCTGGAGTGAGCTGTCTCCCCACTTTGGACAGCAAGTGACCCAGGTACACAACTTGCTGAACACAGAATTGCAGCTTTGAAGGGGAAACCTTGTGCCCCTTGTCAGCCAGGAAATTTAGAACCGTCAGTGATGCTGTTTCACATTCGGGTTCACTTCGTGCGGTGATCAACAGATCATCGACATACTGGAGTAGGGCGGTGTTAACAGGCATGTGGATACTGTCAAGTTGTCTTTTCAGTGCTTGGCTATAGATGCTGGGGCTTTCTGTGAATCCTTGAGGTGCGCGTGAAAATTTGAAGCTTCGTCCATTTAAACTGAATCCGAACAAGTATTGGCTTTCTGGATCAATTGGGACGCTAAAGAAGGCGTTCTTGAGGTCAATTACAGTAAAGAACGTCGCTTCTGAATCAATAGCTGTCAGTAATGAAGAGATATCTGGAACCACAGGATACTGTGGTATAATGCATTTATTCAATTCCCGCAGATCAATAACTAATCGATAAACAGGTGGTGAATTTGGATCAGTACGTTTAAGAACTGGAATGATAGGAGAATTACATACATTGGAGTCGGTTTCCACGACCACTCCTTGTGCAATGAGCTCGTCAATTATTCTCAGTAAAGCCACTACAGCATCTGGAGGTAACTTGTATTGTCGAATTCGTGGTAATACCACTCCTGCTTTGAGTGTGACTCGATATGGTGTAATGTGCATACAACCTACATCAGTGGGGCCTTGCGCCCACAAGTGTGCAGGTACATTCTGTAACCGGTGATCCATGTCTCTTAATACATAATGGCCTTTAAAATCTCGCAAAAATAGTCGTACTCCTTCCGGAGAACAGCAGATTATAGCTCCTAGAGCCTTGAGTGTCTTTATACCTAATAAGTTTTCTGGACATGATTTGGTAAGCAATAAATCTGTAGTCCGTGTCAAAGGACCGACTGCAAGGGGAAGTGGCTGTGATACTTCATTAATAATAGCCTTTCCTGAAAATCCAAGGGAAACATTCTGTGAGCCTGAGAGGGGTGCCCCTGGAACCTCATTGTGACTGATTGTGGTCCTGCTTGCCCCTGTGTCAATTAAAAACTTTCTGTCTTTCCCTAATACTTGACTGTGTACATAAGGACCCTCTTGATCTACAGGAACTTCAATAAGGGGCAAGCCAAACTCCCTCTCTAGGCTGTTTCATGTATACCGCTGATAATCGGGGTAGTCGTTCTGTGCATACTGGTACATTTGTTGTGTCGTGTTCTGTGTTGCAGTAATAGGCTGTTGCTGTGGCACTGCTATAGTTTGTGATGAGGCTGGCATAGGCGGAATATGTTGTATATTCTGTGGTACTTGTTGCTGGGCCTGATCTTGTCTAGGTGCGCGCGGTCTCTCCTTGGTCTTGCCCGTGGAGATATTGTGTTTCAGAACTGCACAATCGTTTACATAATGACCTGGCTGTTTACAATAGTTACATGTCCCTTTTACTGGAGCTGTCGAATTACTGGGCTGGGTCGCACCCTTTTTGTGACCGTCAGCAGGAACTGACTGGGCAACTAACATTTTCATTTTCGTGTCTTTCATACGTCTTTGTTCATGTTCTTGTTCTTCTCTAATTCTATTCTGGTGATACTGTAACATTTGTAACATTTGTGAAGGGGTGTTAGCTTGCCAAGTGCTTTCGACTTTCAGTACTCTGTTCTTAACCTGGGGCAGTGAATTCTCGACTAATTTCGTTACAAAAAGGTGTGGATACGATTCGCTACTTGGTTTCAGGCCGCTATTAATACCAAAACATTTCTCAAATCGAGTATAAAAATCACTAGTGTCTTCATCGGTTTTCTGTTTACAGGCTGAGATTGCACCCCAATCTTCCTTTTTCGTACTTAATAAACGTGGCAACACTTGCACTAACAATCCTGGTAATGCTTTAACCTTATCCCCAAGCCCTTGGCCTGGAATTCTAGTATTTTCTTCGTTTTCTAATGCAGGCCAATCAATCTTTGCATTTCCCACTTCCCATTCTTTTTCTTTTAATTTCTCGTAAATATCAGGAGGCAGTAATACTTTCAATATCTTCATAAGGTCGGGATAAGTATAATCACCCATGAGTAACATGTCTTTTATTTCACGGTGAAAACCTGCGGGATCTTTATCATGGCTAGGTACTAGTTTTTTCATTTCCAATAATTCTATTTTGGTTATGGGTGTGAACACAAACACACGTCTAAGTGTATTGTCAGTATTCTGAACTGGGTGCACTTCTCGTAACGGATTCTGTCTATCCATGTAATACATTTTTCTTTCCATGAAGTGTGCTGAATCAGACTGTGGACATAGAAAGGCACTATATCTGTGCCGATGTTCTAGAATTACTTTAATTAGATCGGTACCTAGACCTCTCCATTTATTCATGAGTAGTTCTGCTAATATATCAGGCAGGGGACCTGGATCGGAATGTTGGCTTCTATACAATAGAAGTAGGTGTTGTATCATGTATGTACCAGCTAAACGTTGTTCACTGTAGGGAGGTGTGGCTCACTGGTTAGAGGCGGCTCACTGGTTAGAGGCGGCAGACCCGAGTGCAGAGAACGGCCCGGGACCAGGGTTCGATTCCCGACGCGGCAGGGTCTTGGACCAGGATCTGCGGACTGATAATTCTCGCATCGGTGCCCACTCCGACCAGGGAGCACACTCGGCAACTCTGGGCATTAGCTTGCCTCATCTCTACAACGGCCCCCCACAGACGCCAGGGATGCCTGGTTTCACCCTGGAGATACCCAGAAAAGGGACCATCTCACAGGGAAAACCAGGACGGGTTCCCCAGCGGTCTACAGCGCCGGGACATTCGGGTAGAGTAACTGTGCGCTATACAAGTATCCCACATTTACATTTACTTGGTGTCATGTTCAGAAATGTGTGTGCTAACGCATCATCACTATATTTCTCGGTATTGTCAGCCCATTGTACTGCAGACCTCGCTAAATCTTGTTCATCCATAGAATCTAATACATGGTACCCCATTCGTTCTCGAAGTCTGTTATCAGTAGCTTGAAATAAGTGTTCAGGAGTTCTTGGATTACACATGGCTTCTTGAAAAATTCTTTTACTTTCTGGGCGCACTGGGCGTATTGAATTATTAAAGGATCTTCCTTTACCTACATACGCTATCGTCTCTCTAACTGGTAATTGTGCTTGTCCTGTAGCTTCTTCTGGTTGTTCCTCCTCTGAGGATTCAAACTTGTCTGATTCTATTTCTGGTTCTAACTGTCTTGTTTCATGTGTTTTTATTACCAAGCTTCTGATTCTTTGATACATGTTTTTTATACAATTCTGTTTATCATGGTTCCCGTCTGCTATATTCTGACCCCATCTATGAAGCGCTTTCATTTCCTCCGGGTCCATCCCCGGCCTGTCTTGTTCTCTTATTAAGCAGTTTATAAAAAAACGTAATATCTTGGCTTGAGTGTCAACTTTCTGGTGAGCCATGGCTTCCTTAATACTTTCAGGTCCTTGTCCTGTTTGGACAAAATGATATATTCTGTCTAGATGTACAATCATTCCGGGTAGGGTCAACAAAAAGTTGGTGACCCGTCTTAGTCGTACTGATGCGAGTATTAATCTTTCATCATTTCTACCGGGTACTGGATCATATCTACAATCCCCGAGCCGGTCTTTTATTATATCAAAATCGGTTGTTCGAGGTGTACGTTGCTGCGCTAAATCCCTATAAGTCCACCGCTGCGTAGGTGGCGGGGTTTGGAAGCCTGTCGCCCCTCCGGACGCGCCTCCTGAGGCACTGGCTCCGAAGGGGTTGTTCGGATGTAAAGTGGGAGGAATGGGTGCGGGAAGAACTGGAAGAACGGGAGGAAGACCAGGAGGGACAGTCGGAACGGGAGGAACGGGAGGGGGAGTAGCTTGTCGCGGAGGTAGGGGCTGATTGTCTCGGGGTCGAGCGCCGCCAGGAGGAGGTGTGCGCGGCAGCGCGGCATTAACATATGCGGGCGCTACATCATCTAGATAGGAAGAAAGGAAAATGTCCTTCGCGGTTTTGGGATGCATTTTAGTCGGGAGCATGGGAGGTGGTAGATCTTTTGGTACTTCCGGAGTGGCCTTAGGTAAACCTTCGGCCAGTAGAGGATACATACCATCCCTAAGGATGTTTAGTTGTCTGTCTACTTGTTCTATTTTTACTCGGATACCTTCCTCAACTAATACGTTTTCTTGGGCCCTGTCTGAATCCTCTTTCCTTTTCTCTTCTTTTCTACGTTCTTTTTCTGTACGCCTATGCGATTCTTTACGCCATAATTCGATGGCATCTTTCTGTGACTGTCTGGCTTTCTTTTTTCGTAATGCTTCTTCTACTCTTATGATGCAATCTGAATCCCATGTCCCTGCAGCGGGCCATCTCTGATTCTCTGCTAGATCTTTAGTGTAGTCCACCCATAAATCGAGAAATAAAACGGCTTCTAGGCCGTGCTTGTGGTACATAAAGTACCCTGGAGTGTCCCTAGGTGGAATGGGAACAGCTTCCTCGAGTATCCCTTTTCTAGTCTTTATCTGTCTTAATTTGGAGAATAACGGCATCTTAAAAATCTGGCTACTAGGTTCTTACTCAGATATGAACACAATGAACACAATAATCACAATAATGAAGATCGAACAATCACTCATACCACGACATTTTGAAACACATTAAAACATTTTGAGATGAACAATAACAATTAGAATGAAACTCGCTAACTGCATAATACTAGATACACTGCTCAACAGTGCAGATTGGATATACTGCTAAACAGTACAGATACACTGTCTAAAACAGTGCAGACCAGGTCTGTGTACCCACACCTGTCTTGACCGGCACAAACTAATGCGCACGTCTAGATGCGTCCCCAGCAACGGTACTCACCGGGAAGCACGGAAACAGAAGGTCTCGGAAAACTCTGGACTGGACTTGACTGGATTCGGACTGGATTCGGACTCGGCTCGTGACGCAGATACTTCGGAACTTCGGAACCTGGTGGGCCTCCGTATACCTCGGATCTTGCTCTCTCAGCTAGGCTCTGGTCGGGATCCTCCGCACTTCTCACCGCCTCGTCTGGGTGTCGATCGCAGCCTCAGTCACCTCCGTTGGCCTGAGGGAGATACAGGAAATCCTGCGGGTACGCGTAGTTTCCGTCCGGCTGTGGCAGGGGGCTAGGCCTGCAAAGCACCTCCGGCGGGTGAGATGGGGGAGGGGTCCCTATTCGGGCGCCAATTATGTGGTAAATTTAATTACCTGGTACTGAATTTCTATGCGGTAAAGTCAATAAGAATAACTCATAACAAATAAGAGGCAAAATCCGTGATATTTGAGGTTTCTCAAAAGGGTTTTATTCCTTAAAAAGGAATTGGGTGATTAGCATATTGGCTCGAGCCAAGGTGGCATACCGTTCCGTCACCACGCAGGTTCGGGAAGGGACAGATTGACAAGTATGCGAGTATGCAAGTATGCGACAATACATTATTGACAGACATTCATATATATAGTCAATGCATTACAGTAAAGGCATATGCAGGAGGCGTAACAGCTGAGAAGAGAGATAAGAATGCATGTACGTAATACAAAAAGGCGTTACAATAGGCGTGCATGAAGGCGTGAACAAGAACGTCATTTAACATGATGTCACAAGTAGGCGGATCCATGAGTGAATCCGGCAGTGTCAGCAGAAATACATGGCAGAGATGCGCGCGCAGCAGTATGACGTGTAATGTACGTGTAACTTGAGGGGTGAAGGGAGACTTGACATTTAGCCCTACATGTGGAGACAGATGTCTGGATGTCAGATCAACCTAATCCCAAATCGTATCTAATATCTCATGTTTAAGGAACTGTATTATCTGGAAGGGAAAGGTCTCTCGGACAAGAGGCTATTCTATACTGACTGTAAGTGCGTGTAAGAGCGTCTTCGTGTCTGCATGAGATGCGAGGGGTGCGAGGGAGGGCATGGGCCTACCATGGAAACAGAGCTATGAATTACTTGCATAGAGACAGTGAGGCCGAGCCCTTTGCTCCGCAGCTGGAAGGATGTTGACGTGAAACTACTAGACAGGAATGTATTTTCGAGGAGTGGAGCAGATAACTCGAAGGTTGAATTCAGTCTTGGCAGGCAACAGGCTGAGCCAAGCACCGTCAGCCGTGCAGGGAGTAGGACAGAGTTTACAGGTACGGGGGCAGCCTGGGCAGCCTGTGCTGAGGCTTTCAGAGTCGGAAGGCAGGAAGAGCTCGATGGCAGAAATTCAGGGCCTACTTCGCCAGAGCTGAAAAAAACGTGTGGAGTACACTCCATAAAGACGTTGGCATGGCATATTTAGGAACGGACTATTTGACCCATTCATGGTGGATCTGAAAGAGGACATGTTAACGTTGGACGCAAATGTATTTGCGTCTTCATAACTTGAAGTGGAGGGAACTTACATGTACTTGTAGCGTGTACACGGAGTCGTTGGGGTCTAAGATAGGGGACACAATCGATCATAAAATTTATATTACCTCACCTGACCCCAGCATCCCTCCGCTAGCATCTTTATACCAAGGACCCACTGGCAGGCCCCAGACTTTCCAGAATAGTGTGTGAGCCTCCCTCTTGACTGCCACACAGGTAAACCCTGCACAGGTGTTTTTACTATCCGCCGCTCCCACAAGCCCATATTATTTGCCTCATTGGATGTTGTTCAAACAGCCATTACTTTCTTTCTAAAATAAGCTTTGTGATTGTCACCTAACAGCCAACCTTCCGTCCGCACCATTTTACCACCAGCTTCTTTGCCAGTTGATCACATATCATATAGTAAATAAAATTAGTTCCCTAAAAAGAATAAACAGACCTCATAATGGTGGCACAAGGCAAAAACCCCTTTTGTGATATCTCCATGCTCCAAGACACCTATGCATATAAAGGACACATCTCCCCATTAACGTTGTGCTCAATTGCAATCTACTTCACCGCCCCACCCCATACCCTTCCTGAACAGGACCAGGACTTTACAATCATTGCCAGATCTACTTTAATCAACTTAATCAAACCTAAACCTGATGGCTTTGCTAAATAATTTTCACCCAGGTGAATAATCAACAAAACTGAACAGGTTCACACTCTCACCAACTCAGATGAGAGAAGTTGGCCCCATTTAAGAGATGAATGGACCCACAATCCGTATGGAAAAGAATGCCATCATTGGTCTAGCAGCACAACCTTAAACAAAAAGAGAATAATGTATACATTAGCACTTCACTGATGCTCTCTTTGTACCTAATGTATTGTCGACAACAGCCTGAAGATCCTCTCCCCAATCGCATATCCTCTTTTAGAGAGAAACTCAATTTGTTAACTTCTGATGCAGTCCCTAAGTTAAAAAAAAAATACTCCTGACTGCGGCTGACCACAGGTTCAGCACCTCAATCCCAATGCCCACTTAGTAAAAGTCCTGTGCAATCAACCTCCGAGACCCGCAACAATTAGGTCTCACTGGAATCCAGAAAAGTAGATTGAAGAAAATGGAGGGAGCACCAAGAATGAAGTCACACTTTGTTAAGTATAGTCTTTTCAGTATCTTTTATTCTTCGTTTGTAAAATAGATGACAGGACAACAGCCAACACGTTTTTTTCCTTTCAAAGGAACTTCATCAGGGCAAAAGATTTAATGCAAAAGGATCGAAAAGTATAAAGAATTCTGTGTAGGGGCAGCAAGTAAGCCCGGCAGTCGAATGGCCTTTGACTTCCGCCCTGATAAAGTTCCTTTGAAAGGAACGAAACTTGTTGGCTGTTGTCCTGTCATCTGTTTTACAAAAGAAGAATACAAGATACTGAAAAGACTATATCTAATAGAGTTTAAATACATTCTTGGTGCTCCCTCTGTTTTCTTCAGTCCCTAAGTTAATATGGTGCATAACAAAACATTCTATCTGTTCACCCCCTTGAGCCAATATTTTTCCCACCTTCCAATTTGAAACCCTCCCAGGCCCCCATTGGGCATGACTTACCCCCTATTGAATGCAACACAACAAAAACACCTCTCCCCATCTGATTCATCCTAGATTTGCACTAGGTTAAAAACAATGATGTTCCTTGCCATTCACCTTCACTTGTTTTCCATCCCATTCTCCCTGCTAACACCCAAAGCCTCAGAAATTCTAAAAGCTCCAGAAAGAAACCATAACATACACAAATTAAAACTTCAAACAACTAAAACATATTGCTAATAAATGCTCTACCACCAACAGTAACCAGGGTATCAAAATAGGTTCTCTTTGCCTACACCTTCTCGTTAGCCAAGCCCCAAAAAATCCTCCTCCCTCTTTTCCTGCATTGGTTTCATAACTCGAAAATAAATTGCCATAATAGACAATACATGACAGTTTTTCCCCTATTGTAGCTGCTGACCTTTCCTTCTCAATGTTAGACAAAGTGACAAGGATAACATCCTCTTTTCAACATTATTGTCGTCTAAACTTTATTTTACAGCACCACAGCATAGAGACTCATCCCAAGCTTGTCTGTACGCTGACCTGGTATTCTGTGCAAGTTAATTTTCTACCAGACCAAGAATACTTAGTCTTAGTCTCCATCTCCCAAAGTTCAACTGGTGCCTTGTTCTTCATTGAATCTAATCCCGGTGCCAAACCACAACATCTCTGCCACTGTGAACAGAACAATGCACCTGCAATGTTATTATTTACACCTGGCATATTTTTTAGCTGTGAATACAATGCTATGGATGAGGCAACCAGGCATAACACATTGCAACAGCTTCAAAAACGTCTTGTCTCTTGCTTTCTGACCATTTACCAATGCTATGCCTTTTATTACCCACATTAAAAGTCACTATCTCATTCACTAAGCCATTGGACCACAGAGCAAGGGCCACCAAAAGGGGAAAGAAATTCTAAAAAGACAATGCTCCTATCCTCTACTTCTGAGGCCACCTCTTAGAGCACCAAAGTCATTTGCAAAAAAGGCCAACCTATCTGCACCCCCAACTTTTTAGACTAGTCAAGTAAAATCCAAATCCAGAGACCACATTATCACACAATTGAAATTCCGTATGAAGAACAACTAAGATAAAAGTATGCTCTTACTGCAGTGGAAAGCCTGATCCTATGATAAGGTAGTGTAACCTTTGATATCATAAAGCCTAATTTCAGTAAAAAGAATTTGTCTGATCTTACCGCTCTGCATGCGAAATTCAAATGCCCCTGCAAATGTTGTACATGCCGTAGTGCCAACTTCATGGCTTTTGTTGCTTCCTTTAGCAACAAAGTCATAATTTACAGATGAAGGAGTGACCCAAAGTAGTTCAACACTCACTCTTGTGCATGCATCTGTATCAAAAAGGGAGAAACCAAGCCTTGTAGAAAACATGTGCACCTATCTCTTCATATCTGCCTATTTGAAATGGGAAGAGACATGAAACCGTGAATAAGCCAGGTGGCAGATGGGGTTTCAGCTACCGTAAAAGTCTACTTTTCGTAATATTCAGTATTAAGCATAGGGTAGGTTGCTTCTTTTTTAGCTATTATTTTTAGCATGGGTGCCAAATTATAAGACAAAAAATGCAGTTGCACACAGATAAATCCATGACACTATATTTGATTTGTCCAACCTAACTAACTTTGGCCATGTTGAAGCGCAGACATATAATTTTGTAAGATCTCAAATGCAGATTAAACAACATTCTTCAATTAATAAATAAGAGTTGATACAGTAGTCATGCCATTATTGAGAAAAGCAAAAGCCTTTTCTAAGTTTTCCTTAGCAATTCAACTGTTCAGCCGCTTCTAGTTATGACAGTTTCCAACTTTCACTATATGAGGCATATATACAATATTTAAAACAAGAAGATCTGGGACCCAACAAAACTTCCTGTAAATCCATATTATCTGAAAGGAGGAGTAAGTGGTTTTTAACTTCAGACAATGTGGAATATTTTAAACATTACCGGTATAATTTACCCAAACTATAGGTATTAACCACTCACAGTTGTGTGACTGAATATACCAGAATTTTGCCCTGCTTGCTTTAAACTCCAAGGAAGAGTTAAATAAAACTAGCATTATACCCATTGGTATCCACTGACCATAGTAACCACCCATCTGCACCATTTCATTAAGCTGCACTTCTGTGAAATCAATGAACTGTTGCCAGTTATCAAATTTTGCTGGTGGGAATGTTTGGTGTATTTAAATGTTTAACATGGCCCACATAATGACATGCAGTCTGTTGTATTGATGTGTTTAAAAAGATCATTTGAAGCAGGATCATACAAACCCTAAATAAAGCTTCAGTACCCAGGACCTGCCAGTGTCATGACTCCAATCCAGTTTTTTTGCTCAATATTACCCTTCCACTATTCGTAACTCTTTAGGGCTAGTTGTGAAATAAATGAATTAGAATAAATCGATTTCATTTGTGTGAGCATCTTTTTCTTCAGAAGGGAAGGCGTAAGCTTATAAAAATATGAAAACTGGTTTGTAGGGACACAACCAGAAAAATAACTCAACTTCTTTAAATATGTTTTAAAATTACCCACAGGTGGTGTCTGGCAGTGTTCCCACAGTACATAATTAAACACAGCACATAGTGTACTAGCTCTGTGTAAATAGGGATGTGCATAATGATGGCAACAAAACCTTTCACCATAATTTGCAGAAGTCAAATACAAATTCTCATTCTCACAAACTATGTATGATTTTATTTTAGATAGCATATTAGTAACAGTCATAACATCCTATTCATCAGAAATGAAACATGGGGTAATAATAATGTCAGACGTCTCAGCCTATACTTGTCTCAATATACCTTCTAGTCCAACTTTCTGACTCACCTCAAACTTCTTTCTACTACTCTTTCCAATGCAATACCCTATCTCTCACCCTATACATCTATCAATATAACCTCTACACCCACTCTCTCATTTTTCCCAAGCCCATACCACTACTATATTCCCCAAATACCCATTTGTTGACTCTCTCCTACTCTACCCCTCCTTGCATCATCTGCCACCTCTTTTACTATACCAATCCCCTAAACAAACCTTTCTAAACTCTTCCCTCTGACTCTTCCCATCCAAAAGCCTCATCCTACTGCTATGACCTAAAAAAAGAAATCCTTCACTCTTCTATCCCTCCAGTATCCTTTTCAATCAAAATAACCGACTAACATTTTCACTTCTCTAATTCCATATTCCACTATACTAATTCACCCCTAATTGTTTCTGGGTTCCAGTGTAGCATTCTATTTGCCATCAAAGCATTTCAACACCTCATCAGGGTTATAAACGCTTTATAAATGCAAAACTATTTCCCTTTTTTACCCCTCCCCAAACCTTATCAATCCAAATACCTAACTAACATATCCACTACTCAAACTACTTCACATTTCACTATACTAATTTTCAACACTAATCCTTTATGGGTTCCGAACTAGCTTGCTACTCGCCTGAAAAGCGCTTCAACACCCCATCAGGGGTAAGAGACACTATATGAATGCAAACCTTTCTTTCCCTTCTATACCTCCGCTATCCTTCTTACTCCAAATAACTGACTAATATCCACCGCTCAAATTACTTTCATAATTCACCACTAATCCCTTATGGGTGCTACTCACCAAAAAAAGCGCTTCAACACCCCATCAGGGGTAAGAAGCGCTATACAAATACAAATCCTTCTGCTATCCTTCTGAATCCAAATAACTGACTAATATATCGACCATTTAAAGTTTACTTGCATTTTTCACTAAACTAATTTAACACTAATCCTCTATTCAATGGGTCCCGGTAGCGTGCTACTCGCCGAAAAGCGCTTTGATGCCTCGTCAAGGGTAGTAAGCACTATACAAAGTCAATTACAATACAATACAATGCATAGAAACTTTAAACGTACAGAATTTGCAATGTCTCTGTTGGAACAAAATGTTATAGAAGACTTTATTCTAAACAATATCATCAGGTTCAGGGAATGAAGACATGAGGGACAAGTTTCTTTTGACCTTGTGTGGTAAAGAATAGAGTACAAGCACCTCAGCTACTAGTTCTGGAGAGGTATTAGTGGGTGAAAAGTAAAAAGAAAACCATAACAAATCCAAACTAGAGGAAGTGAAAAATATAATAAAAGAAAAATCCAATAGTAAGACCAAGGATGAATCAGGTAAATGTGTTTTCCCCAAACGACCAGTGCTCACACATGACATGCAAGAAGGTATGCAAAGAGTCTGAAAAAAAATCAGCAATATTGACAAAGTAACCAGAGGCAGTCTGTGTCTAAGCAGGGACCTCATCAGGCAAAGCAGAGCAGGTAGGTACCTCCAAAGGTGGTTGATAGGTATATCAGTCAGTCAAAGAACTTTATTTCGGCTGTGCAGCCTGAAATGCACGTACAATAATATGATTACATATAATACAAAAGACAAATATACAAGATAATAAAAAATATTGTCATGAAACTGAGGGTACAAATACAAATGCAAATTTTACAATATTTTCTGACTCAGCATCGACTGGTCTCCCTGTTATTGACAAACTAAGATATCTAACTTTGACAGATAGTCCATAAGCATAATTTTAAAAGACTTTAAAAACAATTGAGATATAAGCCTTAAAAACAGGAATAAGTAGATAGAGCAGCCCAAAAGGGGAACATTTCAAAACAGTATTTCTAGCTGAAAAATTGTGCAAACATGGCTTAACAGCATAATTAATGGGCATACATGATTAAGTGTTTTCCAAGTTCTTTTTCTTTAGAATGCCCTTGCGGATGCACCACATCGCAAATAGGAACCTGTAAATAACAAACACAAATAATGGGTGTGTTTCATATTTAAGCAGCCAATAGGCCTCGGTGTAGTGCCTAAGCCCGAGATTTCTACAAAGCTGGAGCACCCACTTGCACCTTGACCTTCTATAGGCGGGGAAAAATAGAAGGAGATGGAGTTCTGTTTCTTCAACCAAATCACACCCTGGGCAATCTAGTTTTATTACTTCCTTCCATTTGTTTGTAAGTGCTCGAAGCGGGAACACCCCATGTCTAAATTCGAGGAACAATTTCTCTGCCAGTAATGGTTGTATACTGTTGTAACCGGAGGTCTCTGGTTGGCACAAGTATGCACCCTCAGCTCCACGTCAGGGCAAGGGAACTATTCCTTCGAATAACCCCTGCTCACCCTCTAGGTAGTGTGGCGCAAGCAGACAAGGCTAATCCGCAGGGCGATCGTAAGTTAAGCATTCATGATCACACACAGTAAACCCACTGACCCACCACAAATGGACACCAGTAGTATGATTGTATCAAAAATACGTATACTTAATTTAAAAGATCGATTCAAGCAGGATTATTACAAGACCAAATAATGTTTAGTAGATTGGGGTCACCAGATCACAATAGACAAACTTAGTCTTTCAATGTTCGTTGTCTAGCAAGGTACGATGACAGGGAAATAAGAACATTGCGGACCCTGGATCCGATATGAACTCGAGACGGAGCTCAAGTTTCAGGCGCGGGTACTCGTGAGGGCCGACCCCGAACGAGGCCGGCGGTTCTCCAGAGGATCTCTCTGGCTCAATCCCCCTCAAGGAGCGAGGTGAAGGAGCTAGACTGTGGAGGGTTGCGGCGATCTGGGATCGATGCAGCTCACGGGGCGAGGCACCGTTCAAGCCTGCGGGCGTACTACTTCTTAGCATGCCGGGGTCGTACTCATGGATCTGTGAGGGGGCGTCAAGTTCTCGGGCAGACGTGTGCAGCACCAGGCTTCCGGTACCACGGTACGGGGAGGCCTTTCTTGAGGTGCGGCACGAGCCTTGGTATGCAGGAGCGCAAAGCCGGGCAGTCGGGTACGTTACGACGTACGGACCATCCGAGGCTATGGAATGCTCTCCGTGCAGATTCCGGCTGGAGAAGATGAGAGGTGCAAAGCGCGCACCATAAGCGGCGAGGTGTCAGGAGAGTAGGCGGCCTGGCACTGAAGCGGAGAGTGACTCAGGGATGAGCGGGGCTCTCTACGACGGGGCGACCAAGCTCCGAGCTGTCACGACCTGGGAGCGGGCGAAGGCACCCGAGTCACAACTCTGGCGAGAGAATAAGAACTGAGGCCCAACAGCAGATGGGCACAAGCAGATAGAACCCAATGCTCCCGGGGTTCCGTTCAGGGGGCAAGCTCTCGATCAAGCCCCTGGAGATCGTTTCAGGTACAAGTCTACAAAGTCTTATCTGGTCCTTTCCTCTCCGTTCTCAGCAAGGCACCACTGCAGGCCAGTCTTACAGGATACAGACTGGTTTCCGTCCTTCAGCTTCTCTTGGTTCTTCTAGTCAGGCAGAGGTTCATCGTGGTCAAAACTGGATCTGATTTGTAAGGAGCGGAGCTCCTCTATTTATACTGCATTTCTTTCGTCTTTGCAGGCCAGGGGGCCTGAGCCTGGTTCAACCCGGTTCTGAAGTACTTTGTTGACAGGACGCTGCCGTCTTCTTTTAGGGTGCAGGGCAGAGACATCAGATGCTCCGCAGGAGGTGGAGCCAGCATTGTGGCGGTGGAGCACAACCCTATTCAGAGTCAAGGACTACTCCGCCCACCCATCCAGGTGTAAGCACCCGATTCACCACCTGGAGCACCCGACTATCCCCCGGGGAATCTCCCAGCCCTGTCACTCCCACAACCCAGACAGCAGATACACATCCTGGCAGAGGCGGGCTGAACAGTTAGGCGAGCAAAGGATAACTTTCTAAAAGTAGCATTTGCAAACACAGGATATTAAAATAAACCTTACTAAAGTAAGTATTTTATTATTTTGAGTTCAGGCATACTAAACTCGACCTGCTACTGTGTTCCCTGAGCCTGCCGGGACTATAGCGTGTAATAGCTCCGACAGATCATCCGGCCTAAGAGAACAGGTAGCCTTCAATAGTGAAGAACGAGAAAGGGCGGTAATTCACTACTAGGACATGCCACACTCTAGGCGTGTCCTACCTTACGCTTACAATGCACCCTGCCCGTAGGCCTACCATAGGGGTGACTTATATGCAGGTGAGGGAAGGTTCGGAGACTGGCAAGTGTGGGCACTTGCGCAGCCAGCGTGACAGTACGAGACGGTACACGTGGTCAGCAATGGTGGACCCGAGACATATCTTACGAGGCCGCTTCTGTGGGTGGCGCAACCAGCGCTGCAGGCCCACTAGCGGCATTTGTATCTATAAGCCCTGGCACGCCTCGTGCACTTTACTGGGGACTGACAGTAAACCAAATATTTCAATCGTGGAAATCAATTACACATACACTTTACATTGGGAGCACTTGCACTGTGGCACGGGTTGGCCATGACGCAGTGCCCTGAGCATCGAACACCAGCAAAACATCTGAGGCACATCAGCAAAAAGTGGGAGGGAAACTCACGCCAAGGTGCCAGGTCTAACACCATACAGTAACCTGGAGGTCAGACTACTTAAATTGATGCTTTGGCATAGTTGGGCAAATGTATGTTCTCTATGGGAAAGAAATAGGGTATTTTGGGGGATGGAGGGACATATCTCTTCAGGTGTTGTCTACATATTTGCCTTCCCCAATGCCTGGCATGTATTCCTAATGTGGGACAACTATGGTATATTCCCTCACCCAGAATAGTCATGACATCCTTCAGTTCCTCCCTATAATTGGCTAGCTCAGGTGTGCTCTAGAGACAGCGCCAGAATAGGAGTGGTCGAGAGGCAATTATATCAGCAATGGGGCCAATCCCCAAGTCCATCCTTAATGGTGTTAAAGGAGTGTTCATGGGGAGGCTCAACAGTTGCCTGAGGAAGATGGACAATGACCCCAGAGTTCTTCTCCATATAGTGAAGCTCCCCTTGCCTGTATTTTGTACATTTCTGCTGGGGGCCTATCACTTTCTGTGTGCAGTTTTTATGCACTTTTATAATGCCCCCTGTAGACTGTGTCATTTTTAAATTGGCTTTCATTACTTGGGTCCCTCACTCCATCTTATCATTAAGTGTAAGTTCCAAGTAATCAAAAATGGACGCCCTCTCTGAGGTCCTGCCTTCCATTTGGGGGTGTGGGCAATTAGCCGCGTTGGCATGGAAGACCATTGTAATGGCTGGATTTTCTGAGTAGGTGGGATCAGCCCCCAGGGGCCCCTCCAACCCAGCCAGAACGTAATCACCTTCCCTCCTCAGGACCACCTATCCAGGCACCTGGTACCTACCTGAGGATGGGGAACTCGCAATATACAAGCTCATATTATCAAAAACACCACTAAATCTATAGGGATACTAAGAATACTCACTGATTACTAGGGATATCCATACCCTACACCACACTTATTTACATCAGTTGGTCTCGCGGCCACTCAGACCCAGACCGGTCTACCCTAGGGCAGATATTGCACACAATCCGGTGCGACTACACATGGGCCTGCAGAACCCAATGCTCCCGTTTCCAAACGCTCAACAATCCTGTCGAACTCCACGTCAGTATCCCCCCTGACGCTCTCACTTATTCAAGCCACAATCCAGTGGGTATTAACACTGGTCTCCCACCCAGTGCTGTCACTAACGCCGCATATCAACGACGACCACATTCCTATGAACACCTATACATATATATATATATTGGGAAGTCTCTTCACTAAGGGTCTGCTACTACAATAATATTATGGGATGGTGTACTAACTTAGTCCCTTGGTTGCAAGTCTCCTCTCTCCCTCACTATTACTTACCTGATCAGGGGTAGCATCTGTTCAAACAGCAATACTTACCAGGAAAGATTATCCTTACTGTATGAGGACAAAGATATACACACTAGGTGACTGAGTTGTCTCTTGATTTAAGCGCTCCTACCCCCCTTATCCATCAGTGGCTCAACAGCAACTGGCTTGAAGCCAGGATAACTTTATCATGAGAGAACTCAGGCATCACTAATCCGCTAATTAATGGGGTCATTTATTATTAGTACAATATAAACCTTTACACATAACTGACAAAGACTATAGGTAGAACACACCACTTGAAAGAGAAGGATTAAACATAACAGGAACACTCCGCTGAAAGGGAAAAGATTAGACATAAAGTGTAAGTAACTAATTCAGACTACCTCACCTATTAGAAGGAAGATTTCTCTCTCTGCCTCTGGTGGGATTAGGGCTCTCTCTCTGCCTCTGGTGGGATTAGGGCTCTCTCTGTCTCTCCCTCCTTCACCACATCACCACGCCTCTGGTCCAATTGCTCCAGCTGACAGCCTTCTTTGATGCTCTCTGCACTGCTTTCTCTCTCCTCATCTTCAGCAATCGTCTGCCTTCTTTCTCCATTTAAGAACTGCACTCTATTCTGCAGCTCCAGCAGACATCCTCTCTCTCTCTGCAAGCTGTTCTGTGCTCCAAGCTGTTCTGAGCACCACGCTGCACTGCGACTGAACTGAACTGCACACAAGCTGGAATGAACACTCCTCCTCTCCTGTAGCTCGCTAATATGGATTCCTCTCCCCTCATGGAAATTTCCAGCAGAGGGCTGTCTCTTACCGAATTCCTGTGCCAGCTCCCAGGCTTCCACGCAACCGCAGTGGCCATCTGCTTGTTACGTCTGGGCCCAAGAGAAAAACACATTCTTCGGATAAGAAGCGGTCCTAACTGGATCTTCCTCTAGCACAACAGCCTTAACTATAAACATTGCCTTTGCCCTGAAAAGTCTCTCAGCTTCATCAAAATGGAGTCCCTTTAGCTCTAGGCCTGTAGGCCTGAAAGGGGTGAAATGCTCCTTAGCTCTGTCAAAATACCTACATAAACCATACCAATGTGTCTAATATGTCAAAGCCAATAGGCAATAGACAGGTTAAAGTCAAGAATAAAGGCATATTAAGCAGCTATCCTCTTCTAGGTCTGAAAAAAGGGCTTAAAAGGGCCAACACAGGCTAAGAATACCTATACTAGATGCGAGCAAGATTAATGATCTATATCACTTCTAAATAAAGCCAAAAACACTGCCATTACAACCATGTATTTTGTTTTTTGGAGATTCATCTCCAAATCCCTCTTCCTGCAAAAGGCACAGAACTCCTTCAATACCCACTGCATGCCCATGGGAGTCTTAGAGAGTAGCAGCGTATTTATCCGCAAACAGTATAGCTGGAATTTTGCGGTTTGCTAACCTGTGTGAATCTTTGTCTTTCACCGCGAGTAGAGTTTCAATTAAACTATTTAAAAAGAGGGAGAACAGGGTCGGGGCTAAGACACATCCATGTCTCACCCCTATCTCTACAGGAAAGGGGGCTGTCAATTCACCTTTTTTACAGTATCTTATTCTTGCATAAGTGTCCTGGTGCAAGCGTTTCAGCTGATGGCATAGATAGCCTGCTACTCCCATGTCACGGAGTAGGCCCCATAGCAGATCACGCTGAACCATGTCAAATGCGGATTTGAGATCCACAAAGGTGAGGTAGAGGCTCCACAGTTTTTCAATGGATCAGTTACAATCTAAAGATCTGGTTGATGGTTGAGGTTTTGGTACTAAAGCCAGCTTTAAAGGTGTTAATACATTATTTTCTTCTATCCAAGATTGCAAATGACCAAGGAGGACACAGGCAAATATTTTTTGGGTGACGTCTATAAGGTTTATTGGGTAGTAGTTTGCTGGATCAAACGGTGTGCCTTTTTTATAAATAGGAATCATTTCTGCCCCTCCCCAGGTCAGGGGCAGCGCCATAACTTGTAGGATGGTGTTGAATAGTGCCCATAAATATGGTGTCCACACTGCTTGCTCATTTTGAAATAGATCACCTGGAATTCTATCTAGCCTGGGTGCCTTAGCTGGAAGCAAATTACCCAATGCGCTATAATCTCTTTCACTGTGCATGGGTGGCATTAATATTTGGGGAATTTATATCTGCTAATACTTTCCTATAAACTTCAGCTCCATCTATAGACCTTGAGTATAACATTTTAAAATAGGCTCTCCAGTCTTCTTCCCCCAAGTTTGGTCCAATAGCTGATGTGCCTCAGGTTTACCTGTTTTAACTAGGTTCCAGAAGCCTTGCATGTCTTGATTATCTAAGGCTATTTTGATAGCTTCCCATTTATCTATCTCCCAGCTAGTTTTAGTTCCAGCTATGATTTTATTTGTATTGGGGCCTGGTTTATTTCATTTGTGAAATATTATTCTCTTTAATGCCTATTAGTAGAGCATGTTTAGCTTTCCTACATGTTTTGTTATACCAGGGATGCTTGGGTTTGGGGTCCGATCTAGTCTTATCATTGTTACAAAAAAAACTCTGCCAGGTTTAAAAACATATCCTGATGGTTTTTTCCTATTGCCATTAGAGATTCTAAACTGAACTATTTTCGAACAATCGAAAAGCAGTTTCTAAAAAGGGAATAATTTGTTTGTACGAATGGCCCCTTTTTCTATTTTTCTATTCTAGATTTGGGGTAGAGTGTGTAGGTGTGCTGTGATGGTCCTTGGGCACACGAAGAGCTTTTTCTAGGACAAGCAGATTGTGATAGCTTTCATGTTCGGGATTAATCAAGAAATCTCTGATTTTGTGCCATAGTACGATGTCCACCAAAATATAATCAATTATAGATGCTGGAGCTGCTGCTCTGTGCTGCTGGATTCAAATTTCTCTCAACCGATTGAGAGAAATTAGAATCCAGCAGCACAGAGCAGCAGCTCGAGCTACAGAACGCTGAAATTAACAACCCCTTTCATGCGCAAACAAGAGATCAAATCAAGAATCCAAATTGATGGTTACGCCGCTCCTAATGGATCCTGCCCGCACTCGGCGCTACCCAAAGTAAAAGGCTTCTCTGTTCGGCCACGCTATTCATTTAAACGGACCTCCAAAAGACCTCCTCTGAAATTCTACATTGAGCAGCCTTGATACAAGACACATACAGCCCTGATGACAGACCAGTGACTCCAGTCTGGTCTAGAAACGCGTCGGCAGTGTTGTTTGGGAGATAGAAAGTATCATTGTTGTACAAAAGCTAGGACCGGCTGGTCCACCATTAAAATATATATAAGTCATTTAATTACTTATATTCTATCCTCCCAACCCCTAGTTTCGCTCATTCAGTATTTGCAAGTTTTTTGTTGTTTGTGATAAAAATGTTTGTATTATTTTTTCTATAATTGTTTTATTTAATGTCTGAATACTTTCTAATGTGTGACTTAATGGTTTCTAAATGTGTAAATAGTCTTTGCCTTTAATGTTTGTTAAAGTTTGTTTAGCCTTGTAAATATTTGCAATCATTGTCTTTTTCTGTCAGCAATTCTTTTAAAATATAAAAAATACAAAATGATTGACACAAAATAATGGTGTCTAGGAAAGCGACAATAAATTGATTTCTTACCCTGTGTCAAAAAAACGTATTGAGTCACTGTGGTTTGGGTACTTTGTGTTGTTCAGTATTGATATAAGGTCTAGCCCTCACCACATAAAGGACCTAACCCCTTTTGTTCCCTATGTTCATCTTATAAGCACTATGGTAGAAATGTATCCACAGTTTAGTATTGGAAAAAGCTATTACAACACAGCTGTTTCCCCATATACCATTACGATGCAAGCTTTACCTCACATGTTTTTTAACAACGTGTAGTCATTACTAAACATTTTTTTACAACGCATGTGCTTTTACCCCGCATGCTTTTACAACAAATGTTGTAAATGTATGTGAGGTAAAAGCACATGCCTTGTATTAAAATACAGGCAATGCACATTGTTATGAGAAACAAAGGCTATACTGTTTCCTCAAAACTATGTGCACTGCCCCTCAGACGACCACCAAAACCACAAGGAGAGAGAGAAACCATGAGAAGAGAGAGGTGAGGGGTATTTGCCCTGGGGTGGGGGTTACTTTTTTGGAAGAAAGGAGGTAGGGTAGAGGGTGTGTGTCATGCAGGGTACTGTTTTAGGGTTTAAGATAGGGTCAGGGGGGTTGTGCAAGGTAGTGTTTTAGGGTAGGAGAGGAATGGGGTCGGTGAGGGTCATGCAGGGGGTAGTGTTTTAGGGTTTAGAGTAGGGTTGGGGGACATGCAGGATAGTGTTTTAGTGTAAGGGGAGGACTGAGGCAGGTGGAGGGTCATGCAGGGATAGTTTTGTAGGGCTTAGGGTAGGGTCAGGGGGTCATGCATGGTAGTGTTTTAGGCTTTAGGGCTGAGTTGGGGGGTCATGCAGGGTAGTTTCTTATGGTAGGGAGAGGACTGGGGTGGGTGAAGGGTTGTGCAGGGTAGTGTTATAGGTTTAGGATAGGTTGGGGGTCATGTATGGTAGTGTTTCAGGGTAGGGCGAGGACTGGGGTTTGGGGGTTTCTTGCAGAATAGTGTTTTAGGGTTTAGGGCAGGGTCGGGAGTAGTGCAGGATAGTGTTTTAGGGTAGGGAGAGGACTGGGGTTGGGAAAAGGTCATGGAGGGGTGGTGTTTTAGGATAGGAAAGGGATTGGGGTTAGGGGGGTCATGCAAGGGTTTTGATTTAGGGTTTAGGGTAAGAAAAGGATTGAGGCTCCAGGGGTTTGTGCAGCGGTACTAAATTAGGGTTTAGGGTGGGCAGGGTGGTGTAACTTACCTAATATACTTTTACCAAGAGTATACCTTTACCATCCATGCCTTTGCATTGTAATCGCATGCGTAGTAAAAGTATGCGTTGTGGTGGTAAGTCAAGGTGAATGACGTAGTAATACCCGCGTTGTAATGAGACACTCGATATTAGTACGCGTTGTAGCGTGTCATATTCATTTACTATATTACCACTTGTAATCTTGTTTATATGCTACTGTTTCCTGATTGGCGCAGCATATGTTTTACACAAGACTGATGCTGGACCAATAAATATTTATTGAAACGTCCTAATCACCATCCTGTGTATTTTCTAAGAGAAAGCAAGTATGAGTGACTCAGAAAAAAGTACTCTACTGTTTCCATGATCCCTGAGGAATCAGGGTTGTCATGTTCATTTGTTTCCAGAAACTAGGTAGGAGAAGGATCTTCCTCCCATTGTGGCTCTTCGGATGCAGGGAACGGAGGCGAGTGCATGGCTGGTCGATCGTAGCTGGTGGGTTGGAGTGTAGAAGGTCAGACAGTCATTGAGGTATCTGGGGCCTTTGTTGTGGAGAGCTTTGTGTGCGTGGGTGAGGAGTCGGAACGTGATTCTCTTGCTGATAGGGAGCCAGTGCAGGTCTCTCAGTTGTTTGGAGATGTGGCTGTGTCGGGGGATGTCCAGGATGAGTCGTGCTGAGGCGTTCTGAATGTGCTGGAGTCTTTTCTGAAGTTTGGCTGTGGTTCCGGCGTAGAGGGCGATGCCGTAGTCCAGTCGGCTGGTGACGAGCTCCTTGGTGACCGTCTTCCTCGTTTCGGTGGGGATCCACCGGAAGATCTTCTGTAGCATGCGTAGGATGTTGAAACATGACGTGGAGACGGCGTTGACTTGTCTGGTCATCGAGAGGGAGGAGTCCAGGATGAAGCCCAGGTTGCGTGCGTGGTCCGTTGGCTTGGGTTAGCTGCCCAGGGCAGGAGGCCACCAGGAGTCATCCCAGGCGGCGGGTGATGATCCCAGGATGAGGACTTCCGTCTTATCTGAGTTCAGTTTCAGGCGGCTGTTCATCATCCATTCGGCTACGTCTTTCATCCCTTCGTGTAGGTTGGTTCTGGCGGTTGCGGGGTCGTTGGTGAGGGAGAGGATCAGCTGAGTGTCGTTGGCATAGGAGATGATGTTGAGGTTGTGTTAGCGTGCGATGTCCGGCGAGGGGGCTCATGTAGATGTTGAAAAGAGTGGGGCTGAGAGATGATCCTTGTGGTACGCCGCAGATGACTTCAATGGCTTTTGATCTGAATGGGGGGAAGCGTACTCTCTGGGTTCTTCCGGCGAGGAAGGAGATGATCCACTCCCGTGCCTTCTCCTGGATTCCGATGTTGCTGAGGTGCTGTACTAGGGTGCGGTGGCAGACCGTGTCGAACACTGTGGAGAGGTCCAGGAGGATGAGAGCCGCTGTTTCCCTATTGTCGAGCAGGGCTCGGATGTCATCGGTGGCTGCGATGAGGGCGGTCTCGGTGCTGTCGTTGGCTCTGAAGCCGGATTGCAAGTGGTCGAGGGATCCATTCATTTCGAGGAAGGCGGCCAGCTGTTTGTTGACGGTCTTTTTGATGACTTTGGTCGTAAAAGGAAGGAGCAAGATGGGGCGGTAGTTTTTGAGGTCGGTGGGGTCCGCTGATGGTTTCTTCAGTAGGGCACTGAGTTTGGCGTGCTTACAGCTTTCTGGTAAGGTGGCGGTGTTGAAGGAGGCGTTGATGATGTCCCGGAGATGGGGTGCGATGATGGAGTCAGCCTTGTTGAAGATGTGGTGAGGGCAGGGGTCGGTAGGTGATCCAGAGTGGATGGAGTTCATCGTGCGGATGGTGTCTTTGGTGTTGATCGGGGTCGATGTGCGGAGGGTGGTGGTGGGGGGCGTTGGTGCGGTCATAGGGTGCATTGGCTGTGTGCTGAAACTGTTGTGTATATCTGCGATTTTGCTGTGGAAGAACAAGGCGAGTGAGTTGCAGAGGACTTGCAAAGGGGTGATGTTGTTGTTTCCGGCACTAGGGTTTGAGAGCTCTTTGACGATGTTGAAGAGTTCCTTGCTGTTGTGGGCGTTGTTGTCTAGTCGTTCCTTGAATGCAGTTTTTTTGGAGGTGTGGATCAGTTGGTGGTGTTTTCGGGTGGCATGTTTGAGGGTGGTCATGTTGCCTGTTGTTGGGTCTCTGCACCAGGCTTTCGCAAGGGCTCAGCAGTTCTTCCTAGAGCTCTTGAGTTCGTCGGTGAACCAGGATGCTTTCTTGCTGCTGGATCTGACGGGGGGGATTTCAGTGGGGCGAGGTTGTCTGTGCAGTTGCTGATCCACCTTGTGAGGCTGTTGGCGGCTTGGTTGGGGTTCGTTGAGCTGGCGGGAGGGTTCTGGCTCAGGGATGTGGCGAGCTGGTCGGTGGGGATCTTGTTCCAGTTTCTGCGAGGGACCTGATGCGGGTGGTGGTGGAGCGTGGTCCTTCCGAAGCTGAGGTGGATGCAGTTGTGGTCTGTCCAGTTGAGTCCGGTGGCGTGGCTGAAGGAGATGTCCTTGCTGGAGGAGAAGACGATGTCAAGCGTGTGGCCGGCGTAGTGGGTGGGGGTGGTCACCAGTTGTGTGAGTCTGAGGGTGGCGAGGTTGTCCAGCAGGGTGGTGGTGTTGCGGTCGTTGTTGTTCTCCAGGGGAAAGTTGAGGTCCCCAAGGAGGATGTAGTCAGTGGAGGGGAGGGCTTGTGGGCTGATGAAGTCGGCGATGTCTTCACTGAATTGTGTGCGTGGTCCCGGGGGTCTGTAGATGAGGGTGCCTCTGAGGGTGGTCTTGGGGTCGGTGTGTATCTGGAAGTGCAAGCGTTTGGCGCTTGTGAGGGTGTCGTCGGAGTTGGTCGTGATGCGGATGGTGTTCTTATGGACGATGGCGATGCCTCCTCCTGTCTGGTTGACGCGGTCCCTCCGGGTGATCTTGTATCCGTCCGGGATGGCGATGGCGATGTCGGGCGCTGAGGAGGCATTCATCCAGGTTTCCGTGAGGAAGGCGCTGTCTCGAGATGTGGAGATGAGTAGGTTCCCAGAGTTTGACGGCGTGTCTATGGACGGAGGGGGTTTTGAGCAGGATGCACTTCAGGTGGTTGCTGCTGGTGCTCGGCTTGGCGGGTGTGGTTCAGGGTCGGATGCAGGTGAACTTGCAGGATTGGCAGGTGAAGGGTCAGTGGTTGCATCCTGGGGTGGCACGGTGGCAGCCGGGGATCCGGCCGGTGTTGAGTGCATTGAGGGTGGCTGCATCATAGGTCCTGCGGGTAGGCAGGTGTATGCGGGGGCCAGGGGGTCTGGTGCTGGGTGCGGTCCAGGCACGGACGGGTGCAGACGGGCTTGCCTTTGGCGCGTGCATGCTGCGGGTACACATGCACTCTGCCATAAATGGAGAGTGGGGGGGCGGGGCGAGGGAGGAGCAGCTGGGAGGCGGGAGAGGGGTGGCGAGGGGGAGAGCGTGCTGAGATGCTGGAGGGAGCAGGGGTGGGGCCGCGGGGGAGCAGCGGCAGGGAGCGGGGTGGGGCAGGGAATAACTGGAGCGATGGACAATAGCACAAAACACTTACAGAGAAAATACTTCAAAACGAAAAAACAGCAGCGAAACAACAAGAGAGATACAAGCAGGCACAGAGGGACAGTCAGGGACAGGCGCCAAACCGAGACAGGGGCAGAGGTCTTAACTCGGCTGCGGCGGCAGTAGCGGGAGAAGAACGGGCACACTCGGGGTGGGACACGTGGCAGGAGGAGCGACCGGACTGACCAGGTCAGATCAGGTCACAGCTCCTCGCCCCGTGAGCCATTTTCCTTTTTCCATTTGAGCTGCAGAATGCAGAACACATAGAAAGAGGAAATAATGAGGATATAACGAGGATATATAAAAGTATTTCTCCTCGTTATCCCTCTGTAGAGAAGGCATAACATTTTGACACATTCCCAGATTTATGTGCCAAAATCCATGGTTGGATGCATGGGAACGTCCCTGCTTCATCCATGAATGCCTTCAAAATCAAAGCAACATATGGCAGCAATTTATTCTACCGCGCATTACTCTGGATCTTCGGAGCCACACAGATCCTTGAAATCTAGAGTAATGCAAGGTAGCTCAAATGCTGCCTTGCATTTCTTTGTATTGGGAAGGCGTTCCATGGGTGTACCATGGGCATTTCCGTACATCCACTCATGGATTTTGGCTCAGTAAATCTTACTTAAGCCATTACACTGCTTTACACAGCTGTGCGTGCTCCAAGGGAAATACAAGGCCTTTATAATATGGCCCCAGGCCCTAACGAATCCCACATTGAGTTATTCAAAAAGTTCTTCTTCCTCCTGGAACCCCACCTATTACATTTTTTCAACACGATTGAATGTACAGGCTACCTGCAAGATGCATGTAGGCCTATTCCTCAACTTAAAAATTTAGAAAGAAAATAATTAATCTTTCAAAAAAAAAGCAAGGAATGCTTACACAGTCAATGGATAAAATATAATAGGTCATGAAGGTCATTGAGTCATAAATTCCCTAATTCTTAGTCTTATAAAAGTTTCATTGAAATCCAGAGGTGTCAAAAGAGTGCTTGAGATACAATTTATTGAGTTCTGTCAGAATTATTTATGTACCATGAAATTGAGAAAAATGTATCCATTTTACCAAGCAGAGCTAATATGGATTTGAAATTAAAAAAAGACTATCATCAGCGTATGCTGCTATTTTAATATGCTCTCTACATAAAGAAAACCTGATATTAATGGATTATCTTCTATCTATATAAATAATAATATAAATGTTCGTTTGTTCAAAATCGTAAATCTCCGAAAGTTCTTCACTGATTGCTTTGACATTTTGACACAACATTAAATTCAATTAAGCATGTGTTTATATATACACAACTCTGGATTCGAATACGCGTGTGTCCAATACGCGGGTGTTTTTAATCGAAAGGTCAAACAGACCCCATCGATTTGGTTGCTGCGCATATATTGGGATGGACAGTTGGTGTCAGGATGGCAGATCCGGAAGTGGGTGGAGGGAGGAGCAATTGATTCACTTTGCAACATTAAGAAGGGACACATAGAAACAATAGTCTACATATATTATGATAGACAGTTGGTGTCAGGATGGCAGACCAGGAAGAGGGTAGAGGGAGGGGGAGGAGTTAACTAGACTGAGACTGAGCCACAGCAACGAGTGGCCGGGTACAGATGGTAATGAATAAAAGAATGGAAAAGGTTCAAGGGCCAGAACAAAGAATAATTGGAAGAGTAGGCATTTTTGATGTACACCTTTTGGATTTTTGGGAAATAATTTCCAGGTCAAAGCCATGCCATGATAAAGATGTAAGCATAACATTCCAATCAATCTTATCAAAAGCTTTTACTTCATCTACAGATATTGCTGCTAATGGACAGTAAAGTATGGAAGTGTTACTAAGAAAATTAAAAAAATGTTCTTGTGTTGTCTAAAGATTTTTTTAATAAATCCTGATTGTTCTTTTGCAGTTATTTGGATAACATTGTTCTACATGGAAAGCCAGGGTTTGGGCAACAACTATATAATCTACATTTAGAAATCAGACCTTTAGCTTCTATATGGATAAAAGAGATTGTGGCTTCTTAAGATATGCATTTAGTCACACCGGTCATGTAGAAAAAGCTAAACAATTGGAATCATGGTAAAATATGTGAAAAAATAAAGAAAAACTACAGTAAATTTATCCAGGGCAGGAATTTTACCTTAGTTAAGTTCTCTAGGTATTTTTGGTAAAGACATGTCTTCGTCATAAAGAGAAAAGTCAAGATCTGCATTAATAGAATGCTGCTTGGTTACTCTCATAGGTGAATAGAGTAGTCTTGAAAATCACTTAACATTTATAAATATCTTTAAGACAGTAGTCAGTGCTAGGAGAGTGTGTAATATTGTCTGGAGTGTAAAGATCTTGACAATAATTTACAAATTCAGTAAACATATCATCTTTAAATGAATATGTATTATGAGATTCATATAAAGATTCAATATTGTTATGATATTTTCTAATTTTGAGATAGTTAGCTAATAGTTTCCCCACTTTACTACCACCATGTTAACTAACACTATTTAGTAAGAAGGAAAAGGCATCAGTCATTAAAATAGGTTTTGCTTTTAATAAGATCTCTTAAATCAGTATCAGATTTAGATGAATAATCTTGATGTTCCAGTTGTTTGGTGGTGGTAAGTAAGGATGTATCTTCTCTATCAAATTGGCTTTTATTTCTTGACACATACTCAATACTAAAGCCATGGACATCAAGTTAAAATGTGCTCCAAAGAAGTTGAGGCAAAATCTCAGGCTCATTCTGTATGTCAAAAAATATCCATAGCAAATAAGGCAAAAGAAGAAAAACACATTGTTAAACCTCCACCTACTAGATTTTGTTTCAGAAAGAAATTACTGTGGCATTACCTAAAATAAAAATGGAACCAGTAGAGGTATTTAAAATCTACACCGTTCTGGGACAGAGATTTACTAAGAACAATATGGTCCAATCTTGTAAGTCATCCAAGCACCAGGGAATAAAAAGAATGTTCTCTCAAGAAGGGATTATTCTATTCTATTCTATGTTTGGTGAAGCGCAACAGCTACCCCAGCAATGGGGCGTCCCGGCGCTGAGAGACAAACATACACCTTCCTGGACAGGCTGAGAGATAGCCTATGGGGCAGGGAAGAGAAGGGTCTTGATTGCCTTATGAAAGACAGAGAGAGAGTCTATGGAGCGTATGCTGAGAGGAAGATTGTTCCAAAATTTGGGACCGAGGACGCCGAAGGAACCGCCTCCAGTACGGCAGCGCTTTGTTCTGGGTACTTTCAGGAGAAGTTGGTTGGAGGAGCGTAGTTCACGGCCAGGGACATAGGGGCAGGCCAGTTTTCGTAGCAGAGGGGGTTTTCCCTGTTTGGCAATTTTAAAGATCGTAATGAGAGCTTTAAATTTGACTCGGTGTTCCACAGGCAGCCAGTGGAGTTTGCGGATAGTGGCTCTGGCTGAACATCTGCGTGGGAGACCACTAGTATTCTAGATGCCGCATTCTGGATTCGTTGGAACCTATCCGTTTCTGCCTTGTTTGCTCCCAGGAGGAGGACGTTCACATAGTCAAGGCGTGACAAGATGGTTGCCTGGACAATTAGCTGTCGAGCCTTAGGATCAAAGAATCCGAGTATAGGCCTAAGGTTTCTTAGGAGACCTATACAGGTGGCAGCCACCTTTTTAGTGTGTGATTGAAAGCTGAGGCTGGCATCCATCCAGACTCCCAAGTTTTTTACACAGTTTTTGGGGAGTGGGGTGGTGCCAAGGGATGACGGCCACCAGTGCTCGTTCCATAGGCTGGTGTTTCTGCCAAGGAGGAGCACCTCGGTTTTTCCGGCGTTGAGTTGGAGGTAGTTATCCGTCATCCATTATGCCACTGCTGCCATGCCCTCTCTGAACTTGGCTGCCGCGGTGGACGGGCTTTCCGTGAGGGTGACGACCAGCTGGGTGTCGTCGGCATAGGACACCAGCGTGAGCCCCCACTTTTTGGCCACATCCGCAAGCGGCTGGACATACAGGTTGAAGAGGGAGGGGCTCAACGCTGAACCCTGGGGGACTCCTTGTGCTATAGGATGGGACTTTGAAAGAAATGGGGGAGCTGATACCTTAAAGGATCTGTCCTTAAGAAAGGAGTGGAACCAGGCGAGCGCGAGGCCAGACACGCCGGTCGTCTCCAGACGTTTCAGGAGGATGTCATGAGATACCGTGTCAAAGGCTGCGCTGAGATCTAAAAGGACCAGCGCAGCACTTTGGCCGGAGTCTAAGATCGTCCGGAGATGTTCAGTCATGGCCAATAGGGCGGATTCGGTACTGTGACCCGCTCTAAAGCCATATTGGGATGGGTCCAGGATTCCATTTAGGTCCACATGTTTAGAGAGAATGCCATTGACATGGGCTTCTGCTATTTTAGATATCCAGGGGAGGAGGGATATTGGCCGAAAGTTTTCTGGCTTTGATGGGTCCAGAGTGGGTTTTTTGATTATAGGAGATACCCACGCTTGCTTCCAAGCTATGGGCACAGAGGCGGAGGCGAAGGAAAGATTGAGAATGTCCATCATGGGGGGCAGGAAGAAGTCAATCGAGTCCAGAAAGTGAGAAGGGCTCATAGGGTCTCCCGGGGAGCCGGATTTCACTTTCTTACAAAGTTTAATCAGCACGGTCACCGTGATGGCAGGGATTTGGGTAAGAGGGGTGTGGGTGGAGGCTGGGTTCTTGCATTCCTCAGAGTGCGGAGAATTCTGCAGAAAAGTTGCATAGATTTTTTGAACTTTCTCCACAAAATATGTGGCCAGCTGCTCGCATTGTTCGTTGGATGAAATTTTGGGGGAGGGTGACCTAGGGTTTTGTAGTTCTTTAACAAGTTTAAAGATCACTTTGGATGGATTCAGGTTGGAACTGATTTTCTCAGCATAAAATGCTGCACGGGTAGTGCTGATGGCTTTGTGATAGGCTTTGAGCTTGGAAAAGTAGTTAGCCCCATCCTGACTGTCAAAGTTTTTCCTCCATTGGCGCTCGGCTCTCTTACAGTCCTTACACATGGCTTTAAGTGTTTCATCATACCAGGGATTAGAGGGTGTGAGTCGTCCCTTAGTTAGTTTAGGTGGGATGAGAGTGTCAAGGCCATCTGTGATCCAGGAGGTGAAAGAGGTATAGGTCGTATCTATATCCTGATTGGCTTCGCAGCAGAATCCTCCTAATGTTTTGTGAAGAGTGGGGATGGAGAGTTTGTGCCAAGGTCTTTTTAAGCGGCGGTTGGATTCAGTAATATGCTGTCGTCCTGGGGCTGGGACCGTTAGTTTGATGAGGTAGTGGTCCGTCCATCCCATCGGGGTGGGGGTCTCAGTGACAGCCTCTTGGATATTGGTGAAAACCGGATCTAGGGTATGGCCGGCTATGTGGGTAGGACCATGGATGAGGGAGTTAAGCTGCAAAGACGAGAGGTCTGTGAGAAGGTTCGCAATTGTGTGATCGTTGGAAAGATCAAGATGCAGGTTAAGGTCGCCCAGAATCGTGAAGTTGGCGGTTTTGGTAATGAGCGCCGTAGACGTCTCGAGAAGGGCGTCAATGAACCTGGACGCAGGGCCTGGTGGGCGGTAGATGTATAGACCCGGCATCGTGAATTGAGGGCTAATGCTAATTTTAAATTGGGCACATTCGCAGTCAGGGAGGGTTTCCTTAATAAAAGAGCAGATGAGGTGCTTTTGATAAATTACTGCTATGCCACCGCCACAAGTTTCGCGGTTTATGGTGGCCAGGTGAAACTCATCTGGGAGCGTCAGGTTAGGGATGGTGGAAGCACCGTCTCGTAGCCATGTTTCGCAGAGAAAGAGAATGTCAGGTTTTTCATCTAGTAAGAGCGAGTTTACCTCTAGATGGTGTTTAGCGAGGGATCTGACATTCAGCTGGAGTATCGTCGTAGTTTTGCCACGGAGTTCCCATACGCGAGAAGGAATATTGGTGGAGAAATGGCAGCGGTTGCAATGGAGTTGCCAGTGGGCCAGGGTGCCAGTAGCATCGGGACATCTTTGGCTAAGATTCATGGCAAGGAGTTCCTCACGGTCATACCGTATGAGCCTGTGGGGCCTGGTTGGACCAGGGGGACTGGCGACTGGCGATGTCTTGGCGATGACGGGCGCAGACGGGCTTGCCTTAGGCGCGCCTTCGGCGCGCAAACGGCGCTCCCGCTGCGCTCGTCCGCTGCGCTTCTGGTGACAGCACATGTTGTAGGGGGTAGGGGGGGCGTGGCCTTTCCGAGGGGCGTGGCCTCCGTCCTCGCCGAGATTGGCGTTTTTGCTCAGTTTTGTTTACCAAGGACCAGGGCTAAATCCGCTGCTCGCAATGGTATGAAGCAGGTTAGTGCCCTGGCGCTATGCTAGCGCGTGATGAGAGTTGCTTTTTAAAAATTCAAGAAATACAAGTGACACAGGTGAAAATAGTTAGCCGATTTTAAAAGACTCCCGGCTTCCGCCTCAGGAGTGTGCAATTGTCAGGCTTAGGCGCTCGTGTTTCAGCGCTTAAGTACGCGACAGGGGGGGGGGTGGCCTTCCGGGGGGCGTGGCCTCCGTCCTCGCCGAGATTGGCGTTTTTCCTCAGTTTTGTTTACCAAGGACCAGTGCTAAATCCGCTGCTCGCAATGGTATGAAGCATGTTAGTGCCCTGGCGCTATGCTAGCGCGTGATGAGAGTTTAGGTGTGGGCGGAAAATCCGTTCCGCTCGCGGATTTTGAGGATTTTCGGGAAATCCGCAATCCGCGAGATTTGCGAATTTCCCGCAAAATCCGCAAATCCGCGAGCAGCGGATTTTGCTCGCACTGCTCGCACTGTTCGCGTGAGTTCGCGCCCCGCGAATAAGTGCAAAATTGCAGAAATACGATTTTAGCAAAACTGAAAGTAACTACTTACCAGGTTCAAAAGTTCAGGCACATCATTAGTAGCCATTTTTCTGTAGTGCTTCCTGAGGGGCCCCACCAGAGTTCAGTTGCCAGTTGAAACTATTATGTGACCCTGCTCTGAACCTCAGAATAGTTACACATATGCCACAAAGGTCCTGAATTACAGCTAAGGGAGACAAGCAGGAGCCAGGCTGGAAGTTAAAATCCATTAATCAGCCCCTAATTCATTATTGTCAGTTGGGGCAGGGCAGGTGTTGTAACTAATTTTGCAACAATGAAAGCACTTAGCAAGTGCAAAAGATCACTAATCAGGGCGCACTAAGGAAGCAGGTGCCAGCTAAAAAAATATTCTGTGACACATTAATCAGCCCCAAATTAATTCAGGTCACTTGAGGCAGGGAAGGTGTGCTTTGCTTTGCCGAAAATAATGTACACTGGACAACCAGAGGGTGTGGTGATGAAACAGAGGGTGGCATGGGTGGGCCAGAGGGTGGCATGAGTAGTCAGAGAGTGGCAGTGGTGACAGAGAGTGGCAGTGATGAAGAAGAGTGTCCCAAACAGGCTGGACACGTAGAAACAACAAGTTCGCAAAACTTGCGACCCGACAGGTAAGTTCGCAAATTGCGAAATTGTAAAAACCCTCGCGAACTGGCAGAAACACGGGCGAACACAAAAAAAAAAAAAATCCGCAAATTCGCGGGAATTCGCGGATTTTGCGGATTGCGAATCCGCAAATCCGCAAAATTCGCGAACGCGAGATCCGCAAAATTCGCTCATGCTTATGAGAGTTGCTTTTTAAAAATACAAGAAATACAAGTGACACAGGTGAAAATAGTTAGCTGATTTTAACAGACTCCCGGCTTCCGCCTCAGGAGTGTGCAATTGTCAGGCTTAGGCGCTCGTGTTTCAGCGCTTAAGTACGCGACGGGGGGGCGTGGCCTTCCGGGGGGCGTGGCCTCCGTCCTCGCCGAGATTGGCGTTTTTGCTCAGTTTTGTTTACCAAGGACCAGCGCTAAATCCGCTGCTCGCAATGGTATGAAGCAGGTTAGTGCCCTGGCGCTATGCTAGCGCGTGATGAGAGTTGCTTTTTAAAAATACAAGAAATACAAGTGACAAATGGTGAAAATAGTTAGCCGATTTTAAAAGACTCCCGGCTTCCGCCTCAGGAGTGTGCAATTGTCAGGTTTAGGCGCTCGTGTTTCAGCGCTTAAGTACGCGACAGGGGGGGCGTGGCCTCCGTCCTCGCCGAGATTGGCGTTTTTGCTCAGTTTTGTTTACCAAGGAAGAGCGCTAAATCCGCTGCTCGCTATGGTATGAAGCAGGTTAGTGCCCTGGCGCTATGCTAGCGTGTGATGAGAGTTGCTTTTTAAAAATACAAGAAATACAAGTGACACAGGTAAAAATAGTTAGCTGATTTTAAAAGACTCCCGGCTTCCGCCTCAGGAGTGTGCAATTGTCAGGCTTAGGTGCTCGTGTTTCAGCGCTTAAGTACGCGACAGGGGGGGCGTGGCCTCCGTCCTCGCCGAGATTGGCGTTTTTGCTCAGTTTTGTTTACCAAGGACCAGCGCTAAATCCGCTGCTCGCAATGGTATGAAGCATGTTAGTGCCCTGGCGCTTTGCTAGCTCGTGATGAGAGTTGCTTTTTAAAAATACAAGAAATACAAGTGACACAGGTGAAAATAGTTAGCCGATTTTAAAAGACTCCCGGCTTCCGCCTCAGGAGTGTGCAATTGTCAGGCTTAGGCGCTCGTGTTTCAGCACTTAAGTACGCGACAGGGGGGGGGCGTGGCCTTCCGGGGGGGCGTGGCCTCCGTCCTCGCCGAGATTGGCGTTTTTGCTCAGTTTTGTTTACCAAGGACCAGCGCTAAATCCGCTGCTCGCAATGGTATGAAGCAGGTTAGTGCCCTGGCGCTATGCTAGCGCGTGATGAGAGTTGCTTTTTAAAAATACAAGAAATACAAGTGACACAGGTAAAAATAGTTAGCTGATTTTAAAAGACTCCCGGCTTCCGCCTCAGGAGTGTGCAATTGTCAGGCTTAGGTGCTTGTGTTTCAGCGCTTAAGTACGCGACAGGGGGTGCGTGACCTTCCGGGGGGCGTGGCCTCCGTCCTCGCCGAGATTGGCGTTTTTGCTCAGTTTTGTTTACCAAGGACCAGCGCTAAATCCGCTGCTCGCAATGGTATGAAGCAGGTTAGTGCCCTGGCGCTATGCTAGCGCGTGATGAGAGTTGTTTTTTAAAAATACAAGAAATACAAGTGACACAGGTGAAAATAGTTAGCTGATTTTAACAGACTCCCGGCTTCTGCCTCAGGAATGTGCAATTGTCAGCAAACCCTTCTGGACGCAATCTGGCCTCTTTAAGTGACGGTTGTGCAAAACTAAATATGGCACCTTTGAGCTCATTTACTGTGACTTTTTATAGTATAATATTGATACTCTACTTGACCTCAGAGGTGTTGGTGACCCATTGGTGCAAACCCTAAAGATTCATAGTTAACGTCAAAAGCTTCCAGTTGATAGTCTGTTTTCCCCTGGAGATCACATAATGTCAATATGTATATTATAATATGAACATTCATGGTGATCGTAGACGAGTTCACAACCCTTTGGCCCAAAGATTAAAGATAGATAACAAACGTCACCAGCTTCTGTTTTTTAGTCTGTTCCCCCTCATATACTGTGAATATGTATATTATACATTTCACAGTCATAATGATCTCAGGCGGGTTTATGACTAAGGGTGGGCGTAGTTTGCGAAGTAGCGCTACGCGAAGCGATGCAAAGTGCACTTCGTACTACGCGAACTTCACATAGCACAACGCGGCATAGCATGTTTGCACTGTGCAAGATGCGTTTTCAATTATTGCACAGTGCGGACAAGCATCCGGCACTGTGCAATCATTGAAAACAGCATCTTGCACAGTGCGAGCTGTAGATTTCTGGTGCTCGAGTAGATTTTTACTTGAGCGGCAGCTTTCTCAACACGACCTGGTAGTTTCACATCGCGAGCGGTCGCGAGAATGCACAACCACTCGCAATGAGAAACCTGACCTACCCGCATTGAGAATCTCACTGGGATGTCATTTTGCTTGCTCGAGGTCGCGAACATGGCGTTGAGGACCGCGAACAAGCAAAAAATGACCGCTGCACTACGCTACCCAGCACTACGCGTGTTTGCACTGTGCTACATGCAGCTGGCATAGTGCGAAGTTGAACAAACTTCGCAAACTACGCGAGCGGAGCGTAGTGCTTCGCCCAGGGTTATTTATGACCCGTCGCCACGAAGATCAAACTTTTTGACGTCCCGGAGAAAAGAACCTCTGAAAGTAATCACTGCTCGAAAGTATTTCATTATTGATCTTCTGTTCTATTCATAACTTTATTTTCCTTTTCTTTTTACTGTAACAATGGTGTCTTTTGTTATATTGTAATAGACTGTCCTATTGCTACAGAAGAGGAATTGGAGATTTGTCGGCGCCATCTGAAATACAGCTTACTAAACTTTATATTTTACTTGATCAGATATTTTTTCAGTGAGCATATTTTACAAAATTGTAGTTAAAAAAAAATATAGCTTTCATACATACTTTCCCCCACATGCATCAATCTAGGATTTTGCATTTCTCAAATAGCGAAAATTAAGGAATCGCTATTTAGGAAATGCAAAATGCTATGCATCATTTTTTTCGGTATTGCTTTGTGATTCGGTAAAAATCGCATTTTTTACCGAATCCCAAAGAAATACCGAATTCTTAAGTTAATTTTCGCAATTTCCATTGATTCCTATGGGCCAAAAGGCCCATAGGAGTCAATGCAAATTGCGAGTGGCACTTAGAAAATTTCATGGGTGCAGGGGGGGGTCCAAAGGACCCCCCCATGCACCCCTGAAATGTATTTTTCGCATCATGTTGCACACACACATGTCCTAAGGACATGTGTGTCCGTAACATGAATGTTGAAAAAAAAACATTTAAAGCATTTTAAACACTTTTTCCAAATTTACCGAGTGGTTCAACCACTCGGTAAATTTGGAACCCTAAGTGCGAATTTTCACTTGTCAAAAGTGATGATGCATTGCTTTTAAGAAGTCGCACATCTGCGACTTCTTAAAAGCACCCGCAATTTTAGAACTCGCAACAATGTTGCGATTTCTAAAATTGCTTCATGCATCCCAAAAAGCACTTTTGCATTCGCAAACGGCCGATTTTAAGGAATCGCACCGTTTGCGAATGAAAAAGTGCTTGATGCATGTGGGGGTTTGTTACTTTACACATTTGCTAAACCCCACATGTTTTAATGTTATTTTCTAAATTCTATTTTTCTCAGTTGCGGACGCTATTCGCCTTCTCCCTATCAAATGTATATTACCAGTACTGTATATTATAATAGTACTGTGCTATATTGTCTTTGAAGAGTAAGTGATTTGTTAGCGGAATAGTGTGTGACCTCTAAGCACTACGACAGAACGTACCCAAATTCTACAGAATACAAATTTAAAAAATGATAATGCATACATTTCTATGTAATATGAAGTAATTTGTGTTTAACTGTTTTTTACTTGTTCTTCTGACCTCAGATGATGTAGTACAGGAGTATTTGTTGTAGACTTCTTTTCTACTTTATCTAAAAGTAACTGATGCCCTCTTATATTATTAAGAATATGGGGCAACACTTTTACAAACTATAGCAGAAAAAAGGAGGGTGTGGCTACGCTTAATTGATATTTTTTGAAATTCCATTTTTATTTTTAACTCTTTGATATATACAGCGTCAGTTTCCGAAGAAAGTTAATTTGTAATTGCTAAATAAAAACTTTTTGAAACCAAGACTGAAATTTTTGCTGCGCAACCACACCTCCCTGTCAGATAAGTAAACACCACATTATAAGTAAATGGTGCTCCTGGTAAGTATTCCACCCACAAGCTTGATAAAAAGAAGACCGCAAGACACTCTCTTATTTGTCCGCCATGATTTGCACACCCCACGGCAATTATATAAATGGCCCTTAAAATATATAAAAAACAAATTTTACCTTCACTATCCCTCTCCACCACTTTTTGACCACTGTACAGAGTTAATAGTGTTCCTACCCTCCCCTCTCCTACTTTGTTTTCCTGTACTCCTTCAGAAGTGCATCACAAAATGGCTGACAACTGTGAACCGTTCCCACCCAATAAGGAGTAAACTTGTACCTGGAACACTTAGCCAATAAAATGTCCATGTTGTTCTGCAGGGGAGGGAATGGCTGCCAACACTTCTACTTTGATGCTTCACAGCCTATGAACATTAAGCTTGGGAAGGTCCCGCTTACAACAAGTTACTCAATGAGATGTCCCTCCTACTCCTCGGAGGGGGAAGGAATCGCTGACAACATTTCTACTTTCAATGGTTTACAGACAATCAACATTAAGCTTGGGAAAGTCCTCCTTGGAACACGTCAGCCAATCAGATGTCCCTCCTACTCCGCAGAGGGGAAGTGAATGGCTGGCAACACTTCTACTTTCAATAGTTTGCAATCAACCAACATGAAGCTCTGGAAGCTTCTCCTTAGAACAGGTTAGCCAGTCATATCTCCCTCCTACTCTGCAACACTTCTACTTTCAATAGTTCGCAACCAATTTACATTAAGCTCAAGAAGGTCCTCCTTAAAACATGTGCGCCAATTAGATGTCGTTGCTACTCTGCGGAGGAAAGTGAATGGCGGGAAACACTTCTACGTTCAATGGTTGCCAGCCAATGAACATTAAGCTTGTTGTTGGAACACCTCATCCAATTAAATGTTAGTTTTGTTCCTCACACACATACAGATTACGCCCTCCCATATATTTATACATTTCATGTAAAAAAGTGCCTCTATCCGTAATAAAAGTGAACACTGCATAATAAATACACATTATTCCACATTATATTAAAGGAAGGCCGCAATGCGGCGCATTGTGGTTTTCCCGATATAATTTCCACAGCCTACTGCACCCCCTCCCAACATGAGTGAAACCCCGGGGCTGCGGAGGGAACCGTGAGCCCCTGCTAATATTTTTTAAACAAATACCCCCGGGACCTAGCCCACCCAGGGGCCTCATTAAAATAAAACACGGGAACCGGTGACCCTAGCACCAATTCCGCCAATTTAGTTTTTTTTTAAATGCTTTTTTGGGCCCTGGGTGCCCTTCTGGGAACCCCTGAGCAGGCCTAGGGGGTCCGGGTCTTTTTACCCTGCCCCCTTCTCTTGTTGTACATCTTTGTTTATCAGTATTCTGGTGATTCACATGTACCGAGTCACAAGATGGCTGCCAACAGTTCCTGGTTTGGAGTGTTGGCAGCAAATCACAGTAAAGCTCGCGCACGGGACTTAGTCTCCTCCCAGGTATCGAAACATTTATTTTACAATTTTCTCAGCAAATACTGAATGGATTTACACCATTCCGTTCAGCGGTTTCGGCTGTAGCCTTGCACAAACTTTCCTATTAGAAAATTTTTTTTTGACTCTTATTTTTTGATTAATCTCAAAAATTACTGAACGGATTTATAATATTAAAAAAAAAGGTTGATTTCTGAACCAAGGTCTACCTTTTTGCTAAATATAGGGTTATTCTGTTCAGCAGTTCAGGCTGTAGCTCATCGCAAAACTTCATATGGAAATTAACATGGACAAAATGTGTTTTGGGACCCCCATTTTTTCCCAGCCTCGCTTGACGAATCACCCCCAAACTTTCATGATAGGAGCTGACCTGGATAGGTTTTTTTGGGTGGAATTTCAGGAAGATTCGTCAAATGACACAAAAGTTATTAGCAAATCAAAAAATGCATTTCCTATGGAAAACAGGTTCTAACTATAATTACCTGCTGGTGACCGCCAGTAGGTAACATATACATATAAAACATACTTACACTTTTCAGAAACACACAGTCACTGGATGATGTCATCAGTGAAGTCATCAGGGATATCATCAGTGATGTCACTGACCATGTCATGAGTGATGTGATAAGTGACATCATCAGCAGTGCATTGTGGGGGCCGCGAATTATAGTTAGCTTAACTAACTATAACAGTAGAATTTCTCAGTTTTTTTATGTCCAACTAACTATAACGTCCCTGAAACCTGTGACTTTTTCAGTGAATTTCTAAGTTTTTTTAATGCTAATTTCTAATTATAATGTCCCTAAAACCTATGATTTTTTCAGTGAATTTCTCTTTCCTGAAATGTTTTTTTTTACTTTATTTACCAGTTTCCATAATAAACACAATATGATTACCAGCTCAAAATACAATAAAATAAAGAAGCATCATTACACAGACTTTGGAAGGTGTTTCTGTCACACATGAGACACAGCTCTAAATTACTTTTTTTATCGCTGCCCAACACCACATGTGCTACACAGTAAACCACTCTTAGTTAAATATAATCATCTTATCCCCTTTTGCCAAAAGAAGCCCTAATGCTGTGAACTTTCTGACCGGTTTGGGCATATATTAACATATCCCAATAAGGCTATAGCTGGTGTAGTGTCTATGTCAAAACCAATTATGTCCGCCAACATGTGGAATATTTCAGTCCAGTATTTACTTATGTTGGTACAACTCCATGAAGTTTGCATGTGGAGCTCTACATTTAAGGCAGCAGTGGGATCTGTCCGGGTTATTTTGTGTGATAGCTCAGACATTATGTAAATTCTCTGTAGAAATTTAAAGTGGCAAAGCACATGTCTGCTATTTTTGCACCTCTCCTTGGTTTGTGCACAGCATGTGGCCCATTGGTCATCAGTTATGGAGTGGCCCAAGTCTGCTTCCCAGACAGCCCATATCTTGTTGTAATGGACTGGAACCAACTCTATGCAGGCCCTGTATAATTTAGAAACCCCAAAAAAACCCTTCTACAGTCTATTATTATGGACAGGGGAGTTCTGTGGTAAATAATATTACCTGGGCATAATTTCTATACATTAATAAAAAAGAAGGATAGCTCATAAAATGAGAGGCAGAGTCTGTGGTGTCCGAGTCAAAAAGGGCTTTATTTCAATGGCTCGAGCCAGGGGAGAATCAGGTTCCATCACCACTAAGGTTCAGGAAGGGATATCTAACGTTTTATTAACATCACACATTATATATAGTAAAAGCATACAATTGCAATGAATACAGTAGGCGGAACACTCCAGGCGGAGCAAGTGAAAAGAGAGAGATAAGAACACATGGGCGTAAAAGAAGGCGTGTAAAGAGGCGTACACGTGGGTGTTCACTTGATGAGTCATAGTTGTGTCATAGGTGGGTGGATGAATAGAGGAGGTCCGCAGGGTCAGCAGAAACTTTTACCCTACATATGCGCGCAACTGATCATGACGTGAAATTGACGTGGAACTGGGGAGAGCTGGGGGGCTGACTTTAGCACTAGTAGAGGAGTCTGGAGTCTGGGATGTCAGAACGACCTGCACCTTTGGCATATCTGATATCTTGTGTTTGGAGGATGTATTGTCTGAAGTAAAGGTCTCTCGCGCAAAAAGAAGTTCATCACTAAATGCTAGTGCGTGCATATATTTCTTCGTGCATTGCGTGGGGCCATGGGCCTACTATGGCAACGGGTTCAGTAAATCACTTGCATGGAGACAGGAAGGCTAGGCCCTATGCTCTGCAGGCGGAAAATGTTTACCTCCTTCACTAGACTGGAATGTGTTTTTGCGGAGGCTGAGCAGATAACTGTAGGCAAAACACCGACTTGGCAGGCAGGCCAGGCCGGGCACCTCTCGGCTGAAGAGGGAGTAAGGGAGAGGTCAGGGATGCATACCTAAACTGCAGCTTACAGATTCAGAAGAGTCTCGGGGAGCCTGAATTCAGGGCCTGGCTCGGCTGGGCCACAAAAATGTGTGCTTCTCGATATTTAAACGTGTACCATGTAAATGCATTGGCAACGTAGGCCTTAGTGCAGAATTAACGTTTCATTCATGGAAGGCCTAATAACTGACATGCTAACATTAGACGGAAATGCAGGGACATTATTGTGACATTATTGTGACAGGCACGAGAAAGGAATTACACGATAACATGGACATACATGGAGCATAGGTACGTGTATAGGGTGCGAGTGGGGGGACACACTGACCACATAAAATTTCTGTTTCCTCAGTTCGAGAATCAGGTTCTATTGGAAAGCCCGGGATCTTGGCTTTTAAAGCTGCCTGCATGCGAGTGGGAATAAACCTGTCCAGAAAAGAGGCCTCTGGAAATTTGTCCCTGTCAGAGATCGAGAATATAGAGATCACCTATTTTCTTTAAATCAAACCTATCCAGTGTGCGTTGCACTGTATTTCCCTCCATAATTGGAATCCATCACTGATTAGGGAGCGATAGGCTCAAAGAGTACAAAGGGGTAGACCACAGTACTCAGAGCAGTTTGTTCTAGGCCCAGCTGGTAGTGCATACTGTTTGGATATTTAGGGGATCCCACGGGAACCCTTGTGGTAGTATTGTTCTTAAGGAATCTGGGAGAACAAGATCTGCTTCAGGCCTCAGGTAGGGGATTCTAGCATCCGGATGGAACCAGGAATATGCATAGCCACACTATGCAATAGAATGATATAACTGAAAGTTTGGGACTCACAGTCCTCCCCTGTGATATGGGAGAGTCATAATTTCCCATCTGACCCTTGGACGTTCCCCCCCCCCCAAGTCAGCTGAATAAGGTGGTCTGAAGAAAAACGTACGTGAGAGGAATGGGTATGTTATTAAATAAATACAGGAACTTTGGCGAGACAATCATTTTAATTAGAGCTACTCGCCCAGCTGTTTTTTTCCAGAGTTTTATATACCGCAAACTTGACCCGAATCAGGAATCAGAGTGCTTCACATAGCACCAGTTACGTTACTTGAGGACACACATTCAATTTATTTTGTTATTTTTTTTTTAGGCACGGGAAGAGCTGGTGACTGTGGGAGCCTGAGCCACCTCTCGCCCTGTTCCAAAGTGTGACGTGCCATGCCATAGTTCAATATTATTATCTAGATTGTTTTTAGATGTATGTTTACCCCTAAATATTTAACCAAATCAAAGCACCAAATAAGAGGATACTCACACTCCAATTGGATGGTAGCTGCGGTAAGGGGGGATATCACAGACTTGTGCCAATCTATACCGAGACCCGAGAACTCGCCAAACCAGAGGATTTCCCCAACTAATGTGGCCAGATTAACTTGGTAGTTCCTAACATGTAAGATTACATCTGTGTATAGTGACACCAATAGAGGACTCGTGGAGAACTGGAGCCCTCTTTCTGGATGGCGTTCCTGAAAATGTCTAATGAGCAGGTCCATTGCCAATATGAAAAGTAGTGATGACAGAGGACAGCCCTGTTGGGTGCCTCGAGATAATGTAAAAGAGTGGGAGAGCGATCAATTCAGAAGCAGTCTAGCCGAGGGGGCAGAGTATATCTAAGCAGTTAGTTTGATGTAACCGAAGGGCATGCCCAGTCGGTGCATAACAGTCCAAATGAAGTGCCATTCTAGAGAATCAAAAGCTTTCTCCGTGTCCAATAGCACAGCCGCTGCCGGAACCACTGAGTCGATGCGGCGAAGGACTGCAAAGAGAGTGTGAAGATTCAGGGAGGTAGATCTGTGGGTGACAAATCCAGACTGGACTGGATATAATACTTTTTCTAATAGTAGGGCTAGGCGCGTTGAAATTGTTTTTGCCCACATTTTATAATCAAAGTTTAACAGTGATAGTGGTCGATATGATCTGCATTGTAAGGTGTCTTTGCTGGGCTTCGGCAACAGCACATTGACCACTTCACGTAGAGTCAGCGGAAGAATATTACGTTCCAGTTATTCATGATAGACCTCCAAAAGTTTAGGAGCCAGTATATCTTTGTAACATTTGGAAAAATCACCTATGAAGCCGTCTAGCCCCGGCGCAGAAGTACCATTTAAAGCATCTATCGTGTGTGATATCTCGTCCTATGAGAAAGGTTCAGCAAGGAAATCTTGCATGTATTTGTCCATGAATACAAGAGCGATCTCTTTAAAACAGTTCTTGCGTGTATCAGGGTGAGGCACTATTTTAGATTTGTAGAGGTCTTCATAGTACGCAAGGAGAGCGGCACGAATATCAACCGTATCCTGTAACAGGAGTCCAGAATGTGAGTTAAGCGCCGTGATGTATGACCTAGCATATGGTAGTCTCAATAGCTGTGCCAACGTGTGCCCAGGCATGTCTCCCTCACCATATTTGCATGCAACCTCATATTTACTAAGGAAGTAGAATTCCCTTTCTGCCGCGTTGTGAAATTTTAGTAGCATCACCAATCGGTGCCCTGGCAATTGGTGAAGTCTGGGAGTTTAGCATGGAGGCCTCTATGGCTGTATGTTACTGTTCTATATTAGCCAGTGTCTCTTCAAGTCTCTTAAAATACCTGCATGTTTAGAAATAATTTCCCCTCCTATATAAGCCTTGAAAGCGTCCCAGAGTGTAGCCCACCTGTCCACAGACCCAGTGTCCAGTTCAAAATAGTCTTCAATTGCTTCCCGAAGCTCATTTTCAAATAAATCATTGTTCAATGACCTGTTCGGAAAGCACCACTGGTGCTCATGTCCCTCTGGTCTGGGAATGTGAAGTGTGCGCTGCATGGGGGAGTGATCAGAATATGTACAAGATTGTTCAATTTGTTGGGCCATTTGTGGGGGTGAAACCGGGGGTTGCTGGATTGTGGACTCTTCCGGTATCGGCAAGTTGGAATGTTTCGCATATATCCATCAGCATCCTGCGGGCCCGGGGATTAGTATCTGCCGTCCCGGAGGAACAATCGTTGGTCCTATCTAAAAGTAAGTTAAAAGTCCCCCCATTATCTCATTGCCAGTATTCATTCATAAAATGTGAGAGTCGAGTTCCTGCAAAGAATTCTGGACTGTCGACATTTGGGGCATAAACACATACTAAAAGTACCAAGCTTCCCTGAAACTTTTATATGATGCCCCTCCTGATCTTTATTGTGAACAACAGGGGTTAGGTCCTTTACGTGATGGGGGCTAGACCCTATATAAGGAACAAGCAGCACACAGTGCCCACACCACAATTACTCAATACGTACTTTGAAGGGTAAAAAACCAATTTATTGTCGCTTCCCTAGACCACATTACTTTGTGTTCATTATTTTATAGCTCTTTCAAGTTTTCAAAAATTCATAGCAGAAGAAGACAATGAAGTCAAATATTTACAAAGCTAATTGAACTTTCTAAAATCATTAAAAGCCAAACATTATTTACACATTAGAAAACATTTTGACTTCAAGCATTTACGACAACATTTACAAAAAATGATAATGTTTCATCACAAACAACAATTATTACAAACGACAAATGAGAGAAACTAGAGTTGGGAGGAAAATATATAAGCAACTCAATGGCTTATGAGTTTTTTATTAAATACTGGACCAGCCGGTCCTAGTGTTTTTTACAATGATGGTTTTTAACTCCGAAACAACACTGCAGACGCATTTCTAGACCAGGCGTTAAGTCTCTGGTCTGTCATCAGGGCTGTATGTATCTTGTATCTGCAAGATGCAAAAACATTATTTTACTTAATCTAGCGTGTGGGCTCCATATTTCCATTCAGTAGCTAAAAACCATTCTATGCTACATACCAAATCTGTTCAGAGGAGGACTTCGAGAGGGGTCTTTTGGTAGGTCCTTTTGATAAATATCGTGGCCAGACAGGGATGCCTAAAGGAGTTATAAGTTACATTATTGATCAATTTATTTTGCTAATAACCAAAACAAATTGAGAGTGGAAGGGGGCAGAAAGCGTACCATATTCTTTGAGAACTTCCGAACTACGGCGGGATCTGTATGGCAGCAAGTCAGTGAGAAAGGAAGACTCCTGTGAACAAGTATAGCTGTTCCTCGCGCATACATGTTGTAATTTGAGAAATAACGGTGTGCCCCCCAGCCAGCTGCAAAACTTATAATATGAGTCCTCAGTAAGTGTGTCTCTTGTATGAAAGTGTTGTTGACTTTGTACCTTTGCAAAAAATGGAAAACAGCTTTGCTTTTTTGGGGATTGTTGAGTCTCCTGACATTCCAGGTGATGGAGGAGAAATAAGAGTGGGGTCACTAAATCAGGGGCCATCATCATATGCGACCTGCAGCAAAAACATGAACGTGATCTGTGTGATGCAAGCAGTTATGCAACCGTGGCTGGAGCTGGTAAAGATATTAAATCAGACAAATCAGAAATTTCCCCCACTCCCTCCCAGCCTCACCTCCCAGCACTTAAGGCAATACCCCAATAAACAATAACTGAATTCATCCTGGACAGAGTCAGCAATCCATGCATTTGAATCTGAGAGTGCTACACACCTAGGGGGGAAGCAAGGCTCCGAGTTGGCCCAGCATTACATAAACAGTCATATAAAAATGTCATCATGCTGTCAAATTCTGCTATGTACATAACTATATGGCATGTATTCAGAATATAGCAATACCATAGCATGCTTCATTCACGGGAAAAGAGTTCTACTCTGGCCACTTCTGAGGAGGGGATGAATCTAGACCGCCATCTCTCCATTGGTTATCAGTTCCCTTATATGATTTATAGAAGGCCTGAACATCCGCAGGGATGTGAAAAATTCTGGATCGTCTATTCACGCCAACTCGCAACCTAGCTGGATACAGTATGCCATACCTAAGACCAAAATTACGCAGTGTGGCCTTAACTTCAGTAAATTTGTGGTGTGCGTCTTGAACCATGACGTTAAAGTCCGGGAAGGACATAGCTGAGCCCTACCAGCTGACTGCTACCTGCACCCTAGCCAGTCTCAATGCGGTGTCCCTGTTGCGGAAGTTCATTATATGGGTAATGATGGAGCGAGGCGGGCATCCAGGATTGCGGTGAGGGCCAACGTGCGGTGCACCCTTTCAACCACAAACCCAGGTGTGAAGGCCTCCTTGCCAAAGATATCAACTAGTAGCGATTCAACAAAGATGTCCATTCTGCCTGTGTTAGTCGATTCCGAAATCCCAGTAATACAGAGGTTGTTGCGACGACTACGTGCTTCCAAATCTTTTGTTTTTGATGGCGTTGTCCTTTAGAATTTTCTCCATACGGTTCAACAACTTTGTTGATTGAGCTGCACCATCTTTCGAGGTCCGATACATGACCTTCCGCCATGCCAAGTTGCTGTATTGAATGTCTAATTCAGCACCCAAAGTATCCAAGCGCTTATCAAGCGTGTCAAATCTGGTGTCAATTGACTTGAATCCAGCCCGGAGTTCAGCAAGCAAATCAGAGTGAGGTGCAGCCGTGCCCGGAGCTGAAGCTGAGCCTTGTGCACTGTCCGCCATTGCAATTCTGGGTTCCTGCAGTTTGTCTTCAGCTGCTGGGAAGGATAGCACTCGCTGCTTGGGGGTCTTTTTTGCCTATTCCTGTGAGCTTGCAGCTAATGAAATCAGCTGTCGCCATATTCAGCGCAGGAAGAGCAGTGACCAAGTCTGTTTATCTGTTGGCGAGGCAGGTCTTGCAAGTAGCGTATAATCTCCAGCAATCAGTCAGAGGGGGTGTGTGTACCAGAAAGTGGCAATACAATGCGAACACCCCAAAAGACTTTAGAGATATGTATTCTTCTGTATTGAAGCAGGGAGATCAGGAGCAGGATAAAGTTGGTTTTGCCTCCCGACGGGGAGATAAGCGGTGATACAAGGGGTAAGGGCTGTGGAGAACGGCCGGTTCATCTGCCAATGGTCCACCACATTGCATTATCGTTTAGCCAAGACCATGCTCTCCTTCCTCCAGTGTGTGAGATTTAGAGGCCTGTAGACAGCTCAATGATGTACGCACAGCACGTCTCCTAATTTTGGTGCCAAGGAATAACTGCCATGTCCCGATTCTTCTGTCTCTGTTATTTATTTATTTATTTGTGTGCCCCCAGGAGATGTTTACTGCCTTTCTTACACAGTGGGGATCTGAGGCAGTCAGCGGCTTCTGTGATGTTCTCCAACCCCCTCAGCCCCCATGTGCAGCTGGGCGGTTGCCCCCTGGCGCACCCAAGGCCCCTGACACCCCAATGGCCTACAGGGGTGACAGCAGCATATTTATTGGCCTCAAACAATGATGAAGGAGGGGACAGAGGTCGAAGGTGCTGTGGCAGGGAGGGTGAGATTGATAAGGTGATCCACTCACCGCATTTCCCAGATGACGGCCGGGTCATTACAGCGGCAGCATCCATAGCATGCAGAGATCCGATCAGAGGCTTCAATAGTTTGGTGCACTGGCCGGAGTAGGCCCCACCTCCGATAGCACTGAAGCAAAATTTCTTCATCCCTGCAGCAATTTTCTGAGCTCTGAACGGCCTTGCCGCCTCTCTGATCAGTGGGGATGGTCAGTTTTGCGTCCTCGAGTCTTACACAGTGCCATTATCGCTCGACAGCCAGATCAATGTTTCACAGCTGCGCGGCTATCTTGGTTCACGGCGTGGCACCGCTCCGTCTTTCCTGAAATTTTTAAAGCTTTTTGCTCTACCCATGATTGCATTATTTTCACCTGCTTTGCTTGTAGTTGTTACTGATTAAAAATGGTAATTATTACCTGCCCATGATTGCCCCATTTTTTACCTGTTTAATTTAGAAATTTATGGCTTTTACCTAAATGTGACTCTTTCATTTTACCTGTTGGAATGTGGGTTTTACAGTCCAAAAGTGGTTGTATTTCCAAATTGCCCATGACTACCTGATTTTCCCTCCTCGTTCCTTGATCTGTGCTCAGACCTCTGTGTTACGTTATCCACCCTCAGCTCCCATTTTGTCTTAGAAACTGAGTGGAAACTGAGTGGAACCAGATAAACCCCATATTGCCCCTCTTAGCAACAGCGATATTACAGATCAGACACTGAACAGAGGGTGCTACTAGAAATCGGCAATCTGCTTTTAGTTGTTTAAGCTGTGTTGTTTTAGGGATTGTACACTTGTTTTGTGGTGAGGAGTGTGAGAAAAGGTTTGTACAAACAGTATTGTTAGAGGGCAAATTTTGTTAGACCCTTACCTGCTGAACTCCAAGGCGTGGATTGAGCATTTCTGACTCCTAGGAGTTTCTCAGTTGAGGAACAGTTTTCGAGCCCCACAGATCAGCAGCCCAAGCTTACTGATTGGCTCTCTAGCTCCCAAGAAATTCTGAGCCCTCCTCTCAAACCAGCTCAGGCCCATTAAGGGCTTGTTGGGTGAACCCTAAAACAATCACCTCCATTTTGGAAGCTGCAGTTTCCTTGTGCTCAAGATTGCAGTAAACCAATCACCAGGAGGAGGAAAGAAGGCAGACTTGTGCTTTCTCTTTCCTGAAATTTAAACAACTACCCATGATTGCATCATTCCCCCCCTGTTTTACTTATGGTTGTTATAGTTTAATACTTGAAGTTTTTACCTGTCCATGATTGCCTCATTTATTACCTGTTTTGTTGAAATATTTGTGGTTTTTACTTGCCCGTAACTGAATAGCTTTACCTCTTGAAATTTGGGCTTTACAGTCCAAAAACTGTTGTAATTTTAAATTGCCCATGACTGTCTGATTTTTCCTCCTTGTTTCTCCCTTGATCTCCCTGTGTGTTAAGCAATACAACCCCAGCCCCCATTTTGTCTTAGCAATTGAGTGAAACAGATTAACCCCACTCCATTCCCCCCTTAGCAAAAGAGATATTTTACATCAAAGACTGAACAGAGGGTGTTCTGAGACAGCAGTAATCTGCTGTAAGTTGTTTAAACTGTGTTTTTTATTGACTGTACACTCACTTTGTGGCTAGGGGAGTGAGTAAAAATTTTTACAAACAGTATTGTTAGAGGACAACATGTGTCTGGCCCTTACCTGCAGAGCTCCAAAGTGTGGATTGAGCCTCTCTGATTCCTAGGAGTATGAATTGAGGAGCAGCTTCCAGCTGCCATGTCAGCAATCATTGCCTGATATCGCAGGGACTTTATATAGGCTGCTATTGGATGCTACATGTGAGCATTGATTGGTGGTTGTATCTGTTGTTTCTATTGGATTCGGGTTTATGTTCTGATTGGTTGAGTATTTGGAGATTGATGATTGTTCCTGGGTCAGTGATTCTATTGATGTAGGGCTTAGGGTTAATAATGTGATTGGTGGATAGGTTTAGAGTTTTGGATTAGTTCCTTGGGCTGGGCCTTCTATTGGATATAGGGCAAAGGGTTTCCTGCCTGATTGGATGTGGGGACTAGGGTTAGGACTAGGGCTAGGGTTAGGTTTTCATTGGACAAGGGTTTAGGGTTTTTTCCCGATTGGATGCTCAGACTAGGATTGGAGCTAGGGCTGGGGATAAACTTTTTATTGGATATAGGGATTAGGTTTCTTTCCTGATTGGAGGCTGGATTTAGGGTTGGAACTAGTGCTGGGGTTAGACTTTTCATTGGACTTAGAGCTTAGTGTTTCCTGCCTGGTTGGCTACTTCGACTAGTGCTGTGATTGGCTGCAAGATGCTGATTTCCTATTGGTTCTAGGGCTGAGTGCTAGTTGTGTTGTTAGTTAGGGTTCCCATTGGCCGAAGGGGCCACCTGAGGGTTCAGGGCGTCTCAGCCCAGGCATTGATGTTAAGGGCAGAGAGGACAAGTTTGAGACTGTTCAAGACCGACCGGAACTAGATCCAGGAATGCTATCCAAATTTACATACACCAGCACCCCCTACCCCATCCACAGCCAGAGTAACACACTCACATCACATGTACTCTACTCATTTACTACAAACTAACACTATGCAAATCTGAATATCTCAGCATCCACTAAAAAACCTCACAAACCACACATAAACACCCATCTATCCCACTTATCACATATTTCCACCTTCACCTACAACCAGCTCTCATCCATTAGACAGTTTAGAACCTTACTTCCTGACCAATATGCTGCACCATCACCCCTAACTCATACACCTTCCACCCTAAACAGGGGCAAACAAAATAAGCAACATGCCACACCTCACAACTTCGCTTCTCCATGTCTACTGCACAACAAGGTTACACTACAAAAACAGACAGTGGACCAACTCGCTCTCAAACAATGTCTCCACCACCTACACACACAGACCCATCAAAATGCCTTCTTAGCTTTCTGGACGAGGAACTCAATACAGAACAGCTACACAATTGCTTTCTTCATATGGCTAATATCAACACTATGGACACACCTGCTACAAGCCCATAAAATACTCCTGACTCTTCTGAAAAATTGCCAAAGCATGTTCCCTAAACTGTCTACTAACAAATTCTTGTTCGCTCTCTAAAAACAAGCATCATATCCACAACATTCTTACTGAAAAACCTGACATACTATTCATGACTGAATCATGGTTGGGAGATGATATGGCTCCAGTCCTGCATGAATCCATTCCTCTAGGCTATCAAACTGTCACCCAAAATTGTATAGGCAAAAAAGGAGGTGGCCTCAGTGCTGGGTTCAAGCAAACTTAAATATCATAAAAGCTAACAAGTGTCTCCTTAAAAAATTATGAGTCCTTTTTCGCAAGATGCAATCCTACACCGTCTTCCTCCTGTGACTTCCTGCTCCTTTAAAGACTTCCACCTAGCAAGGCAACATTCCCAGACACACTTCTAGACACGGTTTCAGACCTGATAACACTACACTCCAACCTATGCATTCTGGGTGACCTCCACATTTGGTTTGACAAACCCAATATGACCCCTCCGTAAACAATCATTTCTGGCCTAAATGCACTGAACCTACATCAGATCATCCACAAACCCACACACATTGCTAGACACATACTAAATGTCATTTCTGCAAATACTGATTTAGTTACCTTTCAAAACAGTGACTCCAGTCACATGGCCGAGCATCGTTTGCTTGCTTTCCAACCTAAAACAATACTAGGTGAAGCAGCTAAAACTACCTTACGTGCATCCACGTATCAACAGTGGCGCAATTTCAATTCGGAACACTTAGAAGCACAACTAATATCCAGTACAGATCTAGACACAATAAATTCTGTTTAAAAATTATATGAGTGGCTACAAGAAGCTTTTGATATCCTAATACCACTAAAAATAACTCAACAGAACAAAAGAAAACAAGCACATTGGAGAAATACAGAGATAAAGGAGATAAAACAACACATTAGAAATCTGCATTGTGCCTGGCTCAAAACAAACAACAGTCAAGACAAACTTTGCCTACAGAAAATTAACATATTAGACAAGTCAACTAACAAAAAAGCTATGAAACGGTACTATTCAGACAGAATTCAAAATACTAAATGCGCAAATAAAGAATTCTGTACCATTATCAATGAATTTTGTAAACCAAATTGCGCAGAAGGAGCTTATCCCGTTACCCAAAGACAAACTTGCAAATCATTATACGACCAAAGCAGACACATTAGACTTAAGTTTAAAACAAAGACAAAGCACCCACATTGTCACTTTTCTTACATAACAATACAAGAATACTCTAACCCAGCCTCTCCTTTCCATCCAACACATTTTATACAATAAATATTTTGACCTGGTCAATGCAAGTAAAGCTGCTGGTAGCCCTTCTGACCCGAATCCACTGCAAACCTTCAAGAAAATTCTTCTAACAACCTCTGCTGCCACACTAGTAAGACGAATCATCAACAATTCCTTAACTACCAGAAAACTTCCAGAAGGACTCAAAAAGTCTTACATATGTCCATTACTGACAAAAAACAAACTTGGACCCAATCAACCCTGATACTACTGACCCATTACAAATGGACCTTTCCTGTACAAAATGAAAGAAAGTGCAGCATTCGCCCAGATGGCAGAATTCATTGAAGATAATGCCATACTTTCTGATTACCACATGGGAGTCTGTACAGAGAGAGGCACAGAATATGCCCTCTTTGCCATCTGGGATGACCTGAAGAACACAGTTGATAGCAATGGGGTTTCTGTGCTACTTATCTTGGACCTCTCAGCTGCCTTTGATGCAGTTGACCACGACACTCTGATTCAAAGACTGTACAAAGCCGTCATAGATGGGACTGCTCTAGATTGGATCATACCCTACCTTCATATCAAAACTAATGCCTTCCATACCCCCCTTTCTTGTCCAAACCATATTTAACAAAAGCTGGGGTCCCTCAAGGCTCTATCATCTTGCACATGCTTTTCACCATCTACATCAAGTTATTACTGGCACTGGCAATTTTGCCTCATGTGCTACAACTATGCAGATGACACACAAACGCTTCTTCAAATGGAATGCCCCAAAGACATTGAAAAGTCACCTACATCTCAGATTAATGATGAGCCATCTGATATTGAATCCTTCTAAAACAGGAAAACACATGTGTCGGGGTTGGAAGAATTATGACCCACTCGCAGCCTAGCATGATGATCTGGGAACACTGCCTAAAGAATCAAAGGAAATAGGAAACTTAGGAATGTCCAGGGACAAACTAGCAAGTTCAAGCTTTGCAGATATAACATCTCTGTGACTAATCTTTCCCATTTGTGATTTCCACACACGGTCCAGAATACCATCTCTCATTTTCTGTCCAAATTTGATTACCCCAATAGCCTCTACCACGGATCACCTTTAACGATTATGAAAAGACTACAACAGATTCAGAACTCAGACCTCAGCTGCCAGACTACTCTACATATAAAGCCATAAGACCACATTTCCCCTGTATTGAAAGCCCTGCATTGGTTACCAGTTGCCAAAAGATCCACGTTCAAGCTGCTTTGTATTTCCCACAAAGCAATACATAGAATGGGTCAGCTCTTTATCAGGAATAAAATCACCAAACGCATTTAACAAAGGAACCTCCGCTCTAGAGTGGCACTTTGCCTCAAAATCCCAATGTACAAGAAAAAAACATGGGTGGCATACCCTTCTCTGTTCACGCAGCTAAACTATGGAACTCTATACTCCCCAACATAAGATCCACAGAAACCACCTTATCATCAGTAAAATACTCAAGAATTGACTCTTCTCCACATAACCACCATATGCAAACAGAAAAATACAGCATATACCTCTGTATATAAGCATTTGTTTACACCATAGATATGTACCTATATATGTGTTTTGCTTTGTATAAACAAGTATAATAATTTAAAAAATATAGATATTCATTAGTTCTGCTTAACAAATATACAGATTACTGATAGTTAAGCAAAAAAGAATCAGAGAACTCTGGGTAGTTCTCAAGTTTAGGGGGAATATTACAAATATTTGCATTATGTTATGTTTTTAACATGTATACGTGACTGCATAAATAAGTAAATAGTTTATCATAACTATTTATCTGCATTTGCTTCACTATTGATTTACAAAAAAAATAATAGTTTAAAGTACACTTGAAAGCAAAAGTTTATTAAATGCAGCTTTAATCTACATATGCTACTTTCCTTATGCATATGTATACCTTCCATGTACCAATGTATCTATATATTTAATAATTTTCTTTTAACTCAGAATATCCAATGCACTACCTTATTTATTACCCTATACCGCTCTCAATATATCTTCTATCTCAGCTATCTGACTCATCTCAAATCACATTCTACTGCTCTTACCAATGTCCTACCATGGTTCCCCCATTACCTCTATCATTATATAAGCTGCCTCCACGTTCTCATTCATCTCAGACCCCATACCACTACTGTGATCCCCAAAATAACCCTTTCCAGACTCTTCTCCACTCTACCCTCTTTGCTTCATCTCATACCTCTTTACTATTCAGATCTCCCAAACAAACCTTTCTAAACCCTTACCTCTAACTCTTCCACCTCCACCTCCCTTTAAGTCATGCCTCCTACTGCTATGAGCTCAAAACAAAGTTGAAACATTCCCTCTTCTATCTCTCCACTATTCTTTTCAATCCAAATACCAGACTAACATGCCTACCACTCAAATTAGTTTCATATTTCAATATACTAATTCATCACTAATCCTTTATGGGTTCCAGAGTAGGGTGCTACTTGCCGAAAAAGTACTTCAAAACCTTATTAGGGGTAGCAATCACTATATAAATGCAAACATTTTTCCCTCTTCTATATATCCACTATCCTCAATCAAAATAACTGACTAACATATCCACCACTCTTATTACTTTCATATTTCATTATATTAATTTACCAATAATTCTTTATGGGTTCCGGAGTAGCTTACTGCTCTCAAAAAAAGAGCTTCAACTCCCTATCAGGGGTAGCGAGCACTTTTCCCCTCCTCTATCCCTCCACTATCCTTCTCAATCCAAATAACTGACTAACATATCCAACACTCAAATTACTTTTATATTTCACTTTAGTAATCAAACACTAATCCTTTATGGGTTCCGAAGTAGCGTGCTGCTCACTGAAAAAGCGCTTTGATACCTCAGCAGAAGCGCTATATAAATGCAATTACAACGCAAAAGAATACACTATATGTTTATATATTTTTATATATGTATATATACATATATAATATATATTTAGATACACACACACAAATAATAGCAAATTAAACAAATATTAAAGGGTATATTTAAACAATATAATGAAAAGTATTGACGTCTGGACATAATAGCTAATCTATTCCCAAAAGTAGAGAAAGCGTGAACCTCAGCGGGGTAAGATTTACTATTACCACACCTTTCTATGCAACTGTGGGGAAAGCATTGAACTTCGTGAATTAATTTCACTATTCTCCCTCCTGTGTGTGCAACAGTATAGAAAGCATTGGACTTCAGAGGGGTTATATTTACTATTCCCACTCCTGCCTGTGTTACAGTTGGGAAAGCAGTGGAGTTTGGAGAGGTAAGATTTACTAATATCTCTCCAGACTGTGCAACAGTTGGGAGGTCATTATAATTCAGTGGGATTATAATTACTATTCCTACTCCAGTATGTTCATCAGTAGGGAAAGTGTTGGACCTCAGTGGGGTAAACTGACTATTCCACTTCCATACACCAATTTGTTCAACATAAAAATATCATTGGACTTCCGAGGGGCTTAATTTACTTCAAACACATGCTATATTTGAACAACCCTCATAAATTGCAACACATATAAAAATCTTAATATTAACAGTATTAATTAACCAATAAAGAATGACTGAGAGCTGACACCGGCATACTTATGTGTCTTCTACCCGCTGGTTTGCGGTGCCACTCGTGTGCTGTCTCGCCTGAGGGCATGGTGTTTTTCAATTGATACGCGCCGGCCCTGCTGTGGAGGCATGCACCACCCCAAGTGCTGGGGGTCACGGGACTTTGAATCACCGGAGCGTGATGTGAAGTGGTACCAAGGGATTAATGGACAGATAGTATTCTGGGGCCCATACAGGGCTGTTTATTTTTCAGCTGTGGCACCCCCATCCAGGAAATCAACGCTTACTACAAATCCCACAATGCAGCGTTCACACTCATTTTATTTTTTTTCAGTTAACAGTGGGAGTGTTGAGTGCCAGGGACAGTCGAGCCTCTGATGACGAGCAAACAGCTCAGAAACACGTCAGGCGAAGAAGGACTGAGAGCTGACACCAGCATACTTATGTGTCTTCTGCCCGCTGGATTGCGGTGCCACTCGTGCGCTGTCTTGCCTGAGGGCATGGTGTTTTTCAATATATATATATATTACCTACTGGCGGTCGCCAGTAGGTATATATAGTTAGGATTTTTTCTCTATGGGACTTTTGAAAATTCTATGTCTAATAACTTTGGCGTTTGTGGACGGATTCGGCTGAAATTTTCATGAAAATGGCACATTTTGTTTCTGAGCAGCCCCTGAAAATTTGGGGGGGTTTTGTCAAGGGGGGGCCGAGAATAAAGGGGGGTCCCAAAACGCGTTTTTAACATTGAGTTTTCCATAGGGCGTTTGGCCTCACTTTTAGCTCGAACGGCTGAATGGATTTGCACGAAACTTGGCAAAATTGTAGGGACTGTTAGCCCGATGTGCCTTTGCTAGGTCTCAATATATGTGCTTCAGTGGATTTTGAGAAATTAACGTTTAAATCAAGATATATATCTGTAACAGCGCTCCGGGCAGCGATCCGGTTCGCTTACTTTTCGCGTATCGGAACTTTGCGATGCGAAGCTGATTGGCCCTCCGGTGTCTGTCAACATTCTAAACAGTCCGGAGCGGCCGCCATCTTGTCTCTCGGTAGGATCGAGAGACAAGAGGAGGCCAAAACAAAGGGGGAAATTACCATAAGGGGGCATAGTAGATCCTCGTTGACCCCCTAGGTTTTATGTGGAGGTTTTAAAAGGGCCTAGGAGGGTCCAAAAAAAAAAATTTTTTTTTTGCGTGGTAAGCGCCAAGTTCGCGAACCGGAAAGCGTTCTGGGCAGTGAACTTTAAGGATAAAAGAATGATAGACTTTTCTAATACTGTATGTTAATTATTTGTTGTTTTTGTTCGTTTTTTTATTTATTTATTTATTTTGATTTAAAAAAAAATTATTTATTATTTTCATAGTTCATTAAAACTTCCAGCATTATATCATCTGGTATCTCGTCAAACATGGATGTTTCTGTCTCTTGTAAGGTTTGAATAAATTGTTCGTCAAAAGATTGATCCATAAAATCTTCATCCACATTTTCTTCAGTTACAATGTCTTCGGATGTAATCTCGAAGGAAACATTAGTTTTTTCTTGCTCCCCTTCAATTTTTTTGCTGTAAATTGCATAAAAAAAATAATTAAATTAGAAGAGTTAGGGCACTGTTGGGTTTAAGTTCAGACAGGTAGTTCTGTTTTTTTAACAGTGAAGTTAAAGTAAGTAAATTCATAATTATAGCAGAGAAGTGTAAGTCAATCAATAAATATAACAGAGGAGTCTATCTGTATCTATAACTATAGCAGGGGGACAGTAAATAATTATCAAAAAACGTTTTTACAAATTAATTTAAAGTGCCACTTACAAATTATCAATTTAATTTACAGGGAGGTGAACAGGCTCTTGAAATGTCGTTCAGGAAGTAGTAGTCAAAATGGCTGTGTTTTCTTTTCTTCCTTTATATATATTCAGGTACATAACCAATCAAATGTCAGGAAAAAAAAATTGAAAATGAAAGTAACATTTTCATTGGTTGTCAATTCCAACACTTCAGATGTGTTTTGTGAAGTAATTTACCTCACGGTACTTAGAGAGGTCTACAGGCTTAATGGCTAAATGGAATTTCAATCAAATTTGTGAAAATGAAAGGGATTGTTATGTAGTATGAGCTAATCTATATTTGGTGAGAGTGTCTCTAGTCGTTTTTCTGTAAATTACTTTCCCACCTTTTTTTAGGACCGCTTTCCGGAAAGCGGCCCGGTTAGCGAACCTTAAGCGTCACAGGAGTCCACCATTTTGTGTTTCGGTCGCATTAAGATACAAGATGGAGGGCAAATAATGTTTAGAATGGGTAGAAGGGGTCATGGTAGACTTATCTTGACCCCCTAGGTTTTCTGAGGGTGGCTGAGGAGGCTTATATGTGCGGAAAAAAACATTTTTTTATAAAAAACCGCGAGGTTAGCTTTCGGTTAGCGAACCGGGTAGCGCTCCGGGGAGCGTATTTTGTGGAAAATTAGTGAAAAAAGTTAGAGAAAAATAATAATTGTGAGTGATCAGATGTAGGGTAGCTCTGAGAAGAGCTTTTGGGTTTATGGTACATTTAGGTACTTATAAGTAGGTACCAATGCACAGTCTTAAATTCAGAATGAAAATTCTGTTGCCCTCATCTGAGAAGTGAACTCCATCTCCTCTGTAGATATCTTGCATGTAGTAACGCAAGTTATTGTTGTACAGAGAGCCCATTCCATGGTCTCTCATGTAAGCTGAAACAGATTTGTTTACATGCTTCCTCGCTTTCTCAATTTGTGGACAAAATTGGTTGGACCACCTCCATTTCTGTCTTTGGCATATATTGGAATATACCAAGGCAGTTTGAGGAAAAAGTGCCATTAATTGCTCAAAGGTGTCCTTTAAAAGCATTTCCAGACCTACCCCTGTCAAAGTGCCCAAATCATTACCTCCACAGTGCACTATTAACAGGTCAGGTTTTGGCAAATGCATAAAGGTTTTCACCAATGGTATCAATTGGTGACATTTTAATCCTCTTTGGCCCAACCACTTAATTTCCACATCTTGTAAATTGAGGTTAGGTAAATTTCTGTTCTCAGCATACCTTTGAGCCCAGTGGATGTAACTATGTCCAACAATCCAGACCTTAAACATGGTGGGAGAAGGTTGTTCTGCAGTCAGATGAAGTGTGGTAATGAAAGGGCAGTTGAAACAGTAGGAGTTTCTAAAGAAAAAAAACTGTGGATTTCCAATGCTAATGATTCATTAGCAGTGATTGGTGCATTTCCATTTCTGAAAACAGAAAGTTAGGGTGCATGGATGTGTTCTTTGAAACATGTAATTTGAATGGTCAAGGAAGAAACATTTAATGAAAGATTGCAGTGGATACGCAGGTGCACTGAGAGTTCAGAGTTCAATTGAAACATTGTTGTGTGAATTTGCAAACATGAGAGGTCTTCCAGGAGGTGGTTGCTATGGAAACAAGGCAGAGAGGGCAGAGGGGGGAAGGGTTTTGATTTGAAAAAAGTGAGGGAAGAGGTATGATTGGCTAATATGAGAGATATGTGAAATGAATATCTGTATTTCTGTGCTTTCAATAGCTGCAGCCTTTGGAGTGCATCCTTTTTCTTCTGCTGAAGACAATTTGGTGTATTTCTGAGACTGTTTTCAAAACTCAAAAAATATTTGCTAAGGTGAGAAAAGATTTATTTAATTTAGATAGAGAATAGTATGATTTAAGGAGAAAATGATGAAGAAAGCTGTGTTTTTAAAATGTGGTTTTGTCTCTAGTGATATACTAATAGAATTAGTTTCTTTGAGAAATTGTAATTGCATATTCGGTGTAGCATTCTGGCATGCAGTAACACAAGTTATTGTGGTACATGGAGCCCATTCCATGGTCTGTTATGTAAGCTGAAACAGATATGTTGTTTTTAAAAACGATTTAAGAAATCAATTACATTTCTGGATATGTACTGCTAGAGCTTCATAGGTTGTTTTGAGCCATATTTATAAGGCATTTGAGTGTCTTTGATGTTATGTTTTCCTTTTAAAATGTAAAGTGTTCCTCATGGGGCAAGTGTCTTGTAAATACGCTCTTACTTGTGCTTTGCAAATTTAGATTTTGATTATGGGAGTTACATAGCCATGTTAATAATGTCCAAACAATGGTGGTAGGGCATTCAAGAAAACGTTTTTCTGTGTCTCTAGGACATTTTCAGTCCTTTCCTCTTGAATGCAGGTATACAATTGATTTATATGCTGTGTTTAAAAACGAATTTTCAAATCAATTACATTTCTTGATATGTACTGTTAGAGCTTCCTAGGTTGTTTGGGGTCATATTTAGAAGGCATTTTAGTGTCTTTGATGTTATTTTTCCCTTTTCAAATGGAAAGCGTTCCTCATGGGGCCCTGAGCAGTTCTTAGCCATGTTATTTAATAGGAAGTGGATAACATGGCTAAGAGCATTTGCTGGAAAATGCATGAATATCGCTGACTTTTCTGCGATATTCATGCATTGCTGCCGTTTTTTTCGCATTTGCGAGCAGTTCTTAGCCATGTTATCCAATGGGAGGTGGATAACATGGCTAAGAGCATTTGCTGGAAAATGCATGAATATCGCTGACTTTTCTGCGATATTCATGCATTGCGGCCGTTTTTTTTCGCATTTGCGAGCAGTTCTTAGCCATGTTATCCAATGGGAGGTGGATAACATGGCTAAGAGCATTTGCTGGATAATGCATGAATATCGTTGACTTTTCAGCGATATTCATGCATTGCGGCCGTTTTTAATCGCATTTGTGATAAACAATTACATTTCTTGATATGTACTTTTAGAGCTTCATAGGTTGTTTGGGGTCATATTTAGAAGGCATTTTAGTGTCTTTGATGTTATGTTTACCTTTTTAAATGGAAAGCGTTCCTCTTGGGGCAAGTGTCTTGTAAATACGCTCCCACTTGCGCTTGGCAAATTTAGATTTTGATTATGGGAGTTACCTAGCCATGTTAATAGTGTCCCAAAAATGGTGCTAGGGCATTCCAGAAAACACTTTCATGTGTCTCTAGGACATTTTTAGTCATTTCTTCATGAATGCAGGTATACAATTGATTTATATGCTGTGTTTAAAAACGAATTTTGAAATCAATTAAATTTCAGGATATGTACTGTTAGAGCTTCATAGGTTGTTTGGGGTCATATTTAGAAGGCATTTTAGTGTCTTTGATGTTATTTTTCCCTTTTTAAATGGAAAGCGTTCCTCATGGGGCCCTGAGCAGTTCTTAGCCATGTTATTTAATAGGAAGTGGATAACATGGCTAAGAGCATTTGCTGGAAAATGCATGAATATCGCTGACTTTTCTGCGATATTCATGCATTGCGGCCGTTTTTTTTCCCATTTGCAAGCACTTCTTAGCCATGTTATCCAATGGGAGGTGGATAACATGGCTAAGAGCATTTGCTTCAAAGGTTGTTTGGGGTCATACACCATTTTTGGGAAATTATTAACATGCCTATGTAACTCCCATAATCAAAATCTAAATTTGCCAACCGCAGGTGGGAGCGTATTTACAATAAATTTGCACCATGAAGAACGTAAAATAGCATAATAGACACTCAAATGCCTTATAAATATGACCCAAAACATCTTATGAAGCACTAGCAGTGCATATTTCCAGAAATGTATTGGTTTTCATTTAATGATTTACTTCATTGGTAGGCCTTCACATGTTTTTTTACCTTGGTTTTTTACAGTGAAAATCTTATCTGCAACCATGTGTTGGCCTCACCTCAAATAAACAAAACAGGTGATGGACTGAATGTGGATCAATGACACACATTCACCCCAGTCTAAAGATCTGGGCCTAAACAAATCTTTAGATAGGCTACATCTTATCGTCATCCTGAATTAATCATTTAAAATATTACGGAGTGATTTATGATTGTTGTATGCCTGTTTTGTACCATTGAGTGTCATTTTTGTGATGCAGTGCTGGTGGAAAACATTTGCTATGTTAAATAATTAGTAGGGCATTAAGTTTTAGATGACTGTTATTTATTTACTGTTTGGTAATAGTGGTTAATAACATTTTATATTATATTTTTCCACAGATTCAACTGCAGATTCTTTCATAGTTTGGAAAATGCCTACAAAAAGTAGAATAAGAAAGGCTAGAAAACGTCAAAGACAGCAGGATGATGTTTTATTGCAGCAGTCCTCTTCCCCAAATACTTGTCAAAACACCAAGAAAGGTCCGGGTAAGAGCACGAAATCATTCTTAAGAAATATTTGTAGTAAAAAAAGTTTTGCTCAAAAAAATGTTTCAGTCCACAAAAAGAAAAGTAATTTAAATGGAAAGGAGAGACCCATCACAAATGTTACTGGTAGAGGAAGAGATAACTCTGTGCATGATAGTAGAAGGAAACAACATCTTAGGGACATTCGAAATCGAATGTTCCGTAATAGGATATTAGTTAATTTATTGAAAAATATTAAAAAGAAAGGCCAACAGAAAGCGGCATTTTATAAGAAGAAGAAAAATGTAGAGAAAATTATTGATCATGCTTTTGAAATTAAGCGAAAGTTGTTTATTTTGGTAATCAATAGAATTAGGAAACTAAGCAAGGTAATTTCTGATTTCAAAACAAAAAGTAGATGGAAGAGAGTAGTAAATCGTACTAACTTTTGTGAAGTTTTTTTCGGAGAATGGATGCATAGTTCAAGTTGTGAGGCATTTTTTAATGAGGAGAGTTATTTTCAGGATAATGATTTGGTGTTTGCAGTTGACACCAGTGGTCGAGCTTATGAAGTGAAGGATGGTTGTCCAGTTGAAAAAGAACAACTTGTGACAACAGAGACAGAAGAGGCGCTAAGTGATGAGGTTTTAGGAAGACGTCCTAAGGGTCCTGTGTACATTTGGAAGTGTAGTTCTATTTGCAGTGTGCGACAGGTTTCCATCAATTTGCTTTGTGATTTTATACGGACATTTAATAAGAAAAGTTTGAAGCAGAAAATGAAGTTGTTGCAAGATTTAGATCCTTGCAGAGTGAGACAAATGACAGGTTTGCGTGGTCATTCACTGGCTTGTCTTTCCAGGAGAGTATGCCAGAGTGTTTTTCATCATTTCAGGATGCTAGCAGTGCATCATAATAAAGTGAGAAAATTAGTGAGAATGTTGTATCATGCTAAGAGTCCAGCAATTATGCTTAAACAATTATGTGCTGCTCTTTTGCATGGTTGTGAAATAGATGTGAAGAATATTTGTGAAGAAATTGAGTTTTGATACTTTGGTAGTAAAGATGAGAATGTTCAAATTGACCCTGAAGTAGAGGGTAATGTTGAAGATAATGTACAGGTTTCCAGTACAGATTATTTTCAGAAGGAAATTGCCACGTTTCAGATGAAATCAAGTGAGAGGCCTAATTTCACTTGTGTATGTTGTCGACGCACTTATTATAAGAATCAGACTAAGTTAGTGGATTTATATGCAAAAAGTGAAAGGGAAAATAATAGTGAATGGAAGGATTTTGGCACATACTTGATGGTAGAAAATTGTTTTGATTTGGGAGTGGACCAACGTGTGTGTACTTATTGTTGTAACAAATTAAACCAAAACCAGATGCCTGCTAGGGCGGTTCATAATAATCTGGAATTGGTTGAGATTCCTTCAGAATTGAAGGATTTAAATACTTATGAATCTATTTTGATTCAAAGTATCCATCCCTTTCAGGCTATTGTAAGAATGGAGCCAAAGACAGGGAAGTTGCCTCCAGCAGATTTACAGAGAGGATTAAAGGGAAGAGTTGTTTATTTGCCTCTAGATTTGAACAAAAACATTAACACAATTGGAATAGAAAAAGTGGAAGAGGAACCTCTGGTTATCTTGGTTAATGGGGTTCCGACAAAGAATAAGAAAATATGGCAAGATTTAGTGGATGTTAGGAAAGTCAAAAAGGCAACAGTGTATTTGAAGAAAAATAATAAGTACTATAAGAATGTATATGTTGCAGAAGAGGAAGTAAGTGATGAAGAGGATAGCGATTTGTGTGCTGGCCAAATTGAGAAAGTAGAGGCCTCTAAAAGTGAAGAAATATATGAACATTATAGTGTTCATCCTTTGCATTCCAAGGAAGTCATGGGGAATGCTATTGAGTTGTTTCAAATGAAACAAGCCAAAGGGAGTCCCATTAGTGTTTGGGAGGAAAGTTTGGAAGCTCGGTGTTTCCCACAGCTATTTCCCACAGGTCAAGGAGGAAGATATGATGAGCGACCTCATCGCCAGAGACAGTTCTCAGGACAGTCAGAGTTCTGTTTCATTGAGTCAAGATCCACTTGGAGGACCTATTATCGAAAATGAAGCTGCCACTGCTATGAATGAAGTAGAAAGAGCCATGGCACATGCTCAGGAGGATTCAGTTAACTTAGAAGACTTGGAAAAACAACTCAACGTTGAGCAGAGGAAAATATATGATGAAGTTACCAAGGAAATTGAGCACGGATTAAGTCATGAGAAGAACAAGTGCTCATGTACATCGTTGAAGCCTGTCCGACTGTACGTGAGTGGAGAAGCGGGAACTGGAAAAAGTTTCCTCATTAAAGCAATCTCTTGTTATTTGCAGGAAAGGACTGAGTCATCGCTGTCTTGTGTTGTCACCGCTCCTACTGGACTGGCAGCACATAACATTAAAGGTATTACTTTGCATCGTCTACTGATGCTGCCGGTGGAGCATGACAACAAATTACAATACAACAAGTTATCTGGAGATGCTTGCTGTGAAGTTTCAAGAGTCTTGAGGAAAATGAAACTACTTATCATTGACGAAGTAAGCATGGTTTCCAATGTCATGCTTGCCTTTGTGCATTTGAGAATGCAAGAAGTACTTAAAACTGAATATGATGTGTTATTTGGTGGGAAACACATCATTGTTTTCGGAGATCTTCTGCAGCTGACACCAGTAAAAGGTCAACCTGTGTTCAAAATACTCACGCATGAAGATACCAGGAAGTGCCTAGGGAGCATTGGCAACGTCAATATATGGTTAAACTTCAATTATGCTGAACTGCATCAAAATATGCGTCAGGCAAAGGATGAAGATTACAAGAATATTCTACAAGATATTAGAATTGGAAAAGTGACCGAGCATGAGAAAGAAGCTTTAAATGCACGATTACTGTCAAATTTATATCCCAAACAAGAGATTGTGCCTGAGAATATTTTTCAGAAAATTACTGAGAAGAAATCCGGGATATGTCTCATGCCAACTCTTGCAGAATGTGCCATCTTCAACAACAAAATGTTGAATTTAGAAAAGCAAGAGATTGTGAAACTTGAAGCTATCGACAAATTAGAACATATGGGATCAACAATTATTTTGTCAGACAATTTGAAATCAAAATTGGATTCATTAGAGAAGACTATATCTAAAACAGCGGGTTTTGAAAAGACTTTGAATGTGTGTTTAAATTGCCGAATCATTTTGAGAAGGAATTTACATGTAGAAAGAGGTCTGGTAAATGGATCAATGGGTAATGTTGTTGATTTTGAGAAATACAGAAATAGAGATGGAGTAGAATTTTTAAGAATTAAATTTGATGGCATTGAGGAAGTACAGCAAATTGGTCGTTGTTCTGCTAGGTTTTTGCTTGTTAAAGACTCATATGTTCGCCGTAAACAGTTTCCTGTTTGCTTGGCATATGCGGTGACAATCCATAAATCGCAAGGTTTAAGTGTAGACTGTGCATTGGTGAATATTGGCAGTTCTGTGTTCAAAGAGGGTATGGCATATGTGGCATTGTCACGAGTTAGAACTTTATCGGGATTGTACTTGATTGACTGTGATGTCACAAACATTTGTGCGGATCTAGATTGTGTTAAGGAATACAATAGGTTAAGAAGAGAGTATGCGCCACATTTGCCTCAATATCCTTTGTTTGAGAAACGTGTGGTAGGCCGGAAACGTAGAAATAGCAGTAATAGTAGGGAGGTTGTTGCAAAAAGACTAAAAGTCAATGAACCGAAAATTGTTAGCAGAAAGAAAGTGGATTCTGTTGAAGATGTTGTCGGTTTTCAATTTGAAAACAGTTCTGGTGTCAACTGCTATGCAAATGTAGTGGTTAATGTTCTCTTTTCACTAGAGAGTTTAAAAGAACAGATTCTGTTGAATTCAGAACAAATTTTATGCTGTTTGTTGAATTCTGTTTTCGTAAAATGTAGCACTGATCGAACAAAAGTAGAAAGTGTGTCTGAAGTTCGTTATCTGTTAGATGAATGTTCAGGTCAAACAGACTTCTCTGAAAATAATCAGCAAGATTGTCAGGAGTTTTTAATGTATATGCTTGATATATTGCAAGATGAGGGTGTAGATGTAGATCACCTGTTTGGGCTTTCTTATCAATGGCAGCATGACTGCGAGAATTGTAGGGTATCAAGTACTACTAGTGTAGACTCAGAAAGATTTATATATTTAACTTTGCCAGACAGTAAATCAGTCTCCTTTAATAAGCTAGTAAATGCAGCGGATCACAACATGGAGTGTAGCCAATGTAAATCTGAAATGATGTCAACATTACTTATACGTAGATATGGACAGTATGTCATTTTAATGATGCAACGATGTAGGCCTGATGGATCAAAATTGTCAACTTTAATAAAAAATTTTGTGGCTTCTCAGCTTTCAATATCAGGAAGGACTTTTGTAACTGTAGCAATTATCTATCACGATGGTCCTTCAACAACTTCAGGACATTATACAGCTTATTTAAAGTCTCGAAACGGCTGGTCATTCTGCAATGATTCCGTTGTAACTTTAAAAAAAAAATTGCCGTTTGACCTTAAAAATTCTTACCTGGTGTTTTTAAAACCAAAATTTTAAAGAAAGAATCTCGGGATTTCCTGTGAAGAATTGCAAAATGTTCATGAAGTTGAGGGAATGTAAGTCTGCAATGCTGTCTAGATTATTGGTCCAAAACTTTTAATTATAATGTCATTTTGTAAAATCCGACTATATAAACCTGATGCAAGTAAGTCTGCTTCATAGTAAGCAGTATCAGTGTCATAGGAAAAGGAGAACATGAGTGACAAAGAAGGGTAAGATATTAGTAGTCCAGGATTGTGAAAATTATCTTAAATGTTTTCTTTTTGAAAGTTGCGAAAATAGAAAATGACGGGATTTGATTGGAAGAATTACAAGACTTGTGAATAGCTGCAACATGATTTGGCCAAGTGGAAACATGTGGTAGAATGTGAGAAGTCTTTTTTTGTATGTAACATATTTTTCGAATCGTTGGAGGTTTTCTTTCAGAAAGTGGCGGGCTGACAATATTTATAGCACGACACAGTGGACGCTGTTCATAGGACATCCTTCGACGTCATTGAATGTAAGTTAATTTTAAGGAGTTTTGAATTCAGATTTCTTATGTTGAATGGGTTTTTTAAACACAATCATTTTGATTGTGTTTTTTTTTCCCCGCTGTTACATGATGAATACCTTCAAGTCACTGATTTAAGTGAAATTTGATACATTCTGAGAACAGCAAAAATAAACCATTTAACATGTATAATTAATGTTCTGCTTTTTATACTTATGATATACATTTAGAAATGTGAGGTAGATATGGAGAAACTGAGTCTTCTGTAAGTGTCAATGTTAATGCTTACAGAGCTGTACTTCTGGGTACTGTTTTTTTTTTAAAAAAATGAATAGGCCTCACCTCAAAGAAAGCTCTTGAAAGCACACATCTTATTTGCATCCTGAAACAATCATTTAAAATGTTAGACTCAATTTTATGATGGCTTTACATCTTTTTTGCGCTGCTATTGCATCACTATTGTGAGACATTAGCAGTGCAAAAGAAGCACCATGTTCCAAAATAGGCCTCAGTTCATCAACATCAAGATACAGTTTGTTTAAAATATATATGTTTAGGATTGTGTAGGGGACGTAGAGAAGCAGAGGCTTCTGTAAATGTCAAAGTTGTTGAAAAACTGTTTGTTGTTGAACCTTTTCCCTTTTCTTTTCTAATTTTTAAATACATGTTGTAATATTTTTGGAAATGTTTGTTCTCTCTTTTACAGATTGAAAGTATGAAAAAATATTTAAAAAAGGTAACAAGAATTATAAGGTAAATGTTTTCTACTCTTTTTACCCGCAATGCACTGCTGATGATGTCACTGACCATGTCATGAATGATGTAATAAGAGGACATGATTTACTTCATTGGTAGGCCTTCACATGCTTTATCTGCTCTGTATTCTTCAACAAGTGTAAAATTGATCTGTAACCCTGAGTAGGTCTCACCTTAAACAAACCTCAGGAGACATCACACCTTATCGTCATCCTGAATTAATAAATAGATCTATTAAACACTATCTCTGATTTACTCCCTATAGCTGTCTTTCTTTTTACATTACTCTCTGTTTACTTCCCTATATAGAGCTTGCCAGAGTGATAAACATTCTAGCAATTTTATTTGAAAGGGGAGGTAGTTCTGAAAAGAACTTTTTTTTTGTTTTTGTTGTTTTATTTATTTATTTTTTTTTCTGAACATTTTTTGATTTTTTTGTATTTTTAGAACAGTTTTATGTTTTTTTTGTGTTTTTTATGGAGGGGAAACAACAAAAAAACAGGCATTGAAAAGGGCTCAACAGGAGCAAAAAAAAAATTACTGCTTGGGTGCGTTAGGGCACTTATGGTTTTCGAACACCATATTGATCAAGTTCACGCTCATGTTCCCATACGAGAGCATAGCACCACAATATATACAGGTAAACTTCATATGTTTAAAGTTTGGCTGAATGTTTGGCACAGTTTCCTGTGCCTCTCTTCCTGTCAAAGATATTGTTGACGTAGATCTGGCCACAGGAGTTGTCGGGGGATTATCTTGTAGGTCCCTTAACTCTGCCCGGCTGTAGTTTAAGGGATGCCACCTGGCCATATGGCGATGCATAGTATAGTTGCCCATACTATATTTTTTCTCTGTGCCTCTAGACAATCTGTATTTACAGATGAGGCAGGTGGCTTATTTAGCATTGACCTTCTTGTCCCCTGGAGGGATGGAAAAAAACTGCCATATGAAACTTGTTTTCCTTTTAGAAACACGGGGCAACTCCGGGATAAATTCTGGTTGATCTCTATCCTCTTCTTCTTCTTCCTCCTCTTCCTCCTCTCTGTTGGAGATAAATTGACTTGGTGGTCCTCTCTTCTTATGAGGAGGTGGAGGTGATGGTGGGGGTGCACCAGCTGCAGCAAGTATAGAAGCCATTGCTGAACTCCAGGAAAATGGTCTTTCTCTCACCAAGATGAAAGTCAGAGTGAGGAAAGAAGGAGGGGTTTACATGATTTGGGAAAAGCAAAAGTTCTGAACCAATAAAAAGTGTTATTTTTAGGTCACATGACCTAGTCATACATCATTTGGAAACCAAAAGTGAAATGAACCAATGAAAACTTTGATAAACAAGTCACATGACCTGTTCCGCTTACGTTACGCGGTGCGCGCCGCGTCTCGGATCGCTTCCGGTTCGCGGTCCAGAGCACTTCCGGGAGCGCTAACGCGGCGCGTCATTAGACGCATTACGCGACAACGTGATACGTCGCGCTTCCGCGACGCGTCACAGTTCCGCTAACGTAACGTTTACCGGTTCGCGGACTAGGTCGCGGCATCAAGATGAGCTAACGGAAAGCTTCCCGGTTCGCGAACTGGAAGCGAAGAAAAAAAATATTTTAAAAAAAATTATTAATAAACATCTAAAATATATTTTAAGATTTAAAGAAGAATACATTTTACAGTTACAGATGTTAGCTTTTAAAAAACCAATGAAATTCACAGAAAAAACCATAGGTTATAGACCATATATAGTTAGGAATTTGCATTTACAAAACCTTGAAAATTCACTGAAAAAACCATAGGTTATAGACCATATGTAGTTAGGGATTTGCATTTACAAAACCTTATTTTACTCGCATAAAACCATTGAAATTCCATATATAGTTAGTTGCGCTAACTATATATCGCGCACCCGCAATCCACTGCTGATGATGTCACATATTACATCATTCATGACATGGTCAGTGACATCACTGATGACATCACTGATGACAACATCCAGTGACTGTATGTTTCTGTAAAGTGTAAATATGTCTTACATATTGAAGAATGAGTGGATGTATAAGTGTCTGGATGAAGGATTTAGTAGGTGCATGACTGACTGTATGAGTGAGTGATTAAATATGTCTCACTGAGTGCATGGGTTAGTGACTAAACTGTCTTAATTTGTGCATTATTATGTCTGTTGTTCTGTAAACTGCTGCATGTGTTGATAAGTAGCTATATGAGTAACTATATGGGTTATTGATTGGTAGCCCAGGTATTTGTATGGGAGACTGAGTGTGTGTGTGGGTCGCTGGGAGGTGTATGACTCTGTGCATAGATGTGTGAGCAGTTGATTCACTAGATGTATGGTTTCAAAAGTGCATGTGGAAACAGCTGTATGGGCGGTTGACTGTGTGCATGAGTGTATTGGTGAGTGAATGGATATCTCAGTGCTACATGTCAAAGTAAGTACATATGTAAAACACAGTACAAGTGAGAGTTGACATATATAAATAACTGTGCATAAGAGCCAGTGAATGTGTGAGTGGCTGTATGGATCATTGTGAACTTGTATCAGGGATTGTATAAGAGAGTAAATATGTGTTAGTATATGTTTGAATAAGTAAAGTTTGTATAACTGTATAGTTGAGGAAATGGAGGTGCGATTGATTCTTTGCATGACTGACTAGGTGTGTGAGTAACTCCATGGATGAGTGACAGTCTGTGAGTGTCTGTTTACACTGATTGTATCTAAGGTTATATTAGAGTCTGAAGAGGTTCATCGTATTATCACATGAATGATATCATCAGTGATGTGATCAGTAATGTCAAATGAGATGTCATCAGTGATGTCATTTGAGATGTCATCAGTGATGTCATCAGTGATGTCACTGACCATGTCATGAATGATGTAATATGTGACATCATCAGCAGTGGATTGCGGGTGCGCGATATATAGTTAGCGCAACTAACTATATATGGAATTTCAATGGTTTTATGCGAGTAAAATAAGGTTTTGTAAATGCAAATCCCTAACTATATATGGTCTATAACCTATGGTTTTTTCAGTGAATTTTCAAGGTTTTGTAAATGCAAATTCCTAACTATATATGGTCTATAACCTATGGTTTTTTCTGTGAATATATATATATATATATATATATATATATATTACCTACTGGCGATAGCCAGTAGGTATATATAGTTAGGATTTTTTTCCTATGGGATTTTTGAAAATTCTATGTCGAATAACTTTGGCGTTTGAGGACAGAATTGGCTGAAATTTTCAGGAAAATGGAACATTTTGTTTCTGAGCAGCCCCTGAAAATTTGGGGGGGTTTCGTCAAGGGGGGGCCGAGAAAAAAGGGTGGTCCCAAAACGTGTTTTTCCCATGCAATTTTCCATTGGGCGGTTGGCCTCACTTTTAGCCTGAACGGCTGAATGGATTTACACCAAACTTGGCAAAATTGTAGGGACTGGTAGCCCGATGTGCCTTTGCTATGTCTCAAGATATAGGCTCCAGTTGTTTTTACGAAAATTAACTTTGAAAAATATATATTGGGCTACATTGGGCTATATATATGTTGGAGCCCAAATGTAGCCCAATGTAGCCCAATGTAGCCCAATGTAGCCCAAAGATGGCCACCAGAGACAAAAAAACAAATGTAGCCCAAATATCAGCCAGATGTAGCCCAACTATAGCCCAATGACAGAATGTCCCAGAGTGTTCTAAAGAACAACTAGAGTGCTAACAGTCCTACTTATTACAAAGGTATGGCACACCTGAAGCCATCTTGATTGGAATAAAGTGGTAACTCTTAAAACATTTAATTTAAAAAGGAACAAAATGAGGGGGTTCATTTTGCCATAGAAAGTATGATTAGCGAATATATGACGAAATCCCGCATACCATCAGTCCGCAAAAAAAATCCCGCATGTACTATTAGGCCGCAAATTAAAATAAAGAAAACATTTAGAACGAATATGCCTTTAGCATACACTAAACAACTAAACTACCCTAAACCCTAAAACACTACCCCCAGCATGACCCTACACTACACAAACAGTTCAACACTACCCTAAACCCTAAAACACTACCCCCAGCATGACCCTACACTACGCAAACACTACAACACTACCCAAAACCCTAAAACACTACACCCCAGCATGACCCTACACTACGCAAACACTACAACACTACCCTAAACCCTAAAACACTACCCCCAGCATGACCCTACACTACACAAACACTACAACACAACCCTAAACCCTAAAACACTACCCCCAGCATGACCCTACACTACGCAAACACTACAACACAACCCTAAACCCTAAAACACTACCCCCAGCATGACCCTACACTACGCAAACACTACAACACTACCCTAAACCCTAAAACACTACCCCCAGCATGACCCTACACTACGCAAACACTACAACACTACCCAAAACCCTAAAACACTACACCCCAGCATGACCCTACACTACGCAAACACTACAACACTACCCTAAACCCTAAAACACTACCCCCAGCATGACCCTACACTACGCAAACACTACAACACTACCCAAAACCCTAAAACACTACACCCCAGCATGACCCTACACTACGCAAACACTGCAACACTACCCTAAACCCTAAAACACTACCCCCAGCATGACCCTACACTACGCAAACACTACAACACTACCCTAAACCCTAAAACACTACCCCCAGCATGACCCTACACTACGCAAACACTACAACACTACCCTAAACCCTAAAACACTACCCCCAGCATGACCCTACACTACGCAAACACTACAACACTACCCTAAACCCTAAAACACTACCCCCAGCATGACCCTACACTACGCAAACACTACAACACTACCCTAAACCCTAAAACACTACCCCCAGCATGACCCTACACTACGCAAACACTACAACACTACCCTAAACCCTAAAACACTACCCCCAGCATGACCCTACACTACGCAAACACTACAACACTACCCAAAACCCTAAAACACTACCCCCAGCATGACCCTACACTACGCAAACACTACAACACTACCCAAAACCCTAAAACACTACCCCCCAGCATGACCCTACACTACGCAAACACTACAACACTACCCAAAACCCTAAAACACTACCCCCAGCATGACCCTACACTACGCAAACACTACAACACTACCCAAAACCCTAAAACACTACCCTCAGCATGACCCTTCACTACGCAAACACTACAACACTACCCAAAACCCTAAAACACTACACCCCAGCATGACCCTACACTACGCAAACACTACAACAGTACCCAAAACCCTAAAACACTACACCCCAGCATGACCCTACACTACGCAAACACTACAACACTACCCAAAACCCTAAAACACTACCCCCAGCATGACCCTACACTACGCAAACACTACAACACTACCCTAAACCCTAAAATACTACACCCCAGCATGACCCTACACTACGCAAACACTACAACACTACCCAAAACCCTAAAACACTACCCCCAGCATGACCCTACACTACGCAAACACTACAACACTATCCTAAACCCTAAAACACTACGCCCAGCATGACCCTACACTACGCAAACACTACAACACTACCCTAAACCCTAAAACACTAGCCCCAGCATGACCCTACACAACGCAAACACTACAACACAACCCTAAACCCTAAAACACTACCCCCAGCATGACCCTACACTACGCAAACACTACAACACTACCCTAAACCCTAAAACACTACCCTCAGCATGACCCTACACTACGCAAACACTACAACACAACCCTAAACCCTAAAACACTACCCCCAGCATGACCCTACACTAAACAACCACCACAACTCTACACTACACTAACACAACACTACACTACACAACACTACACTACACTACACAATCACTAACCCGACCCAGATATCGTAAGAGCTTTACCGCCTAATTATGCAATCATAAGACAAGACCGTACTGATGGAAGGGGTGGAGGGATTGCGATAATTTATAAAACATCAGTGACTTGCAGACAGGAGAAGGTCGCTATAGAAGGTTCAGAAAGTCTGTCCTTCTCCATCACACTGTCCCCGACCTGTACATGCACAGGGCTCCTTGTGTACAGGCCCCCTGGACCCCTCGGCCAATTCTGTGACGAGCTTGTGAGCTGCGCCATTAATCTCTCCTGCAATGCCCCTAACTTTACTATGCTGGGAGATTTTAATATTCATCTGGATGAAGGAGACTCCCATGCCTGTCAAAAACTGTCAACAGCTTTAGAGGTGATGGAACTCAAACAAATCGTTCTTGGTTCCACACATATAGCAGGTCACACTCTTGACCATTGTTATACCAATATGAACGCGCTGAAGTTCGAAAACTCAATAGTGGTTCCCTGGTCGGACCACAACCTCTTGTCCTTTTCCTTGACCCACTACAAGCAACCAATACAGACCAACGTTTCTAAAAAAATGTGTAGGATCTGGTCCAAACTCCCTGTGGACAAATGGACACTGGAACTTAGGAAAACAAAACCAGAACATACTAATGACCCAACAGAGGCAAATGCGCGTTTTAATCATTGGCTAGAGGAATCCCTTGAGGTGACCCTGCCCAAGACTGAACTTTCCCATCGGAAAGGGGCGAATAAAAAAACGTGGTACACACCTGAGTTGAGAACACTCAAACAGATATGTAAACAGAAGGAGAGAAGGTGGAGGAAAGACTATGGTGAAGATAATAAAAAAGTTTACAGACTAGCATTACGCAATTATAAGCAGGCTATAAAAGTGACCCAGTCCAACTATTATCAGGAAAAAATTTCTTTAGCTGCTAGTTCCTCCAGGGAAATTTTTAAAATTTTTAAAGCCTTGGTTACCCCGCCTACCCCCGTTATGGACTCAAATATGGCACCCCCGCGTTGCAGGGACTTGGCAAATTTTTTTGCCGCAAAGGTGGCAAATATCTATGCATCTTTTCAAGCGACTGCCACAGGTGACTGCAATAGGGCTAATTCCCCTCTAGCACAAGATCCACCTACGCTCAATGAATTCTCCCCTCTGGACGTCGACAAGGCCCAACTGCTTCTGGGCAATTTGAAATCTGGATCTCCCAGTGATATAGCTCCACCAACCATCCTCAATCTTGTCTCAAACACAGTAGCCCCTGTGATGCAGAATGTGATTAATACATCCTTGTCCTCAGGGGTAGTTCCAACCATGTGGAAACAAGCAAGAGTAAGAGCGTTATTAAAAAAGCCCAACCTCAATCCTGACGATTGTTCCAACTACCGTCCGATTTCCCTGTTGCCCACTGTTAGTAAGATTGCGGAAAAACATGTTAATTCTCTTCTATCCACATTCATTGAGGCTAATAATCTGCTACATTACACCCAGACTGGGTTTAGATGTAAACAGGGTACTGAAACGTCCCTGGTGGCTGTAATTGAGGAAACCAGGAAGATTCTGGACGAAGGAAAATGCGCGGCCATACTATTATTAGACCTCAGTGCGGCCTTTGATACCGTCAATCACTCGATTCTCATTCAAAGATTGAGTGATATAGGTGTCACTGGGACCGCACTGAACTGGCTTAGCTCCTTCCTGTCCAATCGGACCTTTTCAGTATTTGAGGATGACATAGTTTCAGCCCCAATACAGCTCCAATGTGGTGTTCCCCAAGGGTCATCCCTCAGCCCTACTTTATTTAATATCTACATGAGACCTTTGGCTGAGGTGGTGCAACCCTGGGGAGTACAGTTGGTAACTTATGCTGATGACACTCAGCTTATCATCTCCCTGTCGGGGCAGGAGACGACTTATAACAACCTATCTTCCTGTCTTAGTAACGTTCAGGATTGGATGAATGATTCGTTTTTGAAGCTTAATGGAGCTAAAACAGAGGTCATGATGTTAGGACATAAACCACCTACCTCTTTGGATATGTGGTGGCCGGACTCTTTGGGGCAGCCTCCAACCCCTAAGGAACAAATTAAGAGCTTGGGAGTGTGGCTCGACCCAGCCCTTAATTTTCAGGTCCAAGCCCGGAAGGTAGCGGGGACTGGTTACGCCCTCATGAGAGCACTCAGAAAAATTTTAGGACTACTTCCCTTTGAGGCTAGAAGGATCCTAGTCCAATCCCTTATACTATCACGATTAGACTACGCCAACGCAGTCTATCTAGGGGCTCCCAAAGGGACAATCAAGATCCTTCAGACCATCCAAAACTGTGCTGCCCGACTGCTACTAAACATCCCACGCAGAACCTCTGTCAAATCAGCATTGAGGCAATTGCATTGGCTGCCTGTTCAACAACGAATTCAATTTAAAGCAATGACTATTGCTCACAAAGCCCTGCATAACTCGGGACCAGACATTCTTGCACCCCTGTTTATGCCTTATCAAACATGCAGAACCCTGAGATCCAGTAATAAGAATCTACTGGCAATCCCCAGGATCAGGAGATCGCGCACCGGGGGCAGACGTTTCGCTCTACAGGTTGCAAAACTCTGGAACAATCTCCCAGATGCTATCCGCTTGGAGGAGAACCATCTCAGATTTAGAAAAATGCTGAAAACCTTCCTATTCTGCTAAAGTTAAGGGAGATGACCTGACCACATAAGCGCTGGGATGCCTTAGGGTAACCATGCGCTATAGAAATGTGTAATCATCATTCATTCATTCATTCTAACCCACGAAAAAATTAACACAAACCCCCTTACCTCTCTCGTCATCGTGGTTTTCACAACGCAAATGCATTTACCATACATGCCTTTAAAACGTAATTCTTTGTAAAGGCATGCGCGATAAATTCACATGCGTTTTGAAAAAATGCGGGATAATGGTATGCGAGGTCAAGGACCTTGCGGGATAATGGTATGCGGACTGAAAGTCTGCGGGATAAAAAATGCGGGAAAATGGCTGCAAACCATGATTAGCAGCAGACTTCCCTGGTGAGCACTAGCTTTACTACAGTGATCTAATGAGCAACTAGAGTGCTAACATTCAGAATTTATGGCAAATGTGTGAAACATCTGAATGCCTTCTTGATAGAACCAAAGTAAACAAGCATTGAAAATGCAATAGATCTCGCCCTCGTTTAAGTTAAAGCCATTCAGTTTGTAATGAGGTGGCTTTTTAGCTTTGCTTTTATTAGTGTTTTTAAAACTTTCATGTAAATAACATGCATATGTATGCATATATGTATATGTATGCATGCATTTATATTTATATAGATATGCAGATTATATATGCTTATATATGTATATTACCTACTGGTGATAGCCAGTGGGTATATATAGTTAGGATTTTTTCTCTATGGGATTTCTGAAAATTCGATGTCTAATAACTTTGGCGTTTGTGGACGGAATTGGCTGAAATTTTCAGGAAAATGGCACATTTCGTTTCTGAGCAGCCCCTGAAAATTTGGGGGGGTTTCGTCAAGGGGGGGCCGAGAAACAAGGGGGGTCCCAAAACACGTTTTTCCCATTCATTTTTCCATAGGGCGGTTGGACTCACTTTTAGCTCGAACGGCTGAATAGATTTACATGAAACTTGGCAAAATTGTGGATTTGGTTTGCCCGACGTGCCTTTGCTATGTCTCAATATATGTGCTCCAGTGGATTTTGAGAAATTAACGTTTAAAAAAATATATATATCTGTGACAGCGCTCCGGTAAGCGCCCCGGTTTGCGTACCTGACGCGTAACGGAACTTCGCGAAGCGAAGCTGATTGGCTCTCCGGTGTCTGTCAACATTCTAAACAGTCCGGAGCGGCCGCCATCTTGTCTCTCGGTACGATCGAGAGACAAGATGTGGTGAAAAACGAAGGGGGAAATGAAGGAAAGGGGGCAAGGTAGACCACTCCTGACCCCCTAGGATTGATGAGGGGGATATTAAAGTGCCCCGCGGGGCAAAAAAAAAAAAATAATTTTTTTGCGATTTTACGCCGTAGAGGCGCATCCCGGTACGCGAACCGGGCAGCTCACCGGGCAGCTAACCGGGCAGCTACAAGGCAGCGTAGCTGTCAACATTGTAAACAGTCCGGAGCGGCCGCCATCTTGTCTCTCGGTAGGTTCGAGAGACAAGATGTGGTGAAAAAAGAAGGGGGAAATGAAGGAAAGGGGGCAAGGTAAACCCCTCCTGACCCCCTAGGATTGATGAGGGGGATATTAAAGTCCCCCGCGATTTTTCGCGGTAGAGGCGCTTCCCGGTACGCGAACCGGGCAGCTAACCGGCAGCGTAACGGGAGTCCGCCATCTTGTGTTTTTGGAGCGTCTGGTTCGCGTACCGGGTAGCGTCCCGGTAAGCGTAACAAGGGGAAAACCAAGAGAAACAGTAAAAAAAAAATTAAGGGAATAGATTTCCAGCAAACTTGACAAAATTGTAGGGACTGTTTGTTTGATGTGCCTTTGCAAGGCCTCAAGATATGTGCACGTGTGGATTTTGTCTAATTAAGGTTAAAAAAAATATATATATCTGTAAGCGTGCTCCGGCACGCTTACGTTACGGGTTTTGTTTGCGCTGCAGAGCCGATACGTCACAGTTATGCGACGCGTCATGAGGCGTCTCACGTGGCTACGTGATACGTCACGTAATAAAGAATATATTTTACAGCTATAGATAATAGCTTTTAAAAAACCAATGAAATTCACTGAAAAAAACATAGGTTATAGACCATATATAGTTAGGAATTTGCATTTACAAAACCTTGAAAATTCACTGAAAAAACCATAGGTTAGAGACCATATATAGTTAGCTGGACATTTTATTGACATAAAACCAATGAAATTCCATATATAGTTAGTTGCACTAACTATATATCGCGCACCCGCAATCCACTGCTGATGATGTCACATATTACATCATTCATGACATGGTCAGTGACATCACTGATGACATCACTGATGACATCTCAAATGACATCACTGATGACATCACTGATGACATCTCAAATGACATCACTGATGACATCATGACACACCAATACCAGTTACTACATATGCACTCACTGATTCCTACGTCTACACACACATTCACTCATTCACCCATACAATCACTCATACATACAGTCACTCATTATTACAACACTATCATATGCACTCATACACCTATGCAGACACTCACACACTGCCACTCATCCATGGAGTTACTCACACATCTAGTCAGTCCTGTAAAGAATCAATCACACTTCCATTTCCTCATCTATACAGTTAAACACAGAACACCATACTTCAGTGACATCACTGATGACATCACTGATGACATCTCAAATGACATCACTGATGACATCTCAAATGACATCACTGATGACATCATGACACACCAATACCAGTTACTACATACGCACTCACTGATTCCTACGTCTACACACACATTCACTCATTCACCCATACAATCACTCATACATACAGTCACTCATTATTACAAGACTATCATATGCACTCATACACCTAGTCAGTCCTGTGAAGAATCAATCACACTTCGATTTCCTCATCTATACAGTTAAACACAGAACACCATACTTTTCACACATATACTAACACATACTTACTCTCTTATACAATCACTGATACAAGTACACATTGATATGCACAGAGTCACACACCTCCCAGCCACACACACACTCAGTCTTCCATACATCCACTCATTCTTCAATATGTAAAACATATTTAAACTTTACAAAAACACACAGACACTAGATGATGTCATCAGTGATGTCATTTGAGATGTCATCAGTGATGTCATCAGTGATGTCATTTGAGATGTCATCAGTGATGTCATCAGTGATGTCACTGACCATGTCATGAATGATGTAATATGTGACATCATCAGCAGTGGATTGCGGGTGCGCGATATATAGTTAGTGCAACTAACTATATATGGAATTTCATTGGTTTTATGTCAATAAAATGTCCAGCTAACTATATATGGTCTCTAACCTATGGTTTTTTCAGTGAATTTTCAAGGTTTTGTAAATGCAAATTCCTAACTATATATGGTCTATAACCTATGGTTTTTTCAGTGAATATATATATATATATATATATATATATATATATATATATATATATATATATATATATATATATATATATATATATATATATATATATATATATATATATATATATTCACCGAAAAAACCATAGGTTTCACACCAGTTCTTTTTAGGAATTAGCATTTAAAAAACCTATTAAATTCGCTTAAAAAACCATAGGTTTCACACCAGTTATAGTTAGCTGGAAATTTTACTGACATAAAACCATAGAAATTCCAACGTTATAGTTAGTTGGACTCACTATAACAAGCGCGCCAGCAATGCACTGCTGATGTCACATATTACATCACTCATGACATCGTCAGTGACATCACTCATGACATCACTTATGACACCATCCTTGTGACAGAGTGACCGACCTTCTTTTAGTGTAATGTAACCCTTGAAATAGATATTCAAAAATAGAAACTAACATTTTCAAAAAAATGGAGATACCCATACCTAACTATAACGTTGGAATTTCTATGGTTTTATGTCAGTAAAATTTCCAGCTAAATATAACTGGTGTGAAACCTATGGTTTTTTCAGTGAATTTAATAGGTTTTTTAAATGCTAATTCCTAACTATAACTGGTGTGAAACCTATGGTTTTTTCAGTGAATTTCATAGGTTTTTTAAATGCTAATTCCTAACTATATATAGGGCCTCAAACCTATGAAATGTAATATTTTTTATAATGAATCCTATATTGTATATTTATATAATAAGTTTTTTTTTTGCCCTGGTGCGCTCCCGGTGCGCGCCCCGCTGTGCGCACTGGAAAGCGCAGTTTTCCGGAGCGCCCCGGGTCGCGCACCGGTGAGCGTCCCGTTAGCGCTATTTCCGGGAACGAAAACATCGTGACGTATCGCGTAGCCGTGTCCGTGTGATACGCACAGTGTAAGCGCACCCGGAAGTACTCGAGCGAATACGATCGCGCAACGTAAGCATCTGATGCACTTACGCGACCCGCCCCGTGGCGCGGCCCCGGGCGCGCCCAGGGGAGCGCTGCATAAGCGCGTCGGGTCATGTGACCTGAAAATAACACTTTTTATTGGTGCAGAACAAATTTGGTTTCCAAATGATGAAAGCCCGGGTCATGTGACCTGAAAATAACACTTTTCATTGGTTCAGGACAGTTTTTTTTTCCAAATGATGAAAGCCCCCCTTTTTTTTCCATATTCTGACTTTGTCCTTTGACTGAGGAAGACCTGTTTGGAGATCTAAGAGAAATATTGTGTACTTTAAAATGGCTACAGTAGCAGCAGCAGCTGGAGCGTCTGCACCACCACCAAGAGGACCACCACAAAATCACATTGGTTGTCAAGAAGAAGAGGAGGAGGAGGAGGAGGAGGAGGAGGGGAGGATGCGGCTTCCAGTAGACAATACCCCATACAGGCCAAGGCAGAACATTGTATGGGAGTTTTTTTTCTATCCCAGAGGGCAAGAAGAAAGTCAATGCGCCAAAGGTGACTTGCCAAATCTGTGGCATTGAACTTTCAAGGGGGAACCCTAACAAAAAATATTCATTTGGTAATAACACCATGATTAGGCACATGCAGCGCAAGCATCCCAACAACTATGCTGCCGCAGAGGTGAGAGAGCTGGCCAGTAACCCTCCCCAATCTTCACCCAGCACCTCCAAAAGAAAGCAACCCACTCCATCGGTACCAGAGACAAGGGAGATGATCCCTTGCATACAACCACGGTTTGGTAAATTCAGGATCACAGCATAAAGCTCATCCTCCTTGCTGGTGACAACTACAATTGCCCCAAAAAACCCTAATTTTTTTTGCTCCAGTTGAGCCATTTTCAATTCCCTGTTTTTTGTTTCTCCCCATAAAAATAACAAAAAAATATATAAAATAGTTCATAAAAGCCCAAAAAAGTACAAAATATTCAAAAAACATTAAAACAATGTAAAACAACAAAAAGTAGAAAAAAACAGCTCTTTTTAGAACTACCTCCAAATTATAAAATAAAGGCTACATTTTTAAAAAAAACTCTATCGTTCTTTTTTCCCCATGGAATGCTACCCGGTACTCTCCGCGGTGCGCGTACCGGGCGATCCGCCCTGCGCAAATAAAATAAAAAAAAATATTTTTTTCCCAGCGGGGCCCTTTTATAGCCCCCACATCAAACCTAGGGGGTCAGAGGGGGTCTACTCTGCCCCCTTATGGTAATTTCCCCCTTTGTTTTCGCCACCTTTTGTGTCTCGATCCTACCGAGACACAAGATGGCGGCCGCTCCGGACTGTTTGGAATGTTGACAGACACCCAAGTGCCATTCAGCTTTCCGCGTGCGAACTCGCGTAGCGCGCTGGTTAGCACCCCAGTGCGCGTACCGAGGAGCGCATATAGATATATATACTGTGGATAGCTTTATTCGATTTTGATACATAAAATCATAAAAGCAACATTCATTATATACACATCATTAAGAACTATTTCATTACAATAATTATTAATAAGTGAAGACATTATTAGATCAGTTCAAACGAATTGCTAATCACTGGAAGTCACTGCAAAAAAAAAACACTTCATGGAAAATAATTTGGGATGGGGTTGTTAAAGCCATTCTGTACATACACACTCCAATCCGGCCGATAATTAATCTCTAAACTTGTTCTTTCTGGAAAATGGTGTTTTATTTCTAGTCTTGTATTTAAGGGCCGAGGGTAGCGGGACCCAGGGTAGAAATCATGGAGTCCCCAGACAGAGATCGGGCCATCCCCTAATTGTGGAAACCAAGTTTGTAAATAAGGCACAACCTGATCACTCCAGAATCTAACTAACACCAAGTCGCCTGGGAGATCTTTTGGAAGGGGGCCGAGCCGACTCACCCTTCTAACACTTCGAATAGCACCATCAATGTTCACTGGCAAGGGTCGGTTCCTAGACAGCCAATAGATGACCTAGTGTTTTAGATCCTCTGATCTCTCACTTTTTCCCTTTGTAATTGGTAAAACACCAGTGAGAACACAGACAAAGGGGGCGGCCATTGGAGGCAAATGTATATGTTTAGTATAATCTAGGTTAGTAGTTTTCTCCTCATGAGGTGTAGGAACGTTTGGCACCCCTACATCAGCGATGATACTCTTGATGGTAGTGGGCTCTATGTCGGATGATGAGTAGATACATGGGCGGTTCTGTGGGACCGTAGGTCTGTTGGGAGGGATGCTACTTCTTTGAGGAGCTAACCTAGAAACCACAGTAGCGGGTAAGGGCTGTGGTTGGCTAAGTCCTGCCAGGTTCTTATTAGGATGATTCAGTACCCTAATTGAGGTCTCTATATCCCTTAACCTATCCCCTAGGGAGTTGATTCTTGCAGTCAAAGGGGATATTAGAGAGGTGACCAGGCATTCAATCCGGTCCAGAAGAGCTGCCTGGTAGGGGGGAGCAAAGGATTCAATATTATCAAAGGCCTGGGAAGCTGTAAGTAGAGTGCTGATGGACGGTGCGGAACTTGTGCAAGGCTTTAGCAGTTTTGCTTCCCTCCCCATGCAGTTTTCCCCGGAACGCTTTCTTTTGACCGTAGGAGTTTTAAGGTTCCCAAGTTGTTTAGTGTTTGCTTTTACTGACAGGGATAAGGGAGGGGCAGCCAGAATGTTATCATTTGCGTTCAATAATGAGCTAGACTGCAAATGTACGGGAAGTATTGGGCTGGAAAGGACTTGGGGTGGGTCTGATATGGTTTAGACTGGTGCATATTGAATGTGACATAGGGCGTTCAATTCCTCCAACCAGGACAAACTTGATGCTGTGTCGGCTAGCTGCACCTCGGGATGTTTGCAGGCTATGCTATATGAGGGAAAACGAGTTTCTAGATCTTCCAAGTCATGAATAACGGGTAATAATACCCTGTCTACATAGCAGTCTAACCTCCCCCTACTAGAGTCACTTGGGGGAATGCTGGGTTTGGGAGCCCCCTTAAGAGGCATGACGAAGGTGCAGCAAACAGAGTCCCGCAAAAATATCAATGAAAGTCCCAGTGTCTTGAGGCGACAGTATGTACAGAGATGTAGGTCGAAGTCTCAATATACCTTGTTCAGTAGGAGCCAAGGGGGGTGGCCCGTCCCATCCTTCTCTGTCCTCTGAGGGCCACAGAGGGCCCGCCCTTTGCCCGGGCTTAGCCCGGCGGTCCCGCTCCCGTCCCACTGGGACAGGAGGCGTTCCAATGTATATAGGCACCTCCTGGCGCAGACTGTGACATCCCAGGTGCGCCTCTGCCACCGGGGCACCTGGGGAATGTAGTGTGGGTCCGAGTTGCCGGCTGTTTCCCTCACGGCGCTCGGTGGGCTCAGGATTGATAGTGAGGTGCTGTGGGGCTCAGCCAATACCCCTCCCGTACTGCCTGAACTGGCGCTGCTTAGCTTAGATATATATATTTTTTTAACCTAAATTACGCAAAATCCACTGTAGCACATATCTTGAGACATAGCAAAGGCACATCGGGCTACCAGTCCCTACAATTTTGTCAAGTTTGGTGGAAATCCATTCAGCCGTTCGGGCTAAAAGTGAGGTCGACCACCCTATGGAAATTAACATGGGGAAAACACGTTTTGGGAACCCCCTTTTATCTCGGCCCCCGCTTGACAAATCACCCCCAAACTTTCAGGGAAGGACCGGAGCTCCGCGAGGCACATTTGAGGACATTTTCAGGCAGATTCCTTAACCAGCGCAAAAGTTATTCCCAATAGAATGTTGAGATTTTGTATTGAAAATATTCCTAACTATAACTACCTACTGGCGACCACCATTAGGTAATATATATATATACATTAAACAATTTACACAATTATTAGAAAAACAATTTAATAATGAAAGTAATTGTTTTTTTTATGTATTAGTTTCTATACCACACTTAATTATAATCAACATAAATAAGTATAACATCATTGGCATAATTATTAGTAAATTAATAATTAATTATTTATTAATTATTTCTTAACTAAGTTCCCACCCTATACCCCTACAAACACAACAGCCTGCAACTACAGCGAAATATAGAGGTTGAGTGTTATGGCAGGGATGACACCACCGAAAGGCTGTTGGTGGCAGTCTGTCCGCCATCTAAGACATGTTGCCTGCCTGCCACATTACAATGGCAGGCGTTGTGATGGCAGTCGGAAATTCCAACCACCATGCATCCAATGGGCTCCTTGAGCATGCTGGTGTGAAAGAGGGGCTTGTAGTGCCGATCAGGTTGGCGCTTCCTGCCAGGCACCACAGTAGGGATTACAAAGTCCCGTTCCACTGGCTTTTTCATGGCGGGTAACATGCCAAGGAAAGGCTGGTGGTAAGAGACTTTGGGGCCCACAGTGGGCCCTTGACTTTAGAAGTTGGGGGACATCTACAAACCCAGCAGACATCACCTCTACAAACCTAGAAACCTGCTATGACACTATAAATTACTGTTAGCAAATACATTATAAATCCCGTAAAATTGCAAACTATATTTAAAAAACCTTATTAAAAATGAACAATTATGACACTGTATACAATGAATAAATGAACTATAAAAAATAAAGAAAATTCAAAAACAATATGTTTTACAAATATTTTATTGAAAGCGATAATAATATATATGAATCATATTAACAAGAATGATAGTTTTTACAAATATATTATTGAAAGCAATATTAACAAGAATGATTTTCTTGTCAACAATACTAGTTACCTAAATAAACTGCTATTCTTGACATCAAAATATTTTTGCATCACAATTTTTTTTCGGATATTTCTGTAATTCGATATTTAAAACACTATTTTGTTTAAATACCATCTTTAAAAAGGAGGTTGGTGATAGAGATAGATGTGTGCCCATCTTCAAAGTATGCTTCGGAATTATTTTGCAGAGGTAAAATCTGACCATTTTTTAGGTAGTCTGTTTCTTCCCCCAGGGTGAGGGAGTTATTAATCAGGATAGTCTAGAGAAAGGAAAGAGAGGTGTTTATACCTTTTATAGTGTTCGGGAGAGAGAAGAGGGTTTCAGCTTCACAGTGATATGCATGCATTCTGAATAGGGGACTGCTTTAAAAGATTGTCAGGTCACTCCTGATTTCAAAAGTGTGCCATATTGTTACTGGTGATAATTAAAAAATAATAAAATAATAATAACAAAGAGGAGACAAAGAGAGTCATAGGAAACGTTTTGAGACCTCGCATGAATATATTCCCCAAATCAATTATATATCACAACTAAAGTATCCACGGGTCTATTCAAATCCAGAACAAAACTAGGCTATACGGAACATGACTATATTCAGAATGACCATTACACAGACCTGGGCAATCCTTTCAGGATTACAGATTCCCATCACTCATCAAGGTGACGTGCTTCATCATCTGGGTCAACTCCTAGAGACACAATAGTGGCGCCAAGGGCTACAACCCTTACAATAAGTAGGGGAGCTCATGGATGTATTGCACGATAGCGCACTCTTATCCGATCCACTAGATGTAAAGAGGTGTTTTGTTAAGGAGTGATGGACGCAGTGCACATGAGTGAGAAGAGTGAATTAACAATGAACAGAAGGAGAAAACAACTTTAAAAGGTATCTCCTAATGCCCAGATTAAAAATAGTGCAACACATTTTTTTATATAATAATAATAACGGTCCATTTTGAGAGGTAGGTCTACATGTTTCAGTCACTGTCGCTAGGAAGAGACCCAGATGATAAAGCATGTCACCTTGGTGAGTGATGGGAATCCGTCCTTCTGAAAGGATTGCCCATGTCTGTGTACTTTTCATTCTGAATATAGTCACGTTCCGTAAAGCCTAGTGTTGTTCTGGATTTGAATAGACCCATGGATACTTTATTTGTAATATATAATTGATAGTTAAACTTTTTATAAGTTTTCCTTGAAGCATCCAAAGCCATTTTCAGAACTGTTGATTATTTTTGTGGCCCTGACATGGTTATGTTTTCCTTAACACTGTTACAATAATTTTTTATGATATTGTTCAACACAATCATTTTTCCTACTTTATAATGCTTAAAGTTTAGCTTTTAAGGGGCTTTAGCATATTTTACTCAGATTATTTGGGACACGCTTGTTCTTGATTTTTTGGTCTCTTTAGTTTAGAGGTTGTCATTTATTTTACCATCTCTGGCATTGTTTCTTGTATCAGCCATGCCGATGTTAATCTCAAGTTCACTGGTGTCGTGCTGTGGTTGGAAGAGGCAGGAGAAGCAAGGCTGTAGATAGCTCTGACCCATCATTTTGTATGTTTTGGTTGTCACTATTTTAGAAAGGATGAAGGAATTAAATGTTGTTCTGACCAATTTATTGGAATCTAGGACTTTGCTTTCAGGATTCCTTCCTTGGTTAATATCAGACCAAGTTTTTATAGAAGTTGGTGAGAAGCACAGGTAAGTCACACCAAGTGACAATTGGTGTTTAGGGAGTAAGTGTTCCCACAACATGTGCCTGATGAACAAATTCAAACCTAAACTTTTGTGTAACTTGACTGCTTTTTTGTTCACAAAAGTAAACTTAGATGAAAAGTTTAACTTTACTAGTAGTAACATACCTTTGTGGAAACTGAAAAGCTACACTTTTGGTCTAGGTTTATTTTGTGAATGCCAACAAGTAGTAAACTTACACAAAAATTAAGTTTATCTTTGTGAATCAGGACCTGTGTCTTTAGGTATGTGTGATGGGGAGGAAAGAAGCAATGATAGTAAATGTATCTCTCAATGAGCACATTTCACAAAATATTCATTCTGTTAACATTGACACATTTTTGGAAACTCTGAGAAATCTTCTCTTTAATGTACAAAAAGCTCTTGTTTCTTGTTTGTCTAGCAAACAACTAATTCCAGAAAGCAAAAGAGATGTCAGGATTTTTATAGTAGAAGTGTAATGACACCTGTATTGCCTTATATACAGTCCATAAACCAGAGATTTGCTGCAGAGAAGTGTTTGATACAAAGTGAGGAGCCCAGGGCAAGGGAGAGGCCATATTGAATCCATTTATACATTTTTATAAAACTGGTTTGATAATGATCATTGTCACTTTGGAAAACATGTGGAAAGGGGCGACCACTCGGTCCCCCCGAACGTATGGCGGAGTGCCTCGATCCCCCCGGGAAGCCATTTTGTGGCGGGAGGCGCGTCTCGGCTGGTATGCCCGAAGCGGCGTAGCCGGGGCGCGCTTGTTCCCGCCCTAAAGTGGGCTGGCCTAGACACCGACGTAGCCAGCCCCGCCTCCGGGACGGGCAGGGGCGGGTTTACGCCCGCCCTGAAGATGGATAAAAGGAGACGCAAGGCCTGAAGACGTCCTCTTGTTCTTGTGCTCCGAAGCTGCACCTCCTCGCCACACGTGAGCTCGGGACAGAACGAAGAGCCAATTTTGAGCGTTTTGATCCTTTTCTTTGTCTTCTAGATACTTCGTCAGAGAGATGCCAAAGAAAGTCGCAAAGAAGATGTCGACCGACCAGATGGTGCGGGCCCTTTTCAAAGATATGGCAGACATAAAGAGACGGTTGGCAGAGCGAGACGGAGAGGAGGGTTCGGGCCCTGCGCCGGCTGGAGGGAGACCGAAGAGGCCGAGAAAGGTTCCAGCCGGTGGAGACATCCCGGTTCCCCCTGCACCGCTCGAGGCGCCGACCCCAGTTCCAATAGAGGGGAACCCAATCCCCGTTGTCGTCACCCCGACGTCCAAGGAAGACATGCCCCCCGAGCTGGCAGCACAGCTAGCAGCTTGGTTGGGGGATAGTAGTGATGGCGCCACGGCTGCCGAGGCACAGGCGCTGATAAAAGGGCTTCGTGAGAAGAGAGAGGCAGCAAGAGTAGCTGCGCCATTGGCGGGGATAGACAAGCCGCAAGCGGCAGAAGCTGCGTCCAGTTCAGGTAAGCGGCCGTTGCCGATTGCAAGGGACGAGTCAGCACCCTCTCGTAGAGAGAGATTGGGACAACATGTGCCTTTAGCCATAAAGGAAAAGATCTGGGCAGGGGAATACGTGAATATTTTTTCCTTGCTTGTTGATCATTATGATGTGGAGCATGTGAAAAGTCAAAAGGACTTAATGCATCCGAGTGTTTGGCGCGCAAAAATGGCCGCCTTTAAGGTAAATGAGAACATTGGCAATTGGGGCAATGCATGGGGAATTTTTACATCGATTCTGGGGGAACGTAGGCCCGAGTTGCTTCCTGAGTTTCCCATTTATCAATCACGGATTATGGGTTACTCAACAACATATCAAGGCAACCATTGGTTTTGTTACGACAATCTGTTCAGGAAGGAAAAGGAACATAACAAGAGTTTGACTTGGGATTGTTACGATTCTCTAACATGGGATAAAATGAAGGAATCGGGAACTTTAAGAATGCCATTGGTCGGGAGCAATGTTGTCGATTACTCCCGCCAGAATGTGGGGACGCCCTTTCGCCCAAGTACGAGCACCGACGACCAGTCGAGGCCCGCGGGCAATACAGGGAGAAAGGGTTTCTGTTTTAATTTCAACAAGGGGAAGTGTACTAGGCCACCGGGGTCGTGTAAATTCAAACACGAATGTAGTACGTGTGGATCATCTCATCCTGAGTCATCGTGCAGAGCCAGAACGAGTGAGAATGGGGGTAAGGGAGGCGCCAAACAGGTCTAAGCTAGGCCGAGGGGCGCCTTTACCAACCCCGGTTGATACCCTGGCAATGATTCCCTGGCTCAGCGACTACCCGGATCGGACTTCTGCCGGGGTGCTGCGGAACGGTTTTACAAATGGTTTCCGCATCCCGGTAGGGGACTTTCAGGGTGTAGGGATGTGTAAAAATCAACTTTCCGTTTTACAACATACATCTGTAGTACAAGAAAAAATCCACAAAGAAGTTAGCCGGGGCCGGGTCGCCGGCCCGTTTAGTGTACCCCCGGTACCAGATTTCGTTTGTTCTCCGTTAGGGGTGGTCCCCAAGAAGGACCCAGGTGAGTTTCGTTTGATCCATAATCTGTCTGCTCCCATTGGTCTTTCGGTGAACGACGCAATTGATCCGGAAGCTTGTTCGGTGCGATACGCATCGTTTGATGAGGCAGTAGCCATCTTGAATCGCCTGGGGCCCGGGACGCTGATGGCAAAATCAGACATCGAGTCAGCGTTCCGGTTGCTCCCGGTACACCCAGACGATCAGCGTCTGCTGGGATTCGGGTTCCAGGGGTCATTCTACATGGATAGGTGTATGCCAATGGGATGCTCTATATCATGTGCTTACTTTGAGCAATTCAGTACTTTTTTGCAATGGGTGTTCACTAAGAAAACGGGTTTCCAAAATGTAATGCATTACCTTGACGACTTTTTGTTCCTTGGCCCCGCCGGAAATCCCGCATGTGCACAGGCCTTAGCTGAATTCCGTGTGTTGATGGGCCAGTTTGGTGTACCATTGGCACCGGGTAAAACTATGGGTCCCACGACTTGCCTCGAGTTTTTGGGGATCGAGTTGGACTCAAGGGAGGGGTGTTTCCGTTTACCAGCCAACAAAATCTGTAAATTCAGGGCAGCCCTCCAAGTGTGTTTACATGTACCCAAGGTTACACTACAGCAGTTACAACAATTAGTGGGAAAGTTGAACTTTGCCTTGAGGGTGATCCCAATGGCTCGCCCCTTTTCCCGCTCAATTGCCCAAGCGATGGTTGGCCTAAAGGAGGGTCATCATCGCACGAGGTTATCGGCCGAGGTCCGCCAGGACATGCGGATTTGGTTAGCATTTCTGGCGGACTTCAATGGTCGAGTTGTCTGGAACAAGCCAGCCATGTCCTCCGATGAGCTTGGGCTATGGACAGATTCAGCAGGAAGCGTAGGTTTTGGCGCCATCTTCGGCACAAAATGGTCGGCACAGAAGTGGCCCCTATGGTGGCACGAGAAGGGGCTGACAAGTAACATCGCTTTCCTCGAACTATTTCCCATTCTGGTGGCCCTTAGAACCTGGCCAGAAGGGTTCAGAGATCATTCTGTTGTGTTCTGGTCCGACAATATGACCGTGGTAGAATGCATCAATAGTCAGGCAGCCCGTTGTAAATTGATTTTGAGGCTGCTCAAAGAAATTGTCTTACGGTGTATGCAGCTGAACGTAGTATTCAGAGCAAAACATGTCCCTGGGGTGATGAATCAGGCCGCTGATGCACTGTCTCGTTTTCACATGCAGGCTTTCTCGGGTTTCCTTCCTTCAGCGGACCCGGAGCCGGCACCCTTCCCCGAAGCTCTCTGGTCTCTCGGTGCCCCGAACTTCGTCACCTCGTGGGAGAGAGTCTAGCACCCAGGACAAGGAAGGCATATGAAGGGGCGTTCCAGGCCTATTTAGCCTTTTTAGGGGCAGAGAGAGGGGGACTTTGGGGGCAGGAGGAGTGGGTAGTACTTTTCCTGATGTCTTTACGTAGGGCTGGGAAATCGGTGGCTACGGCCCAAAGGCATCGTGCCGCCATTTCCTTTGTTGCCAGGGCCCATGGCATCCTGGACCCAACAGCGTCTTTTACGGTACAGAAAGCGCTGCGTGGGTGGCAACGTCTAGAGGGTCGCAGAGTAGACGTAAGACGACCGATAGGTCTAGACAGGTTGTCCCAGTTGCTGACCACACTCCCTAACACATGCTCGTCCCCGTTCGAGACCTGTTTGTTCCGGACTGCATTTATGCTGGCATTTCACGGGGCTATGAGAGTTAGTGAGCTAGTGGCAAGGAACAAACGGGATGTGACGGGGGGCTTGTGCAGGGAGCAGGTTCAGATCAGGGGTGATGCGATGATTGTCTCCTTTCTCAGGTCCAAGACTGACCAAGATGGGAGGGGGGACTGCACGATCATTCGCAGGATCCCCGAGTCATCCATGTGTCCGGTTCAGTGCTTAGAAGATTACCTAGCACGAAGGGTGGCATCATGGGGGGGGACATTGTTGAGGCATGTAGACGCCACCCCGCTGACGAGGTTTCAGTTTCAGCGGGTGCTTGCAATGGCCATTGCCGCAGCGGGCTTGGACCCGGGTGAATTTGGGACCCATTCCTTTCGTATAGGGGCTGCCACAGAAGCTACAGCCAGGGGTCTTAATGTAGAACAAGTGAAACGTGTGGGGCGTTGGTCCTCCAATTGTTATAAGAGGTATGTGCGACTGCACATGTTGTGAAGCTGTAATCATGTACTCACGCTTCTTGTCTTTTGTTTGTTTTCAGTTGCGCAAGCCTACGCGGCAGGGCGGACTGTGCAGTTGACCCAACACCAGGCCAGCGGTCACACATCACCGGCTGAGAGAAAGGAGGTGTGGGTCGTAGGCCACTCATACGTGAGACGGGCCGCAGACGTATTCAAAGCAGGTGATATGATTCACGTACCTGGGGAATACGGGTACAGAGTCTCCTTCTACGGAAGGGGTGGTCTCTGTATTGACCAGTTTCAGGCATTCTTTGAGGGTTTGTTAGAGCGGATGAGGTCACCGCCGTCCATAGTCATAGTACATTTGGGGGGCAACGACTTAGTTACCACCGGTAGACGACTTCTCCTGGAGGCTATGCTTTCCACGGTAAGTTGGTTAGCAAGGAGAGTTCCGGGGTGTATAATTGCGTGGTCTCATATGATCCCACGAAAAGTGTGGCGGGGGGCTATCTCGATCCCTGCTTTGAATCATTCCGTTAAGAAATTAAATAACAAAGTGAGTAGGTTGTTCCGTTCCAAGACATTGCATTCGATCTCGCATAGTTGTATTAATGATGATAGTATGTATTTGGGGGATGGTGTGCATTTGTCGAGGGTGGGCAATGAGTTACTCATAGGTGACTTCCTAGCTTGGTTAAAATCGTTAAAACATGACCTTTAGGTAGGAGTTTGGTGGGGGGTCCGGATAGCCGGTCAACTATCCGGACCTGTGGCGGTAAGGTCATGATCGGTGAGCACTAATTGGTAGATCCCTATGAGTGGGCGTCACCCAACACGGATGGGAGCGCTCGGGGGAGGTGGCCATTGGCCCCTCAATGGGGAGGCGGTCCCGTCTAAGGGCGGGTCGCCGGAAGTTAAGGAAAGGCGGTCAAGGCCCCTTCCTGTGTAGGAGGGGTTACAGCCCCCTCCTGAGGAATTTCCCGGGGCCAGGGTCATCTGCGACGGCAGATGCGGTAAGTTGTGTGGGGTGGGGGGAGGTCCACGATACCTTCTAGATACCACACACAAGTATTCGAACGACCTTTAAATGGCGTCGAGTCTTAAGTGCCCCCGACAAGTCAAGGGAAATTGTTAGTAGTTGCACTTGAGGTAAGCCTCTGTGCTGTCGCCCTTCCCAAGTGGGAGGGGTAAGTCTGGTTAGGGATCTTGACACCGGGTATGACCTTGCCGTTGGCCCTTAAACGTTAGGATGTACAATTTCAGTGTTTATAGAGAATGTTTTTGTAGGATGCTAGTTCGGCTAGGAGAACCTCTGTATTAGAAAATATGTTAAGATTAGCCAAACATCGCAATGTGATAATGAAATTGTACATAATATGAAACGTTTAATGTTTAATTTTTTGTTTTAATAAATACGGCCGCGGGAGGGTCACTCCCTCCCACATCCAAAAACTTAAAGAACTGTTTCCGGTTTCCCTCCTTGTGGGATTGTGTTGAGAGGGGGTGGCGGGTATCTCAGCCATATGGAAAGGGGCGACCACTCGGTCCCCCCGAACGTATGGCGGAGTGCCTCGATCCCCCCGGGAAGCCATTTTGTGGCGGGAGGCGCGTCTCGGCTGGTATGCCCGAAGCGGCGTAGCCGGGGCGCGCTTGTTCCCGCCCTAAAGTGGGCTGGCCTAGACACCGACGTAGCCAGCCCCGCCTCCGGGACGGGCAGGGGCGGGTTTACGCCCGCCCTGAAGATGGATAAAAGGAGACGCAAGGCCTGAAGACGTCCTCTTGTTCTTGTGCTCCGAAGCTGCACCTCCTCGCCACACGTGAGCTCGGGACAGAACGAAGAGCCAATTTTGACCCACCCACCAGCCCCTGAGGACAGCAAGTTGTTGTGCATTAAAGTGAATTTTCTAAGTATGTTCTTTCTTTTCGTTTACAGGTTGTGAAAGTATCAGTTTTGTGGTTTATCATAATAATGTATGGTGAATATCGTTAGGTTGTTACGATTAAAAGGACTTGATGTAGTGTTGCTTTTGAGCATGCTCTTTCGGTCGTAGCGACCAATGTTTTCATAAGTTCGAATTGTCGTATTTATTTTTTGGTAGGCGGTAAGGTCATGATCGGTGAGCACTAATTGGTAGATCCCTATGAGTGGGCGTCACCCAACACGGATGGGAGCGCTCGGGGGAGGTGGCCATTGGCCCCTCAATGGGGAGGCGGTCCCGTCTAAGGGCGGGTCGCCGGAAGTTAAGGAAAGGCGGTCAAGGCCCCTTCCTGTGTAGGAGGGGTTACAGCCCCCTCCTGAGGAATTTCCCGGGGCCAGGGTCATCTGCGACGGCAGATGCGGTAAGTTGTGTGGGGTGGGGGGAGGTCCACGATACCTTCTAGATACCACACACAAGTATTCGAACGACCTTTAAATGGCGTCGAGTCTTAAGTGCCCCCGACAAGTCAAGGGAAATTGTTAGTAGTTGCACTTGAGGTAAGCCTCTGTGCTGTCGCCCTTCCCAAGTGGGAGGGGTAAGTCTGGTTAGGGATCTTGACACCGGGTATGACCTTGCCGTTGGCCCTTAAACGTTAGGATGTACAATTTCAGTGTTTATAGAGAATGTTTTTGTAGGATGCTAGTTCGGCTAGGAGAACCTCTGTATTAGAAAATATGTTAAGATTAGCCAAACATCGCAATGTGATAATGAAATTGTACATAATATGAAACGTTTAATGTTTAATTTTTTGTTTTAATAAATACGGCCGCGGGAGGGTCACTCCCTCCCACATCCAAAAACTTAAAGAACTGTTTCCGGTTTCCCTCCTTGTGGGATTGTGTTGAGAGGGGGTGGCGGGTATCTCAGCCATATGTCAGTCAACAAATAAAAACATGTTAATCATGCTGTATCTTTTTGCTTTCAGTGACGCATGGACTGAGAAGGAACACATGTTACAAAGAAAAGTCAAAATAGTTCTCAAACATGATGTGATGAACTGTAACCCACTGTCTCCTGTCATACATCCCCAGGCTGACTGTCTGCTCTTAGCACATTGTTTGGAGCACTTTGTGACAGACAAGAAGTCCTTCTGCGAAGCTCTGAAAAATGTCTCCTTATTGTTAAAGACCGGAGGAATTCTTATAATGAGTGCTTCCCTCGAAGCAACCTTTTACATGTGCGGCGACTTCAAGTTTCCTCTTCTCTTCATGGATGAGGATTTTGTAAAGGATGCTCTCATTGGGGCTGGTTATGCCATCCAGGAAGATTATATTTATCTTCGTAAAACAGAAAGCTTATACGATATAACAGATTATAAATATGTTATCAGTATAAAAGCAATTAAAGAAAGAGAAATCTAGTATTCAAATAAAAAAGAGAAATGTGCCAGGACACAAAATGGTAGAAAAGGGAACATCAAATTCCTTCTGTTCCCCTTTTTCCATAATGTCTTTGGTCCTTTCTAAAAATTATAATCATATGTTGGCAAAAAGTGTGCCATAAAGCTGAACATACAATGTTGAGTAGCAATAACGAGTAATTGATGCATAAATGTGAGTAGTTGTTGTAGTAGTGAGTAGTTGATGCATAAATCCAGTCAATAAAGAGTGATGTCATCTACCACCTGTGCATGACTTTCTTGTTGTGATTTCCTGAATTTGAATATTTTGTTTTCAATTATTAAGACACAATCTAGGTCCTCGTTCAGGCAACTGTAGCCATGACCTAGAGACCTGCCTTGACTATTGGCAATTTACAGGATAGAAGAGTTAGAAGTCCATATCAATTTCATTTCATCTCTGAACATTCCATTGGAGCAGGCTAAGCAGGCACTCATCTTTTCTTTATACTTATTTCTGAAAGGAGGAGGTTACTATACCATACTGCAGTGAGTGGCATGTCATGACATTAGACATTTGTAAGCACTGAGCAAAGAAATGGAGTATCACATGAAACCCCTCTTTCCAGAGAAAATGTACATTTTTATAATGTACTGGACCATGAAAACATACAATTTCATAGCATTATATAGCGTAAATGCACTGTTCTAAAATATTATTTCCATAGCAACCAATCAAACTATTAGTTCATGAAACATATTAAGTGCACCAACTTTCAACTGATTTTAATTGGTTATTAAACTGCACGATTTAGCTACAAAGAGGAAATAAACAAGGAATACAACTTTACATAATAAAATGCTTCTGCACAACTATGATAGTTGACCCATATGCTAATGTTTGGAAATCCTTCTTTTAGTTAGGAAGCTAGATAAATGTTAATTTATTTAGAAAAATAATATAGATGTTACATCTGAATTTGAATTATTTTCTTAATAGGAACTAAAACATGCACAGGAGTGGCTCAAGCACAGCAAAATAAACATGCATTCTTTTACTATGTGGACTAGTTAGGCCCTATTATTTTTATATAAAATGAGTCTTAAGCAAATGTTATGTTCAAAAGAGATCAAAGAGTCAAGTGTTCCAAGTATTCCAGAGTGGCTCCATCAATCAAAGATTGTTGTACCCAGGCCCATGAGCACTCAGGGGGCATGTTGACTGACCACAGCTGTTGTTTTGCAACTTTTTTTCATGATACTTTGACAGAATATTGAGTACCCAAATATCATAAAACACAAATATCATGTAATAAAACATTGTTAAAATAATTATTGTTTTTCTATCTTAGAGCTGAAAGTACCAAAGAATTGAATAAAAAATATAACAAATTACAAAAATATTGTTTTATGCATAAATATAAAGTTCAAAATAGTAAAATTTAAACATTTTACTATATAACTATAATGTGATGTATATAACATAAAATTAAGTAACATTTAATAATAAAAATACATATATATGTATGTAAACATACACACATAAAAACATGTGTGTGCATGTTTATAGATACATCTATGAAAGGGGTGGGCGGAATTTGCGAAGCTGTGCTACGCAATGTTCTGCAAAATGGCAAAAAATCTCAGTGAGCACGCTAATTCCGCGTGCTCGCTGAGATTTATTTCTTGTCTTCTGCCTAGTGCCCTTGTAACTTTGCCACCGCAACAAAAGGCGCCAGAGTCACATGAGTGAGCTGTCCATCATAGTGGGTAAAGGGCGGGAAGACTTGTATACCGCTAGTGCGTGTGGGGCGGGGCCAAACGGGTAGCGCTTCTATGCGAGTTCGCATGCATCTAGTTAATAAAAGGTCAGAGACCGACCAGAGCAGCAGATGAGGAGAAAGAGCCTCCTGGTCAGAGGTTGTGCTTGAGAAAGTCATGGATGCAAAGACCCCCATCATGCATCACAATAAATGTTTGATGGTAGATATAGGGATAAAGCACACCTGCCCAGCCTCGACCAAGCTCACACATTTTTTGGGCTGATTACTGCGTTACCAAATTTGAGCTGCAACTCGGGCACCTGCTTTATTTACATCTGTAAGTGCTTCCTGCTGAGGATTAATTTTGGGGGTAGGAGCATCATGCCAAAATGAATCCTGCCCTGCATATTATTTATCCAAGAAGATGCAACCATGTTGTGAAATACCTCTACTCAACAGGAGTACTTTCTACTGGCTAATCATCAGTAAATGCTACCTCCTTGGGTTAATTTGTAGAGCTTTTCCTACACTACAGCTGCGGGCCATAAGAGTTGTGTCCAGTGACCATGTGTGTCTGTAACTTTGCCACCGTGCCGAAAAGCACCAGGGTCCCTTCATTGAGCTGTCCATCATAGTGAGTAAGGGGCTGGCAGACTTGCATACAGCTAGTGTGTGTGGGGTAGGGCAAACAGGCAGGGCTTCTATGCAAGTTCACATGCCTCTTCCTAGTAAAAGGTCAGAGACCGATCAGTGCAGCAGATGAGGAAAAAGAACCTACTGGTCACAGGAACTACACAGTGATTGCGCTCGAGAAAGTCATGGAGGCAAAGACCTCCATCACGCATCACATCTAATGTTTGACAGTAGATATGGGGAGCTCACACATTTTTTGGGCTGAATAATGCATTACCGAATTTAAGCTGCAACTCTGGCACCTGCTTTATGTATATCAGTAATTGCTTCCTGTTGAGATTTAATTTTTGTGACAAGAGCATTGTGCCAGAATTAATCCTGCCGTGCATATTTGCCCACAAGTTCCATTCCACTGCGTATTGCGGAATTTTCAGCAATTCTGCATTCCGCGCGAAAAGCGGAATTGCCAACATTTTGCAAATTCCGTGGGCGTCACGGAATTTGCCGCCCACCTCTTATCTATAACAAACAACTAATATTACATATACATTTTTTGCATCATATAACTTTTGTGTGTTTTTTTCTTAATTTACTAATATATATGTATGTATATATATATTCACTGAAAAAACCATAGGTTTCACACCAGTTATAGTTAGGAATTAGCATTTAAAAAACCTATCAAATTCACTGAAAAAACCATAGGTTTCACTCCAGTTATAGTTACCTGGAAATTTTACTGACATGAAACCATTGAAATTCCCACGTTATAGTTAGTTGGACTCACTATAACTTGCGCGTGTAATGCACTGCTGATGACATCACATATTACATCACTCATGACATGGTCAGTGTCATCACTCATGACATCACTGATGACACCATCCAGTAAATGTGTGTCTTTCTGAAAAATAAACATGTTTTATATATGTATATGTAAAGGTTGATGGAAGAATACATGTTTCAATAAGTGTCTTAATGGATGGGTTTTTTTTTAAATTGATTGGTTAACTGGCTTATTAAATGTATCATAGTGAATACATATATTAGCGAGTATTGTTTAAATATTAAAATGTTTGTATCAGTGTTTCACTTTGTGTATAATAATAATACATTTCTTTATTCGGAGTCTCAAAATTAGAAATCCATAAAAGCAATATTAATACATATTAATTTCTTCCTTTAAAAATTTGTGATCATAAAATTTTGTAATACAATACAATTTCAAATACAGAAATCATTTTCACAGTTCATTTGGAGTACACTAATAAAATGGGAATTACTTTACAAGTTTTTCCTGTGTCTAAATATGCATTTCAGAAAATTAAGTATGTGATAGCAGGTGATTTCTGTATCTAGGAACTGTAGGCACAACATAGCAGGACGGGGGTAGGTTTGGATCCCATGCGTTCATTACTGGGAATGTTGTTAGTCTGTGAAATAGGTTTAATCTAAATCTTGTCAGAAGGAAACGATCAAAGATACTGATTTCAAGATTTAGGTAGGGCTGAATGGAAAAAGTGGATTGAATCATTATAGCATGTTGGACAGATGGTTTGCCTGCTTCAGAGAGAAGCCTTAAATTGTCCAAATGTCCCAGGGCCAGAACTTTTAGCTCCTTTTTCGAAAGTTCACAGATCTTTTCAGGAGTGAAATAATATTTCTCTAACCCTAGGTCAATAAAGAAGTTCTTAATATAGGCTAGCCATTTTATTTTTAGAGCGTGGTCTAGTCTCATAGCATCTGCCACTATCATCTTGGTGAGAGCATTTTTTTCCGAGGTCCAGATGCGGCGCCATAAAAGTAGAGGTTGTATTCTTGCCAGATCTTCAATGTATGGAACGCCTAGTTCAGCATGGCATGCATATGTCGAGGATCGCTTTGGGGCCATCAGGAGGAACCTCAAAAAAGCATTCTCTGCAATCTGTAGGGCTGAGACATCCATGTGTCCCCATACGCCAGCCCCATATAGAGCTGTTGATTGACATTTGGCTCTATATATTGCTAGTAATTCCAGGAGTGGTCGTTTTCCCAATTTTTGCGAGAAGTACACCAGGGCTGCTAAGGCTCTCTTAAAGCAGTGTTTCCTTGCTTCTACTGCCACTTTTTCCAGGACAATTTATCATCTATTGTGAGGCCCAGATAACAGTATTCAGTTGTAAACTCTATTTTTTGGTTTTTAACACCTTCACTGCTAAGACATTATTAGTAGTCTCATATAATTTCCATTGAAATCAATGGAAAGTCCATGACGAGTTACCCTTGTCATTAGCAGCCAAAAGGTTAAGGATTAAGTCTTTGGGGTGTTTCCTCCCTGTGCCTGCCGTCATCACAAAAGTCTTCGTCACATTTATGTGGAGGTCAAGGCTGCCCATAAACGAAGAGTATCTGGTAAGTACCTTCTGGAGTTCGCGAGGAGTCCGTGCCAGCAGGACAGCGTCGTCCGCGTAGAGTAGAGCGGGAATCAGGCAATGTTTTGCCTGTGGGAGGTCCAGGGCACCCTTCAAAAGCTCAACCTCCAATTTGTTAGTATAGAGGGAGAATAAGAAAGGCGCCAGGACACATCCTTGTCTGACTCCACGCTCCACTCTAAATGACGTCGACAACTCTCCCTTTGTGCCAAAACGGACTCTAGCGGAAGGTTTCGAGTACAGTTCCCTCAGAAAGTTCAAAAGTGGCAAATCTACCCCCATTTGCGACAGCACGGACCATAATTTAGTGTGTGAGACACAATCGAAAGGCGGCAGACAAGTCCACGTAAACCATATAGAGTTTGTCTCGCTTTGCGTGTATGTACTTCCCCATAATGATAGAAAAATTTAGGGCCTGTTCCACTGTTCCAAATTCCTCCCGGAAACCAAATTGTAGCTCGGACAGAATGCCTCTCTCCTCCACCCACTGCTGAAGTCGCTCCAGGATCACCCTACCTGCTATCTTTCCCAACGAGTCCAGCAAGGATATTGGACAGTAGCAGGCAGGGTCCTGGCGATTGCCCTTCTTAAAGATCGGAACCATCACGGACCTCGTCCAGGACTCCAGAGTCCAGAATTCCTTTCTTTGCAGCGGCTGTACATACCCTGGTAATAATAGGGGCCCAGAGGTCTCTGTTGTGCTTGAAAAAATCTACCGGGACTCCATCCGGCCCTGGAGCTTTTCTGTTTTTACTTGATTTCAGGGACAGGAGGACCTCCGAGATTTCAAAGTCTATTTGGATAGGGTAAGTCGGAGCTGCTAAATTTTCTCCTTCAGATTCTTGATCTATTTTTTGGTTTTGGAATATTTTGGAGAAGTGCGATACCCATACTGACTCTTCTATGGCGACTTCAATTTTTGGAGTTTTATCATCTACCAAAAATGGAGCTCTCACTACTCTCCAGAAAGCTTCACTATTTTTTGCTTGGGCGCTAGAATAAAGTTCATCCCACAAAGCCTGCTTTAGTTCCGCCTTTCTCTTTTTCCGAATTGCGAGGTATTCCTTTCTTAATGTAGCTATTTGATGGGGGTCTCTATCATCTTTATTTAGTGCTGTCTTAAGCTTGGTATGAGCCTGGGTGCAATCGTGACTAAACCAGCCTTTATTACGGGGAGGACCAATTTTTTGTTTTGCTGTAAGTAGGGATTTAATTTTTTCCATGATTTCTGAAAAGTTACTAAGGATTTCCTCATCTTCTGTCAATAAATCTAGACATTTCTTAATCTGGGGATATACTGATTTTATCAGCTCTTCGGTGAGTGCCCCGGGGTTTATCTTCCCCCACTTTAATGTATATCCATTTAATTGGCCCAGATTTATGTTATTCTGACTCAGTGCTTTAGCTATTGTCAGGGGTAAGGATTGTTGATGGATTAAGTTCAATTCCAGTTTGAGGGCTGAGTGATCACTCAGGGTGTTTGGTATAACTTCAAAATGGTTCACTCTAGTTTGAAGACCAGCCAATATTAATATATAGTCAACCGTTGTGTTAAATCCCCTTCCTACATAGGTCAGTTCTTGGCGTTTGGTACTACCATCTGGGGTATTTGCTATTTGGAGATCAAGATCTGATATAAGATCATTCATTATTCCACCGATTTTATTATGGCAAAAATGAGTAAGGGGATTACCTTCCTCTGTCACATCCCTGCACATTTTTTTTCTGGGTGATTACAATAATGTAAGTTGAAGTCACCTACCCACATTAGGAATACAGGGCCCTTTGCTCCTCTTTTCTGCCTTAGGGTGGTTAGTTTCTCATATAGATATCCCAGCACTCTCTGGAGCTGCAGTTCCTCGAGGTTGTTATAAAAATTAATGAGGACAACAGACTCATTTTTAGGTAGTTAGAGACAGATAATCTGGAAGTTATGATCCAGTTCGATGGTAGTTATTTTTATTTGCTGGATGGTATTGGCTATATGGATATTTAGTCCTCCCTTTGGCCTGCCCTTTGTGCCCACCAGACCAGGTGAAATATATGTGTATAAGTGGCTGCATGGGTTGGTGAGTAGCTACATGTGTGTGTATATGGGTTATTAGATTTTTTTTTAGTATCAGTATAAGTGTCTGTGTGATTTGGTGGGGGTATTACTTAGCACATAGATGCATCAATGACTGACTCACTGTATGTGTTTTGAAGACAGCATATGTGCCGGACTGTATGTGTGAATGAGTGTGTATATGTATGTGTTAGTAATTGAATGACTGTCTTACTAGTGTCTTTATCAGTAACTACATATGTTTTAATCTAGTATATGTGAGTATTGGTGTATATAATTGAGTATATGTGAGAGTGAGAGATTGAAAGAGTTCTTGTTTTAATAAGTATGTATTTCTATAAGTGATTGTTTAAGAGACTAAGTATGTGTAAGTTTCCTTAGAAGTAAGGTGGTAGTGTGTGTATAGTTGTATAGGCAAATAAATGGATGTTCAATAGTTTATTTGCATGTGTGAGTATGTGTGTGAGCAACTTTTGGAAGACTGTTGGTGTGTTAATAGATGTATAGGTGTCTAATACATCATATGATGAGTGAGTATATGTATGAGTGACTATATAAAAGTGTTGGTGAGTGAGTTGATGTGTATATAAATGGTGGAATTACTAAATTGGTTTTTGTAACTGGTATAGGTATGTCCACTTTTTTTTAAATGTTAGTTTTTATTTTTCAAAATGTGTTTCAAGGGTTACTTTACAGTGAAAGTAGGTCAGTCTCTCTGTCACAAGGATGGTGTCATCAGTGATGTCATGAGTGATGTCACTGACCATGTCATGAGTGATGTAATATGTGATGTCATCAGCAGTGCATTACACGCGCAAGTTATAGTGACTCCAACTAACTATAACGTGGGAATTTCAATGGTTTTATGTCAGTAAAATTTCCAGGTAACTATAACTGGAGTGAAACCTATGGTTTTTTCAATGAATTTGATAGGTTTTTTAAATGCTAATTCCTAACTATAACTGGTGTGAAACCTATGGTTTTTTCAGTGAATTTCAAAGGTTTTTTAACTGCTAATTCCTAACTATAACTGGTGTGAAACCTTTGTTTTTTTCTGTGAATTTCATAGGTTTTTTAAATGCTAATTCTTAACTTTTTCTAGGGCTTCATACTTATGTACTTTTTAGTGAATTTCTAAGGTTAATTTTTCGCAAATGTCTATAGATGAGAAAGGTATGTTTTTATAAAAATGAACCCTATATTGTATATTAATATAATATATTTTTTTAAAGTATATTCAGTTTTTTAAAAAATTTCACTTTGGTGCGCTTCCGGTGCGCGTACCGGTGAGCGCCCCGGTTCGGGAACTGGGGCGCGCTCCGTCAGCGCACTTTTCAAAAAAAAGAAGAAAAAAAATAATGAGAAAAGGAAAATGAATAAGGGAGGAAAAGAAGAGAAGAAAGAGGAAGAAGACTAATGTTGAAGTTCTGGGAGAATGTGAATGGGTGATGAAAGTAAAAAGAAGGAGAGTAAAGGATGGGGAATGACAGGTAGTGACTGAACTAGAGAAAAGGAACAGCGGTGACAGAGGGAAACAAAATAGCAGTGAGTGTAAGTAAAGAGGAGTGAAAGAGTGTGGATAAAAGTGAATAAGGGTAAGATATGGGGAGTGATAGAGAGAAAGAACAGAGAGAGTAAAGGATGGAGTGTCAGAAAGGGACTAAGTGAATCAGAAAAAAAAGGTAAGTGAAGGAGTTCAAATGAGCAGGGACACTAAAAGAAGTTGAATGTGGTAGGAAAGTAAGGAAAAGAGAAGTGAGTAAAGAGAGCTAAATAAGGGTGGGAAAAGGAAAATGAGTGTGAGACAATGGGAATACAATATAAATTACACAATGCAAACTATAGAATAACTTATACAACATATTACATAGTTTTTTTTTTGCTGTATATTGAATTTCACTTAAATTAGTGAGTTCAAACTCTTCATCATATAACAGCGGGAAAAAAAACCACAATCTAAAAGATTGTGTTAAAAAAAACCATAAAAACTTATAACTCATATAAGTACAATAATCTTTAATTCACTTACTTTTCCGTGAGGCCAAATAGAAGATAGTGAAGATTCTTTTGGTGGAAAAAAAGTCTGCTGTTCTCTATAACTTCCATTTCATCGACTTCCTATGAAAAAAAATCCAAGAACATCATACCTTACACTTTCCTTACTGCCAAATCGTGTCTGATATATGAATATTTTATACTTTGAGATCCACTTACAGTACTTATATGAGATAAATAATTTAAAACATTAGATTAACTAACTAACTAACTATTATTTTCTATTCCCGTCTTCAAAGGCCAATTCCCTTTACTAAAACTTTGGTTTTAAAAACACTAGGTAAGAATTTGTAGAGTCATAAGGCAAACGTTGTTTATAAGTCAAATGAGAATCATTGCAGTAACTCCATCCTTTTTCACATTTTAAGTAGCATGTATAATGTCCTGAAGTTGTCGAAGGACCGTCATAATAAATAATAGCTTCAGTTGTAAAGGTTCTTCCTGAAATTGATAACTGAGAAGCCACAAAATTTTTGATAGAAGTTGTCAATTTAGTTCCATCAGTTCTACATCGTTGGAAAACTAAAATGATATACTGACCATAACTTTGTATAAATAATGTGGATAGCATTGGATAGTTACATTGGGTACACACCATATTATGATCTGCTGCTTTAACTAGATTTTAAAATGACACTGATTTACAGTCTGGTAAAGTCAAATATATAAAACTTTCAGTGTCTATTCTAGTATTACTTGATGAACTACAATTGTGGCAGTCATGCTGCCATTGATAAGAAAGGCTGACAATATTATCTACATCTACACCTTCATCTTCCAAAACACCAAACATATACATTAAACATTCCTGACAATCCTGCTGAATGTTCTGTGAAAATTTATCTTGACCAGAACACATATCTAAAATATTTCGAATTTCTGTTACACTTTCTATTTTTGCTCGATCACTGCTACATTTCTCAAACACAGAATTCAATAAACCACACAATCTTTGATCCCGATTTTCAACAATCTGTTCTTATAAAGTTTGAAGAAAAAAAACAACATTGACCACTACATTAGCATAGCAGTTGACACCAGTACTATTTTCAAACTGAAATCCAACAACATTTTCATCACAATCCTTTTTCTTTCTGTTTTGAATTACAGTGTCATCTACTTTTTGTCTTTTTGCTATTACCTCATTGCAATTATCCTCATTTCTTCTTTTTTGGCCTACCACACTTTTTTCAAACAAAGGATATTGAGGCAAATGTGGAGCATACTCTCTTCTTAACCTATTGTATTCTTTAACACAATCTAGATCTGCACAAATTTGTCTCATCACACTCAATCAAGTACAATCCTGATAAAGTTCTGACTCGGGATAATGACACATATGCCATACCCTCTTTAAACACAGATCTTCCAATGTTCACTAAAGCATTATCTACACTTAAACCTTGAGATTTATGAATTGTTACTGCATATGCCAAACAAAGAGGAAACTGTTTTCGGCAAACATATAAGTCTTTTACAAGTAAAAATCTAGCAGAACAACGACTGATTTGTTGTACTTGCTGAATACCATCAAATTGTATTTTTTAAAATTCAATTCCATCTCTATTTCTATAATTCACAAAATCAACAACATAACCCATTGATCCATTTACCAAACCTCTTTCAACATTTAAATTCCTTCTCAAAATGATACGACAATTTAAACACACATTCAGAGTCTTTTCAAAACCAGCTGTTTTAGAAAAACTTTCCTCTAATGAATCCAATTTGGTTTCCAAATTTTCGGACAAAACAATTGTTGCACCCATATGCTCTATTTTATCTATTGCTTCCAGTTTCACAATCTCTTCATTTTCTAACTCTAACATTTTGTTGTTGAAGATGGAACATTCTTGTAGAGTTGGCATCAAAAATATCCCAGATTTCTTCTCAGTAATTTTTTTAAAAATAGTCTCTGGAAGAATATTTTCATTTGGATACAATTTTGAAATAATCGAGAATGTAAAGCTTTTTTCCCAGGCTCACTTACTTTTCCAATTCTTACATCTTGTAGAATATTTTTATAATCTTCATCCGTTGCCTGTCGCATATTTTGAAGCAGTTCAGCATATTTAAAATGTAACCATATATTAACGTTTCCAATGCTTCCAAGGGACTTCCTGGTATCTTCATGCGTGAGCATTTTAAACACTGGTTGTCCTTTTACTGGAGTCAACTGCAATAGATCTCCCAAAACAATAATGTGTTTTCCTCCAAATAACACATCATACTCTGTTCTAAGAATTTCTTGCATTCTCAAATGCACAAAAGCAAGCATTAAATTTGAGACCATGCTTACTTCATCAATGATAAGAAGTTTCATAAACTTCTAGACTCTTGAAACTTCAGAACACGCATCTTCAGATAATTTGTTGTAATGCAATTTATTATCATGCTCAACTGGCAGCATCAGTAAACGATGTAGAGTAATCCCTTTAATGTTATGTGCTGCCAGACCAGTTGGAGCAGTTACAACACAAGACAGCGGTGAATCAGTTCTTTTCTGCAGATTACTTGAAATGGCTTTAATCTCAAAACTTTTTCCTGTCCCCGCTTCTCCACTTACGTACAGTTGGACAGGCTCAAATGATGTACATGAGCACTCTTTTTTCTCATGTCTGAATCCATGTTCAATCTGTTCTGTGACTTCATCATATATCTTTTTCTGCTCAACGTTTAGTTGCTTTACCAAATCTTCTAAGTTAACTCCATCCTCTTGAGCTTGTTCCATAGCTCTTTCCACCTCATCCATGGCAGTTGCAGCTACATTTTGGATAATTGGTCCTCCTAGTGGATCCTGGCTCAATGAAGTAGAACTCTGACTGTCTTGAGAACTGTCTCTAGCAATCTCTTCAGCAATTGTGGTTTCTTGCTCTATTTCTTCGTTCAACATTTGCAGATAATTTGGAAAAACAGGACATTCTATGGTATCCTTAGTTACATTAAAAGAGTCTTCATAACACAGAAAATCTCCAAGTAGTTCCTCTTCTGTACGCCATGGCTTAAAGAGTTGCAAAAGAGCTAAATAGTAAAATTCTCTTTTGTCTGGAGCTTCGCAACTCAATTTTCGAAAATTAATCAAATGGCCTTTTCTCTGCTTCACTAGACATCCTTCATACCCAATGACAGCATATTTTCCATTATTGATATCTTCTGTAATGTTCCTCTTATAACTGTAGTTTTGCAGAACTTCATATAAACAAGTGTTCTCAAGGTGAGTACTTCTATTTGGATAGTATGTATCCAACATATTTGTCTTCAAAATATCTGTACTGTTTGGTTCTTTCTCCGCCAAATATTCAATTTCTTGTACAGATTTCAAAACTCGGTTTCGTGTTGCAGCAAGACCTAGACTCACCCAAATGATTGTTCTTGATTTGGCATAGAGACTTGCAGATGATAACCGATGAGAACATTCATATGCTCCAATTTCTCGATGCGACAACATCTTCAGACTGAAACTGTATAATTTCTTGCTTAGACACTTTTCATGTGAAATGTCCTCCCACATGTCCTTCAGTTCTGTCTTTTCTTTTTTTGTGATGTAAGATGTCACATATCGAGCCACAGCAATAGAGTTGTCAGCAACGAACTGAATATCTATGTTAGCATTCCACATGGACAAACTCACTGGGTTGTAGTCGTTGATGTACCTGGACTCTTCATTTCTTTTTGAATTATATGTATTTTTGGGAGATTTCCTCATCACAGTATGTCGTAGAGATGACATCAAATTATTTACTCTTCCCTTAGAAACCACTGGTCGTGGAAACGCAAAACGACATTTCGTGTAGTACTTTTCCTTGTTTTTAAATTTTCCACAACGATGAGATTGAAAACGTAAAACTTGTTGCCTTAAACTGTTTTCTTCAGTAGTTTTTGGAACAGCACATGTTGAATACTGTTCAATGAAATTCATCACTGTTTCATCTGAATCAAATCCAAATTTGGGTGCATCTTTAATCCATAACAGCATATGTTTATGAGGAGCACCTCTCGCTTGATATTCCTTCCTCCAAAAGAAATCCAAAACCTCTCCAAGGGGAGGATTTTTTTGTTGGTAATAAAAGACATCATAGCTTCAAATCTATGATTAAAATATCTGCAAACATTCACTGGATCCAAAGAACACAGTTCTCCAGGTGTTTTCGATTCTATATTTTGTATGTTTCCATTTGCCTCTCGTAGAAATTGAAGTAAGTCGTCCCATGCATACTCAGCACAGCTATGAGTAAGGAACCATGTAGGAGTTCCTAAGTTTCTTAGCATACATTTCAATTCCCCATGACGATGGAACCAATACTCATTTGTTCCACGCTGACATGCCATGAGATTGATTAGCTGAGATTCCAAAATACTGTCTTGCACATTGACTTTCTCCATAAAGTCCCTTGCTGAAACATTTTGCAGATGAGCTCCACTTTTCAATATATGATTAACTGCATAAGAAAGCCCAGACAAATCACTTTCAAACAGTAGATGAAACAAATACGGAATGCATTGCCGAAACCTTGGATCTTCAGCATATAATCTTAAAGTCCGGTATTCAGCTGCAGGAATTTGAACTGGTCGATTGTCATATCGTCCTCCACAACCTGTTGGAAATAACTGTGGAAAACAACAAGCTTCCAAACTTTCTTCCCATACACTAATGGGACTTCCTTTTGCTGCTTTCATTTGAAACAAGTCAATTGCATTCCCCATTACTTCTTTGGAATGCAAAGGACGAACAGTATAATGTTCATATATTTCTTCACTTCTAGACACATCAACTTTTTCAATTTGGCCAACTGAACAATCACTGTCTTCTTCTGTAGCCGTTTCCTCTGCTCCAACACTTACATCTTTATAGTACTCATTGTTTTTGACCAAATACAACGTTGCCTTTTTGACTTTCCTAACATCCACTAAATCTTGCCAGATTTTCTTTCTCTTTGTCGGAACCCCATTAAGTAGAATAACCAGAGGATCCTCTTCTACTCTTTCTACACCAATTGTATCAATATTTTTCTTGATATCTAGAGGCAAATAAACAACTCTTCCCTTTAATCCTCTTTGTAAATCTGTAGGAGGTAATTTCCCTATCTTAGGCTCCATGCGAACAATAGCTTGAAAAGAATGGACACATTGAATCAAAATTGATTCATAAGTATTTAAATCCATCAATTCAGAAGGAATATCTATCAACTGAAGATTATTATGAGCAGCTCTAGCAGGCATTCTATTTTCATTTAATTTTTTCAAACAATAATTACAAATACACTGATCAAAACTCAAATCAAAAGAATTATCCACCAACAAATAACTTACAAAATCCTGCCATTCACTATTATTTTCCAATTCACATTTTGCATATAAATCAACTAACCTAGTCTGAATCTTATAATGAGTCCGTCGACAACACACACAAGTTAAATTAGGCCTTTCACTTGATTTCACCTTAAACTTGGTAATTTCCTCGTCAAACTTTTCTGTACTTGAAATCTGTACATTGTCTTCCACATTACCATCCAATACTATATCCAATTCTACACTGTCCTCTTTGTTCCCAAAATAACAAAACTCAATTTCTTCACAAATAGTCTTCACATCCTCTTCAGATCCATGCAAAAGAGCACTGTTTAACTGTTTAAACTTAAGTGCTGGACTTTTTGCATGATACAACCTTCTCACTAATTTCCTCACCTTATTATGATGCACTGCTAACATCCTAAAATGATGAAAAACACTCTGACATATGTTTCTAGAAAGACAAGCCAGTGAATGCCCATGCAAACCTGTGCTTTCTCTCACTCTGCAAGGATCTAACTCTTGCAAGATCTTCATTTTTTGTTTTAGACTTTTCTTACTATATGTACGTAAGAAATTTCAAAGCAAATCGATTGAATCCTGTCGCACACTACAAGTACTACTGCATTTCCATATGTACACTGGACGCTTAGTACTTCTCCCTAAAACTTCATCACCTAACACCTCTTCTGTATCTCTAGACATAAGTTTCTCTTTTTCCATCGGACAACCTTCTTTCACCTCATATGCTCGACCACTGGTGTCAACTGCATGCACCAAATCATTTTCCTGAAAGTAACTCTCCTCATTAAAAAATGGCTCAGAACTTGAACTATGCATCCATTCTCCAGAAAACACTTCACAAAAATTAGTCTGAATAATAATTCTTTTCCATCTACTGTTCGATTTGAAAATATCAATTGCCTTATTAAGTATTCTAATTCTATTGATTACTAAAATAAATAATTTTTTCTCAACTTCAAAAGCCTGATCAACAATCTTCTCTACACTTTTCCTTTTCTTGTAAAAAGCAGCTCTATGTTTACCTTTCTTTTCATTTTTTAGCAAATTTAAAACTACCCTATTGCGAAATATTCGTCTACGAATGTCCCTAAATTGATTTAACCTTCTATTTCTATTCATAGTCTTATCTCCTGATCCAATAGAGACATTTTTTTGAGGGCCTCTCCTTCCTTTTTAAATTTGTTGACTGCTTCTGGATCTTCTTATGACCATTAACATTACTTTTTGATCTACATAAATTGTGAAGAAAAGACTTAATTGTCTTACCAGGAGCTTTTCTGGTGTTTTTTGAAGTACTTGTTGTAGAGAAATCTTGTATTTCCTTTGATGATTTTGATTTTTTACGTATGGTATATTTTCTATTCCTTTGCCTTGATGGCATATTTGCTTGCTTTTAAAATGTTGATTTCAATCTGTGGTTCTGAAAAAAATAACACATAAAAGACCACTATTAGCAAACAACAAAGTAATGACAAAAAGAAAACAATATAAACACTAATTTGCAACATATTAAAGTTTATACCACAGCAACTCATGGCCTTATTTATGAAGGCCTTGCGCCACCAGTGCGTCCCATGTTAAAGAGACACACTGGTGCCACAAGGCAATCATAAATAAGTGCTAAATGTAAGTACCATTGATTTGCCCCCAAAAAGGTTTTTTGAATAACATTTTAGAAAAACTGCACATAACCTATGTACAACCACTCAATATCACTTTGGGAACCTCACTGTTTCCCAAAATACAAATCCTCTATCTTGCAAATGTTGATAGCAAGTATTATCAAAAAGCAAAAAACAAACCAACAGGAAACAAACTCAGGGCCTTACTTATGAAGGCCTTGCGCCATAAGAGCGTCACTTATTTCCCATGTTTAAAGTGATGCACCGGATGCACAAGACAATCATAAATAAAGGCCAAATGAAAATACCATTGATTTGTTCCCAAAATCGTTTTTGGAATAACATCTTAGAAACACAGCAAAGATCCTATGTACAAGCACTCATTTTCACTAATGAACCCTCACTATTTCACAAAATACAAATCCTCTATCTTGCAAATGTTGATATCAAGCATTATCAAAAAGCAAGACCACCTCTCATGTCTCGATCCTACCGAGACACAAATGGCGGCTGCTCCAGACTGTTTAGAATGTTTACAGACACCCAAAAGCCAATCAGCTTTCCGTGCATAAGTCGCGTGGCGCGACCGGTGCGCTCCCCGGTGCGCGTGCCGGGGCGCACCTATAGATATATATATTTTTTTAACCTAAATTACTCAAAATCCACTGGAGCACATATCTTGAGACATAGTAAAGGCACATCGGGCAACCAGTCCCTACAAGTTTGCCAAGTTTGGTGGAAATCCATTCAGCCGTTCAGGCTAAAAGTGAGGTCGACCGCCCTATGGAAATTAACATGGGGAAAACGCATTTTTGGACCCCCCTTTTATCTCGGCCCCCGCTTGACGAATCCCCCCCAAACTTTCAGGGAAGGACCGGAGCTCGAAGAGGCCATTTTGAGGAAATTTTCAGGCAGATTCGTCAACCGGCGCCAAAGTTATTCCAAATAGAATTTTGAGATTTAACATTGAAAAAAATACTAACTATAACTACCTACTGGCGACCGCCAGTAGGTAATATATATATGAATACTCCAAGGTTGCCGGCCAGGGTGTGGAGTCCCCCAAAGACCAGTGATACCTCATTGACCATGTAGCTCTTGTGGTGCGGCCTGACGCGTTTCACTTGCATAGCTTTCTCAAAGGCCAATCACTTCTGTTCTGCAGCGGCATGCGCAGACATTTAAATCACTCTTGCCACCTGCTGATAGGACAGTTGGCTCCAACTGCATTAAGGAGCATGCAGCGTTCATGCTGCGCTCATTAAACCTTGTATAGGTGCCAGGTGACTAATGATCTCTGATGCATACCCAGTATGGGCCACAAGGGCTATAAAGTCATTATTTCCAGTGCCAGTCCTTCTGCATTGAACCGGGCAGATTCCCGACTTAGTGGCCCACTTTAGTTAATGCAGTGATGCTACCCCTGTGGCAGGGCTGCCACATATAAATACATGGTCCAAGGTTGCCCACCAGGGTGGGGAGCACTCCTGGACCAGTGATACCTCATGGACCATGCAGCAATTGTGGGGCGGCCTGACGCATTTTGCTTGTATAGCTTTCTCAAAGGCCGATCACTTCAGTTCTCCAGAGGCATTCTCAGACATTTACATCACTCCTGCTGCCTGCTAATAGGACTCCGAATGGTTCAGACTCCCACCTTGGGCAGGCGAATCAGTGGGAATACCAAGTTAGGAGGAGAGGTGTGCCTATCGTTGCCAACCCCACCGCTCAGTTGGGGAGGTAAGGTGAAGCATACATTTTAGTTCCCTCCTTCTTGAAGAGGAGGGGAAGTAGCCAATTTGAGAGAGGATCAGGTCTCCTTCCCACTGAAGGGTGACATAATAGAGGGTATACCCATCACAAGGAAGGGATCTATTGGTCCCGACCTGCACATCCCTGTTAACGCCCCTACATTTTGTGAATAGGGGTGACCCTGAACCTTGCCTCCTCAGATTTGAGGAATAAAGAAGAAGGACCAAAGGGGAAGGCTGACCCAGGAGGACGTGGACCCCAACTGATTTGGCCCGAGCTCTACTCTAACTTGAATACTGCAAAACCTTGGCACCCAGAGCCCGGAGGACATGCCGTGTACTCATCTAAAGGACTCTGTTTTCATTGAGCACCAGATTTGCGCAGCCCCAACTCAAAATACAGAGCCCATATCCAGGAGGTCTGTATCACTCTGCACCCTATGCCCAAGTTCGAGTGGCCCAAGACACAAAGAGGTCTCCCCAGCAATCCTGACCTAGGATCTAGCGATCCCTGACCTACCTTGAGATCCAGACTGATGCCTTCAGCCTCAACCTGAAGGGTCCCCCCAACCGTGACTAGATTTGGTAAGAAGAGCCAACCCCTACAGACACCTCTGCACCTGATAGCCACTGCCTTGAGTGGTCCAACTCAAGGCAGTATCCCCCAAGAACCCAACTTTCTGTCATGCCAGTGGTGGCCTTTCGGAGACTTCTTTGCATGAGCCTGCAGCCTTTTTCTCAAACCAAAAATCTCTATTGCAAACCACAGGGCTCCTGATGTCTTCTTGGCATTCTGCATTCAGCCGCCTCTGTTACTGGTGGTGCAGCTCCTGTGTTGATTGTTGGCCCCTGCAGTGCTGATCCTAACCCCAGCAGCTTTGCTCCCCCAGGCTAGTGGCCTGCTCGTATGCAGCCCCTGACCGAAGGTCTCCTTAGCTCCTTTGGCTAACTCTGGGCTCCTGCACTCTGCACCCAGCCGCCCAAGTACCACTGGTGGTGCAGTTTGAGTGCCTAACATAACCCTGGGGAACTTTGGTTCTAACACTCAAAATCAAGTCATACAAGTCGGTTACTGACCTGAAAACCGCTAACCTTCTTTCCCCCCATAAGAACCTATGTTATATGTTTTGCTCCTAAAAATGTTGTGTTAAACCTGTTTTTGTATGAAAGAAAAGTAACTGTACTTCAGATGAAACTTTGTCGTGCTTACCTGTAAGTAGCAATCACCAGTGTATGATATCTGGGCATATCACCTCATGTGCTGTAAGTAACTGAAAAGTAATCGAAAAGTAATCAAAACAATTTCTGTATAATTTAAACTGTTTTAAAAGCAAATACCAACCTGTAACAATTTTAATTCCCTTCACAACTGTATTTCCTTGTAAAATTATGCATTTGAAAGTATAATGTACCTACCTGTGCCAAATCCTGCTTGATTCGAGGACTAAAACATAAGTAATCTTTTTTATAGTTATCTAATTGATCCAAATTCTGCCTTTGAATGCGTACCTTCAGTCTTGATTGAATGAAAGCAATAAATGCTTAACAGACTCTTCTAATACGCCAAACTACTCAACCAAACTACCACACATAGAGCTGTTAGTGATTATCTAATTTAACTTCTGCTATACCCCAAGGGATCCCCTGGACTCTCTATGCTATACAATACTTTGTGCTGAATGCCTACCCGAGAGTCCAAAGGCTGTGGATTTGATGGTTTCAATAGTCTGTGGATCTGGTGGTTTCCAGAGTCCTTGGACCGGTCTCCAGTGGCTGTTGGGCCTGATGGCCCAAGGAGGCTGTGAGTTTTATAGTCTCAGAGGCCATGGGTCTGATGTTCTCCAGAGAAAAAAGGATTTGATGATCCCATAGGCTATGAGTCCATTGTACTCTGAATGCAAATCCACAGCTGTGCTGGGTCTAGGCAGTGGCTACAAAAAAAGCAAGGAATTAGGGTATGAGAAATGGTCCCTTTAACAAGATTTTCCCATCAAACTAACATATGAAAGAACTCTAACACTTAAGTCGCATTATGAATACTGTTTTACCTAAGCAGTAACTTCTGTTACCCCATACATAACAATTATACGTCTTGTGTTGTGTACCTTCTTGTACATACTGGGTACCAAAAATGTAATTCCCCACTAAATGTTTTCAAGGCTTTAAAAAAACTGAAAGGGAAAAAAGGGCATGGAAAATATCAGGGTATGCATCCAAATGTGCATGCAATGTCTCATTTCAGGGGAAAATTACATTATTGTTTTTTATCAGGTGTGTTGAGTATGAGAATGGAGCAGTATGCAATGAAGGCCTAAGCTGGTAAACAAAATCTTTTTGGTTTTAATGTTGACAAACTGAATCTGATTGATTTGAAAACTATACTGAAAAGAATGCATCAAAACTTACACCAGGATCGTTTGAAAGCAGTAAACATTAGATCAGAGAGCTTCCAAAACCACCACCACACTGTAGTATCAGACTGCATAAAACAATATTCTACTGTTTCATTTAAGTATTCACTTCAGAAGTGAAAAGGCAAGACCCAATGAATGAAGGTTAGACATCCTTACTCATAATGTTTCAGGGTTGACTGACAAAATATTGACCCTCTAAATATCCCCATACCAAAATATTGTGACCAAACTATCAATGTCATAAATATCTTCATCCTTTACTTATAAATGTAAGTGCAAAAATATCTGAAACAAATACATGGGTCATTAATATGGTTGTATTCAATATAATTATATATATATTCACTGAAAAAACCATAGGTTATAGACCATATATAGTTAGGAATTAGCATTTACAAAACCTTGAAAATTCACTGAAAAAACCATTGGTTATAGACCATATATAGTTAGGGATTAGCATTTACAAAACCTTAATTTACTCGCACAAAACCATTGAAATTCGCATATATAGTTAGTTGCACTAACTATATATCGCGCACCCACAATCCACTGCTGATGATGTCACATATTACATCGTTCATGACATGGTCAGTGACATCACTGATGACATCACTGATGACATCTCAAATGACATCACTGATGACATCACTGATGACAACACCCAGTGACTGGATGTTTCTGTAAAGTTAAAATATGTCTTACATATTGAAGAATGAGTGGATGTATAAGTGTCTGGATGAAGGATTTAGTAGGTGCATGACTGACTGTATGAGTGAGTGATTTAATGTGTCTCACTGAGTGCATGGGTTAGTGACTAAACTGTCTTAATTTGTGCATCATTATATCTGTTGTTCTGTAAACTGCTGCATGTGTTGATCAGTAGCTATATGAGTAACTATATGGGCTATTGATTGGTTGCCCAAGTATTTGTATGGGAGACTGAGTGTGTGTGTGGGTGGCTGGGAGGTGTGTGACTCTGTGCATAGATGTGTGAGTAGTTGATTCACTAGATGTATGGGTTCAAAAGTGCATGTGGAAACAGCTGTATGGGCGGTTGACTGTCTGCATGAGTGTATTGGTGAGTGAATGGATTTCTCAGTGCTACATGTGAAAGTAAGTACATATGTAAAACACAGTACATGTGAAAGGTGACATATATAAATAACTGTGCATAAGAGCCAGTGAATGTGTGAGTGGCTGTATGGATCATTGTGAACATGTATCAGGGATTGTATAAGAGAGTGAATATGTGTTAGTATATGTTTGAATAAGTAAGGTGTGTATAACTGTATATTTGAGGAAATGGAGGTGTGATTGATTCTTTGCATGACTGACTAGGTGTGTGAGTAACTCTATGGATGAGTGACAGACTGTGAGTGTCTGTTTACACTGATTGTATCTAAGGTTATATTAGAGTCTGAAGAGGTTCATCGTATTATCACATGAATGATATTATCAGTGATGTGATCAGTAATGTCAAATGAGATGTCATCGGTGATGTCATCAGTGATGTCATTTGAGATGTCATCAGTGATGTCATCAGTGATGTCATTTGAGATGTCATCAGTGATGTCACTGACCATGTCATGAATGATGTAATATGTGACAACATCAGCAGTGGATTGCGGGTGCGCGATATATAGTTAGTGCAACTAACTATATATGCGAATTTCAATGGTTTTGTGCAAGTAAATTAAGGTTTTGTAAATGCTAATCCCTAACTATATATGGTCTATAACCAATGGTTTTTTCAGTGAATTTTCAAGGTTTTGTAAATGCTAATTCCTAACTATATATGGTCTATAACCTATGGTTTTTTCAGTGAATTTCAATGGTTTTTTAATAGCAAATATGAAAAGCTTTAAAATGTCAAGTACGTGATAGATAAAAACATTTTTGTGTTTATGCACGCTGATGTGCTTTGAACGCTGCCCCCCCCCCCTCCTCTTTTCTTTTAGGAGTATTCTCTTTTTGTAGATAGTGAAGGGTAGGTAACGCAAGCCTTTGCCCCCGTTGTAATCCGTCGTGCCTGTTTCTCTCTCCATTTCATTGATTATTATCCAAGCATTTACTGTTTTAGAATTGGTTCTCTTTGGTTCATTCTCTATTTACAAACAAGCACAGAGTCGCAATACTCTGTTTAGTCTTTGCAGATAGTGAAAAATCGTTTAAAAAAACAAAAGGAATCAAGCAAAATCAGTAGGCCACTAATTGGATCTCTTTTTGACCTCGCTAAAATAGAAACATTAGGAACAACCCCTCATGAGAAATATGAAACTAGTGACATGAACTGAGCTCAACACCATGATGGCTGCAAGACAGCTCGGCGCCGCCACCCACCCCGCCCAAATTAGCAACAAACCCTATGCAAATATTATAAATATATACAACACACCAGCCAAGTAACAGGGTAAAACGTTTTATTAAATAACTATTTACATGGCAGCCTGCTGCAACATCCATCACTATTCCTGTCGAGGTAGCATAGCTGGCGGCCTAGGGGTGGAGAACCGTTGTGCAAATTGCCCGGGGACGACACCATGTGCCAAGACTCGTCCCCAGTACATCCAGAGCTGATGTCTGACAAGTTGTGTGTGAGGATGCCTTGCTGATGCCGCCACCCCCACCACCACCTTTTTGTTGCCTGATCCGGCTAGCTCAATCGATCGAGCATGAGACTCATGCACTCTGATCTCCTTGGCCTCAGTCAAGCATCAATAGTAACATTTTCATACGTGAGTGTAGGTTCATTGTTTTCCATCCACAAACTAAAATCGTGGAGTGGGAGTGAAAGAACCATAACTAGGTAACAAGGAAGGCAGACGCTGTGGGAAGGACTCTGGATATGGTATGTTCCTTGATCCCTGAGTTACTTCGATATCACTGCCTTGCACAAATGGCATAAGTCCTGGATGTTGGGTGCCATAGTTGAGGGTTCCGAGCAGCGCTTGTACACTGTTTGAAGTTTATTTGCACCTGCTGCAGCTTCACTATTCTCAAAGTAAGTGGGGGCTGTTTGTGGACCTGACTGCATTGAGGCCCCCGAGGGGCGGTGTGATGGCGCCGACCCCCTCCCCAAGTCTTGTTGCCCTGGTGTGGCCTGAGATCGCCCCCGACATAGGCGGCCAGCTCCCGGGGTCAAGCGGAACTTTTTGCCTTTTGGTGTCTCTTCCATTCTAAACATTGTCCCACAATCCGTTTGACCTGAAGACACGTCCTGCGGTGCCCTAGTCCGACCATCACATATTCCTGCGCCAGGAGACGGCGTGGGATGCACTAGAAGGGAGAGGCGGCGCGAACGAGCCTCCCCCACCTCCCCAGGTGGAGGTTTCTCAGGTACACCCCAGCGCTTCACGCAACCAGCTGAGTTGCGCCCGCTCTTGCGGCTACAGCGTCTCGCTCACCATCTAGTTGAGTTGTGCCCACTCTTGCGGTGCAGCGATAGGCGGCTGCCACAGGACTCTCAAAATGGCGGCCGGCTCTTCGGATTTGGGCCTGGTCCACTAAAATTGCCCTGGGACACCTTGGAACTCGGACGCTTGTCTGCTAGGGCTTGGGCCCCATTCTCGAAAGCGTCCCCTCAGCCTTGAAGATTTTACAAAAGTCACCGGGGCCCCCGACTCCCGCAGACTTCCGGTGGCGAGCGACTGCCATGATTGCTCGCGGAATGGCCACGACGTAGCCATGGGGTGCTCTCATGCTGACGCCAGCTTCAATCTGAAACATCCAGAAACACTGTAGACTACTAATTCGATCAGTTCCGGTGGAGCCTCAACGTGACCCGGTAGAGAAGAACTTGCCCTCCCCTCTTTGATTGATAGTTCTTGTTGCCTGTCCCTTCTCTTGTCATTTAACAGAACTTTTTGGACTGCTGAAAGGGGTTCTGTTCCGACCGCTGGTTGGTGGAGACATTTTGACTATATTCTGGACCTGCGTTGTCGCGTAATGCGTCATATGACGCGCCACGTTAGCGCACCCGGAAGTGCTCCGGTGCGCGAGGCGCAGCATCCCGGAAACGATCCAGATCGCGGCGCGCAGCGCATAACGTAAGCATAACAGGTCATGAGACTTGTTAATAAAACTTTAAATTGGTTCATTTTACTTTTGTTCTTCTAATGATGAAAGGCTTGGTAATATGACCTAAAAATAACACTTTTCATTGCTTTCGAACATTTTTTTTTCCCAAATGATGAAAGCCCCACCTTTTTTTTTCTCACTCTGACTTGTAAAGCAAATGACCCAGATGCATTTACAGTTTATCACTAACAATGTTCCAGGCTAATGTATTTTCCCGGGAAATTTACAACTGTCTTGCAAGTAAAATATTCCTTTTTCGAGAAAAAGGGCGTTTCTTCGTCCCATGAGAGAGCCGTTGAGCAAAAGAGGCTCGGCCTGCTGTCTTAGTCGCTGATAGGCATGAATATCGGATTCTTATCGATCACTTTATGTTGCAGGAGTGGAAAAAACAACAGCCCTTGACCATTTATCTTTACTGCGTTCCTGCGTATTATACCTTTTAATCGTAATGTAATCAGGCTGCTTTATTTCACTTGCCTTTTACTCATTCGAAAACAGTGGCTATTATTCAAAACTATACCAAAAAAGGTAGTACTACCATGTTTTGTTTGAAAAACCTTTATTGTGAAAATGTCAGTATACAAATACGGGCCTATAACCACGTGGGCCGGCCACGGAGCAAACTGGAATCGTATATGATGAGGGGACATTTACACTGTAGAAGAACGTAACGAGCGGGCCATTAGGTTGCAAGAACTAAGGTGTCTAACAGTTGCGGAATCGGTGGACGTACATTTTATAATTAAAATACGACAGGGTCAGTTACAATAAAATTATCTAGATATACATTTGCGGGCAAGTATCATAGGTGACGTTAATTAGAACTTTCAATAGTACAGTAATCAATAACACATCAGAACTTAATATCAATAGGGATGTCCAAATGTTCAATCAATTCTCATCCCCGCCCGCCATGTGCTTCAAAACTGCATACGTATCTCGTGATATCAAGGTGGGGCAACCAGTACACAACAAGGAGTTACGACTCCCATTTATACCGGCGCCATTTTGTGTGAGGCCGGGCAGGTCCAGGATATAGTCAAAATGTATCCACCAACCAGCGGTTGGACCGAACACCTTTCGGCAGTCCAAAAAGGTTCCGTTAAATGACAACAGAAGAAATAGGCAACAAGAACAATCAGTCAAAAGAGGGGACGCTTTCGTGAATGGGGCCCATGCACTAGCAGGCAAGCGTCCGAGTTCCAAGGTGTCCCAGGGCCATTTTAGTGGACCAGGCCCAAATCAAAAGAGCAGGCCACCATTTTGAGAGTCCTGTTGCAGCCGGCTATCGCTGCACCACAAGAGTAACCGCAATTCAGCTAGATGGCGGGTGAGTCACTGTACCGCAAGAGCGGGCGGAACTCAGCTGGATGGGTGGTGAGGCACTGTGCCGCAAGAGCGGGCGGAACTCAGCTGGATGGCGGGTGAAACGCTAAGAGGCGCCCCACTGCAGATGAGGTGCCTCCACCTGGGGAGGCGGGAGAGGCCCGTTTAAGCCGCCCGCCCCCGGGCACCCCACGCCGTCTTTTGGCGCAGCATTGTAGGATGGCCACACCAGTGAAACTTGCTGGACACCACCTCGGTGCCATCCGGATCTCGACGCGTTGTGCTGCCTTCGGCCTACTGTAGCAGCAAGTGCGGCCGCAACTCTGCTTAACGGCGAGTGAAACGGCAAAGGGCGCCGCACTGCACATGAGGTGCCTCCACCTGGGGAGGCGGGAGAGGGCCGTTTGCACCGCTTCCCCCCCCCCGGGCACCCCACACCGTCTTTCGGCGCAGCATTGTAGGATAGCCACACCAGTGCGGCAACTTGCTGGACACCACCTCGGTGCCACCCGGATCTCGGCGCGTTCGAGTCACTGTACCGCAAGAGTGGGAGAAATTCAGCTGGACGGCGGGTGAGTCGCTGTACCGCAAGAGCGGGAGCAACTCTGCTGAACGGCGAGTGAAACGGCAAAGGGCGCCGCACTGCATATGAGGTGCCTCCACCTAGGGAGGGGGGAGAGGCCAGTTCGTGCCCCCCGGCACCCCACGCCGTCTTTTGGTACAGCATTGAAGGATAGCCACACCAGTGCGGCAACTTGCTGGACACCACCTCGGTGCCATCCGGATCTCGACGCGTTGTGCTGCCTTCGTCCTATTCGCACATCGGTCCGCTACTGACGCCGCCTCACAGGCCAACGAATTTTGTAGGCTTTTTATAGCCCAAAGCCGCATAACAGGTCATGTGACTTGTTTATAAAACTTTTCATTGGTTCATTTTACTTTTGGTTTCCTAATGATAAAATGCTTGATCATATGACCTAAAAATAACACTTTTCATTGGATTAAAACTTTTTTTTTCCCAAACGATGAAAGCCCCACCTTTTTTTTCCTCACTCGGCAATCCAAAAAGGTTCCGTTAGATGACAACAGAGGGAACAGGCAACAAGAACCATCATTCAAAAAAGGGGAGGGCAAGTTCTTCCCTACCGGGTCACTTTGGGGCTCCACCGGAACTCATCGAATTGATAGACTACAGTGTTTCTGGATGTTTCACACTGAAGCTGGCGTCAGCATGAGAGCACCACCATCTCGTAGCTCCGTCGTGGCCATTCCGCAAGCAATCATAGCAGCCGCTCCCCACCGGAAGCCTGCGGAGTCGGGGGCCCCAATGACTTTTGCAGAATCTTCAAGGCTGAGGGGACGCTTTTGAGAATGGGGCCCAAGCCCTAGGAGACAAGCGTCAGAGTTCCAAGGTGCCCCAGGGCCATTTTAGTGGACCAGGCCCAAATCCGAAGAGCCGGCCGCCATTTTAAGAGTCCTGTGGCAGCCACCTATCGCTGCACCGCAAGAGTGGGAGCAATTCTACTGAATGGTGGACAAGACGCTGTAGCCGCAAGAGCGGGCGGTAAACAGCTGAATGGCGGATGAGGCACAGTGCAGCAAAAGCGGGCGGAAAACTGCTGATTGGTGACTGAAACAGTAAAAGGGTCGCCCCACTACAGCAGATGAGCCTCCACCTGGGGAGGCCTGTTCACGCCGCCTCCCCCCCCGGGGCGCCCCACGCCGTACCAGTGCGGCAAGTAAAGGACATCACCTGGGTGCCGTCCAGATCTCGGCGCGTTGTGCTGCTTTCGGACTATTCGCACAACAGACCGCTACTGACGAGACACAGTGCAGCAAAAGCGGGCGGAAAACTGCTGAATGGCAAGTGAAACGCTAAAGGGGCGCCCCACTACAGCAGACAAGCCTCCACCTGGGGAGGCCCGTTCACGCCGCCTTCCCCCCCCCAGGCCCCCGCCCCCCCCCCGGGGCACCCCACGCCGTTTTTCGGTGCAGCATTGTAGGATGCCAAGACTGGTGCGGGAAGTAAAGGACATCACCTGGGTGCCGTCCAGATCTCGGCGCGTTATGCTGCCTTCGGACTATTCGCACAACAGACTGCTACTGACCATTGTTGCTTTTGTTTAATTTTTTTTTTTTTAAACGTGTTTACTGTTTTTGGTGCTTTGTATATATTTATAAGTTATTAAAGTGTTATAATCCTACTACTTTGTTGGAATGCTATATATTTTTAATGTGACACATAATTGTGAAGACTTTGATGTACAAAAAGGCATCTCTGGAATCTTCTGCTTCAGGCTCGGTCCCACACACCCTCACAGTGAGAATCCCCTCCCCAATCACAATACAGGATCGTTATCAGATAGTAGGAACGCGTGTGGTGTGACGGATCTCATGAGGTGGGGGCCTTGATCTACTGTAACTCCTTTGAAGAGGGGTGATTCTTTACAGTTGAGGCCATAAACTACATCCGCAGGGCTAGGTGATAGCCTGGGACCGACCTGGACAATCAGACACAAAGGAAGAGGAGTGTCAGAGGGTGCGGTAGTGAATAGGGTGAAAGGGAGGAGTAGGGCGGGCACAGGGTGTGATTCTCAGGGAAGAGCAGCGCAGATGGGGGAGGTTTATAGCCCATGCATAAGACAGAGAGCGGGGGTGACCAGTGCGTGGGGGAGATGCTTGCGAGGGTGGGGAGCGTGCAGAGAGTGGGTCTGGTCAAGGCATCTAAAATGGCTGCCGTGCACGACAAAAGTGTGGCATTGGAAAAAAAGCAAGATGGCGCAGACAATGTTTATCAATACGGATTAATTTATAACAATTATTTTTAACTATATATTTACTCGCAGTGTCAAAATGGCAGTCAACACTTCCTGATTTCCTTCGAATCGAACGTTAACAGACGTCACGCAGCCAAAAAAAACAAAAAACGCTCACGCGCAGCCGCTGGAAGACAAGTATCAACATATATGAGCATCCTCAGCCACCCTCAGAAAACATAGGGGGTCAGGATACGTCTCCCGCACCCCCTTATACCCATTTCTCACATTGTTTTTCCTCCATCTTGTAATTTAATTAAAACGAAACACAAAATGGCGAATTCCCATTTCACATCCCGATTCGCTACCCGGTTCGCGAACCGGAAAGCGCTTCTACCGCTAAAAATCAAATTTTTTTTATTTGCCCCACGGGACCCTTTAATAACCCCAACATCATTCCTAGGGGGTCAAGATGGGTCTACCTTGCCCCCTTTCATTAAATTCCCCCTTCGTTTTTCTCCTCTTCTTGGCTCTCGATCCTACCGAGAGACAAGATGGCGGCCGCTCCGGACTGTTTAGAATGTTGACAGACACCGGAGAGCCAATCAGCTTCGCTTCGCAAAGCTCCGTTACGTGAAAAGTTTGCGAACTGGAGCGCTACCCGGGACGCTGTCACAGATATATCTGTTTTTTAAAACGTTAATTTCTCAAAATCCACTGGAGCACATACATTGAGACCCAGCAAAGGCACATCGGGCTAACAGTCCCTACAATTTTGCCAAGTTTCGTGCAAATCCATCCACTGGAGCACATATATTGAGACCCAGCAAAGGCACATCGGGCTAACAGTCCCTACAATTTTGCCAAATTTCGTGCAAATCCATTCAGCCGTTCGAGCTAAAAGTGAGGCCAAACGCCCTATGGAAAACTCAATGTTAAAAATGCGTTTGGGACTCCCCTTTTTTCTCGGCCCCCCTTGACGAAACCCCCCCAAATCAGAAACAAAATGTGCCATTTTCCTGAAAATTTCAGCCGATTCCGTCCACAAACGCCAAAGTTATTAGACATAGGATTTTCAAAAGTCCCATAGAGAAAAAATCCTAACTATATATACCTACTGGCGACCGCCAGTAGGTAATATATATATATATATATTCACTGAAAAAACCATAGGTTTCACACCAGTTATAGTTAGGAATTAGCATTTAAAAAACCTATTAAATTCACTGAAAAAACCATAGGTTTCACACCAGTTATAGTTAGCTGGAAATTTTACTGATATAAAACCATTGAAATTCCCACGTTATAGTTAGTCGGACTCACTATAACTTGCGCGTGCAATGCACTGCTGATGACATCACATATTACATCACTCATGACATGGTCAGTGACATCACTCATGACATCACTGATGACACCATCCAGTGAATGTGTGTCTTTCTGAAAAATAAATATGTTTTATATATGTATATGTAAAAGTCGATGGGAGAATAAATGTTTAAATAAAAGTCTAAATGGATGGTTTTTTTTAAAAAAAATATTGAATAACTGGCTTATTAAGTGTATCTTAGTGAATACATATATTAGTAAGTAATGTTTAAATATTTAAATATCTGTATCAGTGTTTCACTTTGTGTATAAGTGGCTGCATGGGTTGGTGAGTAGCTACATATGTGTGTATATGAGTTATTAGATGTTTTTTTAGTATCAGTATAAGTGTCTGTATGATTTGGTGGGAGTGTTACTTAGCACATAGATGCATAAATGACTGACTTACTGTTTGTATGTGTTTTAAAGACAGCATATGTGCCGGACTGTATGGGTGAATGAGTGTGTATATGTATGTGTTAGTAAGTGAATGACTGTCTTACTAGTGTCTTTATCAGTAACTACATATGTTTTAATCTAGTATATGTGAGTATTGATGTATATAAGTGAGTATATATGAGAGTGAGAGATTGAAAGAATTCTTGTTTTAATAAGTATGTGTTTCTATAAGTGATTTTTTAAGAGAGTAAGTATGTGTAAGTTTCTTTAGAAGTAAGGTGATAGAGTGTGTATAGCTGTATATGCTAAAAAATTGATGTTCAATAGTTTATTTGCATGTGTGAGTATGTGTATGAGCAACTTTTGGAAGACTGTCGGTGTGTTAACGGATGTATAGGTGTCTCACTACATATGATGAGTGAGTATATGTATGACTGACTATTTAGAACTGTTGATGAATGAGTGGATGTGTATATAAATGGTGGAATTACTGAATTGGTTGTTGCAACTGGTATAGATATCTTCACTTTTTTGAAAATATTAGTTTCTATTTTTGAATATGTGTTTCAAGGGTTACTTTACAGTGAAAGGAGGTCAGTCACTCTGTCACAAGGACGGTATCATCAGTGATGTCATGAGTGATGTCACTGACCATGTCATGAGTGATGTAATATGTGATGTCATCAGCAGTGCATTGCACGCGCAAGTTATAGTGAGTCCGACTAACTATAACGTGGGAATTTCAATGGTTTTATATCAGTAAAATTTCCAGCTAACTATAACTGGTGTGAAACCTATGGTTTTTTCAGTGAATTTAATAGGTTTTTTAAATGCTAATTCCTAACTATAACTGGTGTGAAACCTATGGTTTTTTCAGTGAATTTCATAGGTTTTGTAAATGCTAATTCCTAACTATAACTGGTGTGAAACCTATGGTTTTTTCAGTGAATTTCATAGGTTTTTTTAATACTAATTTTTAACTTTTTGTAGGGCTTCATACCTATGTACGTTTTATTGAATTTCTAAGCTTATTTTTTCGCAAATGTCTTTACCTGAGAAAGGTATGTTTTTCTAAAAATGAACCCTATAATGTATATTAAGATACTATTTTTATTTTAAAATAGTTTTTTCCTTTTTTTTTTTTTTATTTGACTCTGGAGCGCTCCCGGTGCGCATACCGATAAACGCCCGGGTGCGCGCACCGTCAGCGCTTCAACAAAAAAAGAGAAAAAAAAAATAATGAAGGAGTGACCATAAGAAATGGGGACAGAGAGAGTGGTGTTAAGAGAAAGAGAGCTAAAGGGAGGAACACAGAGGGACTGTGTAATGGATAGTAAGACAGATAAAAAGTGTAAGAGGAAATAACTGAGAAAAAAAAAATGAATAAGGGAGCAAAAGAAAAGAAGAAATAGGAAGAAGACAAAAGCAGAGGTTCCGGGAGAATGTAAATGGATGATGAAAGTAAAAGGAAGGACAGTTAAGCATGTGATTGACAGGTAGTGACGGAATGAAAGAAAAGGAATAGTAGTGATGGAGGGATAGTAAATAGCAGTGAATATAAGCAAAGAGGGGTGAAACAGGGTACATGTAAGTGAATAAGGGTAAGACATGGGGAAGAATAAAGCAAAAGAAGAAAGAGAGTAAAAGAAGGAGTGTCACAAAGGAACTAAGTGAACCAGTAAAAAAGGTAAGTGAAGGAGTGTGCATAGACAGAGGTACTGAAAGAAGTTGAATGTGGTAGGAAGTAAACATGGAAGAAAAGAATAAGTGAGAAAAGCAAAGTAAGTAAACAGGGGTGAGGTAGGGTGAGAGAAAAATAGTGAAAATAAAACCAAAGATGATAACAAAAAAGATTTTGTAAACACACTTACCATATAATCAATGCAAACTTGTATCTATGAAAGATAAAAGAAAAAACACGTTATAATTTCTTAAAAATATATAATAAAATAGAAGCAACAGTTCATGTGGTTTAAAAATCTACAAAAGTTTACTAAGAAATGATGCAATAGTGAAGGATACAAAAACAGAAAGAAAGTAATGTAGAAAGAGAAAAAAAAAGGAAAAAGAAATAGAAAGAAAACAGATTCCTAAAGATAAATAAGATACTAAAAGAATGTAAGATATCAAATCAAAATCAGTAAAGATAAGAAAATAAAAGAAAAATGAGTGAAAAGGAGAGAAGTCTGATTGAGAAACTATAAATAAAAAAGAGGAATAGAAGATGATTGAGAGTGAGTGAAGTAAAGTAACAGAGTGAAGGGATGAAAGGAATGAAGTTAGTATAGAACGATGGATAAAACAGGAGTGAGAGAGTAAGTACACAGAAAGACAAAAGGAAGAACTAAGTGAACTACAGTACAATGGATGCGAAAGAAAAAAAATGGAGAAAAAGAAAGAGAGGGTTAGGAAACTAAAGCAGTGGTACTGTGAGAATATGAAAAAGATAAAAAGTGGTGGAAGGAACAGAGGAAATGCAGACAGTTCCTATTAGATTAAGAAGTTGTGAATGAAGTGCACTAAAGAAACAGCGATGAAAAAAGAGTGTAAATTAGTAAAGAGAGGTAAATAAGGGTGAAAAAGAAAATGAGTATAAGACAATGTGAACACAATATAAATTACACAATGCAAACTACACAATAACTTCTACAATATATTACATTATTTATTTTTGCTGTTCTCAGAATATATTGAATTTCACTTAAATTAGTGAGATCAAAGTCTTCATCATATAACAGCGGGAAAAAAAAAACACAATCTAAAAGATTGTGTTTAAAAAAACCCATTCAAACATACATCTCATATAAGTACACTAATCTTTGATTCACTTACTTTTCCGTGAGACCAAATTGCAGATAGTGAAGGTCCTTTTGGTGAAAAAAAGTCTGCTGTGCTCTATAACTTCCATTTCATCGACTTCCTATGAAAAAAGATCTAACAACATCATATGTTACACTTTCCTCACGGCCAATTTGTGTCAGATATATCAGTATTTTTTACTTTGAGATCCACTTAAAGTATCTACATGAGATTGCAGATAGTGAAGGTCCTTTTGGTGAAAAAAAGTCTGCTGTGCTCTATAAGTTCGATTTCTTCAACTTCCTATGAAAAAAGATCTAACAACATCATATCTTACATTTTCCTCACGGCCAATTTGTGTCAGATATATCAGTATTTTTTACTTTGAGATCCACTTAAAGTATCTACATGAGATTAATAATTTAAAATATTAGATTAACTAACTAACTAACTAACTTTTATTATCTATTCCCGTCTTCAAAGGCCAATTCCCTTTACTAAAACTTTGGTTTTAAAAACACTAGATAAGAATTTGTAGAGTCATAAGGCAAACGTTGTTTATAAGTTAAATGAGAATCATTGCAGTAACTCCATCCATTTTCAGATTTTAAGTAGCATGTATAATGTCCTGAGGTTGTCGAAGATCCATCATGATAAATAATAGCTTCAGTTGTAAAGGTCCTTCCAGAAATTGATAACTGAGAAGCCACAAAATTTTTGATAGAAGTTGTCAATTTAGTTCCATCAGGTCTACATCGTTGGAAAACTAAAATGATATACTGCCCATACCTTTGTATAAATAATGTGGACAGCATTGTACAGTTACATTGGGTACACACCATATTATGATCTGCTGCTTTAACTAGATTTTTAAAAGACACTGATTTACAGTCTGGTAAACTCAAATATATAAATCTTTCAGTGTCTATTCTAGTTGTACTTGATAAACTACAATTGCGGCAGTCATGCTGCCATTGATAAGAAAGACTGAAAAGATTATCTACATCTACACCTTCATCTTCCAAAACACCAAACATATACATTAAAAATTCCTGACAATCCTGCTGAATGTTCTGTGAAAATTTATCTTGACCAGAACACAAATCTAAAATATTTCGAATTTCTGTTACAGTTTCTATTTGTGCTGTACCACTGCTACATTTCTGAAACACAGAATTCAATAAACCACACAATCTTTGATCCCGATTTTCAACAATCTGTTCTTGTAAACTTTTAAGAAAAAAAACAACATTAACCACTACATTAGCATAGCAGTTGACACCAGAACTATTTTCAAACTGAAATCCAACAACATTTTCTCCACAATTCTTTTTCTTCCTGTTTTCAATTACAGTTTTCTCTACTTTTTGTCTTTTTGCAACTACCTCACTACAATTATCCTCATTTCTTCTTTTTCGGCCTACCACACGTTTTTCAAACAGAGGATATTGAGGCAAGTGTGGAGCATACTCTCTTCTTAAACTATTGTATTCTTTAACACAATCTAGATCTGCAGAAATCTTTGTCTCATCACACGCAATCAAGTACAATCCTGATAAAGTTCTGACTCGAGATAATGCCACATATGCCATACCCTCTTTAAACACAGATCTTCCAATGTTCCCCAAAGCACTATCTACACTTAAACCTTGAGATTTATGAATTGTCACTGCATACGCCAAACAAACAGGAAACTGTTTTCGGCGAACATATAAGTCTTTTACAAGTAAAAATCTAGCAGAACAACGACTTATTTGTTGTACTTGTTCAATCCCATCAAATTTTATTTTTAAAAATTCAATTCCATCTCTATTTCTGTAATTCACAAAATCAACAACATAACCCATTGCTCCATTTACCAGACCGCTTTCAACATTTAAATTTCTTCTCAAAATGATACGACAATTTAAACACACATTCAGAGTCTTTTCAAAACCAGCTGTTTTTGAAATACTTTTCTCCAATGAATCCAATTTAGTTTTCAAATTTTCTGACAAAACAATTGTTGCACCCATATGCTCTATTTTATCTATTGCTTCCAGTTTCACAATCTCTTCATTTTCTAAGTCTAACATTTTTTGGTTGAAGATGGAACATTCTTGCAGAGTTGGCATCAAACATATCCCAGATTTCTTCTCAGTCATTTTTTTAAAAATATTCTCTGGAAGAATGTTTTCATTTGGATACAAATTTGAAATTAATCGACTATGCAAAGCTTTTTTCCCTTTCTCAGTCACTTTTCCAATTCTTACATCTTGTAGAATATTTTTATAATCTTCATCCTTGGCCTGTCGCATATTTTGAAGCAGTTCAGCATATTTAAAATTTAGCCATATATTAACATTTCCAATGCTTCCAAGGGACTTCCTGGTATCTTCATGCGTGAGCATTTTAAACACTGGTTGTCCTTTTACTGGAGTCAACTGCAATAGATCTCCAAAAACAATAATGTGTTTTCCTCCAAATAACACATCATAGTCTGTTTTAAGAATTTCTTGCATTCTCAAATGCACAAAAGCAAGCATTAGATTTGAGACCATGCTTACTTCATATATGATAAGAAGTTTCATTTTCTTCAAGACTCTTGAAACTTCAGAACACGCATCTCCAGATAGCTTGTTGTAATGCAATTTATTATCATGTTCAACTGGCAGCATCAATAAACGATGTAGAGTAATCCCTTTAATGTTATGTGCTGCCAGACCAGTTGGAGCAGTTACAACACAAGACAGTGGTGAATCAGTCCTTTTCTGCAGATAACTTGCAACGGCTTTAATTAGAAAACTTTTTCCTGTCCCCGCTTCTCCACTTACGTACAATCGGACAGGGTCAAATAATATACATGAGCACTCTTTTTTCTCATGTCTGAATCCATGTTCAATCTGCTCTGTGACTTCATCATATATCTTTTTCTGCTCAATGTTTAGTTGCTTTACCAAATCTTCTAAGTTAACTCCATCCTCTTGAGCTTGTTCCATAGCTCTTTCCACCTCATCCATGGCAGTGGCAGCTTCATTTTGGATAATTGGTCCTCCTAGTGGATCCTGGCTCAATGAAGTAGAACTCTGACTATCTTGAGAACTGTTTCTAGCTATCTCTTCAGCAATTGTAGTTTCTTGCTCCATTTCTTCATTCAACATTTGCAGATAATTTAGAAAAATAGGACATTCTATGGTATCCTTAGTTGCATTAAAAGAGTCTTCATAACAGAGAAAATCTCCAAGTAGTTCTTCTTCTGTACACCATGGCTTAAAGAGTTGCAAAAGAGCTAAATAGTAAAATTCTCTTTTGTCTGGAACTTCACAACTCAATTTTCGATGATTAATCAAATGGCCTTTTTTCTGCTTCACTAGACATCCTTCATAGCCAATGAGTGCATATTTTCCATTATTGATATCTTCTGTGATGTTCCTCTTATAACTGTAGTTTTGAAGAACTTCATACAAACATGTGTTCTCAAGGTGAGTACTTCTATTTGGATAGTATGTATCCAACATATTTGTCTTCAAAATATCTGTACTGTTTGGTTCTTTTTCCGCCAAATATTCAATTTCTTGTACAGATTTCAAAACTCGGTTTCGTGTTGCAGCAAGACCAAGACTCACCCAAATGATTGTTCTTGATTTGGCATAGAGACTTGCTGATGATAACCGATCAGAACATTCATATGCTCCAATTTCTCGATGCGACAACATCTTCAGACTGAAACTGTATAATTTCTTGCTTAGACTCTTTTCATGTGAAATATCCTCCCACATTTCCTTCAATTCTGTCTTTTCTTTTTTGGTGATGTAAGATGTCACATATCGAGCCACAGCAATAGAGTTGTCAGCAACTAACTGAATATCCATGTTAGCATTCCACATGGACAAAATCACTGGGTTGTAATCATTGATTTACTTAGATTCTTCATTTCTTTTCAAATTGTATGTATTTTTGGGAGATTTCCTCGTCACAGTATGTCGTAGAGATGACATCAAATTATTTACTCTTCCCTTAGAAATCACTGGTCGAGGAAATGCAAAACGACATTTCGTGTAGTACTTTTCCTTGTTTTTAAATTTTCGACGACAGTACTTTCCACAACGATGAGATTGAAAACATAAAACTTGTTGCCTTAAATTGTTTTCTTCAGTAGATTTTGGAACAGCACATGTTGAATACTCTTCAATGAAACTCATCACTGTTTCATCTGAATCGGATCCAAATTTGGGTGCATCTTTAATCCACAACAACATATGTATATGAGGAGCACCTCTCGCTTGATATTCCTTCCTCCAAAAGAAATCCAAAACCTCTCCAAGGGGAGGATTTTTTTTGTTGGTAATAAAAGACATCATAGCTTCAAATCTATGATTAAAATATCTGCAAACATTCACTGGATCTAAAGAACACAGTTCTCCTGGTGTTTTCAATTCTATATTTGGTATGTTTTCATTTGCCTCTCGTAGAAATTGAAGTAAATCGTCCCATGCATACTCAGCACAGCTAAGAGTGAGGAACCATGTAGGAGTTCCTAAGTTTCTTAGCATACATTTCAATTCTCCATGACGACGAAACCAATACTCGTTGGTTCCACGTTGACATGCCATGAGATTGATTAGCTGAGATTCCAAAATACTGTCTTGCAGATTAACTTTCTCCATAAAGTCCCTTGCACAAACATTCTGCAAATGAGGTCCACTTTTTAATATATGATTAACTGCATAAGAAAGCCCAGACAAATCACTTTCAAATAGTAGATGAAATAAATATGGAATGCATTGACGAAACCTTGGATCTTCTGCATATAATCTTAGAGTCCGGTATTCAGCTGCAGGAATTTGAACTGGTCGATCATCATATCGTCCACCACAACCTGTTGGAAATAATTGTGGAAAACAACGAGCTTCCAAACTTTCTTCCCATACACTAATGGGACTTCCTTTTGCTGCTTTCATTTGAAACAAGTCAATTGCATTTCCCATTACTTCTTTGGAATGCAAAGGATGAACAGTATAATGTTCATATATTTCTTCAGTTCTAGACACATCAACTTTTTCAATTTGACCAACTGAAGAATCACTATCTTCTTCTATAGCTGTTTCCTCTGCTCCAACACTTACATCTTTGTAGTACTCATTATTTTTGACCAAATACAACGTTGCCTTCTTGACTTTTTTAACATCCACTAAATCTTGCCAAATTTTCTTACTCTTTGTTGGAACCCCATTAACTAGAATAACCAGAGGATCTTCTTCTACTCTTTCTACACCAATTGTATCAATATTTTTCTTTACATCTAGCGGCAAATAAACAACTCTTCCCTTTAATCCTCTCAGTAAATCTGATGGAGGCAATTTCCCTGTCTTAGGCTCCATGCGTACAATAGCCTGAAAAGGATGGACACATTGAATCAAAATAGATTCATAAGTATTTAGATCCATCAATTCAGAAGGAATATCTATCAACTGAAGATTATTATAAACTGCTCTAGCAGGCATTCTATTTTCATTTAATTTTTTCAAACAATAATTACAAATACGCTGATCCAAACTCAAATCAAAAGAATTCTCCACCAACAAATAACTTACAAAATCCTCCCATTGACTATTATTTTCCAATTCACTTTTTGCATATAAATCAACTAACCTGGTCTGAATTTTATAATGAGTCCGTCGACAACACACACAAGTTAAATTAGGCCTCTCACTTGATTTCACCTTAAACTTGATAATTTCCTCATCAAACTTTTCAATACTTGAAATTTGTCCATTATCTTCTGCATTACCATCCATTACTATATCTATTTCTACACTGTCCTCTTTGTTCCCAAAATAACAAAACTCAATTTCTTCACAAATAGTCTTCACATCCACTTCAGATCCATGCAAAAGAGCACTATTTAACTGTTTAAGCTTAAGTGCAGGACTTTTTGCATAATACAACTTCCTCACTAATTTCCTTACATTATTATGATGCACTGCTAACATCCTAAAATGATGAAAAACACTCCGACAAACTTTTCTAGAAAGACAAGCTAGTGAATGCCCTTGCAAACCTGTGCTTTCTCTCACTCTGCAAGGATCTAACTCTTGCAGGATCTTCATTTTTTGTTTGAGACTTTTTTTACTATATGTACGTAAGAAATTTCGAAGCAAATCGATTGATTCCTGTCGCACACTGCAAATACTACTGCATTTCCATGTGTACACTGGACCCTTAGTACGTCTCCCTAAAACTTCATCAGCTAACACCTCTTCTGCATCTCTAGATACAAGTTTCTCTTTTTCCATCACACAACTATCTTTCACCTCATATGCACGACCACTGGTGTCAACTGCATGCACCAAATCATTTTCCTGAAAGTAACTCTCCTCATTGAAAAAAGGCTCAGAACTTGAACTATGCATCCATTCACCAGAAAATACTTCACAAAAATTACTCCGATTAATAATTCTTTTCCATCTACTGTTCGATTTGAAAACATCAATTGCCTTATTAAGTATCCTAATTCTATTGATTATTAAAATAAATAATTTTTTCTTAACTTCAAAAGCCTGATCAACAATCTTTTCTACACTTTTCTTTTTCTTGTAAAAAGCAGCTTTTAGTTTACTTTTCTTATCATTTTTTAGCAAATTTAAAACTACCCTATTGCGAAACATTCGCCTACGAATGTCCCTAAAAACATTTACCCTTCTATTGCTATCCATTCTCTTCTCTCCTGCTCCAATGGAAACATTTTTTGTGGGCTTCTCTTTCCTTTTTAGATTTGTTGACTTTTTCTGTATATTCACATTAGCAATATCATTTTTTTTTCTACGACATATGTTGCGAAGAAAAGACTTAATTGGCTTACCAGAAGCTTTTCTGGTGTTTTTTGAAGTACTTGTTAAAGAGGATTCCATAAACTCTGTTGTTGATGTTCTCCTTTTCCGTATGTTATTTTTGATATTTCTTTGCTTTGAAGGCATTTTTGCTTCCTTTTCAGAAGTTGATTTGAATCTGTTGCTCTGTTAAAAAAACACATGAAAGACCACTATTAGCAAACAACAAAGTAATGTTAAAAAGCAAACAATATAAACAATAAATTGTAACATATTTAAGTTTATACAATAGCAACTCATGGCTTTATTTTTAAAGGCCTTGCGACACCAGTGCGTCACTTTTTACCCATGTTTAAAGTAATGCACCAGCTGCACATGGCAATCATAAATAAGGGCCAAATGCAAATACCAATCATTTGCACCCACAAATCAATTTTTGAATAACATGTAAGAAACACTGCGCAGAACCGAAGTACAACCACTCAATATCATCAAACAAAGTCAGGGTCTGATTTATAAAGGCCTTGCGCCACCAGTGCGTCACTTATTACCCATGTTTAAAGTCATGCATCAGCTGCACATGGCAATCATAAATAAGGGCCAAATACATATACCAATCAATTGCACCCAAAAATCGATTTTTCAATAACATGTAAGAAACACTGCGCAGAACCTATGTACAACCACTCAATATCATCAAACAAAGTCAGGGCCTGATTTATAAAGGCCTTGCGCCACCAGTGCATCACTTATTACCCATGTTTAAAGTCATGCATCTGCTGCACATGGCAATCATAAATAAGGGCCAAATGCATATACCAATCAATTGCATCCAAAAATCGATTTTTGAATAACATGTAAGAAACACTGCGCAGAACCTAAGTACAACCACTCAATATCATCAAACAAAGTCAGGATCTCATTTATAAAGGCCTTGCGCCACCAGTGCATCACTTATTACCCATGTTTAAAGTGATTCATCAGCTGCACATGGCATTCATAAATAAGGGCCAAATGCAAATACCAATCAATTGCACCCAAAAATCGATTTTTGAATAACATGTAAGAAACACGACGCAGAACCTAAGTACAACCACTCAATATCATCAAACAAAGTCAGGATCTGATTTATAAAGGCCTTGCGCCACCAGTGCGTCACTTATTACCTATGTTTAAAGTCATGCATCAGCTGCACATGGCAATCATAAATAAGGGCCAAATGCAAATACCAATCAATTGCACCCAAAAATCGATTTTTGAATAACATGTAAGAAACACTGCGCAGAACCTAAGTACAACCACTCAATATCATCAAACAAAGTCAGGGTCTGATTTATAAAGGCCTTGCGCCACCAGTGCATCACTTATTACCCATGTTTAAAGTGATTCATCAGCTGCACATGGCATTCATAAATAAGGGCCAAATGCAAATACCATTCAATTGCACCCAAAAATCGATTTTTGAATAACATGTAAGAAACACGGCGCAGAACCTAAGTACAACCACTCAATATCATCAAACAAAGTCAGGGCCTCATTTATAAAGGCCTTGCGCCACCAGTGCATCACTTATTACCCATGTTTAAAGTGATTCATCAGCTGCAAATGGCATTCATAAATAAGGGCCAAATGCAAATACCAATCAATTGCACCCAAAAATCGATTTTTGAATAACATGTAAGAAACACGGCACAGAACCTAAGTACAACCACTCAATATCATCAAACAAAGTCAGGGCCTTATTTATGAAAGCCTTGCGCCACCAGTGCGTCACTTATTACCCATGTTTAAAGTCATGCATCAGCTGCACAAGGCAATCATAAAAAAGGGCCAAATGAAAATACCAATCAATTGCACCCAAAAATCGATTTTTGAATAACATGTAAGAAACACGGCGCAGAACCTAAGTACAACCACTCAATATCATCAAACAAAGTCAGGGCCTTTTTTATGAAAGCCTTACGCCACGAGTGCGTCACTTATTACCCATGTTTAAAGTCATGCATGAGCTGCACATGGCAATCATAAAAAAGGGCCAAATACATATACCAATCAATTGCACCCAAAAATCGATTTTTGAATAACATGTAAGAAACACTGCACAGAACCTAAGTACAACCACTCAATATCATCAAACAAAGTCAGGGTCTGATTTATAAAGGCCTTGCGCCACCAGTGCATCACTTATTACCCATGTTTAAAGTGATTCATCAGCTGCACATGGCATTCATAAATAAGGGCCAAATGCAAATACCAATCAATTGCACCCAAAAATCGATTTTTGAATAACATGTAAGAAACACGGCACAGAACCTAAGTACAACCACTCAATATCATCAAACAAAGTCAGGGCCTTATTTATGAAAGCCTTGCGCCACCAGTGCGTCACTTATTACCCATGTTTAAAGTCATGCATCAGCTGCACATGGCAATCATAAATAAGGGCCAAATACATATACCAATCAATTGCACCCAAAAATCGATTTTTGAATAACATGTAAGAAACACTGCGCAGAACCTAAGTACAACCCCTCAATATCATCAAACAAAGTCAGGGCCTTATTTATGAAAGCCTTGCGCCACCAGTGCGTCACTTATTACCCATGTTTTAAGTCATGCATCAGCTGCACATGGCAATCATAAATAAGGGCCAAATACATATACCAATCAATTGCACCCAAAAATCGATTTTTGAATAACATGTAAGAAACACGGCGCAGAACCTAAGTACAACCACTCAATATCATCAAACAAAGTCAGGGCCTTATTTATGAAAGCCTTGCACCACCAGTGCGTCACTTATTACCTATGTTTAAAGTCATGCATCACCTGCACAAGGCAATCATAAAAAAGGGCCAAATGAAAATACCAATCAATTGCACCCAAAAATCGATTTTTGAATAACATGTAAGAAACACTGCGCAGAACCTAAGTACAACCACTCAATATCATCAAACAAAGTCAGGGCCTTATTTATGAAAGCCTTGCGCCACCAGTGCGTCACTTATTACCCATGTTTAAAGTCATGCATGAGCTGCACATGGCAATCATAAAAAAGGGCCAAATACATATACCAATCAATTGCACCCAAAAATCGATTTTTCAATAACATGTAAGAAACACTGCGCAGAACCTAAGTACAACCACTCAATATCATCAAACAAAGTCAGGGTCTGATTTATAAAGGCCTTGCGCCACCAGTGCGTCACTTATTACCCATGTTTAAAGTCATGCATCAGCTGCACATGGCAATCATAAATAAGGGCCAAATACATATACCAATCAATTGCACCCAAAAATCGATTTTTGAATAACATGTAAGAAACACTGCGCAGAACCTAAGTACAACCACTCAATATCATCAAACAAAGTCAGGGCATTATTTATGAAAGCCTTGCGCCACCAGTGCGTCACTTATTACCCATGTTTAAAGTCATGCATCAGCTGCACAAGGCAATCATAAAAAAGGGCCAAATGAAAATACCAATCAATTGCACCCAAAAATCGATTTTTGAATAACATGTAAGAAACACTACGCAGAACCTAAGTACAACAACTCAATATCATCAAACAAAGTCAGGGCCTTATTTATGAAAGCCTTGCGCCACCAGTGCGTCACTTATTACCCATGTTTAAAGTCATGCATCAGCTGCACATGGCAATCATAAATAAGGGCCAAATACATATACCAATCAATTGCACCCAAAAATCGATTTTTGAATAACATGTAAGAAACACTGCGCAGAACCTATGTACAACCACTCAATATGATCAAACAAAGACAGGGCCTCATTTATAAAGGCCTTGCGCCACCAGTGCATCAATTATTACCCATGTTTAAAGTGATGCATCAGCTGCACATGGCATTCATAAATAAGGGCCAAATGCAAATACCAATCAATTGCACCCAAAAATCGATTTTTTGCTAACATGTAAGAAACACTGCACAGAACCTATGTACAACCACTCAATATCATCAAACAAAGTCAGGGCCTCATTTATAAAGGCCTAGCGCCACCAGTGCATCACTTATTACCCATGTTTAAAGTGATGCATCAGCTGCACATGGCATTCATAAATAAGGGCCAAATGCAAATACCAATCAATTGCACCCAAAAATCGATTTTTAAATAACATGTAAGAAACACTGCGCAGAACCTAAGTACAACCACTCAATATCATCAAACAAAGTCAGGGCCTTATTTATGAAAGCCTTGCGCCACCAGTGCGTCACTTATTACCCATGTTTAAAGTTATGCATCAGCTGCACATGGCAATCATAAATAAGGGCCAAATACATATACCAATCAATTGCACCCAAAAATCGATTTTTGAATAACATGTAAGAAACACTGCGCAGAACCTAAGTACAACCACTCAATATCATCAAACAAAGTCAGGGCATTATTTATGAAAGCCTTGCGCCACCAGTGCGTCACTTATTACCCATGTTTAAAGTCATGCATCAGCTGCACAAGGCAATCATAAAAAAGGGCCAAATGAAAATACCAATCAATTGCACCCAAAAATCGATTTTTGAATAACATGTAAGAAACACTACGCAGAACCTAAGTACAACCACTCAATATCATCAAACAAAGTCAGGGCCTTATTTATGAAAGCCTTGCGCCACCAGTGCGTCACTTATTACCCATGTTTAAAGTCATGCATCAGCTGCACATGGCAATCATAAAAAAGGGCCAAATACATATACCAATCAATTGCACCCAAAAATCGATTTTTGAATAACATGTAAGAAACACTGCGCAGAACCAAAGTACAACCACTCAATATCATCAAACAAAGTCAGGGTCTAATTTATAAGGCCTTGCGCCACCAGTGCATCACTTATTACCCATGTTTAAAGTCATGTATCAGCTGCACATGGTATTCATAAAAAAGGCCAAATAAAAATACCATTCATTTGCACCCAAAATCGATTTTTGAATAACATGTAAGAAACACTGCGCAGGACTTATATACTAACATACAATTTCACTTCTAAAACATAACTATCTGCTTCTAAATATTCTCCATAGAGCAAATAAGTCTCTATCTAAATTAAATGAATCATTACTTACCTTTACAAATGCTTTTGGAGATTGAGAACAGTGTCAGACACACACACCAATTTTTCTTTAGCAGAGCAAAAGGTGTGCTCTCAATACACTGAAACCAAGACTGGCATAGAAAATCTCTATCTTTGTACACATATGCCTTAATTCAACCAATCAAAAGTCTTCCCTCACTATTTTCAAACCAACACCCATCCCCCTCTCAGACCTTTCTATCTGTTACCATAGCAACTCCCTCCTAACTGAACTCTAAGGTTCAAAAGTTTATTTTACAATGTTGCAAATTAACTCAGCAAGGATGTTTGACCTCTCAATTCAGCAGCCTATACAGGGTATTTTTGCTTTTGGTGACTTTTTTTAAACCATTCAAATTGCTTCTTTCACACAACATAACCATGCACCCTAACTTTCAGATATCAACTATCTGAATCCACCAATCATTGCTTGTGATTCAAGAGCAGAGAAACTCCACAATTATTTTTTTGTAAACTCCTACTATTCCAACTGCCATTTCATTCCCACACTTCATCTGACTGGACCAGAACCTTCTCACATCATGTACTCTGTTTGGATTATTGGACATAGCTACATCCACTGGGCTCAAAGGTATGCAGCTAGCAGAAATTTTCATAACCTTGATTTATCAAATGTGGAAATCAAGTGGATTGGCCACAGAGGATTAAAATGTCACCAATTGATACCATTGGTGAAAACCTTTTTGCATCTGCCAGAACCTGACCTTATAATTGTGCACTGTGGTGGAAACGATCTAGGCACATTGACTGGGGTAGGTCTGGAAATGCTTTTAAAGGACACCTTTCATCAATTGATGATACTTTTTCCCCACACTGCCTTGGTATATTCCAATATATGCCAAAGACAGAAATGGAACTGGTCCAACCAATTTTGTCCACAATTTGAGAAAGCACGGAAACATGTGAATAAATCTGTTTCTGCTTACATGAGAGACTATGGAATGGGTTCAATATACAATAATAACTTGCGTTACAACATGCAAGACATCTACAGAGGAGATGGAGTGCACTTCTCAGATGAGGGGAATAGAATATTCCTCCTGAATTTAAGAATGTGTATTGGAACCTACTTATAGGTACCTAAATCAACCACAGAACCCAAAAGCTCTTTTCAGAGCTACCCTAACTCTGATCATTCAAAGCGTTTTTTTTTCTAACTTTTTTCACTATTTTTCACCATAGTACGCTTCCCGGTAAGCTTAACGGTGCGCGTACCAGGCGCTCCCCCCGCGGAAAATTAAAGAATTTTTTTTTTTTTTTTTTACGTTTATGAGCCTCCTAAGCCCCCCTCAGAAAACCTAGAGGGTCAAGAAGTCTCTACAGTGCCCCCTTCTATCCATTCCGAACATTGTTTACCCTCCATCTTGTGTCTCGATTGTACCGAAACACAAAATGGAGGACTCCCGTAACGCTGCCAGTGCGCGTACAGGAGCGCGCACCGCTAAGCGCTCGATAAAAAGAGGTGGGAAAGCAATTTACAAAAAAACCACTGGAGACACTTTCATCAAATATAGAATAGGCCCTACTACATAGCAGTCCCTACCATTTGCCCAAATTTGGTGAAATTTCATTGAGACATTTAGGCTACAGGCCTGTCTAAATATCCTGAGGTAAATTACATGACAAAAACACACTTGTAATGTTAGAATTTACAACCAATTAAAAAGTATCTTTCATTTTCAACGATTATTTCCTGACGTTTGATTGGTTAAGTACAAGAATATATATAAAAGAAGAGAGGGAAACACAGCCATTTTGACTACTGCTTCCAGAAGTACACTTGAAAACAAATTTCACTGAGAACTTCAACTAATTTCTCTAAGGTAACTTCTAATTATGGAAGTATATTGTACACTTTAAGTTTATTTCTGAAAAAATATTCTGTTAGTGATATGCTTTCCCTCTTTAATAGTTAGAGATAGAGATATACTTCTCTGTAATAGTTATGGATTGAGTTAGGCTTCTCTGGTTTACAGTACCCTAACTCTACTAATATAGTTAATTTGTATGCAATTTTCAGAAAGAAAATGGAAGGAGAAAATCAGGCAAATGATACTTCTATCAAAGTAAAGGTGGAAAAACCAGAAGATCAAAAAAAAGAAGTTGATTTCATGCATGACTCTTTGGATGAACAGTTTATAGAATGTTTGGAAGAAATGGAATCATGTACATATAATTATGAGGAAATTCCGGACAATATTATGTTAGAAATTTTATTAAATTATGAAAAAGAATCAGAGGAATAAATTTATCTTTAATAATTTCAAATTGTTTCAGACAATATTCTTTTTTATATGTAATTCATAAAGTATTACCAAAAATGTTTAAAATATAAAGTGAGACTTATAGTATACTCTTCAACTATTTTTCTGTTACATAGTAAGTTTACTCATAGTTACTACCTTTCTCCCACTATATTATCTCATATGAATATTTTACACCTCATTTTCATAAGTGAGCAGGATAGACTACTCATGATCCCCTAGAAATTCTCAGGGAGTGCTTAAAAGATCTGTTTCTCCTTTCCAGACAGACTATGTTATGAATTCCATATACCACAAAAAATACAATAACAACATGCAAGATATCTACAGAGGAGATGGTGTACATTAAATTAAAGTCTTACAAAAAATAAAAAAATAAAAAAAAAACAATTAATAAACATACAATGTTTTAAAGTGATTATTTTTCCATAGTACCCTCTTCGATACGCTCCCCCGTGCGCGTACCAGGCGCTTCCCCCGCGAAAATTGAAAAAAAAAAAGGGGGGTGAGACCCCGCAGGGCCCTTTAATGGCCCCCACATCAAACCTAGGGGTACAGGGAGTGTCTACTCTGCCCCCTTATGGTAATTTCCCCCTTTGTTTTGGCCACCTCTCGTGTCTCGATCCTACCGAGACACAAGATGGCGGCCGCTCCGGACTGTTTAGAATGTTTACAGACACCCGAGAGCCAATCAGCTTTCTACGCGCAAGTCGCGTGTCGCGCCGGGAGCGCTCACCGGTGCGCGCACCGGAGAGCGCCTATAGATATATATATTTTTTTTAACCTAAATTACTCAAAATCCACTGGAGCACATATCTTGAGACATAGCAAAGGCACATCGGGCTACCAGTCCCTACAATTTTGCCAAGTTTGGTGGAAATCCATTCAGCCGTTCGGGCTAAAAGTGAAATCGACCGCCCTATGGAAATTAACATGGGGAAAACGCGTTTTGGGACCCCCCTTTTATCTCGGCCCCCGCTTGACGAATCCCCCCCAAACTTTCAAGGAAGAACCGGAACTCGAAGAGGCCATTTTCAGGAAATTTTCAGACAGATTCGTCAACCGGTGCCAAAGTTATTCCAAATAGAATTTTGAGATTTAACATTGAAAAAAATCCTAACTATAACTACCTACTGGCGACCGCCAGTAGGTAATATATATATATATATATATTACCTACTGGCGGTCGCCAGTAGGTATATATAGTTAGGATTTTTTCCCTATGGGATTTCTGAAAATTCTATGTCTAATAACTTTGGTGTTTGTGGACGGAATTGGCTGAAATTTTCAGGAAAATGGCACATTTTGTTTCTGAGCAGCCCCTGAAAATTTGGGGGGCTGTCGTGAAGGGGGGGCCGAGAAAAAAGGGGGGTCCCAAAACGCGTTTTTCCCATGTTAATTTCCATAGGGCGGTTGGACTCACTTTTAGCCCGAACGGCTGAATGGATTTGCACAAAACTTGGCAAAATTGTAGGGACTGTTAGCCCGATGTGCCTTTGCTAGGTCTCAATATATGTGCTTCAGTGGATTTTGAGAAATTAACGTTTAAATCAAGATATATATCTGTAACAGCGCTCCGGGCAGCGATCCGGTTCGCATACTTTTCGCGTTACGGAACTTTGCGCACGGAAAGCTGATTGGCTCTTCGGTGTCTGTCAACATTCTAAACAGTCCGGTGCAGCCGCCATCTTGTCTCTCGGTAGGATCGAGAGACAAGAGGAGGCCAAAACAAAGGGGGAAATTACCATAAGGGGGCATAGTAGATCCTCATTGACCCCCCTAGGTTTTATGTGGAGGTTTTAAAAGGGCCCAGGAGGGTTCAAAAAAATTTTTTTTTTTTTTGCGTGGTTAGCGCCTAGTACGCGAACCGGAAAGCGTTCTGGGCAGCGTACTAGAATGATACACTTTTCAAATACTGTATGTTAATTGTTTGTTGTTTTTGTTGTTTTTTTTTTGTTTTCTTTATTTGTAAATTTTTTTTTTATTTTGATTGTTTTTCATAATTTATTAAACTTTCTAACATTTCAGTGTCTGAAATGTCATTATTTTCTTGAAATATTGTTTGCAATCTGTGAGGTTGTAAAATGTCCTCATTTGCAAGGAGGGCATCTACTGCTTGGACACATTGCAGCAGTTCATTATCCAAGCTTTCATCCATAAATTCCATGTCAATTTGTTCAATTAATTCCTGGCTGCTCTCTTGCAGGTCCATCTCAAAAGAAACTTGGTTTTCGCCTTCCATTTTGCCTGAAATTTGGATTTTAAAAATATATATTAGTAGAGATAGGGCACTGTTGGGATTAATTTTAGATAGGCAGTTTTTATCAGTGAATTTATCTTTTGGCAGTGTATAGTATCAGAGTGGAAATAGGACTATAAAAAAGTGTATGTAATGTAACCAAGACAAGCCTAACTCCATTCATAACTATAACAGAGAAGTATATCTAAATACATTACTACTACAGAGGGATAGTGTATATCTAGCAGAAAAAGTCTACTATATTAAGTTATAGTGCACAATATATTTCATTTTTAAAAATTATAACTTACCTTCACAAAGAAGTTGAAGTTCTTGGAAGCTATTGAAATGTGAGGTACAACAAGAAGTAGTAGTCAAAATGGCTGTGTTTCCTTTTCTTCCTTTATATATATACAGGTATATAACCAATCAAATGTCAGGTAATAAAAGTAGAAAATGAAAGTAACATTTTCATTGGTTGTCAATTCCAACAGTTCAGATGTGTTTTGTGAAGTAATTTACCTCACGGTACTTGGAGAGGTCTACATGCTAAATGGCTAAATGAAATTTCAATCAAATTTGTGAGAATGAAAGGGATTGTTATGTAGTATGAGCTAATTTATATTTGGTGAGAGTGTCTTCAGTCGTTTTTCTGTAAATTACTTTCCCACCTTTTTTTTGGACCGCTTCCCGGGAAGCGGTCCGGTCCGCGAACTAGGAGCGTAACGGGAGTCCACCATTTTGTGTTTCGGTCGAATCAAGGTATAAAATGGAGGGTAAATAATGTTCTGAATCGGTAGAAGGGGGCATGGTACAAGTATTTTGCCCCCCTACGTTTTCTGAGGGTGGCTGAGGAGGACTATATGTGCGAAGAAAAAACTTTTTTTTTGAAATTTTGCGCGGTTAGCTTCCAGTTCGCGTACCAGGTAGCGCTCTTTGAGCGTAGTTTGTTGAAAATTACAGGAAAAAAGTTAGAAAAAAAATAATAAAAGTGTGTCATCAGATGAAGGGTAGCTCTGAGAAGAGCTTTTGGGTTTATGGTACATTTAGGTACTTATAAGTAGGTACCAATGCACAGTCTTAAATTCAGAATGAAAATTCTGTTGCCCTCATCTGAGAAGTGAACTCCATCTCCTCTGTAGATATCTTGCATGTAGTAACGCAAGTTATTGTTGTACAGAGAGCCCACTCCATGGTCTCTCATGAAAGCTGAAACAGATTTGTTTACATGCTTCCTCGCTTTCTCAATTTGTGGAGAAAATTGGTTGGACCACCTCCATTTCTGTCTTTGGCATATATTGGAAAATACCAATGCAGTTTGAGGAAAAAGTGTCATTAATTGCTCAAAGGTGTCCTTTAAAAGCATTTCCAGACCTACCCCTGTCAAAGTGCCCAAATCATTACCTCCACAGTGCACTATTAACAGGTCAGGTTTTGGCAAATGCATAAAGGTTTTCACCAATGGTATCAATTGGTGACATTTTAATCCTCTTTGGCCCAACCACTTAATTTCCACATCTTGTAAATTGAGGTTAGGTAAATTTCTGTTCTCAGCATACCTTTGAGCCCAGTGGATGTAACTATGTCCAACAATCCAGACCTTAAACATGGTGGGAGAAGGTTGTTCTGCAGTCTGATGAAGTGTGGTAATGAAAGGGCAGTTGAAACAGTAGGAGTTTCTAAAGAAAAAAAAGTGTGGATTTCCAATGCTAATGAATCATTAGCAGTGATTGGTGCATTTCCATTTCTGAAAACAGAAAGTTAGGGTGCATGGATGTGTTCTTTGAAAGATGTAATTTGAATGGTCAAGGAAGAAACATTTAATGAAAGATTGCACTGGATACGCAGGTGCACTGAGAGTTCAGAGTTCAATTGAAACATTGTTGTGTGCATTTGCAAACATGAGAGGTCTTCCAGGAGGTGGTTGCTATGGAAAAAAGGCAGAGAGGGCAGAGGGGGGAAGGGTTTTGATTTGAAAAAAGTGAGGGAAGAGTTATGGTTGGCTAATATGAGAGATATGTGAAATGAATATCTGTATTTCTGTGCTTTCAATAGCTGCAGCCTTTGGAGTGCATCCTTTTTCTTCTGCTGAAGACAATTTGGTGTATTTCTGAGACTGTTTTCAAAACTCAAAAAATATTTGCTAAGGTGAGAAAAGATTTATTTAATTTAGATAGAGAATAGTATGATTTAAGGAGAAAATGATGAAGAAAGCTGTGTTTTCAAAATGTGGTTTTGTCTCTAGTGATATACTAATAGAATTAGTTTCTTTGAGAAATTGTAATTGCATATTCGGTGTAGCATTCTGGCATGCAGTAACACAAGTTATTGTGGTACATGGAGCCCATTCCATGGTCTGTTATGTAAGCTGAAACAGATATGTTGTTTTTAAAAACCATTTTTGAAATCAATTACATTTCTGGATATGTACTGCTAGAGCTTCATAGGTTGTTTTGGGTCATATTTATAAGGCATTTGAGTGTCTTTGATGTTATTTTTTCCTTTTTAAATGGAAAGCATTCCTCATGGGGCAAGTGTCTTGTAAATACGCTCCCACTTGCGCTTGGCAAATTTAGATTTTGATGGAGTTACCTAGCCATGTTAATAGTGTCCCAAAAATGGTGCTAGGGCATTCCAGAAAACACTTTCATGTGTCTCAAGGACATTTTTAGTCATTTCTTCATGAATGCAGGTATACAATTGATTTATATGCTGTGTTTAAAAACGAATTTTGAAATCAATTAAATTTCTGGATATGTACTGTTAGAGCTTCATAGGTTGTTTAGGGTCATATTTAGAAGGCATTTTAGTGTCTTTGATGTTATGTTTACCTTTTTAAATGGAAAGCGTTCCTCATGGGGCCCTGAGCAGTTCTTAGCCATGTTATTTAATGGGAAGTGGATAACATGGCTAAGAGCATTTGCTGGAAAATGCATGAATATCGCTGACTTTTCAGCGATATTCATGCATTGCGGCCGTTTTTTTTTTGCATTTGCAAGCAGTTCTTAGCCATGTTATCCAATGGGAGGTGGATAACATGGCTAAGAGCATTTGCTGGATAATGCATGAATATCGTTGACTTTTCAGCGATATTCATGCATTGCGGCCGTTTTTAATCGCATTTGCGATAAATATTGCTAAGGAGAAAATGATGAAGAAAGCTGTGTTTTTAAACTGTGGCTTTGTCTGTAGTGATATAGAAATAGATTTTGTTTCTTTGAGAAATTGTAATTGCATATTCAGTGTACCATTCTGGCATGCAGTAACACAAGTTATTGTTGTATATGAAGCCCATTCCATGGTCTCTTATGTAAGCTGAAACAGATATGTTGTTTTTAAAAACCATTTTTGAAATCAATTACATTTCTGGATATGTACTGCTAGAGCTTCATAGGTTGTTTAGGGTCATATTTATAAGGCATTTGAGTGTCTTTGATGTTATTTTTCCCTTTTTAAATGGAAAGCGTTCCTCATGGGGCAAGTGTCTTGTAAATACGCTCCCACCTGTGCTTGGCAAATTTAGATTTTGATTATGGGAGTTACATAGCCATGTTAAAAATGTCCCAAAAATGGTGCAAGGGCATTCAAAAAAACGCTTTCATGTGTCTCAAGGACATTTTCAGTCATTTCCTCTTGAATGCAGGTATACAATTGATTTATATGCTGTGTTTAAAAACGAATTTTGAAATCAATTAAATTTCTGAATATGTACTACTAGAGCTTCATAGGTGGTTGGGGTCATACACCATTTTTGGGAAATTATTAACATGCCTATGTAACTCCCATAATCAAAATCTAAATTTGCCAACCGCAGGTGGGAGCGTATTTACAAGAAATTTGCACCATGAAGAACGTAAAATAGCATAATAGACACTCAAATGCCTTATAAATATGACCCAAAACAACTTATGAAGCACTAGCAGTGCATATTTCCAGAAATGTATTGGTTTTCATTTAATGATTTACTTCATTGGTAGGCCTTCACATGTTTTTTTACCTTGGTTTTTTTCAGTGAAAATCTTATCTGCAACCATGTGTTGGCCTCACCTCAAATAAACAAAACAGGTGATGGACCGAATGTGGATCAATGACACACATTCACCCCAGTCTAAAGATCTGGGCCTAAACAAACCTTTAGATAGGCTACATCTTATCGTCATCCTGAATTAATCATTTAAAATATTAGGGAGTGATTTATGATTGTTCTATGCCTGTTTTGTACCATTGAGTGTCATTTTTGTGATGCAGTGCTGGTGGAAAACATTTGCTATGTTAAATAATTAGTAGGGCATTATGTTTTAGATGACTGTTATTCATTTACTGTTTGGTAATAGTGGTTAATAACATTGTTTATTATATTTTTCCACAGATTCAACTGCAGATTCTTTCATAGTTTGGAAAATGCCTACAAAAAAAAGAATTAGAAAGGCTAGAAAACGTCAAAGACAGCAGGATGATGTTTTATTGCAGCAGTCCTCTTCCCCAAATACTTGTCAAAACACCAAGAAAGGTCCGGGTAAGAGCACAAAATCAGTCTTAGGAAATATTTGTAGTAAAAAAAGTTTTTCTCAAAAAAATGTTTCAGTCCACAAAAAGAAAAGCAATTTAAATGGAAAGGAGAGACCCATCAAAAATGTTACTGGTAGAGGAAGAGATAACTCTGTGCATGATAGTAGAAGGAAACAACAGTTTAGGGACATTCGAAATCGAATGTTCCGTAACAGGATAATAGTTAATTTATTGAAAAATATTTAAAAAAAAGGCCAACAGAAAGCGGCATTTTATAAGAAGAAGAAAAATGTAGAGAAAATTATTGATCATGCTTTTTAAATTAAGCGAAAGTTGTTTATTTTGGTAATCAATAGAATTAGGAAACTAAGCAAGGTAATTTCTGATTTCAAAACAAAAAGTAGATGGAAGAGAGTAGTAAATCGTACTAACTTTTGTGACGTTTTTTCCGGAGAATGGATGCATAGTTCAAGTTGTGAGGCATTTTTTAATGAGGAGAGTTATTTTCAGGATAATGATTTGGTGTTTGCAGTTGACACCAGTGGTCGAGCTTATGAAGTGAAGGATAGTTGTCCAGTTGAAAAAGAACAACTTGTGACAACAGAGACAGAAGAGGCGCTAAGTGATGAGGTTTTAGGAAGACGTCCTAAGGGTCCTGTGTACATTTGGAAGTGTAGTTCTATTTGCAGTGTGCGACAGGTTTCCAGCAATTTGCTTTGTGATTTTATACGGACATTTAATAAGAAAAGTTTGAAGCAGAAAATGAAGTTGTTGCAAGATTTAGATCCTTGCAGAGTGAGACAAATGACAGGTTTGCGTGGTCATTCACTGGCTTGTCTTTCCAGGAGAGTATGCCAGAGTCTTTTTCATCATTTCAGGATGCTAGCAGTGCATCATAATAAAGTGAGAAAATTAGTGAGAATGTTGTATTATGCTAAGAGTCCAGCAATTATGCTTAAACAATTATGTGCTGCTCTTTTGCATGGTTCTGAAATAGATGTGAAGAATATTTGTGAAGAAATTGAGTTTTGTTACTTTGGTAGTAAAGATGAGAATGTTCAAATTGACCCTGAAGTAGAGGGTAATGTTGAAGATAATGTACAGGTTTCCAGTACAGATTATTTTCAGAAGGAAATTGCCACGTTTCAGATGAAATCAAGTGAGAGGCCTAATTTCACTTGTGTATGTTGTCGACGCACTTATTATAAGAATCAGACTAAGTTAGTGGATTTATATGCAAAAAGTGAAAGGGAAAATAATAGTGAATGGAAGGATTTTGCCACATACTTGATGGTAGAAAATTGTTTTGATTTGGGAGTGGACCAACGTGTGTGTACTTATTGTTATAATAAATTAAATCAAAACCAGATGCCTGCTAGGGCGGTTCATAATAATCTGGAATTGGTTGAGATTCCTTCAGAATTGAAGGATTTAAATACTTATGAATCTATTTTGATTCAAAGTATCCATCCCTTTCAGGCTATTGTAAGAATGGAGCCAAAGACAGGGAAGTTGCCTCCAGCAGATTTACAGAGAGAATTAAAGGGAAGAGTTGTTTATTTGCCTCTAGATTTGAACAAAAACATTAACACAATTGGAGTTGAGAAAGTGGAAGAGGAACCTCTGGTTATCTTGGTTAATGGGGTTCCGACAAAGAATAAGAAAATATGGCAAGATTTAGTGGATGTTAGGAAAGTGAAAAATTCAACTTTGTATTTGAAGAAAAATAATAAGTACTATAAGAATGTATATGTTGCAGAAGAGGAAGTAAGTGATGAAGAGGATAGCGTTTTGTGTGCTGGCCAAATTGAGAAAGTAGAGGTGTCTAATAGTGAAGAAATATATGAACATTATAGTGTTCATCCTTTGCATTCCAAGGAAGTCATGGGGAATGCAATTGAGTTGTTTCAAATAAAACAAGCCAAAGGGAGTCCCATTAGTGTTTGGGAGGAAAGTTTGGAAGCTCGGTGTTTCCCACAGCTATTTCCCACAGGTCAAGGAGGAAGATATGATGAGCGACCTCATCAAATTCCTGCGTCTGAATACCGGACTTTACGATTGTATGCAGAAGATCCTAGGTTTCGTCAATGCATTCCCTATTTGTTTCATCTCTTGTTTGAAAGCGATCTGTCAGGACTGTCATATGCAGTGAACCACATTTTAAAAAGTGGTATACAGATGCGAAACATCTCGGCAAGTGACTTTATGCATAAAGTCAATGTCCAAGACAGTATTTTGGATTCTCACTTAATTAATCTCATGGCGTGTAAGCGTGGTACTAATGAGTACTGGTACCGTCGTCATAGTGATTTAAAATGTATGCTGAGGAACTTAGGAACTCCAACATGGTTCCTCACTCTGAGCTGTGCCGAGTATGGCTGGGAAGACTTACTTGAATTTCTACGAGAGGCAAATGGAAATATTGAAAACATTGAATTCAAGACACCTGGAGAACTGTGTTCTTTGGATCCAGTGAATGTATGCAGGTACTTCAATCATAGATTTGAAGCTATGATGTCTTTCATCACAAATAAAAAGAATCCACCTCTTGGAGAGGTGTTGGATTTCTTCTGGAGAAAGGAGTACCAAGCAAGAGGTGCCCCTCATATACATATGTTGATGTGGATCAAGGATGCACCTAAATTTGGAACAGATCCGGATGACTTAGTGATGAATTTCATAGAACAGTATTCTACGTGTGCTGTTCCAAACGCAACGGAGAAGAAAAGCCTAAGAGAACAAGTTCTACGTTTCCAAAGCCATCGTTGTGGAAAGTACTGTCGTCGTAAATTCAGAAACAAGGACAAGTTCTACACCAAATGTCGTTTCAACTTTCCACGACCGGTGATTTCTAAAGGAAGAGTGAACAGTTTGATGTCTTCGCTGCGACATAATGTGACGAGGAAATCACCCAAGAATACATACAATTTGAAAAGGAACGAAGAGTCCATGTACATCAATGACTACAACCCAGTGATTTTGTCCATGTGGAATGCTAACATGGATATACAGTTTGTGGCTGACAACTGTATGGCTGTGGCTCGGTATGTGACATCTTACATCACCAAAAAAGAAAAGACCGAACTGAAGGATATGTGGGAGGACATTTCCCATGAAAAGAGCCTCAGCAAGAAGTTGTACAGTTTCAGTCTGAAGATGTTGTCGCATCGAGAAATCGGAGCTTACGAATGTTCTGATCGATTGTCTTCAGCAAGTCTCTATGCCAAATCCAGGAGTCTCGTTTGGGCGAGTCTTGGTCTTGCTGCAACGCGAAATCGAGTTCTAAAACCTGTCCGGGAAATTGAGTATTTGGCAGAAAAGGAACCAAACAGTACCGACATTTTGAAGACCAACATGTTGGATACATATTATCCAAATCGAAGCAGTCACCTTGAGAATGTTTGTCTATATGAGGTTCTCCAAAATTATATATTCAAGAGGAACATCAAAGAAGATATTGAGAAAGGAGTGTATGCTGTAATTGGAAGTGAGGGATGCCTGGTCAAGCAAAGAAAATGCCAATTAGTAAACCATCGAAAATTGAGTGGTGAATCTCCAGAAAAAAAGGAGTTTTTCTATTTAGCACTTTTGCAACTTTTCAAGCCTTGGCGTGCAGAAGAGGAACTGCTTGGAGATTTCCTCTGTCACGAAGTCTCTTTCAATGCAGCCAAGGAGTCCATAGAATGTCCCGCTTTTTCTAAATATCAAGAAATGCTAACTTTGGAAATTGAGCAGGAAGCAACGATTGCAGCCGAGATTGCCAGAGACAGTTCTCAGGACAGTCAGAGCTCTGTTTCATTGAGTCAAGATCCACTTGGAGGACCTATTATCGAAAATGAAGCTGCCACTGCTATGAATGAAGTAGAAAGAGCCATGGCACATGCTCAGGAGGATTCAGTTAACTTAGAAGACTTGGAAAAACAACTCAATGTTGAGCAGAGGAAAATATATGATGAAGTTACCAAGGAAATTGAGCACGGATTAAGTCATGAGAAGAACGAGTGCTCATGTACATCGTTGAAGCCTGTCCGACTGTACGTGAGTGGAGAAGCGGGAACTGGAAAAAGTTTCCTCATTAAAGCAATCTCTTGTTATTTGCAGGAAAGGACTGAGTCATCGCTGTCTTGTGTTGTCACCGCTCCTACTGGACTGGCAGCACATAACATTAAAGGTATTACTTTGCATCGTCTACTGATGCTGCCGGTGGAGCATGACAACAAATTACAATACAACAAGTTATCTGGGGATGCTTGCTGTGAAGTTTCAAGAGTCTTGAGGAAAATGAAACTACTTATCATTGACGAAGTAAGCATGGTTTCCAATGTCATGCTTGCCTTTGTGCATTTGAGAATGCAAGAAGTACTTAAAACTGAATATGATGTGTTATTTGGTGGCAAACACATCATTGTTTTCGGAGATCTTCTGCAGCTGACACCAGTAAAAGGTCAACCTGTGTTCAAAATACTCACGCATGAAGATACCAGGAAGTGCCTAGGGAGCATTGGCAACGTCAATATATGGTTAAACTTCAATTATGCTGAACTGCATGAAAATATGCGTCAAGCAAAGGATGAAGATTACAAGAATATTCTACAAGATATTAGAATTGGAAAAGTGACCGAGCATGGGAAAGAAGCTTTAAATGCACGATTACTGTCAAATTTATATCCCAAACAAGAGATTGTGCCTGAGAATATTTTTAAGAAAATTACTGAGAAGAAATCCGGGATATGTTTGATGCCAACTCTTGCAGAATGTGCCATCTTCAACAACAAAATGTTGAATTTAGAAAAGCAAGAGATTGTGAAACTTGAAGCTATCGACAAATTAGAGCATATGGGATCAACAATTATTTTGTCAGACAATTTGAAATCAAAATTGGATTCATTAGAGAAGACTATATCTAAAACAGCGGGTTTTGAAAAGACTTTGAATGTGTGTTTAAATTGCCGAATCATTTTGAGAAGGAATTTACATGTAGAAAGAGGTCTGGTAAATGGATCAATGGGTAATGTTGTTGATTTTGAGAAATACAGAAATAGAGATGGAATAGAATTTTTAAGAATTAAATTTGATGGCATTGAGGAAGTACAGCAAATTGGTCGTTGTTCTGCAAGGTTTTTGCTTGTTAAAGACTTATATGTTCGCCGTAAACAGTTTCCTGTTTGCTTGGCATATGCGGTGACAATCCATAAATCGCAAGGTTTAAGTGTAGACAGTGCATTGGTGAATATTGGCAGTTCTGTGTTCAAGGAGGGTATGGCATATGTGGCATTGTCACGAGTTAGAACTTTATCGGGATTGTACTTGATTGACTGTGATGTCACAAACATTTGTGCGGATCTAGATTGTGTTAAGGAATACAATAGGTTAAGAAGAGAGTATGCGCCACATTTGCCTCAATATCCTTTGTTTGAGAAACGTGTGGTAGGCCGGAAACGTAGAAATATCAGTAATAGTAGGGAGGTTGTAGCAAAAAGACTAAAAGTCAATGAACCGAAAATTGTTAGCAGAAAGAAAGTGGATTCTGTTGAAGATGTTGTCGGTTTTCAATTTGAAAACAGTTCTGGTGTCAACTGCTATGCAAATATAGTGGTTAATGTTCTCTTTTCATTAGAGAGTTTAAAAGAACAGATTCTGTTGAATTCAGAACAAATTTTATGCTGTTTGTTGAATTCTGTTTTCGAGAAATGTAGCACTGATCGAACAAAAGTAGAAAGTGTATCTGAAGTTCGTTATCTGTTAGATGAATGTTCAGGTCAAACAGACTTCTCTGAAAATAATCAGCAAGATTGTCAGGAGTTTTTAATGTATATGCTTGATATATTGCAAGATGAGGGTGTAGATGTAGATTACCTGTTTGGGCTTTCTTATCAATGGCAGCATGACTGCGAGAACTGTATGGTATCAAGTACTACTAGTGTAGACTCAGAAAGATTTATATATTTAACTTTGCCAGAAAGTAAATCAGTGTCCTTTAATAAGCTAGTAAATGCAGCGGATCACAACATGGAGTGTAGCCAATGTAAATGTGATATGATGTCAACATTATTTATACGTAGATATGGCCAGTATGTCATTTTAATGATCCAACGATGTAAGCCTGATGGATCAAAATTGTCAACTTTAATAAAAAAATTTGTGGCTTCTCAGCTGTCAATATCAGGGAGGACTTTTGTAACTGTAGCAATTATCTATCACGATGGTCCTTCAACAACATCAGGACATTATACAGCTTACTTAAAGTCTCGAAACGGCTGGTCATTCTGCAATGATTCTGTTGTAACTTTCAAAAAAAAATTGCCGTTTGACCTTAAAAATTCTTACCTGGTGTTTTTAAAACCAAAATTTTAAAGAAAGTTTTTTGGGATTTCCTGTGAGGAATTGGAAATTGTTCATCAAGTAGAGGGAATGTAAGTCTGCAATGCTGTCTAGATTATTGGTCCAAAACTTTTAATTATAATGTCAATTTTAAAATCCAACTATATAAACCTGATGCAAGTAAGTCTGCTTCATAGTAAGCAGTATCAGTGTCATAGGAAAAGGAGAACATGAGTGACAAAGAAGAGTAAGATATTAGTAGTCCAGGATTGTGAAAATATTCTCAAATGTTTTCTTTTTGAAAGATGCGAAAATAGAAAATGACGGGATTTGATTTGAAGAATTACAAGATTTGCGAATCGCTGCAACATGATTTGGCCTAGTGGAAACATGTGATAGAATGTGAGAAGTCTTTTTTTGTATGTAACATATTTTTCGAAATGATGGAGGTTTTCTTTCAGAAAGTGCCGGGCTGAAAATATTTATAGCACAACAGAGTGGATGCTGTTCATAGGAGATCCCTTGACGTTATTGAAAGTAAGTTAATTTTAAGGAGTTTTGAATTCAGAATTCTTATGTTGTATGGGTTTTTTAAACACAATCATTTTGATTGTGTTTTTTTTTCCCCGCTGTTACATGATGAATACCTTCAAATCACTGATTTAAGTGAAATTTGATACATTCTGAGAACAGCAAAAATAAACCATTTAACATGTATAATTAATGTTCTGCTTTTTGTACTTATGATATACATTTAGAAATGTGAGGTACATATGGAAAAAGTGAGTCTTCTGTAAGTGTCAATTCTAATGCTTACAGTGCTGTACTTCTGGGTACTGTTTTTTTTTAAAAAAAAGAAATAGGCCTCACCTCTAAGAAAGCTCTTGAAAGCACACATCTTATTTGCATCCTGAAACAATCATTTAAAATGTTAGACACAATTTTATGATGGTTTTACATCTCTTTTGCGCTGTTATTGCATCACTATTGTGAGACATAAGCAATGCAAAAGAAGCATCATGTTTCAAAATAGGCCTCATTTCATCAGCATGAAGATACTGTTTGTTTAAAATAAATATCTTTAGGATTGTGTACGGGTCGTAGAGAAGTAGAGGTTTCTGTAAGTGTCAAAGTTGTTTAAAAACTGTTTCTTCTTGAACCTTTTCCCTTCTTTTTTCTAATTTTTAAATACATGTTTTAATATTTTTGGAAATGTTTGTTCTCTCATTTACAGATTGAATATATGAAAAATTTTCTTTAAAAGTTATCAAGAATTATAAGGTAAATGTTTTCTACTTTTATAACCCGCATTCCACTGCTGATGATGTCACTGACTATGTTATGAATGATGTAATAAGTGGGCATGTTTTACTACAATGGTAGGTCTTCACCTCTATTATCTCCTCTGTATTCTTCAACAAGCATAAATTTGATATGCAACCCAGAGTACGGTTCACCTTAAACAAACTTTTAGAGAGGACACAACTTATCGTCACCCTCAATCAATCATTTAATCTATCACATTTAACATCTATTAGTTCTACTGCTTCATTTCTTTAATCTTTACTTTCCTGTGTTTGCTACTTCTCTCATTCCTTTCTCTATTACTTAATTTTTCTACTCCTTCCAGTATTTTTCTCACTCCCTCTCTTCTCATACTTCGTCATTATTATTCACTAATTCTGTCTCTATTAATGTTACTGTTTCTGAATGATCTCCAAAAATTTTTAAAACAAGAACAGTAAGTATCAGGATAGGAAAAGACATTTATGTTACAAGAAAGACAGCTATAGGAAGTGAACAAAAAAAACTGTTACTCTCAATCCACTGCTGATGATGTCACTGACCATGTCAAAAATGATGTAATATATGACATGATCAGAAGTGAATTGCGGGTAACAGTATCTTTTCTTTACTCCCTATAGCTGTCTTTTTTGTAACATAACTGTCTGTTTCCTTTCCTTATACTTACTGTTCTTTTTTAAAAAAAAAAATTTTTGGTTCGCTTAAAGTTCGCGTACCGGAGTGCGAACTGGGAGCGAACTAATAGAAATAGAGCTTGGCAGAGTTCAAAGAATTTTACCAATTTTTTTTAATAATGGGGAGGTAGTTCTGAAAAGAACTTTTTTTTGTTTTTGTTGTTTTTTTTTTTGTTTTTTTTTTTAACATTTTTTATATTTTTTTGTTTTTTTCTGAACATTTTGTATTTTTTTTTTTTTTTGGGGGGTAGGGGGGAAACAAAAATGATTCAGTGAAAAGGGCTCAACAGGAGCAACGAAAAAAAGAAGAATTTATTTCTTGGGTCGTTTTGGGCACACATGATTGTTGATGGCTCTCATTATAAGGGTAATGCTACTTTCGCGGTAGCAAAGTGTCTGGTTGCACCACACACAGACTTGCTTCACTTCCCCCATGTTGATTTGGATGTTCGGGATCACCTCCCTCGCCTCCGGTCCCGATAGCTCCTGAACTACGGATCTTCTCGACATTTCTGGGGGATTTTCTTGTTGGTCGCGAAGCTGGGCATTGCTGTAATTGTTAGGGTGCCACCGAGCCATGTGCCTGTGCATTGTATGATTCCCATAGCTGTACTTTTTGTCAGTACCCCTGGAAAGACGATAGCCGCAAATGCGGCAAAAGACGTATCTGGCATTGACTTTTTTTTGGTCAGGTGGAAATTTAAAAAATTGCCAGATGTAATTTTCTTTCCTGTTATATCTCCTGGGCTCTTCTGGCAAAAACTCAGGAATTTCTTCTTCTTCCTCCTCTTCTTGATTTTCCTCCTCTTCTATAATTATTGAAGTATGTGGTCTTTTCTTCCCATGAGGAGGTGGAGGAGGTGGTGGGGGCACACTGGCTGAAGCAACCATTGAAGCCATTGCTGAAGAATCAAAAGGGGTCTTTCTCTCACCAATATGAAAGTCAGAGTGAGGAAAGAAGGAGGGGTTTTCATCATTTGGGAGAAGGAAAAATTCTAAACCAATGAAAAGTGTTAATTTTACATCACATGACCAAGTATTACATCATTAGGAAACCAAAAGTGAAATGAACCAATGAAAAGTGTTATTATCGAGTCACATGACCTGTTGTATTTACGTTTCGCGCTTTGCTCCGCTTTCCGGTCCACTTCCGGGTCCGCTAACTTGGCGCGTCCAATGACGTATTACGGGATAACGCAAAACGTCATGCGAACGTAACAGTTACGCTAAAGGAACGTTTACCGGTTCGCGTACTAAGCTGCGGCTTTAAATTGAGCTAACGGGAAGCAGACCGGTTCGCGGACTGGGAGCGAAACAAAAAAAAATGTTTTAAAAAAATTGTCTAAAGTACATGAAAAATATATTTCAAGATTTAAAGGAGAATACATTTTACAGCTACAGATATTAGCTTTTAAAAAACCATTGAAATTCAATGAAAAAACCATAGGTTATAGACCATATATAGTTAGGAATTTGCATTTACAAAACCTTTAAAATTCAATGAAAAAACCATTGGTTAAAGAACATGTATAGTTAGGAATTTGCATTTACAAAACCTTATTTTACTCGCATAAAACCATTGAAATTCCATATATAGTTAGATGCGCTAACTATATATCGCGCACCCGCAATCCACTGCTGATGATGTCACATATTACATCATTCATGACATGGTTAGTGACATCACTGATGACATCACTGATGACATCTCAAATGACATCACTGATAAAATCACTGATAACATCTCATTTCACATGACTGATCACATCACTGATGATATCTTTCATGGGATAATACCATGAACCTCTTCAGACTCTAATATAACCTTAGATACAATCAGTGTAAACAGACAGTCACAGACTGTCACTCATCCATGGAGTTACTCACACACCTAGTCAGTTATGCAAAAAATCAATCACACATCTATTTTCTCAACTATACAGTTATACACACCTTACTTATTCAAACATATACTAACACATATTTACTTTACTCTCTTATACAATCCCTGATACATGTTCACAATGATCCATACAACCACTCACACATTCACTGGCTCTTATGCACAGTTATTTATATATGTCAACTCTCACATGTACTGTGTTTTACATATGTACTTACTTTGACATGTAGCACTGAGATATCCATTCACTCACCAATACACTCATGCACACAGTCAACCGCCCATACAGCTGTTTCCACATGTACTTTTGAAACCATACATCTAATGAATCAACTGCTCATACATCTATGCACAGAGTCATACACCTCCCAGCCACCCATACACACACACTCAGTTTCCAATACAAATACTTGGGCAACCAATCAATAACCCATATAGTTACTCATATAGCTACTTATCAACACATGCAACAGTTTACAGAACAACAGATATAATGATGCACAAATTAAGACAGTTTAGTCACTAACCCATGCACTCAGTTAGACACATTTAATCACTCACTCATACAGTCAGTCATGCACCTACTAAATCCTTCATCCAGACACTTATACATCCACTCATTCTTCAATATGTAAGACATATTTTAACTTTACAGAAAACATACAGTCACTGGATGTTGTCTTCAGTGATGTCATCAGTGATGTAATTTGAGATGTCATCAGTGATGTCATTTGAGATGTCATCAGTGATCTCATCAGTGATGTCACTAACCATGTCATGAATGATGTAATATGTGACATCATCAGCAGTGGATTGCGGGTGCGCGATATATAGTTAGCGCATCTAACTATATATGGAATTTCAATGGTTTTATGCGAGTAAAATAAGGTTTTGTAAATGCAAATTCCTAACTATATATGTTCTTTAACCAATGGTTTTTTCATTGAATATATATATATATGAAACAATCTCAGCTTTCTCTCGCCTGGAGCCCAGTCCTGGATACCGTCGGCGCAGAAGAAGAGAGGAGACCCAAATGCAGGTGAGCAGTGTTTTTATTCAATAAGGAAAACGGCACACCTCAGCATAACGTTTCGGCCTTCACAGAGGCCTTGGTCATATGACGCATGCAAGGGAGGAGGCAAAATTTAAAGTGCAAATGCTATTCAAAATGTAAAGCCATTGGTGGAATATGGTCACATGTAAGGTGCTCTCAATAATAGACACAGACAACATTTTAGCGTTTGCTGCTACTTACATTCCGGGATAATCCCTTATGTAGTTTGTAATTGACATTTTCGCAATGTGCAAGATATCAATAAAGTGCAAATGCAAAGTGCTATCTACATTATACATAAAAAAGTTCTCATCTCGGGTTAATCCCTTAAAAGATTTGGAAAAAGTGCAAACTCGGCAATGTGCAAAACGTCAGAAAAGTGCAAATAGTGTCATGTAAACATCTGGGGTTTCAATAAATAACAATCATATTTATCATCAACAACACAGTGTTAAAATCAAAGTGTAAAATATATATATACATACATTAATAGTTGATATATATACACTAACTATACACTATATACACTGGATGAGATATCAGGTAATCCGTACACTTTGATGCATAAATGCATTAGCTAGTCCCTGAGATCGCAGCATCCTGACTTAAATATAAATATTGCACAAGCCCGCAGTTTGTCTGTTTCCTAAGGGGAATGGAGAAGAGAGGAGACATCCTTTTTCTGAAACGTCCAAGAATATCGCAGCCTCTCTTCTCATTCCCCTATGTTGAGATATGCACTCATTATTTAACAATCTCAAATTGGCATTTTGAGTACTACTTAGCGTTTGTTGAACAGTCATGTAGCCTAAGCCTAGGCTACACTACACAAATGGGCCATATGCAACCCTAGACATGCACAGGACATAAGATAAGCTAGAAGTATCATATTACCATGTCTAGTTAAACACCAGGACAACCAAGTACAAAAAATGAATAAGCCGATTAGGATGATAAGGTCTTACAAAGTTGTCACTAATGGCTTGCTCGAGGGGTGGGGGATCCAGAACAGAAAATGTAATCATAGTGATAGATCAGAGACAGGTGTAAAAGTATTCAGTTGAGTTCAACCCCCCGGGGCTCTGCTATCCATTTCCAGTATGTACCTGGTCTCCAGCCTCCTAAGGGCTCCCTCCCTGTCTCCTCCTCTTCTCAGTGGGCCCACACTATCTACGGCATAGTAACGCAAAAGGGTACTATCATTATTGTGGTGCTCCTTGAAATGGCGGGCCACCGGATATGCCGGGTCACTGATATTGATGGCCCTTATGTGCTGGAGTATCCTCTTGTGCACCTGCAGCTTGGTACTACTCACATACCGCAGGGCACACGGACACTCCAGCAAATAAACCACAAATTCACTTTTGCAAGTCAGTTGTTTCTTGATCTTGCGTGCACTGGGGGTGAACGGGACTGCATATTCTGTTTTATTGAGCCCATGTTGGCACGCTTTACAGGAAGAGCACTTCCTGAAGCCTTTGCTCTTATCTAGCCAGTTCTTACTGGTTAAAACCTCTGGGCTAGATTTGACCAATGCATCTTGCATCGAATATGCTTTTCTATAGGTGATTGATGGTGTAGCTGGAATTTTGTCACCTATGATAGGGTCACATTTGATTAGACACCAGTGTCTGGAAATGATCTTACTAAGCACCCTATGTTGCCTGTTGTAGGCCCAGATCAGTCTGACTGTCTGATCTTGGGAGATGGTTGGCCCTGTAGTGACCTTACGTTGTAAGGTTTCGCTTCGTGACAAAGCATTGGCCTTAGCAATGGCCTTGTCAATTAGCCCAGGATTGTACCCCGTTGCCAAAAATCTAGTCCTGCTAGCCTGCTGAGCTAGATGACATTGAGCTTCAGTGCTACTCAGCCGTCTGATACGCAACATCTCCCCATAGGGGATGCTGCGTATGAGATGGGAAGGATGGTGGCTACTGGCATGGAGTATTGTGTTGCCTGCCGTGGGCTTCCTATATAAGTTTGTCCTGTCCAATTGATACTGTCATGTCTAGGAAATGTACCTGTTCCTTACTGATTTCAGAAGTGAACTGCAAGTTGTAGTTATTACAGTTCAAAGTCTCGATAAAATGCTCAGCTTCCTGACGAGTGCCCCTCCAAACTAGGAACACATCGTCTATAAACCGATACCAGCGTACAATAGACCCCATGGCAATGTCAGAGTGCTCACCAAAGAGGACCTGTCTCTCCCAATAGCCCATATGAAGGCAGACATAACTGGGAGAGAAACAGGCCCCCGTGGCTACACACCTGACTTGCTGGTTGTATCTGTTGTTAAACATAAAGAAATTGTGATGTAAACAGAATGAAATCATAGACAACAACATATGATTGTGATCTGCCATTAAAATCGGGCTCTGTCCCAAGAAAAATTCTGTAGCTCGTAGACCATCTTGGTGATTGATACTGGTGTACAAAGACGTGACGTCTAACGTAATTAGCCATAGATCAGGATCCCACTTTATGTCCTCGATTTTGCGCACAAAATCATTAGAGTCCTGAACAAAGGATGGTAGGCTTTGTACATATTCTTGCAAGAATGAGTCTACATAGATGGTTGTCTTTTCAAGCAGAGCCCCGCAAGCTGCAATTATCGGCCTTCCCGTGGGGTTGACCAGGTTCTTGTGGACCTTTGGGATTAGGTATAGGACCGGCATGATCGGGTTGTCATTCTTTAAGTACTTGAGCTCATCCATGCTTAATAAACCAAAAGATCTCCACCCCATCAATAATGAATAGAAGTCCACCTGGGCTTTCTTGACCAGGGTGGTGTTGATGGAGCAGATTTCCTCTGCAGTCAGGCATTGTTTTATTTTTTGTGCTTCAGACAGACTGCATTTAAATTGCCACGCACATTTTAGTGCAAGTTAAAAACATGGCAAAAAAAAACATGAAAGTGAGGCCTATTTAGTCTGACATGCTTGTGCTGAATTAACATGTGTTTTTGCAATGTGGAGAAAAGTGGCCTTTTTAGCTGTGAAGATTAATAGAATATGTTTCTTTCTTCCCAGCGCATCCCATGTAATCTAAATCCACTATTTCTGTCTAAAGAGACTTTGACTTGTTGCATATTTTGATAAATATTTTCAGTTAATAACACCTCTTTTACTTTGTTGCACATTGCACATTTATTTTACATGTTGTCATAAATAATAGAAAAGCTGCTTTACACTAGTAGCTTGGCTAGGAAAACATTTATAATGAGTATTAGTATGGATTTTGGAAACATAATGTGCTGATTTACATGAAATTAACATTATCTTTTTGTTTATTTTATTTTTGGGGCCTACCATTAAATGGCTGCCTGTGAAACCATCAAAAGCTATGGCTTGCTTTGAATGAGAAGGGAGCATGCGCAGACTGTGGCAGCTTTCCTCATGCCAAGAAGTCAAGAACACCTTGAACTGTACATCCTTGTGATTCTGCCAAATGTACCAGTGTTAGTTAAAAGTGTCCATCTGACTGCGCTTTGGCAGGAAGGAAGGAAGACTATTGAAAATTTTCCCTAGCAATTGTTGCAAACTTATAAAATGTATTTATTATGTATGCTTCATTTGTTAAAAACTGGCATGGTCAGGTTTTTAGAATGCGTTAGGGTGATGCAAACTCATGCCATCATAACTGACCAATCAACATACAGGTTTTCCTGAAATGCAACATTTTGTGTAGTCTGCCAAAATTTTGTGTATAAAAACTGACAGGGGCTGGCTTTCTCAGCTCAGCTGGCTTCTTGCTCATTTTGGCTTAGGCTTCTATGGGTTAGGTACGAGAAACGTCCCGGGAGATTGCTGAGGGTTTGCGTCCGAGGAGTATCAGGGGGAGGTTTCTTGCTTCCACGTCATATCTTGGCCACATTCCTTTGAGGTCTCGTGAAGGGCGGGCTGTCTCCCTCCCTGCTTGCTCTTTAGACACAGACAGATGCAGAAGAACAGCTGATTAAATAGAATTAGATGCTAAACTTCAAGTTATGCTTAGACAAATTAATTAGGTCTGAAAAGATTTATTTGACTTATGCATTTATTTTTCTTAATGGGAGATTTTTGCAAACTATTTGATTTTTGATTAGCCTTGCAAGACTATTTTTCTTAGAAACTCCTTAAGAATTTTGAATGACATTTTGCGCCACATTTTCTATCCTATATGTAATGATTATATGCAGACTGTAAAATGTTCTGTATTAATGCTATTTTTTCGGTTTTCCAAATTCTGTAACCTGATTGATGTTACTGATGAATAAAGGGTCAGAAAAACCTAACTTTTAACTAGAAAATAAAACCCTTTAAATACTCAACAACTCTCTTTATTGGCTTAAAATAATAATTGCATTTTTGACTGTTCATGATTAATAAAGTCTCCTGAAGGTAATACATGGTGTGAAGGGCCCAACACCTTTTGAGCGGTAAACTAGAGGTAGCATGAGGGTTTTGCATTGAGAAATTACCAGAAGAAATTACCGCTCCATCAGTTTTTGGTAAGCAGAGGATGGTTATTATTGATTAGTTTGGTGATTAATGATTATTGATTTCACCATCAACTACTCAACTAATGGATCATTGACCTTAAGAAGGGAAATAAAATAATTGCCCAAGTTAGATAAATGTCCAAGCCCTGATTCCTGACTCCAATGCTCAGAACCTGAAGATTGGCAAAGCAGTACTGGCAGGTGATGCAAGAAGTGGTGTGAGTATGAATAGGGTTGTGAAATGTTGTTAATATGCTAGCATGTATGTATGTATTTTTGAAGTGTTGAAAATAGTAAGGGTTTTTTACTGTTGGTGACATTTTGCTCATTTTGAATTGATGGTGTTATTGATTATATTGGTAATTTCATAGGACATACTTTTTGGTTATTGATTACATGTTTTACCTCTTTATGTTAAGTAAGTGTCTTGTTCTATGTTGTCTGAACATGCAGGTATGTACACCTGTGGAATCCCGGGAAGGAATAGCGGGTGGTAAATGGAAGCCACACTGCACTGAGGTTACTTGTCTGTTGAAATAGCACTGAGAAGCTAGGTAGGGCTGGCAGTGTTAAATTAGGGACTATTTTCTGTATGAGTGATTGTAGCAAAGAGTTCGCTGGTGAAACTTTGGCCTGATATCACCTAGAAAGGGTCACACCAAAGGAGTAGCAGGTTCTTCTGAGCTTGAGTGACAGCAAAAGGGTTCGCTGGTGAAACTTTGGACTAAGATATATCCTGAAGGATAAGTCCAAAGGAGTAGCAGGTTCCTCTGAGTTTGTGTGACAGGTAAGCGGAAGGGATTTACCTGTAGTGTTTGAAGAGTAAACGGAAGGTCTTACTTTGTGAAGGGTAAGCGGAATGTGTTACTCGCAGTGAATATAAATCTATCCTTTATTTAGCACAACAGACAGAGTAGCGAATGTATTTATGTTGTTACTAACAGAGTTATTGATTAGGAGAAATATTGCAGTAAGATTTTGTGGAGGGTCAGTAGTAGGAGTAGAACTGACTGAAATTGAGACTGACAGCTTTGGAAAAAAGAAATTGCGTTGAACTATTGCAAAAATGAAATTGTTTGAAGGCTTAAAGAAGCTGTTAGGAGGTAAAGTGAAAAATTCGTTTTTTATTGGTGATGCTCCTGAAGGAACACCTGTGCATTTTATGTCTACCAATTTGGGACAAAATACATGTATGTGGGTTCACCAATGGTGCAAGATTACTGAAAAAGAGGGTGCTTTGAGGTTTCCAAAAGATGGTACTTTTGAATTGCAAATTATTGACAAATTAAGGGAAGTGTTATGTGAAATAAAGACACCATCTAAAGCTGCACAATTTGAGGCCTTAAGCATATGGGAAAAGGTAGCAAGAGAGAAAGCAAGTGAGGATAAAAAGGTAAAGCACCAAATGCAGGAGAATAGAATTAATGATGATAAATGGCTTCGAATAAATAATGATTCAGGGGATGAAATAATGGATGCATTGTTCACTGAGTGTCCACCACTTTATGTGGTTCCCATTAAAAATACTGAAAATAGTGTACAAGTAAGCACTACAGTGGCTACTGCTTCTGTTGAACAGAGAAAATCACAGATTGGGAAAACTGTGCAAACATTTCAGATTGACCCATTATCTGTTGATTCAGCACTGACAGCGATACCTCCAGGTGTTGCTGCTTCAAATGTGCCTGATTCAGTCCAAGAATTGCTAACTGCAGATGCACAGACATAGAAAAATTATGACTGTCCCAATTAATATGGTCCCTACTGAAAAGGTTCAAAGAACTGCAGAAGGAGTGATTATGGCAGAGTTTATTTCAGAAACTCAGAATACACAGATTATTGAACAGAAATTACCCCAAGCACTGAAGGGTGAGGGAAAAATGGCCTTTACAACATCTACAGCTCAGAATAAAATAAATGTAATTGAAAAGGTTATTTTTCAAACCTGCTTAGAGGAAGCAGCAGTGATTAAAAAGATAGAAAACATGGGAGAACATATTAACACAGGCCCTGAAAAAGAGAAACAGCGTACTGTTTTAAATTCAGCACTTGAACATGGAGAAAATAACAGTCCATGCTGTTTAAATAATGAAAATGTGAACAAGTGTCAGGAAAAAGAATTAATTTCCCTGAGTAACGAAACAGTTGCATGTGCATTAACTACCCATAATGACCTGACAGATTTGTCTCAAAAATATGAAATTGATGTTTCAGGAAGTTTCCCGTTTCAGAAAAGTTTTAGGGTACATATGGATGATGAAGCAAATGAGAAAATGTGTTCTTCAGGAATGCAATTGCACATTGCAGAAATAAAGTATAGTTTTAAATGCAATGGGTTTGAGAAATTAGGAGACAAATGGGAAAGAATACATGAGAAGAAAAAGAAACCACCAGACCTAGCTAGGAAACTGGATAAGGAAAAGAAGCCACCAGATTTAGTTGAGAAAAATAATAAGCAGAATGAGGGAGAAGCTTTTGCTTACTCATTGAGAGAAAAGGTGGGAGAAGTGCATGTTCCTATGCCACAGAATAAAAGTGAACTTGCAGCATTTCTGAACACATTCCCACAATTGAGAGACAAATTTATGCTGTGGTACCCACAAGTTGATGGATTTGTTGAAATATTAAAAGAGTTGTGCATTAATTTGGAAATGTTCTTTTACATTGTCATGCAGACTGAATTGTGGTTTGAATCTAAAGTTTTGCAAAGGCCAGGTGAGGAGACAGTGAAAAGGGTTTGCATGAATGCATCATCATTTTCTGTTGTTATGGAGGAAAATATAGCAGTGCTTATTTTCCTGAAGGGTGGAGTGCCAGCAAAGGATGTTGCTTGGGTACAAATTAAAAGAACACAGGATGGAAGTAAAGTTGGTTTGGTTTGTGAAAATTCAGGTATGGATGTTGTACTGCGGGAAAATATATCCTTTTGCCATCTTTATAGCAGATTTGAGCATTGGAAGAAGAAAAATAAATTTAAAAATGATGCACAAAAACATGGAGAAATGCAGATGCAAAATATGCAAGCTAAGCAAATGCAAATGTCAGTTCAGAAACAGGTACCTATGGCAGGAATTTTCCAAGCAAAGATGGTCCCACAAAATATGGAAAAAGCTCAAATTAATTTAAATAAGGTGTCCAGAGCAAATGTGAATTTTTTCCAGAGAAAAAATCAAAACCCAGTCCAACAGGTTGCTGTGTTTGAAAATGAGAGTTTTAACACTCACAATTCTGAATTTACCAAGTCCATTGTGAAGGCAGAGGAAAGTCCAGATTTAAATGCAGAAGTTTTAAACAAAGAAATTACAAACCCAGTTTTAGAAAAATTTGCACCAAAATTAGGCCCATTTGAGGAAGATTGCAAAACTGTTGTCTGTGATTCAGGCCTAGCAGAAAAACTATTCTTTTGCAAATTAAACAGCACCGAATACTGTACACCAGATAATGTTATTTTTCAGATTCCTGATGAGGATGTGCACTTTAAAATGGCCCAACAAGAAACAGTTGTAGCATTATCTTCAGAAAAGACAGTTGAAAAATTACCTTCTGTTTTTGAAAAGGTAATAAACACAGAAATAAGAGAGTTCACAGAGAAGGATGCCAAATTAATAAAATGTGCAGAACATGTCTTATTAAAATTAGAACCAGATGACATGTATTCAGGTACACCATCAGTTGCAGAAATTTTACCAATAAAAGGATTTTTGATGGAATTGATTGGAAGTTTGTGTAACTTTCTGATCACAGGCTCACAGAAAATAAATGAAAAGAACAGAATAGTGCAGGAGATTAAAAGCATATTTTTTTCATGTTGTCCTGTGGTACCGAATCCAGCCAATATATTTTTTCACATTCCATGTGCTGAAGAATGGCTTACTTTTATTGATTTTTGCAAAGTCCATGTCACAGTGCCAATGCATGAGAATAGTCAGGAGTACTGTCAAAACGAAGATGAATACCTGGGACACAAAATTGGAAAGGGAGGTAGAAAGGTGTCACCAGAAAGGGTGGAAATGTTTTCCAAGAAAAATCCACTTCAAATTCAGAAAGAAGTCAGGACATTTTTGGGAATGGTTAGCTGCTGTAGAGAGTGGTTACTAAACCTTTCCCTAGTGGCTAAGCCTTTACTGAGGCTAACACACAAAGGTGTGTCTGATCCGCTTCCATTGGACAACAATTGCACAAAAGCATTCCTAGAGTTGAAAGAGAAAGAATGTTGCGCCCCAGCACTAGGAATGAAAGTTTATTTAAAAGAAAATATACCAATTTGCAGTGAGAGGGAGGGCTGCACTCTCTCATTGCCTATTCAAAAAGATGACTGTGTTCAAAGCTCTGTGATGTATTGCCCAATGACCTTTGACCCTAACTTCACAGAAATGTCAGCAAATGATTTGCTTTGTGATGAAAATGAATATGAGTGTCTAAATATCATGAAAATATGCATAAAGCCAAATTCAGACTTTAAGGATGAACACCTGAGTCAGCCCAACAATGTCCATTTTGTAGATGGCCCATGTTTGAAAGGTGACACATTAAAAGCAGCACATGCTGTGCTCCTTATGCATGATGTTGTCAAAGCTTCATGGCTCTCAGTAGTTGCCCCAGTCCAAAATTCGAAATTGATTGCCCTTACCATAACATGCAGTATATCTGCTCAAATGAGAGTCACTGTTGTCATGGGAGAGAGAAATGCTAATTCAGTTGCACACATTTGTGTTCTGTTAGCATGCACATTCTATGGAATCTTCACAGGTGTATTAAAAGAGGCTCAAGAAAATGTTTTTGAAGCAGCACTACAGGGTTGTATCAGGACTGTTTTTGAGAAAAGTGACAACTGCATAGTGGCAAAAGAGTTATTGCAAAGACTGATGCCCAGGTATAGATTGCCAGTTTCTCTGAAATCAGATTATAATGTGGTCTCAAAGATAATGAGTGCAGAACAACAGATTGGACAAGGAATGGATTGCAGCTATCTGCCTGAAGTGTCAAGCATAATAAAGCAACACAAAGGCAGCACTGAGTTACCTTTTGCCAAAGACGGTGTCTCACCAACACCAAAGTGGCTTGAAAATGCATATGCAAATGCACTTGTGGAAAACACTGAGGAGAACACTAGCCATGGCTGTGTAGGTCTGGTTGATGTACAGTGTGCAGTTTCTCACCAGATTGCAGCTGCTACACAAGATCTGCATAATGAATGGTGCAACGGCTTTGGTCTGAGAGATGAAGTGGTGAATCATCTGAATCTGATCAAAGTGAAAATAAGAGTGAAAGGCATTGGTTGAAAAAGTGCCAAGGATTGATGGTGCTCTGTCCGAGTTTCTCAGCACCTAAGTAGTCTAATTTGCATTGAAAAGGTAGAGAATGCCACACTGTATGAGCCATTCTGAAGGCAAGCTGATGACAAAGAGCAAAGAAATGCTGAAACTGTCCTGTTGAATTCCTTTTTTTATTATTTTAGTTATTTATTTTAAAGAAGACTAACTGTTCCAAGAAGCTACTTACAGAACTCTGCACTAAAACATTTGAGCTTGGCTATATATGATCTGATTACAGATAGACGTGTGTTTGCCTTAGAAATAGATTTAAAATTGTTATATGCTCAGCTTTTGCAATTTTAAAAAAAATGTCACTTGTGAAAATGAAATATGTGTGATGAATTATAAATCATTTTATTATGATTTGAATTATCAGAAGGGTGGATTGATGGAGCAGATTTCCTCTGCAGTCAGGCATTGTTTTATTTTTTGTCCTTCAGACAGACTGCATTTAAATTGCCACGCACATTTTGGTGCAAGTTAAAAACATGGCAAAAAAAAACATGAAAGTGAGGCCTATTTAGTCTGACATGCTTGTGCTGAATTAACATGTGTTTTTGCAATGTGGAGAAAAGTGGCCTTTTTAGCTGTGAAGATTAATAGAATATGTTTCTTTCTTCCCAGTGCATCCCATGTAATCTAAATCCACTATTTCTGTCTAAAGAGACTTTGACTTGTTGCATATTTTGATAAATATTTTCAGTTAATAACACCTCTTTTACTTTGTTGCACATTGCACATTTATTTTACATGTTGTCATAAATAATAGAAAAGCTGCTTTACACTAGTAGCTTGGCTAGGAAAACATTTATAATGAGTATTAGTATGGAGTTTGGAAACATAATGTGCTGATTTACATGAAATTAACATTATCTTTTTGTTTATTTTATTTTTGGGGCCTACCATTAAATGGCTGCCTGTGAAACCATCAAAAGCTATGGCTTGCTTTGAATGAGAAGGGAGCATGCGCAGACTGTGGCAGCTTTCCTCATGCCAAGAAGTCAAGAACACCTTGAACTGTACATCCTTGTGATTCTGCCAAATGTACCAGTGTTAGTTAAAAGTGTCCATCTGACTGCGCTTTGGCAGGAAGGAAGGAAGACTATTGAAAATTTTCCCTAGCAATTGTTGCAAACTTATAAAATGTATTTATTATGTATGCTTCATTTGTTAAAAACTGGCATGGTCAGGTTTTTAGAATGCGTTAGGGTGATGTAAACTCATGCCATCATAACTGACCAATCAACATACAGGTTTTCCTGAAATGCAACATTTTGTGTAGTCTGCCAAAATTTTGTGTATAAAAACTGACAGGGGCTAGCTTTCTCAGCTCAGCTGGCTTCTTGCTCATTTTGGCTTAGGCTTCTATGGGTTAGGTACGAGAAACGTCCCGGGAGATTGCTGAGGGTTTGCGTCTGAGGAGTATCAGGGGGAGGTTTCTTGCTTCCACGTCATATCTTGGCCACATTCCTTTGAGGTCTCGTGAAGGGCGGGCTGTCTCCCTCCCTGCTTGCTCTTTAGACACAGACAGATGCAGAAGAACAGCTGATTAAATAGAATTAGATGCTAAACTTCAAGTTATGCTTAGACAAATTAATTAGGTCTGAAAAGATTTATTTGACTTATGCATTTATTTTTCTTAATGGGAGATTTTTGCAAACTATTTGATTTTTGATTAGCCTTGCAAGACTATTTTTCTTAGAAACTCCTTAAGAATTTTGAATGACATTTTGCGCCACATTTTCTATCCTATATGTAATGATTATATGCAGACTGTAAAATGTTCTGTATTAATGCTATTTTTTCGGTTTTCCAAATTCTGTAACCTGATTGATGTTACTGATGAATAAAGGGTCAGAAAAACCTAACTTTTAACTAGAAAATAAAACCCTTTAAATACTCAACAACTCTCTTTATTGGCTTAAAATAATAATTGCATTTTTGACTGTTCATGATTAATAAAGTCTCCTGAAGGTAATACATGGTGTGAAGGGCCCAACACCTTTTGAGCGGTAAATTAGAGGTAGCATGAGGGTTTTGCATTGAGAAATTACCAGAAGAAATTACCGCTCCATCAATGTCACTGTGTCTATAACAATCTGGATTGTTTAATTGAGAGAGGGCTTCTTCCAAATATAGTTTTCGCGGCCATAGCACTATATTGCCCCCCTTATCAGATTACCTGACAATGACATTTTCATTTTGTTGGATCTTTTTGATGAGCTTCAAGTATTGATCATTCTGTGTATATTTTCTACGTTTGGAGTTGAGCAGTTTCGAGTGTAGCACCTTGATTTCTTTAACAGCTGCATCATGGAAGATGTCAATGTTGTCATATATATATATATATATGTCTTTAGCAAAAAAAACTTCTATCAGAAAGACGCCGCACACCACTTCGAATGTTTATCTTTGTTCTTTTATTTCCTATAGGTTCCCCACCTACGCGTTTCGGACATAAACTGTACCTGATCACGGTTACAAAAGTTTTGAAACCGTGATCAGGGACAGTTTATGTCCGAAACGAGTAGGTGGAGAACCTACAGGAAATAAAAGAACAAAGATAAAAATGGAAGTGGTGTGCGGTGTCTTTCTGATAGAAGGTTTTTTTTCTAAAGACATTAAATGCGAGGGGGTCCCGAACCTCGCCGCCAGCACCAGCTGTTCAGCAGCTCCTCTCGTCTTGGGACAATTGCTTGTATATATATATATATTCAATGAAAAAACCATAGGTTATAGACCATATATAGTTAGGAATTTGCATTTACAAAACCTTTAAAATTCAATGAAAAAACCATTGGTTAAAGAACATATATAGTTAGGAATTTGCATTTACAAAACCTTATTTTACTCGCATAAAACCATTGAAATTCCATATATAGTTAGATGCGCTAACTATATATCGCGCACCCGCAATCCACTGCTGATGATGTCACATATTACATCATTCATGACATGGTCAGTGACATCACTGATGACATCACTGATGACATCCACATGGGGGAAGTGAAGCAAGTCTGTGTGTGGTGCAACCAGACACTTTGCTACCAGAATCAGTGAGGCTAGTAACTCCACGAGGGAGCTTTTCTTGCTTTATAAATCTCTCTCGGGTGGGACACCAGCTACTGCCCCTGATGAGTGCTCGGCGGAGTCCTGTGATAAGATCGCGAATTTCTTCGCCGAGAAGGTAACCAAAATCTACTCGTCTTTTCCCAATCATCCTCCAGCAGGGACTGAGTTTGTGGAAATCCCGAGGGACTGGGGGAATAGACATAGATTGAACAACTTTGTTACCCCGCCCCCAGAGGATCTCCTAAAGATATGTAAATCTATTAAGTCCGGTTCCCCTCGGGATCCCACTACGCCTAAAAGGCTAGTTGATAGCTTGCCAGTGCTGGAGCCTTACATCAGGCACCTGCTAGACCTGTCATTTAAGACTGGGATAGTGCCTAGAGACTGGAAGCAGGTGGTGGTTCTACCCCTGAGAAAGAAAACCAACATCAGTTTTGACAAATTAGAGAACCTCCGACCTATCTCCCTTCTACCCTACCTGGCCAAAATTGCAGAGAAAGTGATTAATGTACAACTGATGGATTTCGTGGAGAAGGCTGCCCTCCTGCATGACACCCAGTTTGGTTTTCGTCCTTGCCACTCCACGGAATCAGCGCTGCTGATGGCAGTAGAGACCCTTCGCCAAGGCGTGGATGAGGGACAGACCATGGCCCTCATCCTACTGGATCTAAGTGCGGCATTCGACACTGTAGCACATACCACCTTGCTACAGTGTCTGAATAATGGAGGTATATCGGGCACTGCACTCGGATGGTTCCAATCCTTTCTGACGGGGAGAGGCTTTCAGGTCCGCCAGGGCGAATGCTATTCTGGGGAGATCGGTTTGGGACAGGGCGTGCCCCAGGACTCGTCCCTGAGTCCGACCCTGTTTAATTTATATGTCTCCCCGGTAGCCACTATTGTGGAGGGTCATGGTTTGAAAATAGTATCTTACGCCGACGATACACAGCTGGCGATCTCCCTCTTGCGCGCACCCGGTCTTGCGGCGGACCAATTTAGAACCTGTATGCAGGAGTTGGCAACCTGGATGTCCGCCAATTGCCTTAAATTAAATGGCAATAAAACCGAGGTGCTCGTGGTGGGGGGTGGTCCATCTGTGTGGTCGTCGGCATGGTGGCCCTCTTGTTTAGGCGAGGCTCCAACTCCCTGTCGGGAAGCCAAGAATCTTGGAGTTTGGCTTGATGCTGATTTGTCCTTTGGACCTCAGATAGGCCGTGTGACGGGGGTCTGTTTCAGCGTCCTAAGAGGTCTGCGGAAGATATTAGATCTTCTTCCCATGTCGGCCCGCAGGACGCTGGTGCATGCCCTCGTCACATCGCGCCTGGACTATGGCAACCTACTGTACCTTGGAGCTACCAGCAAGGTGTTAAATCGTCTCCAGGTACTGCAAAATGCAGCAGCTCGCCTCATTCTAAAGCTTCCCAAAAGATCGGCCTCCAAAGCAGCCCTTCAGACTCTTCATTGGCTTCCAGTGAAGAGCAGGGTGGAGTTTAAAGCCCTCTGTACCTGCCACCGTATCCTTAATGGGAGGGCACCAGTACCACTCCAGAGTCTGATCTCCAGATACGAACCTACGCGAGCGCTGCGCTCCTCCCATGGGGGCCTATTATACGTACCCAGGACGAGAAAGGCTCGCATGGGAGGCAGATCCTTTCGCTATTTGGTGGCGAAGGGATGGAATGCTCTACCCTTGGACCTCCGTCTTGAAGTGTCTGAAGCCGTCTTCAGGAAGAAGCTAAAAACACACCTTTATGCACGACAAACTTAGCTGACTCGGCGGCCCGTTTATATGAGTTTCTATCTGTCTCAGCGCAGGGACACGCTAGCCAGCGTAACCGCGCGCTTTATAAGACTCCCTTATTATTATTATTGCTACCGCGAAAGTAGCATTACCCTTATAATGAGAGCCATCAACAATCATGTGTGCCCAAAACGACCCAAGAAATAAATTCTTCTTTTTTTCGTTGCTCCTGTTGAGCCCTTTTCACTGAATCATTTTTGTTTCCCCCCTACCCCCCAAAAAAAAAAAAATACAAAATGTTCAGAAAAAAACAAAAAAATATAAAAAATGTTCAAAAAAAAAAAAAAAAACAAATACAAAAAAAAAGTTCTTTTCAGAACTACCTCCCCATTATTAAAAAAAATTGGTAGAATTCTTTGAACTCTGCCAAGCTCTATTTCTATTAGTTCGCTCCCAGTTCGCACTCCGGTACGCGAACCAAAAAAAAAATTTTTAAAAAAAGAACAGTAAGTATAAGGAAAGGAAACAGACAGTTATGTTACAAAAAAGACCGCTATAGGGAGTAAAGAAAAGATACTGTTACCCGCAATTCACTTCTGATCATGTCATATATTACATAATTTTTGACATGGTCAGTGACATCATCAGCAGTGGATTGCGAGTAACAGTTTTTTTTGTTCACTTCCTATAGCTGTCTTTCTTGTAACATAAATGTCTTTTCCTATCCTTATACTTACTGTTCTTGTTTTAAAAATTTTTGGAGATCATTCAGAAACAGTAACATTAATAGAGACAGAATTAGTGAATAATAATGACGAAGTATGAGAAGAGAGGGAGTGAGAAAAATACTGGAAGGAGTAGAAAAATTAAGTAATAGAGAAAGGAATGAGAGAAGTAGCAAACACAGGAAAGTAAAGATTAAAGAAATGAAGCAGTAGAACTAATAGATGTTAAATGTGATAGATTAAATGATTGATTGAGGGTGACGATAAGTTGTGTCCTCTCTAAAAGTTTGTTTAAGGTGAACCGTACTCTGGGTTGCATATCAAATTTATGCTTGTTGAAGAATACAGAGGAGATAATAGAGGTGAAGACCTACCATTGTAGTAAAACATGCCCACTTATTACATCATTCATAACATAGTCAGTGACATCATCAGCAGTAGAATGCGGTTTATAAAAGTAGAAAACATTTACCTTATAATTCTTGATAACTTTTAAAGAACATTTTTCATATATTCAATCTGTAAATGAGAGAACAAACATTTCCAAAAATATTAAAACATGTATTTAAAAATTAGAAAAAAGAAGGGAAAAGGTTCAAGAAGAAACAGTTTTTAAACAACTTTGACACTTACAGAAACCTCTACTTCTCTACGACCCGTACACAATCCTAAAGATATTTATTTTAAACAAACAGTATCTTCATGCTGATGAAATGAGGCCTATTTTGAAACATGATGCTTCTTTTGCATTGCTTATATCTCACAATAGTGATGCAATAACAGCGCAAAAGAGATGTAAAACCATCATAAAATTGTGTCTAACATTTTAAATGATTGTTTCAGGATGCAAATAAGATGTGTGCTTTCAAGAGCTTTCTTAGAGGTGAGGCCTATTTCTTTTTTTAAAAAAAAACAGTACCCAGAAGTACAGCACTGTAAGCATTAGAATTGACACTTACAGAAGACTCACTTTTTCCATATCTACCTCACATTTCTAAATGTATATCATAAGTACAAAAAGCAGAACATTAATTATACATGTTAAATGGTTTATTTTTGCTGTTCTCAGAATGTATCAAATTTCACTTAAATCAGTGATTTGAAGGTATTCATCATGTAACAGCGGGGAAAAAAAACCACAATCAAAATGATTGTGTTTAAAAAACCCATACAACATAAGAATTCTGAATTCAAAACTCCTTAAAATTAACTTACTTTCAATAACGTCAAAGGATCTCCTATGAACAGCATCCACTCTGTTGTGCTATAAATATTTTCAGCCCGGCACTTTCTGAAAGAAAACCTCCATCATTTCGAAAAATATGTTACATACAAAAAAAGACTTCTCACATTCTATCACATGTTTCCACTAGGCCAAATCATGTTGCAGCGATTCGCAAATCTTGTAATTCTTCAAATCAAATCCCGTCATTTTCTATTTTCGCATCTTTCAAAAAGAAAACATTTGAGAATATTTTCACAATCCTGGACTACTAATATCTTACTCTTCTTTGTCACTCATGTTCTCCTTTTCCTATGACACTGATACTGCTTACTATGAAGCAGACTTACTTGCATCAGGTTTATATAGTTGGATTTTAAAATTGACATTATAATTAAAAGTTTTGGACCAATAATCTAGGCAGCATTGCAGACTTACATTCCCTCTACTTGATGAACAATTTCCAATTCCTCACAGGAAATCCCAAAAAACTTTCTTTAAAATTTTGGTTTTAAAAACACCAGGTAAGAATTTTTAAGGTCAAACGGCAATTTTTTTTGAAAGTTACAACAGAATCATTGCAGAATGACCAGCCGTTTCGAGACTTTAAGTAAGCTGTATAATGTCCTGATGTTGTTGAAGGACCATCATGATAGATAATTGCTACAGTTACAAAAGTCCTCCCTGATATTGACAGCTGAGAAGCCACAAAATTTTTTATTAAAGTTGACAATTTTGATCCATCAGGCTTACATCGTTGGATCATTAAAATGACATACTGGCCATATCTACGTATAAATAATGTTGACATCATATCACATTTACATTGGCTACACTCCATGTTGTGATCCGCTGCATTTACTAGCTTATTAAAGGACACTGATTTACTGTCTGGCAAAGTTAAATATATAAATCTTTCTGAGTCTACACTAGTAGTACTTGATACCATACAGTTCTCGCAGTCATGCTGCCATTGATAAGAAAGCCCAAACAGGTAATCTACATCTACACCCTCATCTTGCAATATATCAAGCATATACATTAAAAACTCCTGACAATCTTGCTGATTATTTTCAGAGAAGTCTGTTTGACCTGAACATTCATCTAACAGATAACGAACTTCAGACACACTTTCTACTTTTGTTCGATCAGTGCTACATTTCTCGAAAACAGAATTCAACAAACAGCATAAAATTTGTTCTGAATTCAACAGAATCTGTTCTTTTAAACTCTCTAATGAAAAGAGAACATTAACCACTACATTTGCATAGCAGTTGACACCAGAACTGTTTTCAAATTGAAAACCGACAACATCTTCAACAGAATCCACTTTCTTTCTGCTAACAATTTTCGGTTCATTGACTTTTAGTCTTTTTGCTACAACCTCCCTACTATTACTGATATTTCTACGTTTCCGGCCTACCACACGTTTCTCAAACGAAGGATATTGAGGCAAATGTGGCGCATACTCTCTTCTTAACCTATTGTATTCCTTAACACAATCTAGATCCGCACAAATGTTTGTGACATCACAGTCAATCAAGTACAATCCCGATAAAGTTCTAACTCGTGACAATGCCACATATGCCATACCCTCCTTGAACACAGAACTGCCAATATTCACCAATGCACTGTCTACACTTAAACCTTGCGATTTATGGATTGTCACCGCATATGCCAAGCAAACAGGAAACTGTTTACGGCGAACATATAAGTCTTTAACAAGCAAAAACCTAGCAGAACAACGACCAATTTGCTGTACTTCCTCAATGCCATCAAATTTAATTCTTAAAAATTCTATTCCATCTCTATTTCTGTATTTCTCAAAATCAACAACATTACCCATTGATCCATTTACCAGACCTCTTTCTACATGTAAATTCCTTCTCAAAATGATTCGGCAATTTAAACACACATTCAAAGTCTTTTCAAAACCCGCTGTTTTAGATATAGTCTTCTCTAATGAATCCAATTTTGATTTCAAATTGTCTGACAAAATAATTGTTGATCCCATATGCTCTAATTTGTCGATAGCTTCAAGTTTCACAATCTCTTGCTTTTCTAAATTCAACATTTTGTTGTTGAAGATGGCACATTCTGCAAGAGTTGGCATCAAACATATCCCGGATTTCTTCTCAGTAATTTTCTTAAAAATATTCTCAGGCACAATCTCTTGTTTGGGATATAAATTTGACAGTAATCATGCATTTAAAGCTTCCTTCCCATGCTCAGTCACTTTTCCAATTCTAATATCTTGTAGAATATTCTTGTAATCTTCATCCTTTGCTTGATGCATATTTTCATGCAGTTCAGCATAATTGAAGTTTAACCATATATTGACGTTGTCAATGCTCCCTAGGCACTTCCTGGTATCTTCATGCGTGAGTATTTTGAACACAGGTTGACCTTTTACTGGTGTCAGCTGCAGAAGATCTCCGAAAACAATGATGTGTTTGCCACCAAATAACACATCATATTCAGTTTTAAGTACTTCTTGCATTCTCAAATGCACAAAGGCAAGCATGACATTGGAAACCATGCTTACTTCATCAATGATAAGTAGTTTCATTTTCCTCAAGACTCTTGAAACTTCACAGCAAGCATCCCCAGATAACTTGTTGTATTGTAATTTGTTGTCATGCTCCACCGGCAGCATCAGTAGACAATGCAAAGTAATACCTTTAATGTTATGTGCTGCCAGTCCAGTAGGAGCGGTGACAACACAAGACAGCGATGACTCAGTCCTTTCCTGCAAATAACAAGAGATTGCTTTAATGAGGAAACTTTTTCCAGTTCCCGCTTCTCCACTCACGTACAGTCGGACAGGCTTCAACGATGTACATGAGCACTCGTTCTTCTCATGACTTAATCCGTGCTCAATTTCCTTGGTAACTTCATCATATATTTTCCTCTGCTCAACATTGAGTTGTTTTTCCAAGTCTTCTAAGTTAACTGAATCCTCCTGAGCATGTGCCATGGCTCTTTCTACTTCATTCATAGCAGTGGCAGCTTCATTTTCGATAATAGGTCCTCCAAGTGGATCTTGACTCAATGAAACAGAGCTCTGACTGTCCTGAGAACTGTCTCTGGCAATCTCGGCTGCAATCGTTGCTTCCTGCTCAATTTCCAAAGTTAGCATTTCTTGATATTTAGAAAAAGCAGGACATTCTATGGACTCCTTGGCTGCATTGAAAGAGTCTTCGTAACAGAGAAAATCTCCAAGCAGTTCCTCTTCTGCACGCCAAGGCTTGAAAAGTTGCAAAAGTGCTAAATAGAAAAACTCCTTTTTTTCTGGAGATTCACCACTCAATTTTCGATGGTTTACTAATTGGCATTTTCTTTGCTTGACCAGGCATCCCTCACTTCCAATTACAGCATACACTCCTTTCTCAATATCTTCTTTGATGTTCCTCTTGAATATATAATTTTGGAGAACCTCATATAGACAAACATTTTCAAGGTGACTGCTTCGATTTGGATAATATGTATCCAACATGTTGGTCTTCAAAATGTCAGTACTGTTTGGTTCCTTTTCTGCCAAATACTCAATTTCCCGGACAGGTTTTAGGACTCGATTTCACGTTGCAGCAAGACCAAGACTCGCCCAAACGAGACTCCTGGATTTGGCATAGAGACTTGCTGAAGACAATCGATCAGAACATTCGTAAGCTCCAATTTCTCGATGCGACAACATCTTCAGACTGAAACTGTACAACTTCTTGCTGAGGCTCTTTTCATGGGAAATGTCCTCCCACATATCCTTCAGTTCGGTCTTTTCTTTTTTGGTGATGTAAGATGTCACATACCGAGCCACAGCCATACAGTTGTCAGCCACAAACTGTATATCCATGTTAGCATTCCACATGGACAAAATCACTGGGTTGTAGTCATTGATGTACTTGGACTCTTCGTTCCTTTTCAAATTGTATGTATTCTTGGGTGATTTCCTCGTCACATTATGTCGCAGCGAAGACATCAAACTGTTCACTCTTCCTTTAGAAATCACCGGTCGTGGAAAGTTGAAACGACATTTGGTGTAGAACTTGTCCTTGTTTCTGAATTTACGACGACAGTACTTTCCACAACGATGGCTTTGGAAACGTAGAACTTGTTCTCTTAGGCTTTTCTTCTCTGTTGCGTTTGGAACAGCACACGTAGAATACTGTTCTATGAAATTCATCACTAAGTCATCCGGATCTGTTCCAAATTTAGGTGCATCCTTGATCCACAACAACATATGTATATGAGGGGCACCTCTTGCTTGGTACTCCTTTCTCCAGAAGAAATCCAACACCTCTCCAAGAGGTGGATTCTTTTTATTTGTGATGAAAGACATCATAGCTTCAAATCTATGATTGAAGTACCTGCATACATTCACTGGATCCAAAGAACACAGTTCTCCAGGTGTCTTGAATTCAATGTTTTCAATATTTCCATTTGCCTCTCGTAGAAATTCAAGTAATTCTTCCCAGCCATACTCGGCACAGCTCAGAGTGAGGAACCATGTTGGAGTTCCTAAGTTCCTTAGCATACATTTTAAATCACCATGACGACGGTACCAGTACTCATTAGTACCACGCTGACACGCCATGAGATTAATTAAGTGAGAATCCAAAATACTGTCTTGGACATTGACTTTATGCATAAAGTCACTTGCCGAGATGTTTCGCATCTGTATACCACTTTTTAAAATGTGGTTCACTGCATATGACAGTCCTGACAGATCGCTTTCAAACAAGAGATGAAACAAATAGGGAATGCATTGACGAAACCTAGGATCTTCTGCATACAATCGTAAAGTACGGTATTCAGACGCAGGAATTTGATGAGGTCGCTCATCATATCTTCCTCCTTGACCTGTGGGAAATAGCTGTGGGAAACACCGAGCTTCCAAACTTTCCTCCCAAACACTAATGGGACTCCCTTTGGCTTGTTTCATTTGAAACAACTCAATTGCATTCCCCATGACTTCCTTGGAATGCAAAGGATGAACACTATAATGTTCATATATTTCTTCACTATTAGACAACTCTACTTTCTCAATTTGGCCAGCACACAAAACGCTATCCTCTTCATCACTTACTTCCTCTTCTGCAACATATACATTCTTATAGTACTGATTATTTTTCTTCAAATACAAAGTTGCATTTTTCACTTTCCTAACATCCACTAAATCTTGCCATATTTTCTTATTCTTTGTCGGAACCCCATTGACCAAGATAACCAGAGGTTCCTCTTCCACTTTCTCAACTCCAATTGTGTTAATGTTTTTGTTCAAATCTAGAGGCAAATAAACAACTCTTCCCTTTAATCCTCTCTGTAAATCTGCTGGAGGCAACTTCCCTGTCTTTGGCTCCATTCTTACAATAGCCTGAAAGGGATGGATACTTTGAATCAAAATAGATTCATAAGTATTTAAATCCTTCAATTCTGAAGGAATCTCAACCAATTCCAGATTATTATGAACCGCCCTAGCAGGCATCTGGTTTTGATTTAATTTATTACAACAATAAGTACACACACGTTGGTCCACTCCCAAATCAAAACAATTTTCTACCATCAAGTATGTGGCAAAATCCTTCCATTCACTATTATTTTCCCTTTCACTTTTTGCATATAAATCCACTAACTTAGTCTGATTCTTATAATAAGTGCGTCGACAACATACACAAGTGAAATTAGGCCTCTCACTTGATTTCATCTGAAACGTGTCAATTTCCTTCTGAAAATAATCTGTACTGGAAACCTGTACATTATCTTCAACATTACCCTCTACTTCAGGGTCAATTTGAACATTCTCATCTTTACTACTAAAGTAACAAAACTCAATTTCTTCACAAATATTCTTCACATCTATTTCAGAACCATGCAAAAGAGCAGCACATAATTGTTTAAGCATAATTGCTGGACTCTTAGCATAATACAACATTCTCACTAATTTTCTCACTTTATTATGATGCACTGCTAGCATCCTGAAATGATGAAAAACACTCTGGCATACTCTCCTGGAAAGACAAGCCAGTGAATGACCACACAAACCTGTCATTTGTCTCACTCTGCAAGGATCTAAATCTTGCAACAACTTCATTTTCTGCTTCAAACTTTTCTTATTAAATGTCCGTATAAAATCACAAAGCAAATTGATGGAAACCTGTCGCACACTGCAAATAGAACTACACTTCCAAATGTACACAGGACCCTTAGGACGTCTTCCTAAAACCTCATCACTTAGCGCCTCTTCTGTCTCTGTTGTCACAAGTTGTTCTTTTTCAACTGAACAACCATCCTTCACTTCATAAGCTCGACCACTGGTGTCAACTGCAAACACCAAATCATTATCCTGAAAATAACTCTCCTCATTAAAAAATGCCTCACAACTTGAACTATGCATCCATTCTCCGGAAAAAACGTCACAAAAGTTAGTACGATTTACTACTCTCTTCCATCTACTTTTTGTTTTGAAATCAGAAATTACCTTGCTTAGTTTCCTAATTCTATTGATTACCAAAATAAACAACTTTCGCTTAATTTCAAAAGCATGATCAATAATTTTCTCTACATTTTTCTTCTTCTTATAAAATGCCGCTTTCTGTTGGCCTTTTTTTTAAATATTTTTCAATAAATTAACTATTATCCTGTTACGGAACATTCGATTTCGAATGTCCCTAAACTGTTGTTTCCTTCTACTATCATGCACAGAGTTATCTCTTCCTCTACCAGTAACATTTTTGATGGGTCTCTCCTTTCCATTTAAATTGCTTTTCTTTTTGTGGACTGAAACATTTTTTTGAGAAAAACTTTTTTTACTACAAATATTTCTTAAGAATGATTTCGTGCTCTTACCCGGACCTTTCTTGGTGTTTTGACAAGTATTTGGGGAAGAGGACTGCTGCAATAAAACATCATCCTGCTGTCTTTGACGTTTTCTAGCCTTTATAATTCTTTTTTTTGTAGGCATTTTCCAAACTATGAAAGAATCTGCAGTTGAATCGGTGGAAAAATATAATAAACAATGTTATTAACCACTATTACCAAACAGTAAATGAATAACAGTCATCTAAAACATAATGCCCTACTAATTATTTAACATAGCAAATGTTTTCCACCAGCACTGCATCACAAAAATGACACTCAATGGTACAAAACAGGCATAGAACAATCATAAATCACTCCCTAATATTTTAAATGATTAATTCAGGATGACGATAAGATGTAGCCTATCTAAAGGTTTGTTTAGGCCCAGATCTTTAGACTGGGGTGAATGTGTGTCATTGATCCACATTCGGTCCATCACCTGTTTTGTTTATTTGAGGTGAGGCCAACACATGGTTGCAGATAAGATTTTCACTGAAAAAAAACAATGTAAAAAAACATGTGAAGGCCTACCAATGAAGTAAATCATTAAATGAAAACCAATACATTTCTGGAAATATGCACTGCTAGTGCTTCATAAGTTGTTTTGGGTCATATTTATAAGGCATTTGAGTGTCTATTATGCTATTTTACGTTCTTCATGGTGCAAATTTCTTGTAAATACGCTCCCACCTGCGGTTGGCAAATTTAGATTTTGATTATGGGAGTTACATAGGCATGTTAATAATTTCCCAAAAATGGTGTATGACCCCAAACAACCTATGAAGCTCTAGTAGTACATATTCAGAAATTTAATTGATTTTAAAATTCGTTTTTAAACACAGCATATAAATCAATTGTATACCTGCATTCAAGAGGAAATGACTGAAAATGTCCTTGAGACACATGAAAGCGTTTTTTTGAATGCCCTTGCACCATTTTTGGGACATTTTTAACATGGCTATGTAACTCCCATAATCAAAATCTAAATTTGCCAAGCACAGGTGGGAGCGTATTTACAAGACACTTGCCCCATGAGGAACGCTTTCCATTTAAAAAGGGAAAAATAACATCAAAGACACTCAAATGCCTTATAAATATGACCCTAAACAACCTATGAAGCTCTAGCAGTACATATCCAGAAATGTAATTGATTTCAAAAATGGTTTTTAAAAACAACATATCTGTTTCAGCTTACATAAGAGACCATGGAATGGGCTTCATATACAACAATAACTTGTGTTACTGCATGCCAGAATGGTACACCGAATATGCAATTACAATTTCTCAAAGAAACAAAATCTATTTCTATATCACTACAGACAAAGCCACAGTTTAAAAACACAGCTTTCTTCATCATTTTCTCCTTAGCAAGATTTATCGCAAATGCGATTAAAAACGGCCGCAATGCATGAATATCGCTGAAAAGTCAACGATATTCATGCATTATCCAGCAAATGCTCTTAGCCATGTTATCCACCTCCCATTGGATAACATGGCTAAGAACTGCTTACAAATGCGAAAAAAAACGGCTGCAATGCATGAATATCGCTGAAAAGTCAGCGATATTCATGCATTTTCCAGCAAATGCTCTTAGCCATGTTATCCACTTCCCATTAAATAACATGGCTAAGAACTGCTCAGGGCCCCATGAGGAACGCTTTCCATTTAAAAAGGTAAACATAACATCAAAGACACTAAAATGCCTTCTAAATATGACCCCAAACAACCTATAAAGCTCTAACAGTACATATCAAGAAATTTAATTGATTTCAAAATTCGTTTTTAAACACAGCATATAAATCAATTGTATACCTGCATTCATGAAGAAATGACTAAAAATGTCCTTGAGACACATGAAAGTGTTTTCTGGAATGCCCTAGCACCATTTTTGGGACACTATTAACATGGCTAGGTAACTCCCATAATCAAAATCTAAATTTGCCAAGCGCAAGTGGGAGCGTATTTACAAGACACTTGCCCCATGAGGAACGCTTTCCATTTAAAAAGGTAAACATAACATCAAAGACACTAAAATGCCTTCTAAATATGACCCCAAACAACCTATGAAGCTCTAACAGTACATATCAAGAAATGTAATTGTTTATCGCAAATGCGAATAAAAACGGCCGCAATTCATGAATATCGCTGAAAAGTCAACGATATTCATGCATTATCCAGCAAATGCTCTTAGCCATGTTATCCACCTCCCATTGGATAACATGGCTAAGAACTGCTCGCAAATGCGAAAAAAAACGGCCGCAATGCATGAATATCGCTGAAAAGTCAGCGATATTCATGCATTTTCCAGCAAATGCTCTTAGCCATGTTATCCACTTCCCATTAAATAACATGGCTAAGAACTGCTCAGGGCCCCATGAGGAACGCTTTCCATTTAAAAAGGTAAACATAACATCAAAGACACTAAAATGCCTTCTAAATATGACCCCAAACAACCTATTAAGCTCTAACAGTACATATCCAAAAATTTAATTGATTTCAAAATTCGTTTTTAAACACAGCATATAAATCAATTGTATACCTGCATTCATGAAGAAATGACTAAAAATGTCCTTGAGACACATGAAAGTGTTTTCTGGAATGCCCTAGCACCATTTTTGGGACACTATTAACATGGCTAGGTAACTCCCATAATCAAAATCTAAATTTGCCAAGCGCAAGTGGGAGCGTATTTACAAGACACTTGCCCCATGAGGAACGCTTTCCATTTAAAAAGGTAAACATAACATCAAAGACACTAAAATGCCTTCTAAATATGACCCCAAACAACCTATGAAGCTCTAACAGTACATATCAAGAAATGTAATTGTTTATCGCAAATGCGAATAAAAACGGCCGCAATTCATGAATATCGCTGAAAAGTCAACGATATTCATGCATTATCCAGCAAATGCTCTTAGCCATGTTATCCACCTCCCATTGGATAACATGGCTAAGAACTGCTCGCAAATGCGAAAAAAAACGGCCGCAATGCATGAATATCGCTGAAAAGTCAGCGATATTCATGCATTTTCCAGCAAATGCTCTTAGCCATGTTATCCACTTCCCATTAAATAACATGGCTAAGAACTGCTCAGGGCCCCATGAGGAACGCTTTCCATTTAAAAAGGTAAACATAACATCAAAGACACTAAAATGCCTTCTAAATATGACCCCAAACAACCTATGAAGCTCTAACAGTACATATCCAAAAATTTTATTGATTTCAAAATTCGTTTTTAAACACAGCATATAAATCAATTGTATACCTGCATTCATGAAGAAATGACTAAAAATGTCCTTGAGACACATGAAAGTGTTTTCTGGAATGCCCTAGCACCATTTTTGGGACACTATTAACATGGCTAGGTAACTCCCATAATCAAAATCTAAATTTGCGAAGCGCAAGTGGGAGCGTATTTACAAGACACTTGCCCCATGAGGAATGCTTTCCATTTAAAAAGGAAAAAATAACATCAAAGACACTCAAATGCCTTATAAATATGACCCAAAACAACCTATGAAGCTCTAGCAGTACATATCCAGAAATGTAATTGATTTCAAAAATGGTTTTTAAAAACAACATATCTGTTTCAGCTTACATAACAGACCATGGAATGGGCTCCATGTACCACAATAACTTGTGTTACTGCATGCCAGAATGCTACACCGAATATGCAATTACAATTTCTCAAAGAAACTAATTCTATTAGTATATCACTAGAGACAAAACCACATTTTAAAAACACAGCTTTCTTCATCATTTTCTCCTTAAATCATACTATTCTCTATCTAAATTAAATAAATCTTTTCTCACCTTAGCAAATATTTTTTGAGTTTTGAAAACAGTCTCTACCCTCACTTTTTTCAAATCAAAACCCTTCCCCCCTCTGCCCTCTCTGCCTTTTTTCCATAGCAACCACCTCCTGGAAGACCTCTCATGTTTGCAAATGCACACAACAATGTTTCAATTAAACTCTGAACTCTCAGTGCACCTGCGTATCCAGTGCAATCTTTCATTAAATGTTTCTTCCTTGACCATTCAAATTACATCTTTCAAAGAACACATCCATGCACCCTAACTTTCTGTTTTCAGAAATGGAAATGCACCAATCACTGCTAATGATTCATTTGCATTGGAAATCCACACTTTTTTTTCTTTAGAAACTCCTACTGTTTCAACTGCCCTTTCATTACCACACTTCATCTGACTGCAGAACAACCTTCTCCCACCATGTTTAAGGTCTGGATTGTTGGACATAGTTACATCCACTGGGCTCAAAGGTATGCTGAGAACAGAAATTTACCTAACCTCAATTTACAAGATGTGGAAATTAAGTGGTTGGGCCAAAGAGGATTAAAATGTCACCAATTGATACCATTGGTGAAAACCTTTATGCATTTGCCAAAACCTGACCTGTTAATAGTGCACTGTGGAGGTAATGATTTGGGCACTTTGACAGGGGTAGGTCTGGAAATGCTTTTAAAGGACACCCTTGAGCAATTAATGACACTTTTTCCTCAAACTGCCTTGGTATTTTCCAATATATGCCAAAGACAGAAATGGAGGTGGTCCAACCAATTTTCTCCACAAATTGAGAAAGCGAGGAAGCATGTAAACAAATCTGTTTCAGCTTTCATGAGAGACCTGCGTTACTACATGCAAGATATCTACAGAGGAGATGGAGTTCACTTCTCAGATGAGGGCAACAGAATTTTCATTCTGAATTTAAGACTGTGCATTGGTACCTACTTATAAGTACCTAAATGTACCATAAACCCAAAAGCTCTTCTCAGAGCTACCCTTCATCTGATCACACACTTTTATTATTTTTTTTCTAACTTTTTTCCTGTAATTTTCAACAAACTACGCTCAAAGAGCGCTACCCGGTACGCGAACTGGAAGCTAACCGCGCAAAATTTAAAAAAAAAAGTTTTTTCTTCGCACATATAGTCCTCCTCAGCCACCCTCAGAAAACGTAGGGGGCAAAATACTTGTACCATGCCCCCTTCTACCCATTCAGAACATTATTAAATCCTCCATTTTATACCTTGATTCGACCGAAACACAAAATGGTGGACTCCCGTTACGCTCCTAGTTCGCGGACCGGACCGCTTCCCGGGAAGCGGTCCAAAAAAAAGGTGGGAAAGTAATTTACAGAAAAACGACTAGAGACACTCTCACCAAATATAAATTAGCTCATACTACATAACAATCCCTTTCATTCTCACAAATTTGATTGAAATTTCATTTAGCCATTTAGCCTGTAGACCTCTCCAAGTACCGTGAGGTAAATTACTTCACAAAACACATCTGAACTGTTGGAATTGACAACCAATGAAAATGTTACTTTCATTTTCTACTTTTATTACCTGACATTTGATTGGTTATATACCTGTATATATATAAAGGAAGAGAAGGAAACACAGCCATTTTGACTACTACTTCTTGTTGTACCTCACATTTCAATAGCTTCCAAAAACTTCAACATCTTTGTGAAGGTAAGTTATAATTTTTAAAAATGAAATATATTGTGCACTATAGCTTAATATAGTAGACTTTTTCTGCTAGATATACACTATCCCTCTGTAGTAGTAATGTATTTAGATAGACTTCTCTGTTATAGTTATGAATGGAGTTAGGCTTGTCTTGGTTACATCACATACACTTTTTTATAGTCCTATTTCCACTCTGATACTATACACTGCCAAAAGATAAATTCACTGATAAAAACTGCCTATCTAAAATTAATCCCAACAGTGCCCTACCTCTACTAATATATATTTTTAAAATCCAAATTTCAGGCAAAATGGAAGGCGAAAACCAAGTTTCTTTTGAGATGGACCTGCAAGAGAGCAGCCAGGAATTGATTGAACAAATTGACATGGAATTTATGGATGTAAGCTTGGATAATGAACTGCTGCAATGTGTCCAAGCAGTAGATGCCCTCCTTGCAAATGAGGACATTTTACAACCTCACAGATTGCAAACAATATTTCAAGAAAATAATGACATTTCAGACACTGAAATGTTAGAAAGTTTAATAAATTATGAAAAACAATCAAAATAAAAAAAAAAATTAAAAATAAAGAAAACACAAAAAAAAACAACAAAAACAACAAACAATTAACATACAGTATTTGAAAAGTGTATCATTCTATTATCCTTATAGTACGCTGCCCAGAACGCTTTCCGGTTCGCGTACTAGGCGCTAACCACGCAAAAAAAAAAAAAATTTTTTTTTGAACCCTCCTGGACCCTTTTAAAACCTCCACATAAAACCTAGGGGGTCAATGAGGATCTACTATGCCCCCTTATGGTAATTTCCCCCTTTGTTTTGGCCTCCTCTTGTCTCTCGATCCTACCGAGAGACAAGATGGCGGCTGCACCGGACTGTTTAGAATGTTGACAGACACCCCAGAGCCAATCAGCTTTCCGTGCGCAAAGTTCCGTAACGCGAAAAGTACGCGAACCGGATCGCTGCCCGGAGCGCTGTTACAGATATATAACTTGATTTAAACGTTAATTTCTCAAAATCCACTGAAGCACATATATTGAGACCTAGCAAAGGCACATCGGGCTAACAGTCCCTACAATTTTGCCAAGTTTCGTGCAAATCCATTCAGCCGTTCGGGCTAAAAGTGAGTCCAACCGCCCTATGGAAATTAACATGGGAAAAACGCGTTTTGGGACCCCCCTTTTTTCTCGGCCCCCCCTTGACGACCCCCCCCCCCAAATTTTCAGGGGCTGCTCAGAAACAAAATGTTCCATTTTCCTGAAAATTTCAGCCAATTCCGTCCACAAACACCAAAGTTATTAGACATAGAATTTTCAGAAATCTCATAGGGAACAAATCCTAACTATATATACCTACTGGCGACCGCCAGTAGGTAATATATATATATATATATTCACAGAAAAAACCATAGGTTTTACACACGTTATAGTTAGGAAGTAGCATTTAAAAAACCTATGAAATTCACTGAAAAAACCATAGGTTTGACACATGTTATAGTTAGCTGGACATTTTACTGACATAAAACCAATGAAATTCCACGTTATAGTTAGTTGGACTCACTATAACTTGCGCGTGCAATGCACTGCTGATGACGTCACATATTACATCACTCATGACATGGTCAGTGACATCACTCATGACATCACTGATGACACCATCCTTGTGACATAGTGACAGACCTCCTTTTACTGTAATGTAACCCTTGAAACAAATATTCAAAAATAGAAACTGAAATTTAAAAAAAAATGCAGATACCCATATCAGTTACAACAAGTAATTCAGTAATTCCACCATCTATATACACATCCACTCATACATATACTCAATCATCATATGAAGTGATACACCTATACATCCTGTTACACACCGACAATCATCGAAAAGTTACTCACACACATACTCACACGTGCAAATAAACTATTGAACATCCATTTATTTGAATATAGAGTTATACACACACTTCCACCTTTCTTCTATTGAAAATTACACATATTTATTCTCTTAAACAATCAAATATAGAAACACATACTTATTTAAACAGGAACTCTTTCAATCTCTTACTCTCACATATACTCACTTACATACATCAATATTCACATATACTAGATTAAAACATATGTCGTTACTGATAAAGACACTAGTGAGACAGTCATTCACTCACTAACAAACACATATACACACTCATCCACCCATACACTCCTGCACATATGCTGTCTGCAAAACACATACAAAGAGTCAGACACTCATGCATCTATGTGCTAAGTAATACCCCCACCAAACCATATAGACACTCATACTGATACTAAGAGAAACATCTAATAACCCATATACATACGCATGTAGCTACTTACCAACACATGTAGCCACTTATACACAAAGTGAAACACTAATATATATATTTAAATATTTAAACATTACTCACTAATATTTATTTTTCAGAAAGACACATATTCACTGGATGGTGTCATCAGTGATGTCATGAGTGATGTCACTGACCATGTCATGAGTGATGTAATATGTGACGTCATCAGCAGTGCATTGCACGCGCAAGTTATAGTGAGTCCAACTAATTATAACGTGGAATTTCATTGGTTTTATGTCAGTAAAATTTCCAGCTAACTATAACATGTGTCAAACCTATGTTTTTTTCAGTGAATTTCATAGGTTTTTTAAATGCTACTTCCTAACTATAACGTGTGTAAAACCTATGGTTTTTTCTGTGAATTTCATTGGTTTTTAAAATGCTAATTCAGAAAAATGTCATGTATGCAACCTATACTTTTGGCAATAAAGTTCTGGCAATATTTTTTTCGAAAACAAGCCGTTTTCTTCACTGTTCAAGTTGCATAGACACTCCTTGTAAAGCAATACAGAATTCGAAAGTCTGTACCTTGCCTTTTTTTAAACACATTAAAATTTGTCTGTAAATAAAAATAGCCTTACTAAACTTTCGTACGCGACCCGGTGTGCGCACTCTCGGCAACAGTTGTCAATAAAATGGATATCGCATTTCCAGGCTTTCGTGCGCGACCGAGTGCGCGCACAGGCCTATATATTTCGTAAAAACATTGCGATTTGAACTTATTGAAATTCTTCATACACCCCTCAAAGAACTTATAGTACGTCAAAGAGACTGTACCTAGACTTTTTTTATTCATATGAAACTTTTCAGTAAATGGAGCCGAATGTCTTTTTAAACTTTCGTGCGTTATCGGATGTACACACCTTGGTATTTTTTTTTAGAAATATAAAACGTTTCATACTTTAACAATTGTGCGCTTAAATCCAGCTCAGAAGATATACAAAAGCATGATGGTAGTTGGTTCAACCCGGACCGTTTATAAGAGGTAGATCGTCCGACTCCACCGGAGGACACCCCTAATAAAAAAGACATATATATATAAAATGCGGACTAGCCGCTGTATCGTCCTAGCAAACTATAACATATAAATCGTTAGAAAAAACAAAAGGAATCGAGCAAAATCAGTAGGCCACTGATGAGATCTTTTTTTGACCTCGCTAAAATAGAAAAATTAGGAACAACCCCTCATGAGAAATATGAAACTAGTGAGAGAAACCGAGCTCGACGCCATGATGGCTGCAAGACAGCTCAGCTCCGCCGTCCACCCCACCCAAAATAACGACAAATATTATAAAGATACACAACACACCAGCAAAGTAACAGGGTAAAACGTTTTATTAAATAACTATTTACATGGCAGCCTACTGCAACATGAAAACAACACTTTCAATTGGTTCTTAATAGTTTCAATTCTGGAATTTACACGCAGCACTCCACCCACTTCCCTCACTATCTTTTCTACTCTCAAGAGACAACAACATCCTACATCTTTTGGAAGACTTTGGTGAAATGGCTACCGTATCTCATTCATCTTCCGAATCTGACCAAAATGATCGACTACCTTTAATAAGAAAAAATAAATCTTTCATCTGGCAATTTTTCACTTGTCCTGAAGATCAAAAGAAAGTGAATGCACCAAAAGTAACCTGCACGATATGTGACTTGGTTCTCTCAAGAAGAAATCCAGCAAAAAAATATTTCTTTTCCATACATACCATGGTGCGGCATGTCAAACAAGTGCACCCTCTGCAATTTGCAGAGGCAACGACAAGAGCCCTGGCTATGCTATTACCATTAGAGGTGGCCAGCACATCTTCTGATCGATGACCTGTATCTCCATGCAGTGCAGAGATGGACTTCAGATATTTAACTATATATGGTCTATAACCTATGGTTTTTTTGGTGTTTTTCTTTGTGGAAAATGACTACAATTAGGTATACATAAGCGGCGTTCATTTATGTTCACCACAGCCATTGTTAAAAGTAAAGTGAAAGTCGCGAAACAGTGGCCACGCCATCTAGTCCCTTTTAGGCCCCACCATGCACGTAAGTAACAGCCATTTTCTGTGTCATGGCCTCTCTGCCCACTGCCAATAGCCTATGATTGTTCAAAATTGATTCTCTTTGGGTCATTCTCTGTTCACAAATAAGCATAAAGTCGCAATACTCTATTTAGTTTTTGCAGATAGTGAAGGATAGGTAGTGCACACTTTTGTCCCCTTTGTAACCCGTCATGCCTATCTCTGCCCTGTTTGTTGCTAGTTGGTTCAACCCGGACCGTTTATTAGAGGTAGATCGTCCGACTCCACCGGAGGACCCCCCTAATAAAAAGGACATACATATAAAATGCGGACTATCCGCTGTATCGTGCTAGCAAACTATAACATATAAATCGTTAGGAAAAACATGAATCTAGAGAGAGGAACCGAGCTCGACGCCATGATGGCTGCAAGACAGCTCGGCTCCGCCACCCACCCCGCCCAAAATAACGACAAACACTATGCAAATATTATAAATATATACAACACACCAGCAAAGTAACAGGATAAAACGTTGTATTAAATACCTATTTACATGGAACCTACTTCAACATGAAAACAACACTTCTAATTGCGTCTTAGTAGTTTCAATTCTGAAATTGAACACCCAGTACATCCAGAGGTGATGTCTGACAAGTTGTGTGGGGGGATGCCTTGCTAATGCCGCCACCCCCACCACCTTCTGTAGGAAGGACTCTGGATATACTTGGTCCCTGAGAGGCTTCGATGTCCCTGCCTTGCACAAATGTCATAAGTTCTGGATGTTGAGAGCCATACTTCAGGGTCCAAGAAACGCGGACTCGGAGGGGGCGCTTGGCTCCTGCCCCCTCCCCAAGTCTTGTTCCCCTGGTATGGCCTGAGATCGCCCACGACATAGGCGGCCGGCTCCTGGGGTCAGGCGGAACTTCTTGCCTTTTGATGCCTCTTCCATTCTGGACCTTGTCCCACAATCCGTTTGACCTGAAGACATGTCCTGCGGTGCCCTGGTCCAACCATCACATTTACACCGTCTCACCCGCCATCCGGCTGAATTGCACCCACTCTTCCGATACAGCGACAGGCGGCTGCCACGGAGCTCAGGAAATAGCGGTCGGCTCCACAGACTTGGGTCTGGCCTGCAAGGATGGCTCTGGGCAACCCTGGAACTCGGATGCTTGACTGCTAGGGCATGAGCCCCATTCCCAAAAGCGTCCCGTCAGCCTTGAAGATTCTACAAGAGTCACCGAGGCCCCCGACTCCTGCAGACTTCCGGTGGGGAGCGACTGCCATGATTGCTCGCGGAATGGCCACGAGGTGCTCTCATGCTGACGCCAACTTCAGTCTGAAACATCCAGAAACACTGTAGACTACCAATTCGATCAGTTCCGGTGGAGCCCCAACGACGTATCGCGTTCTTCGTAATCCGTCATATGACGCGCCGCGTTAGCGCACCCGGAAGTGCTCCGGTGCGCGAGGCGCGAAGCGCAGCTTCCCGGAAGCAATGCGGAGCGCGTAACGTAAGCAATTACATTTCAGTTGGTTCTCCCTCACAATATTTTCAATGTCACATAAAACTCACCCATCACCCACTGCCACCTCATTCTGCACCTGGCTGAAGGCACAGGTCAAAAGTTCATATCTCAACGTTCTACAGCAAAGTAACAACACTGTTTTCCCTCCAGAAACACCTGCCAATCCACAGCTCTGTTCCATGTCTTTTTTTTTCACACCCAATAGTACTTTTCGTTTAACATAAACATTAACATGCAACGTACTGTTCAATCTCCACTTCTTACAATCAACCAATCATTTTTATTTTTTAAACCACACCCAGCCTCTTCCTTTTTCTTTATTTAGAATTTCAACTTCTAACTACCATTCCACTTCCAGAACCGATCGGAGGACGACTACAAATCCCTTGAAAATGAAGGTCTGGCTAATAGGACACAGTTATATTCACTGGAGTGAAAAATATGCAGTAAGCAGACGAATTTGCAACCTCAGCTTACCAAATGTACACATAACATGGATTTCCAAAAGAGGATTGAAATGTCACCAATTGATTCCATTGGTGAAAACTTTTATGCATCTCCCAGAACCAGACCTTATAATTGTGCACTGTGGTGGAAACGATCTAGGCACAATCACTGGGGTAGGTCTGGAAATGCTTCTAAAAGACACCTTTCGACAATTCATGACACTTTTTCCTCGATCTGCCTTGGTATATTCCAATATATGCCAAAGACAGAAATGGAATTGGTCCAATCACCATAGTGCACAATTTGAGAAAGCAAGGAGACATGTAAATAAATCTGTTTCTGCGTTCCTCAGAGATTATAGCATGGGTTCTATTTACCACAACAACTTGCGATACCACATGCAAGACGTCTATAGGAGAGACGGTGTTCATTTCACGAATGAGGGAAACAGAATCTTCCTCTGCAACATCAGGCTCTGCATCGGTACTTACTTATAAATGCAGAAAACACTCAATTAACACAATGGCTCTTTTCAGAGCCACCTTATATCTAAGCACTCAAACTTCTGATTTATCTCCATTTTCACACTCTTGTAAAAAGGTGTGCGCGACCGAGTGCGCGCACCACGCAACTTAAAAAAAATATATATATATATATTTTCGCCTTTAAGGGCCTTACTGCACACCCTGAGAAAACCTACGCAGCAAAACAATCTCTACCTTCTCCCCTTTCCATATTCCAACGCTTTGAAATCAACAATATATTTACTCGCAATCACAAAATGGCGGTCAACACTTCCTGATTTCCTTCAAATCGAACGTTAACAGACGTCACGCAACAAAATTCCGCTCGCGCGCGCAGCCGTTTGGGTGCGCGCACGTGTGCGCGCGTATAGATATATAATTGACTTTAACTTTAATTTCCTCAGCAACTACTGAACGGATTTATACCATTCCAAAAAAAGCGTAATCTGCGAGCCGGACTGTACAGTTTTGCCAAATTTCTTATAAATCCATTCACCCGTTCGACCTGTAGCCGAGTCTAAAGGTCCTATGGAAAATAACATGGAGAAAACACGTTTTGGGACCCCCCTTTTATCTCAGCCCCCACTTGACCAATCCCCCCCAAACTTTCAGGGAAGGAGCGCAGCGGACCGAGCCATCTTCTTTGAGAAATTCGCTAAGATTCTTCAACCAGGGCCAAAGTTATTCCAAATAGAATGTTGAGGATTTTCTATGGAAACTAGGTCCTAACTATAACTACCTACTGGCGACCGCCAGTAGGTAATATATATATATATATATATATTTACTGAAAAAAACATAGGTTTCAGGGAAAGTTATAGTTAGTTGAACATTGCACTCGTACAGAACCCGTGAAGTTCCCTGTTATATTTAGTTCAGCTAACTATAACTTGCGCCCCTGCAATGCATTGCTGATGACGTCACATATTACATCACTCACAACATGGTCAGTGACATCTCTGATGACATCACTAATGACATCTCAAATAACATTACTGATGACATCACTGATTACATCATCCAGTGACTGTGTGGTTCTCTAAAGTTTAAATACGTTTTAATATATATAGGGAAAGGCGTGTTGAAGAATGAGTGGGTGTATAAGTGTCTGGATTATTTACTAGGTGATTTACTGACTCTATAAGTGAGTGATTAAACATATCTTACTGGATGCATGGGTTAGTAACTAAACTGTGTGAAACTCTATCCGTCTGTCTGTTGGTATGTAAGCGGCAGCGTGGGTTTGTGAATAACTACATAAGTGTCTATATTATTTATTGATTGGTTGTCTGAGTATCTGTATGGGTGCCTGCATGTTTGTGTGGGTGTGGTGTGTGTCACTCTGTGCATAGATGTTTGAGTGGGGGATTAACTGGGTGCATAGTTTGAATTTTGCATCTGTGATGAACTGTATGGGTGGGTGAGTGTTTTTATGGGTGTGTTAGTGAGTGAATGTATAACTCAGTGGTACATGTGTAAGTAACTACATATATGAAAGTCAATATTGTGTGTGTTAGGGTTTATAAATGGCTATAAGTGAGAGTGTGTGGTTGTGGGAGTGGCTGCATGGATGAGTGTTTGCTTGTATCAGTAATTGTATAAGAACATACGAATGTGCTAGTATTTGTATGAGTAAGTGAGCTGATGGGTGTATAACTGTATAGGTGAGTAAATAGTAGTGTGAATAATTATTTGCACGACTGACTAGGTGAGTGATTACCTCTATGAATGAGTGGCAGTGTGTGAGTGTCTAAATAGGTGTATGAGAGCATATGCTAATCCTGTACTGCATGACCATAAGTATGAGTGACTGCATGGGTGAGTGAGTGTGTGTGTAGACCTAAGAATCAGTGAGTGGATATGTAGTTATTGGTGTTGGAGTGTCTATGGTTTTGAGAATGACAGTCTGTAATTTAGAGTGGGTGTATCTAAAGTTATATTAGGGTGTGAGAAGATGCATGAAATTATCACATGGATGATGTTATCAGTGATATCATCATCATCAAAGTTACTTTATTCTGTATACAAAAATACCATAAAAGTACAATGAGGTTAAAAAACAACAATAATTTTGGCCTTGTTCAAAATACATGTACACACACTTCTGAAATATTTAACAAATATCGATAAAATTCATCATAATACTTACATAAATGATCCTCAATAACAGTGGGCCATCAAAAATTTATGAACAGTAACATTTAAAATCTATCAGAATAAGGGCACTTCCTGGGATGTGCGTAATAGGGGCACAACAGAGCGAAGTGAAGCGTGTCCTGCGGAGAACATTGGTCGGAGCCGCACGGACCCCTCAACTCTGTAGATGTTAAATACCCCGCAGAATCCCCCAATGTGTGATGCAATAGGTTCACCCTGAACCATGTCATTAAAAATCTGTCCTGTTCATTACAAAAATAGGACAGATAAGGTTCCATGTCCATACAGGATTTGGTTAAAAGGTGGGCTCTCACCGATGGTTTAATCAGCTCGCTATCTTCCCTAGTGGATGCCATTTTCTTTAAAAATTCCAACTTGATGAGGGCCTTGTCCCGGGCTAACAGTTTTGTGGGATGGTTAAAGTAATCAATGTAGCTCAGGCCTGAGAGGGAATCCCTCACATATTTAAGCCAGGGGATGTACCACCCTTGCTTCCGGGTAGTACAGTCCATTATTAGGTGTTGGTTTAATACAGCTTCAGGGTTGGTCCATATTTTAATCCAACAGGTGAGGGGTTTTAGTTGGATCATGTCTCTGATGTAAGTAAGACCCACTTCCCCATGGATGATATAAGAGGGTGTACTCTGGGGGACTCTAAGCAGCCACTGCAGGTATTTATTTTCTTCAATTTGGATCTTCTGAGGATCGATGAAGCCCCAGACCTCGCTACCATATAGAGTTTTGGCATTACATATGGAACTATATAATTTCAGTATGTGTTCCGGGGACCAGCGACCCAGCCTATGTGCAAAATTCATGATTGCCCCGGCAGAGCTGGTTAGTGTTGTGCATTTGTTGTCTATCAGGGTTTTAAAACATAGGCGACTATCACATAAGATACCCAAATAGGAAAATGTCTGCACTTTTTCCATACGATGGGTACCAATCCTAAAAATAAAATTCCTGCTTGGTCTTTTACTCATCTCCATTATATTTGATTTGGAGAGGTTGGCGGACAAATCCAGGCTCTCCATAAAGTTAACAAAACCATCTAAAAGGTGCTGTGGACCCCGCGCGGTGCGCGCCAGGAGCATCACATAGTCCGCGTAAAGCAGGACAGGGATCCCTATGCTTCCTGTCCTTGGACAGTCCACCCCTAAAAGACCAAGCACCCATCTAGACCATTGATATATAGGGTAAATAAAAAGGGTCAACCAAAATCAACAAGAGAGAAAGGGCAAGGAGGTTCACTCTTATACCCCTAGTTCTAGTAACCTAGATCAACAAAAGAGTGAAGCGAAAAACATATATAGGGACCTCGTGCTGGACGTCCGAGATACAAAAGAAAACGATAATACATACAGGGGAGTGGGACACAGACAAGTGGTTTTTGAGAACCCTCACTCACCACCTGGTGGTGACATGCTTCATCACCGGGTTCCCACTGGAAAGACAGAGTGTCTTTCCAGTGTGCTTCAACGCCTGATTACAGCGGAGCTGGGTCTTGTGGGTGTTGAGGGTGTGGTAGAAGCCAAATTCAGCTAAAGTGAGTGCAAAAGAAAAAAACTTTAAAAGTGCAGAATCGTGACTTTCAAATATTTTATTAGTAGATTAAAAACAAAATTTAGATGGACACAAAGGTATGGTCTCGATTATGAAAGACCCCTAGTCCATAGTGAAGGTGTAGGTCGACATGTTTCTGCTTAATGCGAGCCCGAGTCGCTCAGCTTTTGTCAGGACCTTAAAGTGTGGTCCTCCGGTGGTGTACACGCACTAAGGTGCACCCTGCCGTGAGGAATTCGTGTAAAAAAGAGAATTTTTTTTTTCTTTTTTTGTGAGTAATATACTTACAGCAAAAAAGCCGTGCAAGACACACACAGCAATTTTGCTGGGGTCATGTACCTGTGGGGGAAGAATATATCACTAATTAGAACAATTCAGTCCCAGCATTGTATTACAATATCATTGAGTATTAGTATGTCCCATCACCCAAAGAAAGTTAGGTATCCATATAGTGACTTAGTTACAGTAGATATGCTTTAACGGGTAATGTCCTTAATTAGAGACATGCACCTGATTATCAAATCAGTCTGCTAGGGAGTTTCATTGATTCATGCAACTCTCCATGTCCTCGAGATTCTCAAGGATCCAGTAATCTGCCTGGCTTGGGAATTGTAGTGGCAGATAGGGAGTGATTAAGAAAGCTGAAATGTGCACTCAATTTAGCTCATTCACCAAAGTGGTTCTCAGAAGAAGGTTTTCTGGAGTCAGACACGGAAAATTATAGTGAACAAGGAGGCCCCTCCTTACACTTACAGGAGGATCATCAGTATGTGACCCCGTGGGCAAGGCGCGATGTGGGGCAATTCTTCACGCCGCAAATCTAAAACGGGGAAAACACATAATGACGGAAAAATCCAATTAAAGTGGATCGCCATGTTTTGCTGATGTTAAAGTAGCTTAAAAACAAACACAGAGCGCATACATGTAGTATAAACGGTGTCTGTTCATAAAAGGTCGCCGTATTCGCGCTTAATGGTCTAGGCTCCAAACAATCACAGGGTGACTGCACGTTATTTAATATTTTGTTAATTCATTAAAGATCGTCATATTCACGAGTGCTAAGCTCCGAACGGACCCAGAGCGCTTGCACGTTGTTTACAAGGGGACTTACTTGGATGCAGGCGACTCGCCGCCAAACACCTATATTTGCACGATCGCCGCCCGGACTGAACGCAGAGCCAGCGAAGGAGGACTGTAAAAACTTCCTGGTTTACCCACGTGATCGCTGAAGAGGTTGCGTGTTGTGACGTGCGATCATAGATGTTAAAGGGAAACACGGTATTGTTATTACCCAGTGTTAAGATGTCAATAAGTCAATATTATTTAACAATTCACATAGTTTCCACATAACGATATTAAATCGTCTAAGACCAAATGGCTAACGTAAGTAATTAGAAACGGCTTGTGTATAAGCGTTTTGGTCAGCATCCCTCCCGACAGTAGGAGTAGAAAGATTCTACAAAACCAAACTCAGACAGATGACCAATTCAACATTAATCATATTTGCAGAAAATACTGTCTATATGAGAGTTGTATGCCTTGAAGGAGATCTATAACCTCGTGGGGGTCAGGAATAATGAGACTTATGCAAAGAGCTTAATGCATGATAAATTAGAGTCGTGCTGGCCTTTACATCCTTAATAGCTTTAGATTCATAGAGATATAAGGGTGGACGCCTCTTGATGTTTTATCCCCATGTCAATAAAGGACTTGTGTATTGTTAGGTCAGATGGAGGTCAGCGTCGTAGTACTAGCCCCCAGGGAATATCGTCATTGAGACCTAAGCGATGACTAGACAAGCAATGGATCCACCGTTGTTCTTTCTCAAACAAAATCTTCTCATTCCCATACACCTGTTCTATGACAGTCCAACGCATATCATTTGGTGTATGGTTATGTTCAATGAAGTGGCTGGTCAGCTTTGTGGTATTTCTTTTGCATCGGATGTTGCTGCGATGCTCGCAAATCCTGAGCTTAACGTGCCTTGTAGTCATACCAACGTACTTGAGACCACAAGTACAGATGATCAAGTATACTATATTGCTAGTATTGCAATTGGTATGACTGCGTTGTTCCCATTGTTTTCCAGGTTCCAAGTTTAGATGTTTTGTGTGGGTAGTTAGGTGGCAGATGCTACAATCGCGGCATGGAAAATGTCCCGTCACTGGGGGCAGGCCCCAGGTTGATAGTACCGTGGGTTCTCCGTTTTTCTGCTTTTTTATGGGACGAGTGTGGACTAGGGAATCCCTCAAGCTAGTCGCTCTCTTATAAGAAAAGAGGGGTTTACTCCAGTCCAGTTGGTTGCTTGTCACGATTTTCCAGTTTTTTTGGATGCTGCGGCTCACTGCATTAGATAGACTGTTGTAGGTAGTGACGCAGGTCAAAGGGGCTTCATCTTCGGTATTCTTTGGATATGTCTCCAAAAGGGCATCTCTATTCTGGTTGAGCGCCCTCTTCCGACTTTTCTGAAGTATTTTCTTGGGGTACCCACGTGTCAGTAGTTTCTCTGTCAGATCATCTGCTTGTTTTTTGAAGGTAGTGAGTTTGCTGCAGTTGCGTCTTAAGCGAAGATATTGCCCATAGGGCAAATTCTCCTCAGCAGGCGGGGATGGAAACTACTAAACAACAGCAGATTGTTTTTAGTTGTAGGTTTGTAGTAGGTACGGGTCTGTAGAAAATGTTCCTTTTTATTGATGGTGATGTCCAGGAAGGTGATACTCTCACTGGCAACTTCCTTCGTAAACCTTAGATGTAAATCACAAGTGTTCAACCAGTTGAAAAAAGGTTGTAAGGACGCTTCATCTCCTTTCCATAACATCAGAATATCGTCGATATAGCGTTGCCACAAGACGATGCTGGTGGAGAATGGGTTACTCAGATACAGAATATGTTGTCTTTCAAAATTGTAGACATAAAGTCCTGCCACCGAAGGGGCAAACGTGCTGCCCATGGAAGTCCCGGTTATTTGGAGGAAAATCTGGTTCTCGTACTCAAAATAATTCCTTTTTAAGGCTAGTGTAGCACAATCCACCACGAACCCTCTTGGTACTGTGAAGTCCCAGGGAGTACGATCGAGAGCTTCCACTACTACCTTGATGGTATCATCCTGCGGTATGCAAGTATAGAGGCTCCCGATGTCCAGGGTGACTAAAAGAATGGGATCATTGGGAATTTCAATAGTCTTAAGCATGGCTAAAAGACTTTTCGTGTCCTTAATGTAGGTCTCAGTTGATTGGATTAGTGGTTTCAGAAAAAAGTCGCAATATTGCGACAAGGGTTCCAACAAAGAATATTCTTATGCGTTTTCGGCAGGGTGTAGAAGTATGGTATTCTGCCAGGCGATGAAGTGAGGAAGTCTGCCTCCCGCTTGGATATCCAACCATCAGATTCTGCCGTGGAGACCAATTCTAGGATTTCATCACGGAGACTTTCGGTGGGGTCTGTTCTTAGAATGGTGTAATTAGTAGTATTATTCAGGAGCCGTTTGCATTCCGTGTCGTAGGCTTGTTTGTCCTGCAGAACTATACCCCCGCCTTTGTCGGCACTTTTAATCACTATGGTTTGATTGTCTTGAAGTGATTGTATTGCTTGATATTCTCTAGCACTCAAGTTTTTGAAAACCGTTGGAGTAGAGAGTGATTCTACTTCATGTAGAAACGCTTGTTCGAAAGCTAGAACCTCAGGTGGTACAAGATGAGCCGGTGGTACAAAATTTGATTTGAGTCTGAATGGTGTCGCAGGGTTTCCGTTCTCTCACAGAACTGTGCACAGAGACCTGGAACCTGGGTGAGCCAGGATGACCCACAACTCACCTATGTTTCAGAAATCCCCTTACCTAGCTAGCTACAGTATCGCATCGGTAGTATATACTTCCCAATGTCTTAGACAATCCAGAACATGAACTTAGAATACCTCAGGTATCGTGGAACACATGAACACTCTTTCGTTATATTATCATTCCAAACCGAAACTGGGAGGCAATGAAAACACGTGCAAGTTTGAAATGTTTATTTTTCAATGCAACATTCTCAAACGCAGTATCTTGTATAATATCAACATACATATTATAGTAATCAGAGTCAACAGCATAGTCACTAATCCATAGTAAGCAAATTGTGATAACATATTATGATGCAAAAATCTATAGAATTCTGTATCACCTATATTTCGCGCACCCTAATTAGCATATTATATTATATCTAAGAAGGTCTCATCTGGGCTCTTAGCTGGGCGGACCCATACCTCGAATTCTCAGTAGGAGGAGATCACATCAACAGCTACCAGCTCTCAGCATGTCCAGCATCAAGTGTGTTTTCTCATTCCCTGTAACTGTATCTTGAACTCACGTAAAGCCAAAAGTTGGCACAAACATTATTTGTGTTATGACTAACGTAGTGCGAGGATCAGGCCTGCAGCAACCTTGTGTTAGAGTGTGCAGTTCTCAGTGTGCAGACAGTTGTACCAAGTGTTCCAGGCACGACTGATACCAGTACAATAATATATTATTCTCAAATAAATCACATCTTTCGTCTAGGTTAAAAGCTGTAATAACAATTAGGTGTTGTGTGCAAACCGAAGCAGAAAGAAAATATGGCGTTTAAACATTTAATAAGCACATGCTAACTTAACACAATATATAGAAACGTAATAACCATATGACACCCCCCCAATGATCCGAGGACGGTTAAAAGAAAAAATATAAGCCAATACTTTATGAGAGGCAAGACATGAAAGCAGAGTTCAATGATATCGAGCCAAGCTAAATGTATGTAAATGTATGTAAAATTCAAAAACACAAAATTGTATATATGAATGCCTATAATGGCCACACAAAATATAAAAGACGATCATGAGGCCTAATTTCAACTAATAGGCCTAGAACATATGAAAAAATAGAATGTTCGTATCGAAGTGGCACCATTCAGAATTACTAAAAAGTCACGTGCCATATTGATGGAAGTATTTAGAGTCATTCCTCGTTGAATGAATATGCAAAATAGGTAGCTACAGCTTCCAACATGAAATCACTGTCATCATCCGAAAACAGTTCAGCCATCCAATTAAGCAATGGAAAAGAACATACGTGCTCCTCCAGCACCGAATCCTCTAGCAACATCAGAGGACAACTCAGTGGGTTCTCGAGAACGCTCTGTGCCAGAAAGTCATGCGCCGCCGCGAATATGTCCCACTGACCCATTAGTCCATGCATCGCTGCCACTGCCATAACCCTTTCGCCAGAACAGACCAACTCATGAGCCACTACGGGGGACATCAGCTGATCAAAGTTGACGTCAGGAGAAGTCGGTAAACAGAGACACAAATCAATGGCCCAGTCGAAATCACAGCTCAGGCAATGAAACACAGGCTGGACACAGGTGAAATAGGAAAATCTGAAAGATAATCCAAAAGCCGTGCTTAAGGTCGCAAGCGGCAGGGATCCATAATAATCAAGCATCCGGTTGCGAAACTGCATCAGTAGGGGCTGTGCGTTTCCTTGCGCAGGATGGGCATCCATGTTTTATGAAATAAAATATCACCAGAACGCCTGCAGCCAAAGCCAGCAAAACAGGAAATCCGCCAAACAGGCTAGCGAATATAGAATGAAAGAACGCAGGGATAATACCAAATACTTTTTCAAATGTAGTCACGAGACCACTGCTAACCATTTTAAAAAAATGAGCCAGGCTGGTTGTGGAGGAGGCATTGAAGATCTGATGAACCAGCTCGCAAAAATGAAACGGCAAATCAGTACTTAAAAGTGCTTGTACTTCTGTGCGTGTGTTTGCTATGTGAAGGACATAAGTTTCGCGGGCAGAGCTCAGGGCCACCTGTTTTTGAGACAAAAGGGCTCTTATACGGCCTAAACCATTGAACTCAGCTCTCAAGGTTGGTATTCTTGGCCAAATTAAAACTTCTGAATTCCCATGCGTGGGTGGATACAACACATTCTTGCAGCAAACGACCCTTTCAGACACGGTAACCACATATGCGACACCGGCCTCTGACCCACAACAAAACTCGTTATTCAAAAGTAAATAACTACCGTTGGACAACAACGTGAACGTGGGAACTATTGCAGGAACTGGTGTCACTTTCAAAACACAGGCCAAATTAGGTTTGTCCTGATTACAAGAACCATGCAACTGGATGTGTCTGCAAATAAGTGAGCGGTCAGGCGACTGTGTACATTCTTCACCATTCAGATTTACTTCATTCCCCTCTTTAAGGCATCTGTAAGTGTATGGTAAAGACCATGTCTCATGGAGGAAAGCGCTGCCTAATGGTTCATATCGCCCAATGGCAATATATCTCATACAATTTGTAAATTTATACAAAGCAAAAGGTAATGTTATAACACCATGAATAAGCCATGTTGCTGCAGTCACTTCAGCCACCGAAAATGGCAGGGATTCTAATTTTTCAATATGTAACATAGAAAATGTTGCATCTCTCATTGACAACATGCGCTGTTTTTCAGTCAGATTAAATGGGGCAAATAATGATGAGACGTTCAAAAAAGTCCATGGCACTCGACCAGACTTAAGAGTCTGTAGTGTCCACGCAAACTGCATCACAGAACGCAATCGATTTTGACCATGAAATAACACGGACACTTCATCATGTATAATGTCGACAACAGAAGACACAATATTATTTAACGTGTAAATTCGGGAAGAAAGTGTGTTAATGCTGTTATCAACAACTGCAAGTACTTTCTCTAAATTAGCTTGATCAATAGCTCTCAGGCGTTTAGCAGCCTCAACCTGGGTAACTTTCCAAATTTCATTGTAAATCGCATACAGCCATCTTTGAGATCTACCTTTAGCCGGTCCTTTTATAAAATCGTTTAAATCCACATTATCATGTAATTGTGACAGATGTAGTTTAACTGCAGCTAAAGTGGAATGTGGTAACCAATTTTGACACAGCTTCCCCACAGAATAAGTCGTGACAGTATAGTCTTCTACAAAACGTGGATCGAGCCTGAGTTTTGTGAATCCTTCAGCCAAACCCATAAAACGGCGCTGGCAAGAATCAGCACTCTTTTGCCATACCAGCCAACCCTTGGAATCCAAACTGGAAATGTTAAAGGACGAATTGTGTAAAAGAGATTGCAACTCTTGAATGGAGGAACCAGTGAAATTACCCCAACCTGTATATTCATTTAAATCTGGTATGGTCGGTGTATTAAATTTTTTAGAAGTAGCCAATCCAAAGCATGTTGTCTGGAAAATGGTCGAAGTTAAAAACAACATGTGATTCGGGATGAGACATGCACGGTGCAAAGCCTCAGTGCCTTGTACCTGCCAACCTTTGGTACCCCAAACCGATTTAAGGTCAATTGTTCCTTCCCAGAACTCGTAGCCATCTACAGCCAACCTGTCTAAAAAGGACTTCGAATACAGCAATTTTGTATCGGTAAGTCTAACTTTGGAAATGGGCTTCTGTGTCATTTTAAAATAAAATGACTCGGGATCCGACTGATCAAAGTCTGTAAAATAGGTATATTTTTTCAGAAATGTATTGGAACTGCCACTGAATGGAGCAGGACAATGTTCCCATTGTGTATAATTTACAGCAACCCTCCTGGAATTTGTCTTATGTAAAAAATGATTACCATAGTGTTGAAAACAAAACAAATCACCATAATCAATAGAATCTGTATACAGATCCTCAGCTTCGAAGGCAGCATAATACTTTAAATCCGAGAATAATGCTTCTACGGCCTGAATATCCCAATCATCAGAACGTATATTTTGTTTAATCACATCTCCCATGTTTACTCTAAGCACATTTGGAACATTAATCACTTCAGTAGGCCCGTGTATCTGAAATCTAACCGCATCCCACACAATCCCATCAAGGACAGGCCAAGCAGTAATGTTAACTGTATTTAAGTTTCGTTTCAGTCTGTGCGCAGAATGCGAAGAGGAAAGAGGGGCCAATGTTCCATTAAGGTACCGAATTCCTGTTCTTTCTTTAACGTAGTGACCATCAATCAGGCGGAAAAAATAAAACACAAAACCAATTGACATAAAAAGATAAAATGAAAATAGGATTAACCAAATGTATGTCCAAGGCAGAATTAAAAAATGTTTTTTAAACAACGTGGCATATCTTGCAATGTTTGTGGGTTTCTTTGAAGTTTCCTAAACAGAGTCAAAAGAGAATCTGGACTGGCCTGCCAAACGGGTCTGTAAATCAGGCATCGATAAATCAGCAGGATAAGTGTAGTTTAGCTCATCAATGTTAGTATCAGGAATAGTATTTAATAAAGGACTGGATATGGCAGGCATCTCGAGGGACACCTCCTGTTCTGCACCAGATGTAATAGCCAGCACAGAGTGCCTCACCACGGAAGGACAGGATACAGCCGGTGTCATGCTATGAAGAATCGGCCACCCTGTGTGTCTTGACATTGTCAATAGAAATAAATCTGTTTTCCGTACGACCTGGAAGTGGTGGTAAAATGACTGTTCTTGTGCCCTTCACTCCAAGGACTCGAACTGGTGCTCGATACGAGGGACCAAACTCTTTCTTGTTATCGATCTTCTCTCGAACCAGTCCTCCAACTTGGGGTAGCCAGCCAACTACCGGGATCTGCAACGCATCATCCGATGTGGAGGGCAAATGTCCCTTGGCAAGACTGTCTCTGGTCTTTTGTAGATTCTGTAAGACATTGCAATGTTCATCTACGTCAAAGGCCCCGGCCTGGGCCTTGTAGTCCGGCCCATCAAGGTCAGGTACATACATCTTGATACCAAAGAGCATTTCGTATGGGGTCCGCCCACCCAGAGACCTTCTAGGGAGATTATTAAGCGCACGCTGCACGCCTATGAGGTGGGCCAACCAGTTACTGCCAGTGCCTATAACTCGAGCTGTCAAAGATTGCTTTAAGTCGCGGTTCATTCGTTCTACTACACTATTACCCTCAGGTCTGTAGGGACTCGAAAATTTGACTTGGACCCCCATCGAAACCATAGCATCCTTATACGCCTCAGAGGCAAACGCCGGACCCTGATCCGAATGGAAGGTACCACAGGCAAAAATTCCCACAAAGACTCGCAAATCCTTAATGACAGTACGTGAATCAGCGCTCCGATGCGGCCATACCCACACAAAGCGTGTGCATGAATCAACTGCTACTAAGATGTACTTATACGCAGTATCAGAAGAAAATGGACCGCAGTGTTCCAAATAAACACATCCAAGTGGTTTATTCGAGATGTACAACTGTGTCTGAGGCGGACGCGCCAAAGCGGGCCAAGGAGTGCCCGGAATGGACAAAGGACCTAACCTCGGAGCGGTTAAAGCGTGCGGTAGGGCGCCACCAAACCAAACTCCATGCTGCCAAGCGTCAATAGGAACCTCCAGTGCTCTGTACGGAGCGTACGCAGCCGGTACATCTGAAGCAGTGTATGTGTGGAACACACCAGAATTAGCGTCCACTGGCGGAAATGTCACCCACGAATAAAACAATTCGTACGGGTAAGCATGTTCCGCACTCACCACCAGAATCACAGCCAAGCCTTCCACAGGAACATCAACATCCGCAAATGGTCACGCACCGCAATGCGACTATGCTGCGGGATGTCCACGGCTTGAGCCATGTTAGCACAGGAATGAGAAAATACAAATTATACTTTGTAGCACAACTGGGTAGTAATTCAAAGAAACCGTTTTAGATAGATTCAAGCTTGAAAAGGACCTATTTCAAAAATAGGTAGGTTTTTCCGACACTGCCGCTTTCCGGAAACGGGAATGTAGGCGTTAAGGTTTGAATGATATACTACTCGAGTGTCATGTTATAAGGCCAACCAACGTATGGGCGCCATGTCGCAGGGTTTCCGTTCTCTCACAGAACTGTGCACAGAGACCTAGAACCTGGGTGAGCCAGGATGACCCACAACTCACCTATGTTTCAGAAATCCCCTTACCTAGCTAGCTACAGTATCGCATCGGTAGTATATACTTCCCAATGTCTTAGACAATCCAGAACATGAACTTAGAATACCTCAGGTATCGTGGAACACATGAACACTCTTTCGTTATATTATCATTCCAAACCGAAACTGGGAGGCAATGAAAACACGTGCAAGTTTGAAATGTTTATTTTTCAATGCAACATTCTCAAACGCAGTATCTTGTATAATATCAACATACATATTATAGTAATCAGAGTCAACAGCATAGTCACTAATCCATAGTAAGCAAATTGTGATAACATATTATGATGCAAAAATCTATAGAATTCTGTATCACCTATATTTCGCGCACCCTAATTAGCATATTATATTATATCTAAGAAGGTCTCATCTGGGCTCTTAGCTGGGCGGACCCATACCTCGAATTCTCAGTAGGAGGAGATCACATCAACAGCTACCAGCTATCAGCATGTCCAGCATCAAGTGTGTTTTCTCATTCCCTGTAACTGTATCTTGGACTCACGTAAAGCCAAAAGTTGGCACAAACATTATTTGTGTTATGACTAACGTAGTGCGAGGATCAGGCCTGCAGCAACCTTGTGTTAGAGTGTGCAGTTCTCAGTGTGCAGACAGTTGTACCAAGTGTTCCAGGCACGACTGATACCAGTACAATAATATATTATTCTCAAATAAATCACATCTTTCGTCTAGGTTAAAAGCTGTAATAACAATTAGGTGTCGTGTGCAAACCGAAGCAGAAAGAAAATATGGCGTTTAAACATTTAATAAGCACATGCTAACTTAACACAATATATAGAAACGTAATAACCATATGACAATGGAGTATCATTTTTGGTCACTTCTGTGATTTCGTTGTCTTTATTCTTTTCAAAAAACTCTTGAGTCTCAGTTTTCTAAAAAATTCATTGAGCTCGCAGAGTAGTTTAAATCTATCCAAGGTGGGGGTAGGTATGAACCCTAGGCCTTTCTCAAGGACTGCTTTTTCCGCCTCCTTCAGGGTGTATGAGGAAAGGTTGGTAACTAAACTCACTTGTTGCTTGGGCCCGCTCTCGGTTCCCCCGTTTTGCTTCGGGTGTTGTCCCCTACAGCTTCCGATTAGTCCCAATGTACCTGGTTCTGTCCCTTGCGTTTCCTCCTGCCTCGTCGGCCTTGATCTAAAAAAGGCTGATGGTATGGATTTTGTTGAAAAGGTGGCGGGGCAAAATGAGGATTCCACCCCATCATTGGAGGTGCAGGTGGAGTAAAAGGGGTGTTATGGTAGGGTACCAGACCTGGATGTTGAAAGTATTGTGGCCATCTTTGATAAATGAGAGTTGCCTGATTGCCTCGACCTCGACCTCGTCCCCTTCCTCTATTGCCTCTTTGTGTGTTTCCCCCGCTGGAACCACTGGTGTTTGAATCTATTGATGAGTCTGAACTATAGTCCATAGTTGTGGGTTGGACATAGTCCGGACTTGAATAGGGATAGACTTGTGTATATAACCAGCGTTTCAGATCTTTTTGGAGTTTCAGAGCTTTGGATTGTGCTAGGTTTTCCTTGTATTCATTTTGTTCTTTGTTCAATTCCTCTACTTTCTTTTTGAAACCCGTAAGTGTTGCCTTAAACAGAGATTCTGTCATTTGAATTTCCAACAGGAGAGTTTCTGAAAGGCGTAATGCTGTCTTAATGATCAGAATACCCCAATCTCTGGTGCAGTGCCAGGCTATCTGCGCCCATTTCTTTCGGAATACAGCATCATCCAGAAAAATCCTGGGGGCATTTGTAACCAGTAGCCCTTTAGGCGCTGCATTATTATTGAGGTATTCCTTTATCATAGTTCCATGTAATATGGCCCTTATACAACTCCTTTTGAGTTCTCCTAACTTATCCCAGTCTTCTGTCTGAGAAATGGTCTGCCCCAACAAAGTGTATGAAAAAAGGGAGTTATCCCCTAGTAGGGCATCGACTTCCTCCTTAGAGAAGGATAGGCCTATGTCCTCCATTGTTCCAGTCGTGTGACAAGAAGAATTGGGAGAATGAAGTGCATCAGCTTGTTAACAAGACTAATTATCTCTCGCAGCTGTGCGCTGCCTCAATCAACCAAAATCAACAAGAGAGAAAGGGCATGGAGGTTCACTCTTATACCCCTAGTTCTAGTAACCTAGATCAACAAAAGAGTGAAGCGAAAAACATATATAGGGACCTCGTGCTGGACGTCCGAGATACAAAATAAAATGATAATACATACAGGGGAGTGGGACACAGACAAGTAACCGGGACTTCCATGGGCAGCACGTTTGCCCCTTCGGTGGCAGGACTGTATGTCTACAATTTTGAAAGACAACATATTCTGAATCCGAGTAACCCATTCTCCACCAACATCGTCTTGTGGCAATGCTACATCGATGATATTCTGATGTTATGGAAAGGAGATGAAGCGTCCTTAAAACCTTTTTTCAACTGGTTGAACACTTGTGATTTACATCTAAGGTTTACGAAGGAAGTTGCCAGTGAGAGTATCACCTTCCTGGACATCACCATCAATAAAAAGGAACATTTTCTACAGACCCGTACCTACTACAAACCTACAACTAAAAACAATCTGCTGTTGTTTAGTAGTTTCCATCCCCGCCCGCTGAGGGAGAATTTGCCCTATGGGCAATATCTTCGCTTAAGACGCAACTGCAGCGAACTCACTACCTTCAAAAAACAAGCAGATGATCTGACAGAGAAACATCTGACACATGGGTACCCCAAGAAAATACTTCAGAAAAGTCGGAAGAGGGCGCTCAACCAGAATAGAGATGCCCTTTTGGAGACATATCCGAAGAATACCAAAGACGAAGCCCCTTTGACCTGCATCACTACTTACAACAGTCTATCCAACGCAGTGAGACGCAGCATCCAAAAAAATTGGAAAATCGTGAAAAGCAACCAACTGGACTGGAGTAAACCCCTCTTTTCTTATAAGAGAGCGACTAGCTTGAGGGATTCCCTAGTCCACACTCGTCCCATAAAAAAGCAGAAAAACTGAGAACCCACGGTACCATCAACCTGGGGCCTGCCCCCAGTGATGGGACATTTTCCATGCGGCGATTGTAGCATCTGCCACCTAACTACCCACACAAAACATCTAAACTTGGAACCTGGAAAACAATGGGAACAACGCAGTCATATCAATTGCAATACTAGCAATGTAGTATACTTGATCATCTGTACTTGTGGTCTCAAGTACGTTGGTATGACTACAAGGCGCGTTAAGCTCAGGATTTGCGAGCATCGCAGCAACATCCGATGCAAAAGAAATACCACAAAGCTGACCAGCCACTTCATTGAACATAACCATACACCAAATGATATGCGTTGGACTGTCATAGAACAGGTGTATGGGAATGAGAAGATTTTGTTCGAGAAAGAACAACGGTGGATCCATCGCTTGCCTAGTCATCACTTAGGTCTCAATGACGATATTCCCTGGGGGCTAGTACTACGACGCTGACCTCCATCTGACCTAACAATACACAAGTCCTTTATTGACATGGGGATAAAACATCAAGAGGCGTCCACCCTTATATCTCTATGAATCTAAAGCTATTAAGGATGTAAAGGCCAGCACGACTCTAATTTATCATGCATTAAGCTCTTTGCATAAGTCTCATTATTCCTGACCCCCACGAGGTTATAGATCTCCTTCAAGGCATACAACTCTCATATAGACAGTATTTTCTGCAAATATGATTAATGTTGAATTGGTCATCTGTCTGAGTTTGGTTTTGTGCTACTTTACAGTACTGTTTATATCAAAAATCTTTCTACTCCTACTGTCGGGAGGGATGCTGACCAAAACGCTTATACACAAGCCGTTTCTAATTACTTACGTTAGCCATTTGGTCTTAGACGATTTAATATCGTTATGTGGAAACTATGTGAATTGTTAAATAATATTGAATGATTGACATCTTAACACTGGGTAATAACAATTCCGTGTTTCCCTTTAACATCTATGATCGCACGTCACAACACGTGACCTCTTCAGCGATCACGTGGGTAAACCAGGAAGTTTTTACAGTCCTCCTTCGCTGGCTCGGCGTTCAGTCCGGGCGGCGATCGTGCAAATATAGGTGTTTGGCGGCGAGTCGCCTGCATACAAGTAAGTCCCCTTGTAAACAACGTGCAAGCGCTCTGGGTCCGTTCGGAGCTTAGCACTCGTGAATATGACGATCTTTCATGAATTAACAAAATATTAAATAACGTGCAGGCACCCTGTGATTGTTTGGAGCCTAGACCATTAAGTGCGAATACGGCAACCTTTTATGAACAGACACCGTTTATACTACATGTATGCGCTCTGTGTTTGTTTTTAAGCTACTTTAACATCAGCAAAACATGGCGATCCACTTTAATTGGATTTTTGCGTCATTATGTGTTCTCCCCGTTTTAGATTTGCGGCGTGAAGAATTGCCCCACATCGCGCCTTGACCACGGGGTCTCATACTGATGATCCTCCTGTAAGTGTAAGGAGGGGCATCCCTGTTCTCTATAATTTTCCGTGTCTGACTCCAGAAAACCTTCTTCTGAGAACCACTTGGGTGAATGAGCTAAATTGAGTGCACATTTCAGCTTTCTTAATCACTCCCTATCTGCCACTGCAATTCCCAAGCCAGGCAGATCACTGGATCCTTGAGAATCTCGAGGACATGGAGAGTTGCATGAATCAATGAAACTCCCTAGCAGACTGATTTGATAATCAGGTGCATGTCTCTAATTAAGGAGATTACCCGTTAAAGCATATCTACTGTAACTAAGTCACTATATGGATACCTAACTTTCTCTGGGTGATGGGACATACTAATACTCAATGATATTGTAATACAATGCTGGGACTGAATTGTTCTAATTAGTGATATATTCTTCCCCCACAGGTACATGACCCCAGCAAAATTACTGTGTGTGTCTTGCACGTCTTTTTTGCCGTAAGTATATTACTCACAAAAAAAGAAAAAAAAAATTCTCTTTTTTACACGAATTCCTCACGGCAGGGTGCACCTTAGTGCGTGTACACCACCGGAGGACCACACTTTTAGGTCCTGACAAAAGCTGAGCGACTCGGGCTCGCATTAAGCAGAAACGTGTCGACCTACTCCTTCACTATGGACTAGGGGTCTTTCATAATCGAGACCATACCTATGTGTCCATCTAAATTTTGTTTTTAATCAGTGCACATCGGACTACTAATAAAATATTTGAAAGTCACGATTCTGCACTTTTTAAGTTTTTTTCTTTTGCACTCACTTTAGCTGAATTTGGCTTCTACCACACCCTCAACACCCACAAGACCCAGCTCCGCTGTAATCAGGCGTTGAAGCACACTGGAAAGACACTCTGTCTTTCCAGTGGGAACCCGGTGATGAAGCATGTCACCACCAGGTGGTGAGTGAGGGTTCTCAAAAACCACTTGTCTGTGTCCCACTCCCCTGTATGTATTATCATTTTCTTTTGTATCTCGGGCGTCCAGCACGAGGTCCCTATATATGTTTTTCTTTTGTTGATCTAGGTAAATAAAAAGGGTGCCAGGATACAGCCCTGTCTCACACCCCTAGAGCATGGGAAGAAATCAGTGGTGTTTCCCTCCTCATTTTACCTAACCTGTGCTGAGGTGGGTTGATGCAAGGCCCTTAGAATTAAGCATGGGTGAATTTTGCGAATTCACGATTCGCGAATTTGCGTATTCACAAATTCGCAATCCGCAAAATCCGCGAACTTTTGCGAATTTTCTTTTGTGTTTGCAAGGGTTTCTGCCAGTTTGTGAGGGTTTTTTACCAGTTCGCAAACGCAAACTTACTTGTCAGGTCGCAACGGTCGCGACCGTGTTGTTTCTTAGTCTGGTTCATCACAGCACCCTCTTATTACAGCACTGCCACTCTCTGTCTCACCCATGCCACCCTCTGGTACATCACTGCCACCCTCTGGTTCATCACTGTAGATTGTGGGGGGAAAAGCACACCTGCCCTGCCTTAACTGACATGAATTAATTTGGGGATGATTAATGATTCACTGAATTTGAGCTGGCACCTGCTTCCTTAGCTGTAAGTACTTCCTGATTAATGATGAGCTTGAACTTTTGCACCTGCTAAGTGCTTTCAGTTTTGCAAAATTTGTTAGCACACCTGCCCTGCCTCAACTGAAATGAATGAATTAGGGCTTCATTAATGTGTCACTGAATTTGAACTTCCAGTCTGGCACCTGCTTCCTTATCTGTAATTGCTTTCTGTTGCAGTGTAATTTTTTTAACAGGACCTTTGTGGCATACTTGTAGCTATTCCCTGAGCCTGCTGTGAGGGTCAGAGCAGGATCATAGAATAGTTGCAAATAGGCAACTGAACTCTGGAGGGGCCCCTCAGGAAGCACTATAGGGAATGGTTACTAATGATGAGCTTGAACTTTTGCACCTGCTGAGTGCTTTCAGTTTGGCAAAAATCGTTTTCCTGCAATTTCGCGGGATTCGCTGGGTGCGAATTTGCGCGAGATCGAATTCGGAAGCCGCGATTTCGTGCGAATATGCGATTTGTTTTTTTGCGGCGTGTTAGTTCGCATGTTTTTTTCCGTTTTCGCAAGCCGCTGGTAGCGCAACAAGGCGAAGTTACCCTAGCGGTCGTACATGGGCGCGGCCATCTTGTTTGCGTGATGTATTTCCGTTTCCGGGCGCTATGTGTAATCTTGCAAAGTGTGCGGCACGCTAGTACAAGTTCGCGTGTGATAGCGGGGGAAATCTTGCGCGAACTTACCACGCGGTCATGAACGGGCGCGCCCATCTTGTTTTTCATTCAGTGCTATGGTTCTGGGCATGCTTTCTGTATCCTCTCTCAATCTCTGCCATCCTTTGCTTGTTTGAAGTTTTTTTAATATATTTTAAATATTATCTATCCCTCTATTATTCTAGCTCTATATTTTTATGTTTTCTGCTACTTTTGGTTAATTTGAAACTACTTTTTTTAAACTCTTTTCTTTTCTTCTTCCCTATTCTATTTCTCATTTCTTATTTACCTTCCTTTCTGCCCAGACCATGGTAAAGGGAGCCAGGAAGCAGCCCGAGAAGGGGAAGGGTCCTGCACCCCGTGCCCGGCTCCCGTGCGGGCGTTTGAGGGGGGAGCTAGTGATGCCACGGGAGATCTTTAGCGCGGAGGAGGTGGCCGCACTAGTGTTCTATGTAAAGCGCCGCCTCCCCAGGACCATCATGGCAGGCGGCAGGATCGCAAGAGGTTACGGTCTCTGGGAGCGCCCGAAGCGGTGGGAGAAGGTGTGCCGGGCCATGTATTCTCACTCTCGGGTCCGGGGCACCTACAACCAGGCCACCCACTGTTGGATGGATCTCCTGGACCATGAACGCGACCTGCTCGACCTGCTCGGCATCGAGATCCCCGGGCTTGGTGAGTAGTAGTAGCTATTTCATCACCACTCTGCTTTCTCCTGCTCTGTGTGTTATTATATTGCAAATTTTGTTTTTTAGAGCAATAATGTTACCGATTACATTGTAGGTAAATTATATTTCAAAATCTTCTATGCATTTCAGGTGCACTACTCTCCTTCTCAGTAGCATTGCTATTATGCCTATTTGTTTTCGATTATGAGTTAATTTCATTGGCCTGAGAAATTATTTATGAGTCTAGTTTACATAACTGCTTAATGCTAGACACTTAGGGGCAGATTTGCAATTACCGGGGCATCCCTGCAAAGTAACAGGGATGCGCCAGTAATTGTGCGCCACGCCACCACCACCCATGGTGCGCCGTATTTACAAGGCGGCGCACCAAGGGCCCAAAACGTCACTGAAGCGTTACGCATCTGTGCCGTAAAGGCGACGCATCGCCGGAGTTGTGTCGCAACGATGGCGCAGCTCCAGCAAAGCTCTGGGGTGCCCTATCTCCCCAATGCTGCATCAAGCCGTACGTCTGCTTCAAGCAGGCACAGGGTTTGAGTGACGTATCATTGTCCTAAAAGTGACTGATTGAAATCTTGTAGATTTCCCTCAGCATTGGTACGTTAACTTCTGCAAGCCGGCATAATGCCAGCGCATCAGTCAAAGGGAAATCCCTGGGTGCACATACATCTAGAGTTAATAATATCCTTACACGCACAGTTCACGCATGCCAAACTTAAAAACAGGGAACATAATAAAATCACTCTATGATAACCTAAAGTCAATTTCCACACCAAAGTATTGAACGTTCACAATCTTATTTTAATGAAAATATAAAAAGAATTATACACACAGTAGCAAGTTAAAATTTCAAAGGACAATCTTTGAAAATAAGGTTAAAACAACAATAGTTCATTATATCAGTCTAGTCCTAAAATCAAGGTGGTTCATACACACCGCAATTTTACAATCATATAATTCATTATGAAACAGTTTAAAAGAATACAAAGCTACAATACAGACTTTTACACGAAAACAACCCCCTCTAATCGTTGTGGCCTATTGCTAAATTTACCACTTCAGATATCTGATCCAAAGGTCATTCATAGATACGGGTATGTCAACAACAGTAGCATTGGTGTATGTCTATCAGTTGCTCACTTGGCCCTATTTGGATTCAAAGTTAGAACACAAAGCGTCAACGCGTTTCGGTGCAGGTAACCAACTGATATTGTACTTCAGGAGGAACAACTATTGTGGGCACTTGTGCTGCTCCATGCACCTCTGCTTGCGCATCTCCTTGCGCCGCCTCTCCTTCCATATGTACTTGGGCTTGTACTTGCACATGTGGTCGTTGTTGCGGCTGTGGTTGTTGAACACTCGTCAGATGAGTTACAACAACCTGTGTTGTTGAGGGATGCTGCAACTTTCTTGCAATGAGCCAACATCACTGCTCGATGGTGATTGAACAACTATACTGGCCGCCTCTGCAGCACTCAAGGGCTTGGACTTAAGTTGGCGTGGTGGTGGTGGCACTGAGCCCAATGGAGCGGAGGTGCTGCTCCCAGCTTGGTCCCCAGCAGACCCGGCTGCTGCTGCAGGCATACTTTTTTTCCCCAAAAAATGCGGCAGTCGGCACACCAGTCTCCTTGGTAAGTGGTGCCACTTGCTTCTTCTGCTCCTTACTGGCAACTTTCTTGCTAGAGGAGCTACGGGCAACTTTTTTGGGGGCGATCTTCTTCAGATGTCAGAACAGCAGGCCGCAGTTGCACAAGTTGCAGAGTTGTCTGTGGCCACATGTGACATTGTGCTGCACACACTGCAGCAGGACTTGTTCCTGGCACTGATGGGGAACGATGAGGCTGATGATTCGTCTTTCCACACCTAAAAGCAAACAAAGCCAGAGGAACATCAGTTAAATAAATGTTGCATTTGTAGCGCTTCAATTAATAGTTTGCAAGTAAGCATTTTTATTATACCCACCCTTCAAAATGGAAAGACCAATAAAATGCACCACTGACAGAGTACCCCTGGGCATAATGGATGAAAGCATGGAAGACTGGGTGCAGGCCTATGGCACAACAAAGCACACTGACTGGATCAAAATGGCCCCTAGACCCCCACACACATGTCCAGGCCCTGCCTGGACCAGTCCTAAAAATGGCCCCCACCCAAATGGCCATGCCCCATCAACACCTCAAAAAATGGAAAAACACATACAAATCACCACAATCCAATGACATCTATGCCCACAATCAGGTTCAAATTCAAGAAACCCCACAGAAAGACTAGGCCCATGCACCACTGAGTAACCCTGGGCATAATGGATGAAAGCAAGGCACATTGGATGCAGGCCTATGGCACAAAGCACACTGCCTGTCTTCAAAATGGCCCCTAGACCCCCACCACATGGCCAGGCCCTGCCTGGACCAGGCCTCAAAATGGCCCCCACCCACATGGACAGGCCCCAACACCACCCCAAAAAATCGAAAAACACTCAAAAATCACCACAATCCAATGCCATCCATGCCCTCAATCATGTTCAAATTCAAGACACCCCACAGAAAGACTAGGCCCATGCACCACTGAGAACCCTGGGCATAATGGATAAAAGCATGGCAGACTGGGTACAGCCCTATGGCACAACAAAGCACACTCCCTGGCTTCAAAATGGGCCCTAGACCCCCACCACATGGCCAGGCCCTGCCTGTTCCAGTCCTCAAAATGGCCCCCACCCACATGGACAGGCCCCAACACAACCGCCAAAAATAGAAAAACACACAAAAATCACCACAATCCAATGCCATCCATGCCCTCAATCATGTTCAAATTCAAGACACCCCACAGAAAGACTAGGCCCATGCACCACTGATTAGCCCTGGGCATAATGGGTGAAAGCATGGCAGACTGGGTGCAGGCCTATGGCACAACAAAGCACACTGCCTGGCTTCAAAATGGCCCCTAGACCCCCACCACATGGCCAGGCACTGCCTGTACCAGTCCTCAAAATGGCCCCCACCCACATGGACAGGCCCCAACACCACCCCCAAAAATCGAAAAACCCATAAAATCACCACAATCCAATGACATCCATGCCCACAATCAGGTTCAAATTCAAGACACCCCACAGAATGACTAGGCCCATGCACCACTGAGTACCCCTGGGCATAATGGTTGAAAGCAAGGCAATCTGGGTGCAGGCCTAAGCACACTGCCTGGCTTCAAAATGGCCCCTTGTCCCTCAGCCACATGGCCAGGCCCTGCCTGTACCAGTCCTCAAAATGGCCCCACCCCCATGGCCATGCCCCACCAACACATCAAAAAATCGAAAAACACACAAAAATCACCACAATCCAATGAAATCCATGCCCACAATCAGGTTCAAATTCAAGAGATCCCACAGAAAGACTAGGCCCATGCACCACTGAGTAACCCTGGGCATAATGGATGAAAGCAAGGCACATTGGATGCAGGCCTATGGCACAAAGCACACTGTCTGGCTTCAAAATGGCCCCTAGACCCCACCACATGGCCACTCCCTGCCTGGACCAGGCCTCAAAATGGCCCCACCCACATGGTCAGGCGACAACACCACCCCCAAAAATCGAAAAACAGACAAAAATCACCACAATCCAATGCCATCAATGCCCTCAATCATGTTCAAATTCAAGACAACCCACAGAAAGACTAGGCCCATGCACCACTGAGTACCCCTGGGCATAATGGATGAAAGCATGGCAGACTGGGTGCAAACCTATGGCACAACAAAGCAAACTGCCTGGCTTCAAAATGCCCCCTAGACCCCCACCATATGGCCAGTCCCTGCCTGTACCAGTCCCCAAAATGGCCGCCACCCACATGGACAGGCCCCATCAACACCCCAAAAAATCAAAAAACACACAAAAATCACCACAATCCAATGCCATCCATGCCCTCCATGATGTTTACATTAGAGAGATTCCACAGAAAGGCTCAGTCCATGCACCACTGAGTAACCCTTGGAAAAAGGCCCCAACAACAGCTTAAAAATCGAAAAACACACAAAAATCATCACAATCCAATGCCATCCATGCCCTCCATGATGTTTACATTAAAGAGACCCTACAGAAAGACTCAGTTCATACACCACTGAGTACCCCTGGCCAAAAGGCCCCAACACCACCCCAATAAATCGAAAAACACACAAAAATCACCACAATCCAATGCCATCCATGCCCTCAATCATGTTCAAATTCAAGACACCCCACAGAAAGACTAGGCCCATGCACCACTGAGTACCCCTGGGAATAATGAATGAAAGCATGGCAGACTGGGTGCCGGCCTATGGCACAACAAAGCTTACTGCCTGGCTACAAAATGGCCCCTAGACCCCCACCACATGGCCACTCCCTGCCGGTACCAGTCCTCAAAATGGCCGCCACCCACATGGACAGGCCCCATCAACACCCCAAAAAATCAAAAAACACACAAAAATCACCACAATCCAATGCCATCCATGCCCTCCATGATGTTTACATTAGAGAGATTCCACAGAAAGACTCAGTCCATGCACCACTGAGTACCCCTGGGAAAAAGGCCCCAACAACAGCCCAAAAATCGAAAAACACACAAAAATCATCACAATCCAATGCCATCTATGCCCTCCATGATGTTTACATTAAAGAGACCCTACAGAAAGACTCAGTTCATGCACCACTGAGTACCCCTGGGCAAAAGGCCCCAACACCACCCCAATAAATTGAAAAACACACAAAAATCACCACAATCCAATGCCATCCATGCCCTCAATCATGTTCAAATTCAAGACACCCCACAGAAAGACTAGGCTCATGCACCACTGTGTACCCCTGGGAATAATGGATGAAAGCATGGCAGACTGGGTGCCGGCCTATGGCACAACAAAGCCCACTGCCTGGCTTCAAAATGGCCCCTAGACCCCCACCACATGGCCAGGCCCTGCCTGTACCAGTCCTCAAAATGTCCCCCACCCACATGGACAGGCCCCATCAACACCCCAAAAAATCTAAAACCACACAAAAATCACCACAATCCAATGCCATCCATGCCCTCCATGATGTTTACATTAAAGAGACCCCACAGAAACACCAAGTCTATGCACCACTGAGTACCCCTGGGCAAAAGGCCCCAAAAACAGCCCAAAAATCGGAAAACACACAAAAATCACCACAATCTAATGCCATCCATGCCCTCCATGATGTTTACATTAAAGAGACCCCACAGAAAGACTCAGTCCATGCACCACTGAGTACCCCTGGGCAAAATGCCCCAACAACAGCCCAAAAATCGAAAAACACACAAAAATCACCACAATCCAATGCCATCCATGCCCTAAATCAAGGTGAAATTCAACAAAACAGTTGTATCATGCACCCATAACTAACCCGGGTCCTACTGGATACTGTGGCTACCCACAATATATTTTATTTAATGTTCTGAAAAAGTTCCAAAATTGTAGTTGCAGCAACTTGAATGCCCCAATCAAACTTACTTGTGAAATTTCTAATCCAAAAGTGATCCAAAGAAAGTCAAAAAGGCATGAAATCCAAATATCCAGCAGCATCCACAAAAAGTAATCCATCCAGGTCAAGATCCAAATCAAAGCGACCAGGACATGAACAAAGCACTGGGAGGAGCCTGCTGGACAGGAAGAGGAAGTTGGAGACTGTGGGGCACTGCCTTCCTCCCACCCCCCCCCCAAAATGGACTCCTTGCAAAAAAAAGTGCAGGCAAATGTCAACCTGAGGAGTTATTCTGATAAAAATCATTTTCAGAAGGTTTATGCTGCCTGCTGGTGGATTTCTTGTGCAGAATTGCAAATTTTGCATTTTCGCGAGTGCGAGATTGTTGCTGCCCGCCACATCTACGTGTTCGCAATTGTTTACTCCCGCGATGCGTGATCACGTGCCTTTATGACATACTTGCGTTGACAAACTTTCTCTGTGCAAGGTGGCAAGCCGCGATGACGTAATCGCGGTCGACAAACTCCCGCGGATCCCGCAGCAAGATCCAAAATGGAGCAGCACACGCAAAACATGGAGAAAAACAACTCTGCAAACACTGAATGAAGGTAAATGAACGCCGCGCACCGCAATATTGTATCACCAAGCAAAAAAATCCGATGCGTGCGAATTTTCGGGAAATTCGCCAGAATTCGCGGATTGCGAATTTGCTGAAAATCTGCAAATTCCGCGAGGGGAAAGGATTTTCACCCATACTTACTTCAAATGTTAACAAGACCTGCATCGACACCCAAGACCCCATTAGCTCCCAAAGTTTCTTTCAATTAACCCAATCAAAGGCTGCCGTGAGGTCCACGAATGCCAGGTACACCGTCTCATCGCTGGGGGAGGTGTACTTGGCAACCAGGAGATACAAATTAAGGCATTGGTCTGAGGTTGAGCGGCCAGGCCGGGACCCATACTAGGTATCATAGATTATATCATGTTCTTCCACCCAGGCTATTAGCTGATTAAGAATGGCCCTCCCTAAAACGTTCACGGTTACATCGATAAAAGAGATGGGCGTGTAACATTGTGGATTGTCCCTGTTACCCTTTTTAAAAATAGGCACTATTGCTGCAGTGGACCAGGAAACAGGCATACCTGACTCCACTGCTGCATTCATAACTCTTGTTAGAATGGGCATCCAAAGTTCTACCTGGCTCATTAGAAGATCTGGAGGAGTCCCGTCAGGGCCCGGGGCCTTTTTCCATGACAATCCCTCAATGCCCCCTTTTATCTCTCCCAAGGAAAAAAGTATCTGGGATGGGCTCTGATTTCCCTCCTCTGCTAGTATGACTGAGTCACTAGCGCTACCATGATTATAAAGGCCTTGAAAATGCTCCAACCAAGACTCTGGTAGAAGGTGACATGCAAGTTTGAGTTTATTTATATCCTGGATGTAGGGATCATTAATAACTTTTCAGAAAGCTGTCGAGTCCTTTGCTTCGGCTGCTTCTCCTAAATTCTCCCATGCCTGGTGCTGTAAGGATGTTTTACGAAGTTTAACTACCTGCTTGTACCGTGCTCTACACGTGGACACCCTTGTTTTAACTTTAGGGACTGCCTTTAAAGCTGACTTCAGTTCTCTCAAAGCAGTGGAACATTGCCCGCCAAACCACCTTAGGGTGTCCTGTTCCTTTCTTGGTGTTCTGCACCTGAGCAGACCATCAATGCGTTGTGCAACATCTCAAAATGCTATTATTAGGTCTGGCCCCTCCACTGCTGGATCTAGGCACTTCCAAACCTGCTGCTCGTTTTCTTTAATTAACTCCCTAAAAAAAGTTTCACCATTAATATTGGCCCATCTCAGTCTTCTTCCCTGATCAACGGCTGTAATCGTGCCGCTGGTCTGCATTCAGTGTGGGTGCTTGACTGGATTAGAGGTCCCGTAAGGACAATACTAGGGGGTTGTGATCACTGAAAACATTGGGTTCTATAGTAAAACTTGAAATCCAACATTTTAGTGTGTTGGGAACAAAAATAAAATCAATGAAAGTGCCCCTTCATCTCCCTTTAAAATTTGGGTGAATTAGGTTACCCTTGCCCACACTAATCAGGTCCATGGTATGTACAAAAGTGAATGTTCCTAGGATCTTGCTTAGCTCGTTTCCTTCCCTGGTGTGTTCCATATGCAGGCCGTCTTCCAGTGGGCAAGGGGACCATTCACCCTTACTAGTGATCAGGTGAGGGCACAAGTGGCAGTTAAAGTCTCCCAATAATATCAACTGGGTGCTCAATGCCCCAGACACTTCTATTCCTGCCAACCTTTGTTCCAACTTAACCAATCTTTTTAAGGTCTGTGCCACTGTGATGGCATTGTAAAAATTAATAAAGATTAATGTTAGTACTTGTTCTGGTACCGAATCCCCTGCATAGAGTCTGAGTTCCAGCCTAGGTCCTCCCATCTCCCTTGAAGCTTCAAGTCTACGTAGGTAATCAGTCCGCCCTTAGCTCGTACTGATGTGGACTTGCGTGCCGGGACAAAAAACATCTTATAGCCTTACAGAGCTATTGGACTGCTGCTTGCCTCTCACGTTTTCTGCAAGCATATGATATGAAATCTCTTCATGTGGGAAAGCCAGTCATGCTTTTCTAATTCACTGGACAGTCCAGCTATATTCCGGGAGATTATATCAATGTTTCCGTGCCTTACGGCAACTGGGAGTTCAGACATGTGACAGTTATACGTACTTCAGGGTGCATGGGGTTCTGCACTAGACCTGACCCACTGAGATCTTCCTGTCCAATAGAGGGGGTACGTGGATTAAACTTAGGCATAGCTATCACTCCATTTACTCTAGCAGGGGGCTCCCCCTCCCTTGCAACCCCACGACCTGGCAATGATCTCCAGTCAGTCAGTCCAAGTCGCTTAGGGCAGAGACACTAAGAAGTGGGGTGTACCTATTCATTAACCTCGCAGTTTGTTTGGTGTTTCGAATCCCTGTAGAAAAGACTAAGAGGGAGCATTCTAATACTTGTACCACCCCCTTCCTGATTCAACCCCTTACATTGATTATCAAGAAGTTCTCTTACCAGCTCTGGGTACCTAAAATTTCAAATGACACAGTCTCCCGGGAAACCCTTCCTACTGTTTCCAATCCAGGAAACCCTTCTTGCCATTACGATATGTCTGTAGTGTGTGATATTAAAACCTGCATTATTCACAACCAGTGGGACGCCTTATTTATCAGGGTGTGTGGGGTTTCTTCCCTCTCGTCACTACATGTAGGGATCCCTGTCAGGACCACCATGGAGGGGCTAGATGCTGGTGGTAGGTGAAGTATCGGGAGACCCCGGGTGTTCTGTGCGTGGTCTACTCTGGGTGTCCCTAGGTTTTTGGGTAGAACTGGTCTAACCTCAGTAGTTCTGGGGGCTACATTGGTATTGGGTCTATGTTCTACCCCATCCTCCCTTGTCTGCCCAATGTCTCCCCTAATACTTGATGGTCCTGGGGCATTACCTTTGTTATTTCCCTCTATTGGGCCCTTAATTGCAGCCTCCTTTCTTCCATTGGGCGTGTCATGCCCACGGTTAGTTCACCCTAAACTTTCTTTCGAGTGGGCTAGCTTGTGACCTCGGGTGATCTCAGAATTGCCTGCCCCGTTGGGCATTAACCCCCTGGTCGTGGTGGATAAGGGGCTACCCTGTGCGAGTAGCAAAGAAAGCTTCCCCTCTATCACATTCAGTCTCTCGTACAGGGGCCCCAGCTTGGTAATTAACATTGTTTCCAGCTTTGACCACTGTACTTTGTCCACCCCCTGTTTAGTCTCTGCGTCCTTGCAGTTTTGACACTGGGAGGAAACTGTGGGACCCCCTCCTTCTCTAGCCCCACTCGCCTTAAGTGCACCCCTCTATTTCAATTTTGATTTTGGCATATGATGCCCCCCATCCCACCCCTCGATCGATTGCCTAGTGCCTTGGATTTGGTTAAAGAAGGGGCCAAGGGGGGTGTGGCCTTAGCTTTCAGGGCTTTTTGTGTGCGGGTGACCACCTCACCCCTATCCCCTGGGGTGATCCCTGTTTCTGGCACGTCTATAGATGTCTCATTCTTGCCTTCGCCTCTCCCTATCAGATCGGGTGTCATGGAAGTACACCCTGCGTGGCACTCCGTTTCAAGTGTAGAAATCTGCGTCTGACTCCGATCAACAAATAATAATTCTGGATCTTCTGGAGCCACTCCCACCTCCTGTGAAAATGGAGTGGTATGAATTGAAACCTTCATGGTGTTGCCAATTTTTTATTTGTTTGCCTGGGGGATCCCCACAGCAGGTGATTTACAACTAGCTAAAGCGCCCATGGATGGTCTAATATTGTCTTTGATCGTCTCTAGCAAGAGCCTCTTCTCCGTTAGCTGGATTTCGTGGATTAGGATAGACTCAGCCCTTGATAGAAATGCATCCAGAGTCCCCTTGATACCCCCCCACCGCCGAACTTGTGGCCTTCTGCTCACTCATCATGTGAAAGTCGGAATATGTGGTTGGTTTGATCGGGATGTTACGCAAGGACCAATTACAAACAGACACAATCAATACATTAGGGCTGGCAGGGTTCTTACATGTCTTGCTCCTGTGTACCCTGTAATGTTCTGAGTTCTTGCGATTAGGGGTGACTTGTTGTTTTTAGTATCCTCCTGCTTATAAATATGGTACAGGGCAGCTGGTTGATGCTGTTGGTCAATCTTCTTTTCACTGACTTTCAATCCAGCAATGCACTGGGGTTCCCAAATGAAAAAGTTAAAGGGGGGGTGGCCCAGCCCAGCCCAGCCTCCTTCGGCCACTGACAGCCTAAGATGGCCGGCCCTTGTCTCAGGCTTCTCCTACGCACATCCCGCGTGATGCGGGCCCCCACCTCTACTTATACGCTTACTGGCGCGGTATCTGGCGTCAGTAGTGGGTGTGGTGCTCTGGGTGCTTGGAGGTGTAGTTTTGCCCCAGCACTGACGCAAGACCCCTCCCGCAGCAACAACAGGTAGCAGCAAGCCCCTGCCGGGGCCGTGGAGCAAGGCAGCGGTGTCAGGTAAGCATGGCCGAATTTTGCGAATCTGAATTTGCGTATTTGCGAACTCCATTCCACAAAATCCGTGAATTCTCGTGAATTTGCAGATTTTATTTTTTTGTTCGCAAGGGATTCTCCCAGTTCGCGAGGGTTTTGTACCAGTTCGCAATTGCGAACTTACTTGTCGGCTGGCAAAGGTTGCGACTATGTTGTTTCTACGTCTGGTTCATCATCACAGGTTCACAGCACCCTCTGTTTCACAACTGCCACCCTGTTTCACCCATGCCACCCTCTAGTACATCAATGCCACCCTGTGGTTCATCACTGTAGATTATGGGGGGGAAAAGCAAGCACACCTGCCCTGCTTCAACTGACATGAATTAATTTGGGGTTGATTTATTAATGTGTCACTTTTTTAAAATTCCAGTCTGGCATCTGCTTCCTTATCTGTAATTTGCTTTCTGTTGCAGTGCAATTTTTTTTCCAGGACCTTTGTGGCCTACTTGTAGCTATTCTATGAGCCTGCTGTGAGGGTCAGAGCAGGGTCATAGAATTGTTGCAACTAGCAACTGAACTCTGGAGGGGTCCCAGTCAGGAAGCACTACAGGGAATGGTTACTAGTGATGAGTTTGAACTTTTGCACCTGCTGAGTGCTTTTAGTTTTGCAAAACTCATTTTTCTGCAATTTCGCGGGATTCACGGGGCGCGAACTTGCGCGAGATCGAATTCGGAAGCCGCATATTCGTGCGAATATGTGATTTTGTTTTTTTGCGGCATGTTAGTTCACATGGTTTTGTGCGTTTTAGCGAGCTGCTTGTAGCGCAACGGCGCAAAGTTACCCTCACGGTCGTTCACGGACGTGGCCATCTTGTTTGCATGATGTATTTCCGTTTCCAGGCGCGATGTGTAATCTCGCAAAGTGTCCGGCTCACTAGTACAATTTTGCGTGTGATCGCGAAGAAAATCTCGTGCAAACTTACCCACGCGGTCGTGAACGGGCCCGGCCATCTTGTTTCTCATTCATTGCTATGGTTCTGGGCATGCTTTCTGTATCCTCTCTGAATCTCTGCCATCCTTTGCTTGTTTGAAGTTTTTTTTAATCTCTTTTTTTCTAGCTCTATATTTTTGTGTTTTCTGCTACTTTTGGTTAATTTTAAACTACTTTTTTAAACTCTTTTCGTTTCTTCTTCCCTATTCCATTTCTTCTTTATTATTTAGCTTCCTTTCTGCCCAGACCATGGTAAAGGGAGCCGGGAAGCACACTGAAAAGGGGAAGGGTCCCGCACCCCGTGCCCGGCTCCTGTGCGGGCATTTGAGGGGGCAGCAGGTCACAGCCCGGGAGATCTTCAGTGTGGAGGAGGTGGGCGCACTAGTTTATTATGTTCAGCGCCGCCTCCCCAGGACCATCATGGCAGGCGGCAGGATCGCATGAGGCTACGGGCTCCGGGAGCGCCGGAAGCAGTGGGAGAAGGTGTGCCGGGCCATGTACCAACACTCTCGGGTCCGGCGCACCTACAACCCGGCCATCCACCGTTGGACGTGTCTCCTGACCGGGAACGCGATCTGCTCGACCTGCTCGGCCTTGAGATCCCCGGGCTTGGTGAGTAGTAGTAGCTATTTCTTTACTACTCTGTTTTCTCCTGCTCTGTTTGTTATTATATTGCAAATTTTTGTTTTTAACCAAGAGCAATAATGCTGCTGATTACTTTGTAGGTAAATTATATTTCAAAATCTTCTGTGCATTTCAGATGCACTGCTCTCCTTCTCAGTAGCGTTGTTACTATGCTTATTTGTTTTCGATTTTGTGTTCATTTCATTGGCCTGTGAAATTATGTATGAGTGTAGTTTAAAGAACTGCTTAATGCTGCTAGACACTAAGGGTCACATTTTTAATTACTGGCGCATCCCGGCAAAGTAGCAGGGATGCGCCAGTAATTGTGCGCCACGCCACCAACACCCATGGTGCGCCGTATTTACAATACGACACACCATGGGCCCAAAACGTCACCGAAGCGTTACGCATCTGTGCCGTAAAGGCGGCGCATTGCTGGAGTTGCTTCGCAACGATGGCGCAGCTCCAGCTATGCTCTGGAGTGCCCTATCTCCCCAATGCTGCATCAAGCCGTACGTCTTCTTCAAGCAGGTGCAAGGCTTGAGTCATGCATCATTGTCCTCAAAGTGACTAATTGAAATCTTGTAGATTTCCCTCAGCCAGTTTTAGAATGCCCTCCCTTGCGCCGGAACGCTCCCTGATGGCGCAGGGCTTTACAACGTGATGCATCTCCCATATGCGTCACGTTGTTAATATACGCCGCACCATGGCGCCTCTTTTGTTCTGCCGCTGCGTCACAAAAGTCACACAACAATGGAGCAAAAGAGCCGCAAGGGGCTTCTAAATCAGCCCCTACAGACTCAAGTCCAGTCCTTCCTTTGTACACCTGGCAATAAGAAGAAATAGTGGTGGTGGATTGATAGTTTGAGTATTTTAATGACTGGTTAATGTAGTAGCAAACTTTTTAGTGTTGTCGCTGATCTGCAATCACGATGGACTTTGTCTGTCACTTCGCGTGCTGTGGACTGCTGCCTGCCAGTCCTAGGCGAAACTTTTTAGTAGTTTGTTTAGTGAGTTACATAACTTTGTAAGTCGACGGTCCGCAAAGTAGACCACATGAGATAGGTCAAGATATCCCGTGGAATACTTGTCTGTTTGCTATTTTGCCAAAATATTTTGTTATTGTTTTTTTGAAATGTTTGATTTGGTTGACAAATATCATCCATGTTTTCTGGTCTTTCTTTCTTTCATGTTGTACATCAGCTCCCCCCAGGGGTAGGAGGGCATTGGAGGAGGCTGCTGCTGCTGCTGAACAGGATCGGTCGTGCGAAGGCTCCTTTGCTGGCCCCGGTAAGTTTTACTTTTAATATAGAGTACCTATTTTTTCCTAGCGTTCCTCATTTGATTTTTTCTAAATCGTCTTTGATCTTCTTGTAGACTGTATCTAAATTCTTATCCTGCCTCGACTATGACTCCCTGTGGTATTACTAGATTATTCTTATTAGTCTGTCTGTGTAGCTAAATAAGATTGCACATTTGGCAATTCCATTGGACTCCCATTCTAGTCAGCAATAGCTCTATGCACTGAGTGCAGTCCTCTGGGATTGTCCAAAATGTCTTTTCAAGTCTTCTAAATGTTCATGCTTTGACAATTGCCAACAATAAAAAGGTGAATGACCACCAAGAAAGAATACGATACTGCTTTACTTTTGGTTTGGATAGGAGGACAATCCATTCTAAAACTGTTGCAGGGACAAATCTGCACAAACAGAACTATGGACACTAAATAATGCATTGCTTAGCTTATCAATTATAATAGGCGCTGTTAGACTTTCCACATACCTCAGTGATAACAGACTTTGTAGTTGAACCCCCAATATCCTTACTGACTAAAAAGTGTGGCAGAGTCATTTAGCTCCCAAAGTCACCGATGATTGATCCCCAATGATGATTATCCAACGCAGGACAAGAGTACGGAGTCATAGTCAAGAAGTGTCAGAGGCACGGACTCATGCTTGCAAAAATTGCAAAACCTTTAGCTCAGCCACTCTAGTCTGGAGGACCAAAAACCACAGAGTCTATTTAAGTTTAAAAGCTTTATTAAAAGTAAACACATTTATTAAAATCAAGTTGTCATAAAACTAAACGTTTAACTGAAAATGGAAAAGTGCTTAGTGCTGATGATTAATTGAACACATTTCTTGTGGTCGAGCCGAGCTCTCACCTGGTTTGAACTTGATCTTGCTTGTGTTCTTAGAAGTCAAGCTTCTGTCTGTTATGAGAAAAAGTGGTGCATGTTAAAAATAAAAAGCAAGCATTCATCAGTTGTGCCAAAAAGAGCAGCAAGACAACAGCCTTCCCTGGAAAAAGGGACATTTTTGCTTTAGAGTAGACAGTCACAAATTATTACATTGCTTTCTGTTTTTTTCACATTTCTTTATTCCTAGACCAAATATTATATAGTAGTGAGTGGTGTATTCTAACATTCTTGAATGTACTTTTTAGGTGGAACATCTAGTGCTGGGCCCAGCGCGGAGGTGGAGGAGGAAAGTTCTGGGGAGGAGGTGGTGCAAGTGCCGGACGACACCAATGTGCCTGTGAGGGTTCACACGGTGGTGGCGGGCAGAGGTAAGCTATATATTCCTTACTTATTGAGATTGAAGACTGCAGAGTGAGCTTTCTGCACGGGTGTATTATAAATCAACCAGGTAGTAGCCTCCTCTAAATGTACTTCGACTTAGCTGTGAAGTTTTTGGCGAGAAGAATCCCAATCTGATCTGAGATGAACTTGATGGATGGGATGAACGAAAAGCAAAAGAAGGGTGTAAGTAAGTGTGGAAGGACGAGAAATTTAATGATGACTGGCAAAGAAGAATGATATGATATGTGTTTGCTTGGTCCCCGAGGTGGCTGGGAAGGAAAGAATATGGTATGGTGCATGGCTGGGTGAATGATGAAGCAAGGATGGGTGGAAGGAGAACAGCCTGGGTGGGTGAAACAGAAACTGTATGTGTGCATATACTTTGAATGGATGGATGCCTGGATCATGGTACCATCTGACTCTTAGATAGCATATGTGTATCAAGAGAGCATAGACGGTCACTGGATGAACTAAGTGTTACTTTGAAGAGCATGTGACACCGCACCCGCACGTCCGTTCCAGTGTAGGAAAGGCAAGGAAAAGAAGTTGTAATTTTGTCCAAATACTACCATGGATAGTAGCAGTAGTTTGTATTGCAACTGCAGGCACAGCATATATCCGGTTATTACAGTGGACACTCCCTACCTCTCTCAATAAGCTTAGTTTAGTAGTAGTACGTCATTCATGTGTGGGTGTATCACTGTTCACTCAATAAAAAGCAAAGCACCTAAAGTCATCCCATATGTAATCAAATACATCCCATGTGAAGTGATAGATAATCAGAATATTTAGCTTCTTCATTTTCCTTTTCTTGTACTCATTTGCACTGTAGGGTGAAAGTAAAATTCATTAAGCAGTAGCCCTTTTAACAGAGTATTCTCAGTGCCACCCATAATATAAAAGTAAGAGCTTCACCACCTGCATGTACTGGACCGGTACAGTAACGCAAGTCTGTCTCACTCATCATGGTGTGCGTCTGTTTTTCTCGGGTGCAAGTTCACTGCGCTGGCATTATGCCGGCTTGCATAAGATAACGTACCAATTTTCCTAAACAAGAGAGAAGAAGAAGAATAAGACCGGTGTACTGTCATAGTCGACTGTAATGGAAGTCCATAGCGCTCGTAGAATTTGTTCCTTAAACTCCTACTAATGTTAGAGCAAGGATGAAGAAGTGGGAGGTTATATAGATACTGGCCTCAATAGTTATGCACTGTGCTTTCAAGTTGCTAGTTGTACTGTGACACAACTTTCTGCTCAATCATTTGTGTTAATTTTAAGGACCATTGGTTACAGACTATGTCTTTCTTTCTTCATATAGTTTCTCCTTCCGAATCAAAAAAACCAACAAGGAAGGGGCTGGCTCGTATGGCCTGGCAACGGAGGCTGGATGCCACTGTCGCCGAATATCGGCGGCTGGTGGCCCTGGAGGCGGAGGACACGCATTCTACTGGTACATCCACTGGGACAGCTGAATCCTCCTCCGTGCCCCCACGGGCTGCCAGCCAGCGCAGTGCTCCAGCGGTACGGAGCTGGGCTACCAAAGCCAACTGCCACCGCTGAGCAGCAAAGACAGCAGCTCCCCCCCACAGGAGTTGCAAGGCATGCCAGCACCGCTTATGCCTCAGCGTGTCCTACCTGGAGCAAGAGGTCCTAACATATAAGACCTTGGTGGAGGGCCTTCACCAGCCTGTTGCTTATCCTCCCCAGCAAGTGTGTGGAATTATTGCTGTCATTTAGTCACACATCAATCAAAACCACACAGCCCGAGGGGAGAGGATTAGGGTTTGGAAAATGGATGGGAAGGGGGGTTTCTTTTTGGGTAAGTTTTGTTGAGAGAAGAAAAAAAAAGCACAGCATGGACAAACAAAACTGTGAATGACAGAATGCGACAGTACAGTGCTGCAGCGTTTTCACTTGCCTATCTCTGCACTCAGAGAAACACTTCTTACATTAAATTAGGTTTAAAAAATAGCCGAAGTAAAACCTGTAGAATGGCTGTAGGGATCAATTTAGAAGCAGAGAGAGATTCTAGAAATGCAGAGTCACACTCATAGAAGTTCACAGCAATAACATTACTTAAAAAATAATTTGAAAACAATGGATACTGTATCTGTATGTTGTTGTAGTTGTCTTATTGAATTTGGAAGTTAAGTTGTACGCATCAAACCATTCCTCTTATTAGCGGCACTCTTCCATTCCTGCTGACGCTTCGTCCATCAATGTTGGTGACCAGAAGACACCCTTTCCCCTGCCTGCCTGGCGGATGCTGAATTGCAGCTCGCTAATGTGAAGCCTGACTTCATCCTTTTTTTCCCATTGCACAGACTGAAACCCGGCCTGTAAGTATTGATGGAAAAACAGGAAGTGATATTAGAACACCATTGATAAATAAATATAAGGTATGTACGCTGTGTAGTGCAAAAAGTCACACTTTGAGTTTCCTAATAGACAGTACAATATTTTTGAAAGTGCGTACTCTGTCTGAGTCACCTTTTGAAGGATAAATAAGAATGGGCAAATTAATTTAGCGGATCTTTCCCCTCAAGCTAGGTGTACTGTAAACTGTGTTTTAGAACAAAATTAGACCTTCCCAGCAGTGCTCCCACCCAGACCCTTACTAAAGCCAGTCGCAAAAATGTAGAAGACCCCCTATCAGATCTCAAAAACGAGGCCTAGTAGAAAACTGGTGACAAAACGTACTTTGAAAGTAAAAGTAGGCCCAAATTCCCCCTTACCCACCGTGGATTGTATTCAAACCACTTCCAAGCAAGCAAAAGTATCCATACCCAGCATCGTTCCAAGACTCGCAAACCCCCCCACAAATATCCCCCCACCCAAATACAGGCAATACAAATACTGCTAACCCTAAAGAGCCCTAAGTTAAGAATAGTGGCAAACGCTTTCTTTAACTATGCGAAATCCCCCCTTTCCCACCATGGATTTTCTTCAAATCACTTGCAACCAAAGTTACACATTCCCACGAGTGCTCTAAGACCCCAGAACTCAGTTGCAAAAATCTAGAACACCCCAAAACACATGCAATCCTGCTTGTAAGGCTAACCCTAATGAGCCCTAAGTTACAAAAAGTGCCAAAAGGCTTTTCCTCACGGAATTTGTCCAAACCACTTCTATCCGGTATTAGACCTTCCCAGCAATGCCCCAAGACCCGCCAACCCACCCGCAAAAAAGCACAACACCCCCAAACAGCCAAAAAGGAAAATCTCATACTTACAATATTTATCGACCTTCGGTTCAAACGCGCTGTGCAGCTAGGTCATAACTCCCGTTTTCCATCACGGATTTCCTGAAAAGCAAATGCAATCAAAATTAGACTGTCCCAGCAGTGCTCCCAGACCCCAAAACTCACCCACAAATACCCGGACCCCCCCCAAAGAGTTCCTCAAAGGCAAGCAAGTCAGCAAAAACGCAAAAAAATGTGCCTCCGATTTGGTCCAAACCACTTTTATCCGGTATTAGAGCTTCCCAGCAATGGCCCCAGAGCCGTCAACCCAGGCGAAAACTAGTAGAAGAACCCCAAACAGCCACAAAGCAAAATTACAAAAATGGGAACTTAGTCATTTTCATGGCAATTTCCAAAATCACTCCGAGCGCGCTCTGCAGCTGGGCCCTAACTCCCCTCTACCACCATGGATTTGCTTCAGACCTCTTGCAATCAAAAGTATCAATAGACAGCAGTGCTCCCAGAACCCAAAACCCACCCACAAACACCAGGAAGCCCCCCAAACAGGCCCCCGAAATGTCAGAAATAGCAAAAACTTTTTCCTCATGGATTTTGTCCAAACCATTTCTATCCGGTATTAGACCTTCCCAGCAATGCCCCAAGACCCGCAAACCCACCCGCAAAAAACCACAACACCCCCAAACAGCCAAAAAGGAAAATCTCATACTTACAATATTTATCGGCCTTCGGTCCAAACGCTCTGTGCAGTTAGGTCATAACTCCCGTTTTCCACTACGGATTTCCTGAAAAGCAAATGCAATCAAAATTAGACTGTGCCAGCAGTGGTTCCAGACCCCAAAACTCACCCACAAACACCCGGAACCCCCCCAAAGAGCACCTCAAAGGCAAGCAAGTCAGCAAACACGCAAAAAAATCTTCGCCTCCGACTTGGTCCAAACCACTTTCATCAGGTATTAGAGCTTCCCAGCAATGGCCCCAGAGCCGTCAACCCAGGCGAAAACTAGTAGTAGAGCCCCAAACAGCCAAAAAGCGAAAGTACAAAAATGGGGACCTAGTCATTTTCATGTCAATTTCAAAAATCACTCCGCGCGCACTCTGCAGCTAGTCCCTAACTCCCCTCTGCCACCATGGATTTGCTTCAGACCTCTTGCAATCAAAAGTATCAATAGCCAGAAGTGCTCCCAGACCCCGAAACCCACCCACAAACACCAGGAAGCCCTCCAAACAGGCCCCCAAAAACGCTACATTGAGCGAAATGTCAGAAATAGCAAAAACTTTTTCCTCATAGATTTTGTCTAAACCACTTCTATCCGGTATTAGACCTTCCCAGCAATGCCCCAAGACCCGCCAACCCACCCGCAAAAAACCACAACACCCCCAAACAGCCAAAAAGGAAAATCTCATACTTACAATATTTATCGGCCTTCGGTCCAAACGCTCTGTGCAGCTAGGTCATAACTCCCGTTTTCCACCACGGATTTCCTGAAAAGCAAATCCAATCAAAATTAGACTGTCCCAGCTGTCCTCCCAGACCCCAAAACTCACCCACAAACACCTGGACCCCCCACAAAGAGCACCTCAAAGGCAAGCAAGTCAGCAAAAATGCAAAAAAATGTTCGCCTCCGATTTGGTCCAAACCACTTTTATCCGGTATTAGAGCTTCCCAGCAATGGCCCCAGAGCCGTCAACCCAGGCGAAAACTAGTAGAAGACCCCCAAACAGCCAAAAAGCAAAAGTACAAAAATGGGGACTTAGTCATTTTCATGGCAATTTCCAAAATCACTCCACGCGCGTTCTGCAGCTGGGCCCTAACTCCCCTCTGCCACCATGGATTTGCTTCAAACCTCTTCCAATCAAAAGTATCAATAGCCAGCAGTGCTCCCAGACCCGGAAACCCACCCACATACACCAGGAAGCCCCCTAAACAGGCCCCTGAAAACGCTACATTGAGCGAAATGTCAGAAATAGCAAAAACTTTTTCCTCATGGATTTTGTCCACACCACTTCTATCTGGTATTAGACCTTCCCAGCAATGGCCCAAGACCCGCCAACCCACCCGCAAAAAAGCACAACACCCCCAAACAGCCAAAAAGGAAAATCTCATACTTACAATATTTATCGGCCTTCGGTCCAAACGCGCTGTGCAGCTAAGTCATAACTCCCGTTTTCCACCACGGATTTCCTGAAAAGCAAATGCAATCAAAATTAGACTGTCCCAGCAGTGCTCCCAGACCCCAAAACTCACCCACAAATACCCGGAACCCCCCCAAAGAGCACCTCAAAGGCAAGCAAGTCAGCAAAAACGCAAAAAAAATGTGCCTCCGATTTGGTCCAAACCACTTTTATCCGGTATTAGAGCTTCCCAGCAATGGCCCCAGAGCCGTCAACCCAGGCGAAAACTAGTAGAAGAACCCCAAACAGCCACAAAGCAAAATTACAAAAATGGGAACTTAGTCATTTTCATGGCAATTTCCAAAATCACTCCGAGCGCGCTCTGCAGCTGGGCCCTAACTCCCCTCTACCACCATGGATTTGCTTCAGACCTCTTGCAATCAAAAGTATCAATAGACAGCAGTGCTCCCAGAACCCAAAACCCACCCACAAACACCAGGAAGCCCCCCAAACAGGCCCCCGAAATGTCAGAAATAGCAAAAACTTTTTCCTCATGGATTTTGTCCAAACCATTTCTATCCGGTATTAGACCTTCCCAGCAATGCCCCAAGACCCGCCAACCCACCCGCAAAAAACCACAACACCCCCAAACAGCCAAAAAGGAAAATCTCATACTTACAATATTTATCGGCCTTCGGTCCAAACGCTCTGTGCAGCTAGGTCATAACTCCCGTTTTCCACCACGGATTTCCTGAAAAGCAAATGCAATCATAATTAGACTGTCCCAGCAGTGCTCCCAGACCCCAAAACTCACCCACAAACACCCGGAAACCACCCAAAGAGCACCTCAAAGGCAAGCAAGTCAGCAAAAATGCAAAAAAATCTTCGCCTCCGACTTGGTCCAAACCACTTTCATCAGGTATTAGAGCTTCCCAGCAATTGCCCCAGAGCCGTCAACCCAGGCGAAAACTAGTAGTAGAGCTCCAAACAGCCAAAAAGCAAAAGTACAAAAATGGGGACCTAGTCATTTTCATGTCAATTTCAAAAATCACTCCGCGCGCACTCTGCAGCTAGGCCCTAACTCCCCTCTGCCACCATGGATTTGTTTCAAATCTCTTGCAATCAAAAGTATCAATAGCCAGCAGTGCTCCCAGACCCCGAAACCCACCCACAAACACCAGGAAGCCCTCCAAACAGGCCCCCAAAAACGCTACATTGAGCGAAATGTCAGAAATAGCAAAAACTTTTTCCTCATAGATTTTGTCCAAACCACTTCTATCCGGAATTAGACCTTCCCAGCAATGCCCCAAGACCCGCCAACCCACCCGCAAAAAAGCACAACACCCCCAAACAGCCAAAAAGGAAAATCTCATACTTACAATATTTATCGGCCTTCGGTCCAAACGTGCTGTGCAGTTAGGTCATAACTCCCGTTTTCCACTACGGATTTCCTGAAAAGCAAATGCAATCAAAATTAGACTGTGCCAGCAGTGGTTCCAGACCCCAAAACTCACCCACAAACACCCGGAACCCCCCCAAAGAGCACCTCAAAGGCAAGCAAGTCAGCAAACACGCAAAAAAATCTTCGCCTCCGACTTGGTCCAAACCACTTTCATCAGGTATTAGAGCTTCCCAGCAATTGCCCCAGAGCCGTCAACCCAGGCGAAAACTAGTAGTAGAGCCCCAAACAGCCAAAAAGCGAAAGTACAAAAATGGGGACCTAGTCATTTTCATGTCAATTTCAAAAATCACTCCGCGCGCACTCTGCAGCTAGGCCCTAACTCCCCTCTGCCACCATGGATTTGCTTCAGACCTCTTGCAATCAAAAGTATCAATAGCCACCAGTGCTCCCAGATGCCGAAACCCACCCACAAACACCAGGAAGCCCCCCAAACAGGCCCCCGAACATGCTACATTGAGCGAAATGTCAGAAATAGCAAAAACTTATTCCTCATAGATGTTGTCCAAACCACTTCTATCCGGTATTAGACCTTCCCAGCAATGCCCCAAGACCCGACAACCCACCCGCAAACAAGCACAACACCCCCAAACAGCCAAAAAGGAAAATCTCATACTTACAATATTTATCAACCTTCGGTCCAAAAGCGCTGTGCAACTAAGTCATAACTCCCGTTTTCCACCACGGATTTCCTGAAAAGCAAATCCAATCAAAATTAGACTGTCCCAGCTGTGCTCCCAGACCCCAAAACTCACCCACAAACACCCAGAACCCCCACAAAGAGCACCTCAAAGGCAAGCAAGTCAGCAAAATTGCAAAAAAATGTTCGCCTCCGATTTGGTCCAAACCACTTTTATCCGGTATTAGAGCTTCCCAGCAATGGCCCCAGAGCAGTCAACCCAGGCGAAAACTAGTAGAAGACCCCCAAACAGCCAAAAAGCAAAAGTACAAAAATGGGGACTTAGTCATTTTGGCAATTTCCAAAATCACTCTGAGCGCGCTCTGCAGCTAGGCCCTAACTCCCCTCTGCCACCATGGATTTGCTTCAAACCTCTTGCAATCAAAAGTATCAATAGTCAGCAGTGCTCCCAGACCCCAAAACCCACCCACAAACACCAGAAAGCCCCCCAAACAGGCCCCCAAAAACGCTACATTGAGCGAAATGTCAGAAATAGCAAAAACTTTTTCCTCATGGATTTTGTGCAAACCACTTCTATCCGGTATTAGACCTTCCCAGCAATGCCCCAAGACCCACCAGCCCACCTGCAAAAAAGAACAACACCCCCATACAGCCAAAAAGGAAAATCTCATACTTACAATATTTATCGGCCTTCGGTCCAAATTCGCTGTGCAGCTAGGTCATAACTCCCGTTTTTCACCACGGATTTCCTGAAAAGCAAATGCAATCAAAATTAGACTGTCCCAGCAGTGCTCCCAGACCCCAAAACTCACCCACAAACACCCGGAACCCCCCAAAGAGCACCTCAAAGGCAAGCAAGTCAGCAAAATTGCAAACAAAATTTTGCCTCCGATTTGGTCCAAACCACTTTTATCCGATATTAGAGCTTCCCAGCAATGCCGTAAGACCCGCCAACTCACCCGCAAAGAAGTAGAACACCCCCTCAAATGCAGAGTCTTTCTTCATTGGGCCTAATCCATCCCTCTGCTTTGAGGGAAATAGGAGTCTGGAGGAGGAGGATAGAGGAGCATGTTCTTGTGAAGTTGTGAACCTGAGGAATGCAGACTGCGGCACCTTCAAATCAATAAGCAAACAAGTGAAGACAGTTCTGCTGATAGGCTTGTTTTTGTGATTAGGTGATTAAAGTTTTAATTATATTAACTGTGCAAAACAAAGAAAGACAGACACACAGGAATAAAAGTGAAAAAGGACGAAAAAGAAAGTTATTGATTCATTGGCTCATTTTCAGGTGTCGGTGTCAGGGAATAAGAATAAGAGTTTGTCCTCCTTGCTAACTGCACGTGTGAAGACCTCAAAAGGACGAAGCATGTCTGTCAGGCTTTTAACTAGGTTCCATTGCGTCGCATCGAGCCTCAGGTCCTTCTGAGCTGTAGCCAGTGTTAAGAAATAGTGATCGAGTATCGTATACTGCTCATACAGACGCTCAAGCATGTAGAAGGTTGAGTTCAAACGTGTTGGCACCTCCTGGATGAGTGCTTTCACTGGCATTCGACGTTCATGTAGCAGGCTCCTCAGATGCTTCCGGGCCTTAAAAGAATGGCTGAAATGGTTGCACATTCTTCGGCAGGTGGCCACTAACTCGCACACTGGACTGTCTTCAAAACTCAAGAATTTTTTAATAACCAGGTTTATACAGTGCGCCAAACACGGAACTCTGGAATAGTGACCCAGATCCATGGCCTTAACTACATTGGCGCCATTATCCGTGGAAACATAACCAATCTGGCGTTTTTTTGGGGACAACCAGTGAAAGACCTTTGTGTAAAACTCATTCAAAATGTTTTCTGCTGTATGATGTTTCTCCAAGCCAAACATGGCTAGTGTTGCATGTTTCCGAGCAGCTTTAAAAACTTCGTCCGGGTCAACACCTGCGTTTAGCTTTGCTTTAACCCCTGAAAATGAGACCCAGTGTGCAGTGATGCACATGTAATCAGCGCCTGCGCCACTGGTCCACATGTCTGTTGTCAGATGTATAGTGTGAACAGCACTCTTCTGCAAAGCTGCCCCAATCATCTCCAGCACATCTTCATGTAGTTCTGGAACCGCAACTCTGGCAAAATAGAGCCGGCTAGGAACCTTCCATTTAGGGCAGAGCGCTGCCACTAATTCTAGAAAACCAACCCCTTCTAAAAAAGAAAAAGAAAGAAGGTCCAAAGCTAGCATTTAACCAGCTTAGTGTTATACAGACGCGTCAGTGGGTGGTTGCGATCATATGGCGCTGCTGAAAACAACATGGTTCTAATGTTGCCCTGGACCATGCTTTTACGGGATGATGATGATGATGACTTCTTTGACCCAGTTACGCTCGCTGATGAACTTTTTCGCATTGGTGTCTTACTCTCTCCCACACTCTTAGTGTGGCTCACAGGAGGTGTGCTGCTGACAGGGGTACTGGGTGTAAGTGAAGTGTTTGACGCTTCTTCCTCCTCGTCATCATCAGATGAAACATCAACGTTTTCTTGACTTGCAATTTGGGCTTCCTTGATCTCCTTTAGGTGCGCAAACCATTGGACAGCGTGCTGTCTCTTAAGATGACCTCTCTGGCCTCTGGTACCATAGTTGGTACCAAACTTACCACGACTAACTGCATGCTTACAAATGCTACAAATGGCGAACTTTTTGTTTTTTGGGCAAACACTAAAGAAGTCCCAAACTGCGGACTTGAAATGTCTGTGGGGGCCGGAGGAGGCGGCGATACTGGTGGTGGTCATGCTGCTAATGCCAGATGAAGTGGAGGATGTGGATTGCTGAACTTTACTACGTTGTGCACTTTCACCACCACTAATTGAGGTCGAGGTGGATGGAGGTCCCTTCTGGCGAGGAAGAAATATGGAAGCGGTAGGTGTTGGTGTACTAGTTAACTTCAATGATTGTGGTGTTTCCATTGCCTCCTCGTCGACAACATCTTCATCACGCTCAGCAGCTTCTCGGGCTAGGGTCAAAATGTTTGTTTGCTGCATGCCCGCTGAGGCTGGAGTGAAGCCTATGATGACTGCGTCGTCGTCGTGAGAGTCTTCATCAGGACTATCCGCCACTTCTTGTTGAGCCTCATCACACTCCATAACTATGAGAGTTTCGACGACCTTCCTTTTACGCTTAACTACCTTTGTCAGATCATGGCGTGCCTCACTCTCAGACGGCAGTGGTGCTGGTTCCCAATTTTGATCCGTATCATCAGAAAGAGGTGGGCTTGAAGAAGATGTAGACAACACCCTTGATATTTTCCTTGCTAGGGATCTGGAAGACAATGAATCATCAGGAGGAGTGGCTTCCACAAATGATACCTTGGCTTGATTGTCGATTTCCTGATGTGCCCCTACTTCGGGAGGAACAACTATTGTGGGCACTTGTGACCCTCCATGCACCTTTTCTTGCGCATCTCCTTGCGCTGCCTCTCCTTCCACATGTACTTGGGCTTGTACTTGCACATGTGGTTGTTGTTGCAGCTGTGGTTGTTCAACACTCGTCAGATGAGTTACAACAACCTGTGTTGATTGAGGGACATTGCTGCTACTTTCTTGCGATGAGCCAACATCACTGGTCGATGGTGATTGAACAACTAGACTAAGTGCCTCTGCAGCACTCAAGGGCTTGGACTTAAGTTGGTGTGGTGGTGGTGGCACTGAGCCCAATGGTGCGGGGGTGCTGCTCCCAGCTTGGTCCCCAGCAGATCCCGCTGCTGCTGCAGGCGTACTTTTTTTTTTACTCCCAAAAAATGTGGCGGGCGGCACACCAGTCTCCTTGGTAACTTTCTTCTTCTGCTCCTTACTGGCAACTTTCTTGCTAGAGGAGCTACGGGGAACTTTTTTTGGGACCATCTTCTTCAGAGGTCAGAACAGCAGGCCGCAGTTGCACGAGTTGTAGAGTTGTCTGTGGCCAGACGTGACGTCGCGTGACGTTATGCTGCACACACACACCGCTGCAGGACTTCTTCCTGGCACTGGTGGCTCTCTTGAGTCTTGTGCACCTAAAAGCAATGGAAGACAAAGGAACATCAGTTCAGTTATACACCCCAAAAACTCGAAAACCACAAAAAAATTAGCACAATCCCATGCCATCCAAGCCCTCCATGATGTTTAAATTCAAGACACCCCACAGAAAGACTAGGCCCATGCACCACTCACTACCCCTGGGCATAATGGCTGAAAGCTAGGCAAAATGGGTGCAGGCCTGAGAAGACTGCCTGCATTCAAAATGGCCCCTTGCCTCCCAGCACATGGCCATGGCCTGCCTGTACCAGCACTCAAAATGGCCCCCACACACATGGCCTGTCCCCATGAACACCCCAAAAATCAAAAAACACAGAAAAATCAGCACAATCCCATGCCATCCATGCCCTCCATGATGTTTAAATTCAAGACACCCCACAGAAAGACTAGGCCCATGCACCACTCAGTACACCTGGTCAAAAGGCCCTAACAACAGCCCAAAAATTGGAAAACACAGAAAAATTAGCACAATCCCATGCCATACATGCCCTCCATGATGTTTAAATTCAAGACACCCCACAGAAAGACTAGGCCCATGCACCACTCACTACCCCTGGTCAAAAGATCACAACAACAGCCCAAAAATCGAAAAACCCAGAACAATCAGCACAATCCCATGCGATCCATGCCCTCTATGATGTTTAAATTCAAGACACCCCACAGAAAGACTAGGCCCATGCACCACTCACTACCCCTGGGCATAATGGTTGAAAGCTAGGCAAAATGGTTGCAGGCCTAAGAACACTGCCTGCATTCAAAATGGCCCCTTGCCTCCCAGCACATGGCCAGGGCCTGCCTGTACCAGTACTCAAAATGCCCCCCACCCACATGGCCTGTCCCCATGAACACCCCAAAAAATCGAAAAACACAAAAAAATCAGCACAATCCCATGCCATCCATGCCCTCCATGATGACTAAATTCAAGACACCCCACAGAAAGACTAGGCCCATGCACCACTCAGTACCCCTGGTCAAGAGGCCCCAACAACAGCCCAAAAATCGAAAAACAAAGAAAAATCAGCACAATCCCATGCCATCCATGCCCTCCATGATGTTTAAATTCAAGACACCCCACAGAAAAACTAGGCCCATGCACCACTCACTACCCCTGGTCAAAAGGCCAGAACAACAGCCCAGAAATCAAACAACACAGAAAAATCAGCACAATCCCATGCCATCCATGGCCTCCATGATGTTTAAATTGAAGACACCCCACAGAAAGACTAGGCCCATGCACCACTCACTACCCCCTGGGCATAATGGTTGAAAGCTAGGCAAAATGGTTGCAGGCCTAAGAACACTGCCTGCATTCAAAATGGCCCCTTGCCTTCCAGCACATGGCCAGGGCCTGCCTGTACCAGCACTCAAAATGGCCCCCACCCACATGGCCTGCCCCCATGAACACCCCAAAAAATCAAAAAACACAGAAAAATCAGAACAATCCCATGCCATCCATGCCCTCCATGATGTTTAAATTCAAGACACCCCACAGAAAAACTAGGCCTATGCACCACTCAGTACCCCTGGTCAAAAGGCCCCAACAACAGCCCAAAAATCGAAAAACACAGAAAAATCAGCACAATCCCATGCCATCCATGCCCTCCATGATGTTTAAATTCAAGACACCCCACAGAAAGACTAGGCCCATGCACCACTCAGTACCCCTGGTCAAGAGGCCCCAACAACAGCCCAAAAATCGAAAAACAAGGAAAAATCAGCACAATCCCATGCCATCCATGCCCTCCATGATGTTTAAATTCAAGACACCCCACAGAAAGTCTAGGCCCATGCACCACTCACTACCCCTGGTCAAAAGGCCACAACAACAGCCCAAAAATCAAACAACACAGAAAAATCAGCACAATCCTATGCCATCCATGCCCTCCATGATGTTTAAATTGAACACACCCCACAGAAAGACTAGGCCCATGCACCACTCACTACCCCTGGGCATAATGGTTGAAAGCTAGGCAAAATGGTTGCAGGCCTACGAACACTGCCTGCATTCAAAATGGCCCCTTGCCTTCCAGTACATGGCCAGGGCCTGCCTGTACCAGCACTCAAAATGGCCCCCACCCACATGGCCTGTCCCCATGAACACCCCAAAATATCGAAAAACACAGAAAAATCAGCACAATCCCAGGCCATCCATGCCCTCCATGATGTTTAAATTCAAGACACCCCACAGAAAAACTAGGCCCATGCACCACTCAGTACCCCTGGTCAAAAGGCCCCAACAACAGCCCAAAAATCACAAAACACAAAAAAATCAGCACAATCCCATGCCATCCATGCCCTCCATGATGTTTAAATTCAAGACACCCCACAGAAAGACTAGGCCTATGCACCACTCAATACCCCTGGTCAAAAGGCCCCAACAACAGCCCAAAAATCGAAAAACACAGAAAAATCAGCACAATCCCATGCCATCCATGCCCTCCATGATGTTTAAATTCAAGACACCCCACAGAAAGACTAGTCCCATGCACCACTCACAACCCCTGGGCATAATGGCTGAAAGCTAGGCAAAATGGGTGCAGGCCTGAGAACACTGCCTGCATTCAAAATGGCTCCTTGCCTCCCAGCACATGGCCAGGGCCTGCCTGTAACGGCACTCAAAATGGCCCAAACCCACATGGCCTGTCCCCATGAACACCCCGAAAATCGAAAAACACAGAAAAATCAGCACAATCCCATGCCATCCATGCCCTCCATGATGTTTAAATTCAAGACACCCCACGGAAAGACTAGGCCCATGCACCACTCAGTACACCTGGTCAAAAGGCCCCAACAACAGCCCAAAAATCGAAAAAAAGCAGAAAAATCAGCACAATCTTATGCCATCCATGCCCTCCATGATGTTTAAATTCAAGACACCCCACAGAAAGACTAGGCCCATGCACCACTCACTACCCCTGGTCAAAAGGCCACAACAACAACAGCCCAAAAATCGAAAAACACAGAAAAATCAGCACAATCCCATGCCATCCATGCCCTCCATGATGTGTAAATTCAAGACACCCCACAGAAAGACTAGGCCCATGCACCACTCACTACCCCTGGGCATAATGGTTAAAAGCTAGGCAAAATGGTTGCAGGCCTAAGAACACTGCCTGCATTCAAAATGCCCCCTTGCCTCCCAGCACATGGCCAGGGCCTGCCTGTACCAGCACTCAAAATGGCCCCCACCCACATGGCATGTCCCCATGAACACCCCAAAAAATCGAAAAACACAAATAAATCAGCACAATCCCATGCCATCCATGCCCTCTATGATGTTTAAATTCAAGACACCCCACAGAAAGACTAGGCCCATGCACCACTCAGTACCCCTGGTCAAGAGGCCCCAACAACAGCCCAAAAATCCAAAAACAAAGAAAAATCAGCACAATCCCATGCCATCCATGCCCTCCATGATGTTTAAATTCAAGACACCCCACATAAAGACTAGGCCCATGCACCACTCACTACCCCTGGTCAAAAGGCCAAAACAACAGCCCAAAAATAAAAACAACACAGAAAAATCAGCACAATCCCATGCCATCCATGCCCTCCATGATGTTTAAATTGAAGACACCCCACAGAAAGACTAGGCCCATGCACCACTCACTACCCCTGGGCATAATGGTTGAAAGCTAGGCAAAATGGTTGCAGGCCTAAGAACACTGCCTGCATTCAAAATGGCCCCTTGCCTTCCAGCACATGGCCAGGGCCTGCCTGTACAAGCACTCAAAATGGCCCCCACCCACATGGCCTGTCCCCATGAACACACCAAAAAATCGAAAAACACAGAAAAATCAGCACAATCCCATGCCATCCATGCCCTCCATGATGTTTAAATTCAAGACTTCCCACAGAAAAACTAGGCCCATGCACCAATCAGTACCCCTGGTCAAAAGGCCCCAACAACAGCCCAAAAATCGAAAAACACAGAAAAATCAGCACAATCCCATGCCATCCATGCCCTCCATGATGTTTAAATTCAAGCCACCCCACAGAAAGACTAGGCCCATGCACCACTCACTACCCCTGGTCAAAAGGCCACAACAACAGCCCAAAAATCGAAAAACACAGAAAAATCAGCACAATCCCATGCCATCCATGCCCTCCATGATGTTTAAATTCAAGACACCCCACAGAAGGACTAGGCCCATGCACCACTCACTATCCCTGGGCAAAATGATTGCAGGCCTAAGAACACTGCCTGCATTCAAAATGGCCCCTTGCCTCCCAGCACATGGCCAGGGCCTGCCTGTACCAGCACTCGAAATGGCCCCACCCACATGGCTTGTCCCCATGAACACCCCAAAAATCGAAAAACACAGAAAAATCAGCACAATCCCCTGCCATCCATGCCCTCCATGATGTTTAAATTCAAGACACCCCACAGAAAGACTAGGCCCATGCACCACTCAGTACCCCTGGTCAAAATGCCCCAACAGCATCCCAAAAATCGAAAAACACAGAAAAATCAGCACAATCCCATGCCATCCATGCCCTCCATGATGTTTAAATTCAAGACACCCCACAGAAAGACTAGGCCCATGCACCATTCACTACCCCTGGGCATAATGGTTGAAAGCTAGGCAAAATGGTTGCAGGCCTAAGAACACTGCCTGCATTCAAAATGGCCCCTTGCCTCCCAGCACTTGGCCAGGGCCTGCCTGTACCAGCACTCAAAATGGCCCCCACTCACATGGCCTGTCCCCATGAACACCCCAAAAAATCGAAAAACACAGAAAAATCAGCACAATCCCATGCCATCCATGCCCTCCATGATGTTTAAATTCAAGACTTCCCACAGAAAAACTAGGCCCATGCACCAATCAGTACCCCTGGTCAAAAGGCCCCAACAACAGCCCAAAAATCGAAAAACACAGAAAAATCAGCACAATCCCATGCCATCCATGCCCTCCATGATGTTTTAATTCAGGACACCCCACAGAAAGACTAGGCCCATGCACCACTCACTACCCCTGGTCAAAAGGCCACAACAAGAGCCCAAACATCGAAAAACACAGAAAAATCAGCACAATCCCATGCCATCCATGCACTCCATGATGTTTAAATTCAAGACACCCCACAGAAAGACTAGGCCCATGCACCACTCACTGCCCCTGGTCAAAAGGCCCCAACAACAGCCCAAAATTGTAGTTGCAGCAACTGTAATGCCCCAAACAAACTTACTTGTGACATTTCTAATCCACAAGTGATCCAAAGAAAGTCAAAAAGGCCTCAAATCCAAATATCCAGCAACATCTAGAAAAAGTAATCCTTCCAGGTCAAGAATCCGAATGAAAGTGACCAGCACATAAAGAAAGCACTGGGAGGAGCCTGCTGGACAGGAACAGGAAGTTGGAGACTGTGGGGCACTTCCTTCCTCCTCCCCACAAATTGGACTCCTTGCAAAAAAAATTGCAGGAAAATGTCAACCTGAGAAGTTATTCTGATAAAAATCATCATTTTCAGAAGGTTTATGCTGCTTGCTGGTGGATTTCTTGTGCAGAATTTCAAATTCTGCATTTCGCGAGCGCGAGATTGTTGCTGCCCGCCGCATCTACGTGTTCGCAATTGCGAACTCTCGCGATGCGTGCTGTGCAAGGTGGCAAGCCGCGATTACGTAATCGCGGTCGCCAAACTCCCGCGGGATCCCGCAGCAAGATACAAAATGGCGCAGCACTCGCAAAATATCGAGAAAAACAACTTGGCAAACCCTGACTGATGGTAAGTGAACGCCGCAATATTGTATCACCAAGAAAAAAAATCCGCTGCGTGCGAATTTGCGGATTTTTGGTAAATTCGCGAGAGTTCGCGGATTGCGAATTTACCGAAAATCTGCAAAATCCGCGAGCGGAACGGATTTTCCGTCCATGCTTAGTGTCAGGCAGTATCCAGTTGTAGGTAGGTTTGTTTGTTTCCCCCGGTGATGACATTTGAGATGTCATCAGTGATGTCATCAGTGATGTCACAGACCATGTCAAGAGTAATGTAATATGTGACATCATTAGCAGTGCATTGTGGGGGAGCGAGTTGTAGTTAGCTGAACTAACTATAACAGGGGAATTTCACAGATTTTGTACGAGTGCAATGTCCAACTAATTATAACTTTCACTAAAACCTACAGTTTTTTCTGTGAATTTCTAAGGTTTTTTAAAGTGCTAATTTCTAACCATAAAGTGCCTGGAAATTCTGTTTTTATCAGTGATTTTCAAAGGTTTTTTAAATGCTAATTTCTACCTATAACGTGCCCGAAACCTATGGTTTTTGTCAGTGAATTTCAAAGGCTTTTAAAATGCTACTTTCTAACTATGCCTACAGAGGTTGGACATGTGAAGAAAGAAGAAAAAACATACAGAAAGAAGCAAATGAAATGCAGAAAGAAGCAACAGAAGTCCACAGAGATGAAGAAAAGTGCAGGAAGAAGCAAGACATTTGCAGAAAGAACCAACAGAGGAGCAGGAAGAGGCCTTGTTGCAAAGTCATCCTGTACCCATACATTTTTCAGACGGGTACTGCTGGTAACCTACTCTGACTAGCCAGGTCTAGAGCCAGTGCTATGCTAAAAGACACTTAGAATACAATAAAAACACCTACATACACCAGGGAACACTATGCATTGGGGTACCCCTGTGAGTAGCATAACCTCCTCTGTTAGGCCCTAATACATAATAGGGCAGGGGGATTAAAACTACCTCTAAGTCAGAGGTGCTCAAATGCCCCACCCCATCCCGTCACCACTGTGCAAAGGCTCCCTGTGGCGTGTTTTAAGTTGAGGGACTAAGTTCCCTTGAATCCTGAGGGTTCCCAGGGTCCAACTCGCCCACCAGGTACCTCCAGTAAGCCCCACAGAGCTGCGTTGCAGAGAGATTTAAAAGGTGTGTGGCCTGGACAACCTCTCTGCAATGTGGATAAGGTAGCAAAGGCCCAAGGATTTCTAGGCTTTAGACAACACTTAGATAAGTATGGTTGGTTGGTGGATGGAGACACACTCGAAGCTCTGGACCTCTTGGGCTTCAGGTTTGGGGAAACAGATTCGAGAAGTTGTAAGTGTGATCTCCACATAAGATTGGTTTTGTTTGCCAGGATTAATATCCGTTTCTTTCAGCTCGTAATATGAGGGACAGAGACAATTCTGTTTGCAGCAAGGTTTCTTTATTTTTATTCACACAACAAGGACAGCCGACATGTGTTTCGCCCCCTCTTGGCGATTTGCGCCGGGGCTTTCTCAAGGCTGTTGAAGAGGGATAAGAGAAAGTTTTAAAATGATGTGGTCTAAAAGCAGTTGACCCCAAGAGAAACCCGAAAAACACCAAGTGTGTGAGAATGATTAGATTAATTCTTTAATACCAAGACGCTTAAAGAGACGATATCTGTGCTTGGAGAATATTGGTGCCTAAGTACAATGCAATGATCAGGAAAATCCCAAAGGACCGTGAAGCAAGATCGAAAAAAAGTCGTGGATGAGTTAGTAGTACTAATTTACAGATAGACAGCAAGAATTGGGGGAGCGTGAACGACAGTGTGAAGATGGAATATCACTCTGTTCAATTGGTCAAAGCGAAAAAGCTCCCAAAGTGTTAAAACACAGAAAAATAAAGGAGAAGTGATAGGCAGTGTAAACAATAAGATGCAGTCATAGTACCTAAATGGGTTAAGTCACATCCAAGGTTCCTGTTTCATAATTTGTACATTGTCCATATAAAAATATAGTTCTTCAATAAAAAACATTTCCTGTCAATTTAAACAGAACAATTCATAAGTGCAAAAATTGACATCCAGTCATGTATGTAACATATTGAGTAAGACATTATGTCAGGCAGATTTCTACTATGTGAAGTCAAAAGAAGTTAAAAAGAAAAAAACAATTTCAGACCGAGATGCCCGGGTTAATGCTAGCAAAAATTAGTCTAGCCCATTGACAATAATGTCTAGCAATTGTATATTGTACTGTTTCCACGAAAACCCAACCATCCAAGCTTGCAGAATGATTTTCATACTCTTCCACAGAGCTACAGTTCATGCGTGCTCGTCTGAATTCCCCTCCTGGAATGTTAGTGATGGTATGGGCAGGATGGCTGCTGGTGGCATGTAGGATGGAGTTTGCAGAAGTTGGTTTTCTGTACATTTTGGTGTGTAGCTGGTTCTCAGAAATATAGATAGACAGGTCCAAGAATTCGATTTCTGTTTTGGAAATGTTATGTGTAATTTCGATACCCCATTGGTTTGGTGACATGGACTTGATAAATGTCCCACATTAACACCATAATGCAGAAGCAACCTAGCTACTAAGTAATTTTTGAGTACATATGGTTCAAATATGTCATAGAATGCGAGAAAATGTGTTAAATGCATGAAGAAAAAATTATGTACAAATAAGAAGTATAGACTATGCAAATATTTATTTACATGAGTCGTTCCGATACACAACCAATCAAATGCTGCTGAGGGGAGGCAAACATAGGTTTCTGTAACACAGATAACCCCAATTCAAATGTAAGATATTAAGAACAACCAGATGTTTGTAGCATTTGTTGCCATATGATCGCTTGGATGGTTGGGTTTTCGTGGAAACAGTACAATATACAATTGCTAGACATTATTGTCAATGGGCTAGACTAATTTTTGCTAGCATTAACCCGGGCATCTCGGTCTGAAATTGTTTTTTTCTTTTTAACTTCTTTTGACTTCACATAGTAGAAATCTGCCTGACATAATGTCTTACTCAATATGTTACATACATGACTGGATGTCAATTTTTGCACTTATGAATTGTTCTGTTTAAATTGACAGGAAATGTTTTTTATTGAAGAACTATATTTTTATATGGACAATGTACAAATTATGAAACAGGAACCTTGGATGTGACTTAACCCATTTAGGTACTATGACTGCATCTTATTGTTTACACTGCCTATCACTTCTCCTTTATTTTTCTGTGTTTTAACACTTTGGGAGCTTTTTCGCTTTGACCAATTGAACAGAGTGATATTCCATCTTCACACTGTCGTTCACGCTCACCCAATTCTTGCTGTCTATCTGTAAATTAGTACTACTAACTCATCCACGACTTTTTTTCGATCTTGCTTCACGGTCCTTTGGGATTTTCCTGATCATTGCATTGTACTTAGGCACCAATATTCTCCAAGCACAGATATCGTCTCTTTAAGCGTCTTGGTATTAAAGAATTAATCTAATCATTCTCACACACTTGGTGTTTTTCGGGTTTCTCTTGGGGTCAACTGCTTTTAGACCACATCATTTTAAAACTTTCTCTTATCCCTCTTCAACAGCCTTGAGAAAGCCCCGGCGCAAATCGCCAAGAGGGGGCGAAACACATGTCGGCTGTCCTTGTTGTGTGAATAAAAATAAAGAAACCTTGCTGCAAACAGAATTGTCTCTGTCCCTCATATTACGAGCTGAAAGAAACGGATATTAATCCTGGCAAACAAAACCAATCTTATGTGGAGATCACACTTACAACTTCTCGAATGACAACCTCTCTGCAATGCAGGCCTCTGGCAGTTACTAGAGATACCTGATGGGGTAGTTGTCCCCCAGGGGCCCTCAGCATTGAAGGGGAATTAATTCCCCAACTTAAAACGCACCACAGGGCGTGTATGCAAACATATCACCTCAGGCCCCTCCCTTCACCACTGTGCAAACATGTATGTATATTGTTGAAACGTCTTGCATCCTTTATTGCTGATTCTCACAAATGAATACATATGGCACCATAGCAAACATCGATGTTGGTCAGCCCAGCAAACAATATTCTTTAAAAACATATTTTATTTTTATTTTTCCACATTAAACACTATTTTTGCATATCTTACTGACAAAAAACCTCTCCGAAAAATTGAGTAACGTCATACCTCATTAATCTCCCTCCCTCTATTGTGCAGGTCCCTACTTCAGATAGACTCGCCTTCTCTCACTGCCACTAAACAATGATGACTCTTGTAAGTAGCTTCTTACTGTCACTAGCCAGCAGCCAAATCATATTCAGAGGTCTGCTGCGGGGCACTTTCGTTTTGCCAAGTCCTTTTCCTGTGGTGCTCTTCCAGACCACATCCTTACTCAAAATACTGCTTAACTCCCATTGTGAATTCTCTGAAAAAGTTATTGGTGGAACTCAGTGCTGAAGCCAAGCAGACATCTTGTCCTGACAGACCAGATTCTTTCACTGCAGCATTTTGAGTGCGCTTTACTCAGAGACTTTAAGGCACTTCTGTCATCTACAGTTGAGGTTAGCAAATCCCCCTTTGTCATACACAGGGGCAATGAGTGGGCTTCAGAGAGAAGTTTGCTTAGCCATAAGAAAAGCAAGTTGAGAAATGACCCAGCCAGGGCTCATCATCCCCAAAGGAAGCACATTGACAAGAAACCTCACAAAAACGCAGATGTTTCCTGTGCAATAATTCCTGTCATCTCCTCTGTAACGTTTGATTGCATAACCCCTACATAAAACCATTCATGGTGAGGTATTGCCTCCCTTAAATGTGCGTGTGAGCCAAGCATGCAATTAAGAGTGACACGCGTCCTACTCTGAGAGAAAAAATATTTTAATTCTCAAATGTGACCTCTGGCTGCGACAGCCACCCTCAGCTTAGGAGGAGGTCGCTCCTTGCGGACCCACGCTTCCCTGCCGGACTGTCATCCAAATTAGGTCTATCTGTCAAGCGGGTCGTCCTGGCTGGCCTGTGCATCATTGTTTTGCTACCATGCCACGGGGGCCCAAGGGGACAGTTTTGATTATAATTGTTCAAGCAATTGGCCGCCCAGTAAAGGAATTGTTGCGTAAAAAGTGCACATACTATCACCATTTGGATTCTTCCAGGAAGGGCAGTCCGTTTTTTTTTTTTACCCGCAAGTGTCGTTTTGCGGTTTCTTTGAATGTGAAGTGTGTAACGCGTGGCAAGCAAGGAGCCTGCACAAGTAGAGCAGCCTACATGCAAGCGCAAACATGCGTTGTGGATTGTTTTTTGCCTTCTTCAAAAAAGATTAGCCCACCGCTAAAACTAAATAACGATGAGACAGCTTTTGTGTTTTTAGGTCTCGTCCTACGCAACGCGCATGGGTTGCATAGGAGGGGACCTAATGCCATTAGCAGAGCTTTTGCAGGAAAGAAGTGCACGTGATGCATTGCTTGCAATGCAACGCGTGCACATATTGCCGTTTTCCTTTCTGGCGCGCGCAGCGTAATATGGTAGCGCCATATGGTCGCACGCACCCATGACCCCTCCCCCTGCTGCCACACGCGCATCTCTCTAAAGCCGTGATTCACTCATGGGAGCAAACATCTGGAGTCAGCCCCCAGCTCCCAAACACCCGCCTTAGCCCTGTTTTCCCCATGCCTCCAAAATGGAATGAGGTGTGAGTGTGAGTGGGGAACACCTGCATCCTCCACAGTTTGTATGCACAGCCGCTCACTTCAGGAGTCCTTCGTTCACACTGGCTGAGGCTGACTTCTGAGCACACCCCGTCAGTTTCCAAAGTCAGGTCTAGGACTCTTGCACCTCTTACGCCGTCACAAAGGCTACAGCTGTCCCTTTGCTAAGGGGGGTGTGATGTAAACAATGGCACAAGGGGCTAAAGCAGCGGGGCTTCACACTCAGAGTATTGCGAGAGCCGCCGCCACATCATCCAGGACCAGAGCGCCAGTAACCAAGGTAATGGAGTTTACTGTAGGTGACCCCTCAGCTTCTATCACCTGTTCGGCCCACGAGGATGAGTTGCCACCTAAGCTACCAACTGTTTCGTTACACTGAGAGCGCCCGGCATGAACTCTTGTTTGCTTTTGCATTGCGGGTACCCTGTGCAGCTCCCTGTCCGGCGCACCCAAGCTTGTGGCTCCCCTCGGCTGTGTCAACAGCCTGTGCCAGCGTGGGCAATTCGTACACATGACCAATTCCTACCAAGTGTACTGCCACTATATACCTCCAAGTAGGTGCTCCGTAGTCGGTGCCTCCAGTCTTTGCTTTCTTCTAGCTCGTGCCACCCTCAAACTTTGCCAGCCAACCTTGTCCTCACGCCAGTGTCTCCCTCTCAGATTGGTTCATCCCATGCCTCCAAACTTAGCCCCAGCAGGGCCTCCCACTGTAAGTGCTACACCATCCTCGGCAGTTTCATCAGCACTTCTGGCCGTGTGCTGCCAGTACACCCTTGGCTGACGCCTATAAACATCGCTTCAGCCGCTGCTTGGGGCGTGAGGGCATTGAGCACCCCCCTTGTGTGTGTCTACCACGTTCAGCGTTAACCAGTCTCTCGTTCAAGTGCCCTTTGCCACGGGTAATTATTCTTAGGTCACCTTTACCTATTTACATTAGTGTTCTTATCCATAAGGGTGACCCAACCCGGAGATGGCCACCTTCTAGAGGTAATGCTATAAAAAGTGAGTTTTTGGCACCCCCCATGCCCCAAAAGAGAGGAATATATGCTGGTCACCCCTACGACCCTAGCAGCATCCTTGCTAGCAAAAAGAGCCATGCATTGCACCCACTCCCTGGCGGATGGAGAGTGGGAAGCCGGATTGTAATGACGATGATTTGGACTCCTTGTAATGAAGATTGCTGGTTTGTAAACGGGCCTTCACTTCGCTTGGTCTCGCTTTAGTCTTATGAAGAGCTAGAGAGCAGTATTCAGCATGGGCATTCTTTAAAGACACGACAGCTTTGATGTTGCACATCTGAATCAATTTAATATGACCAATATAACGAGTGTGGGGGATTTGTAGAGTGTGTACCACTTTATCAAAGTAGATTTTCAACTTTCATGGGATTAAAATGAAATCCCAGGAGAATGCACGTGCAGCTATCTACAACAGTTCACCGTGCATTAATTTAACTCTAATGTGCGATTTACTTATATTTTGTTCCCTGAGGCAGGAAAAACAGTGAAAGTAGAAAATCGGGATGCCTGTTCAGACTGGAAAGAAGGTAATCAGATAGGCAGGCATGTGAATTTCCTAAATAGACAAGCAGAGGAAGGCCTAGCTCTTCTGGCATTAAACAACAGGGCCAGATGAGTATTAGCTCTGATGTCTGTAACTGGCGAGGAACAGCTATGTCGTCTGTACTGATCAGAAGATTAGACAGCGGAGCAATGGAATGAAATAGAGCTTTAATTGGAATTCAGTATGCCCTTTAACTCCTTAAACTTGGTGCAACTGCACCTGCTGCACTATTGATATGTACGGCCCAGACTTTTCTTTCAATAGCAAATTGAGGCAAATTAATAAACAGTTCCGTCATGTAGCTGGGTGGATCAATGCACATACTACATACCTGCAGGGCTGACTCCCACAGTAATACTTGGGAGCTCGTTGACAAAGGTGTGATTAAAAAGGATGGACAGGACAATTTGAAACTTGTTATACATATCACTACAAAGTGGCATGAATGTAGCAGCAATCCCTGTATAATAGACATGCATATTCTTAGGTATGTCTGAGCGGAAGTCAAGTCTTGGGATGACGTCATGATGTCTGGTACCACTCTCCGCACTTTCAAACGTCACTGCCAGTTCACCACCTTTCCTCCTTTCCTAATTTCTCTTACTGGACACACCTTTTTCCATACTCAAGATGTCTTAATCTGCTTCTCTCAATTCATTTTTGTCAATTTTGTGCTGCTTTGTCACATAACATTTTTTGTACTTGCATGCCAGGCATGAAAGCTGAAAAATCTCACATTAACCAAACTCCATTATGTTGGTTGTTTCAAATATATTCGGAGCATGGATGCCTCGTCTGTTATTTGTCCACCCAATAACGTGGATTGTGCCCAGAAATGTCTCTCCTGTTGTGTCATTAATATTTGTGTTGACAGATGACATAATCTGCCATTAGGATGACATCACACCAGTGCTTGAAATGGAAAAAAGTATTATGTCTCTCTTAAGAAGTGCATGTTCTCTCTCTCAAAATAGACAAGCATTGGCATAGCCAATAGGTCTTGCTTTTAGGACCTTCTAAGTTTAGTTATGCAGCACAATATCCCTGGTGCAACATCATCAACTGTTGCATGGCTAAACACGTAAGGTCCCAAAGGCGAGACCTATTGGCTTTGCCAATGCTTGTTTGTATATTGCAGGCATCAATTCACTAATATCTGACATAATTACTAGCTTATTTGAACTAGGGGTATTGCATCAGTCACCAGTATTTTTAGCAACCCCTTTCAAGTACAATTTCATTAGCGCACAGCTGCATTGTGATTTTTGGAGAACTAAAACTGAGAGGCATAGTGTATTTATTTCCAAATGGAGGATAGGGTGCCATTAACAATTTTGATATTCCCCCCAAAATAAATCTTACTATGTAAGAAAGAGAGGAAAGCTACAAGAGATCTCTCGCCCGCAGTGTGACGGTCTTCAAGAAAATGAGGTCTGACTAAGCGACGGCAACAGGCGAGGTTCCATCGTGTCCCTCTTTTTATCTGAGGCATCATTCAGGCGTTGCTTGAAGACTGCATCCTGATTGTGGCATGTGTGATTCAAATCTATATCGGAGTGCTGACTGAACTCCATGATCTGGTCTGTGTGTGGGATTTACTGAGGGAGTTTAAAGTTTTTAAGGTAAACACAACTGAGTCTCCTGAACCCGCACACCTAATACACCAATGAAACACACTTAGCTCAACCACCCACCCCGCCCCCCCTTAGCCTCAGGCTTCAGTCTACTGGAAGGGCCTACCAGCACACAAGTATTGCTTCAAACCAAAGCATCCTTACTTTAAACCCCCTCCTAACACCCCCTCCACCCCCACGCACTCTAGTTTCCGAAGCCCCACCCATTGTGCCTGAGGCTAAGCCGATCGGCAGCCGCAGCTCAGATAAGGTGGACACAATCATCAGGTTGTGAGAATATTATAAATTGCAGCGGTGCCCTGAACCCCGGCACCCCACAACCAACGCCCATGACGGATGAGAATGAGAAATGTTGTGCGCCGCGAAGCAAGGCATGAGTTTGGGCTGGGGGTATATACACCCAAATTGAAGCAATAAGGTGAAGGAAAGAGAACACTTGGGTTGGAGGGCATGTAGAAAATAGAAACCTTCTCAGGGGTCTCACTGATACTTGTTCCTTTTCAAGAAACAAAGAAGAAATTGGCACAGAAGCTGAAATATAAAATAACATCTTCATTAACCTCAAATGATGGAGACTATGTCACACAGAAGCCTTAGCAAATGGATGAGGCAGTCTGAGGAGTACAGAAAACAGAGGCCTTATATATGCTTAGGGTTACATAGTTAGCATAAGACCAAGGGGCAATACTTGCTCATGTAAGCATGCAAAATGACTAATATGGGCATGCAAGATCTGCTTGCTCAACAAAGTGGGAGGAGCTAACAGTTGCTAATTCGGGTAAACACATCCTGACATTTACAGACTAGGAACAGTTGCAAGGACAGCTGCAAGCTCAACTGAGCATGTGCGAAGGTAGAAGATGCTAAATATAGTTTGTTTCTAGGCAGATTACAAGAGCAGTCAATACTGAGGGAGGACAGAGCACATGGCGAGCACGTGGCAGCACATGGCAAACAAGATGGCTGCCAGAAATACAAAATGGCTTTCAGCTCATGCTAACAAATCCCTGCAATATTTAACAAGCACAATGCAGCTACTAAGGAAGAGGAGGGTGCACATTTGGGGTTTAATCCACTTGCAAAAATATAAGAGAATACAAGGACATTTATAAGCGTGGTTAAATCATGCCAGCAAAGCAGCTCAAAGAAAGACAGGGTATAGTCGGCTCTTTTTATGCACCTTCGGGTCGCCATGTGCAGAAGAAATGCACAACACCGATCTCGGCATGGAGAGAGGGACAGCAACATAGTATGCATACCATTCATTGAGGGTTATGACATTGTAACACACTCCCTGCGTTTTGATAACACAGCATTTTGTATTTTCCTCACTGCAAGTAGGTGCTTCTTTTTTCACTTCCAGTCCCTTTGCAAAAATAATCCAAGCAAATTGGTCTGCGTACGGTGTGCCCGCAACACCAAACCAGAAATTTCACACAAAACAGACCAGCAGCTCAAGTGTTGTCAACGATAATAGAATAAAATATTTGTTTTCAGTGCATTGGCACTGAAAGTGCATTGTAAGTGCATTGTAAGAGTACGTAAGCGATCTGTAAACGTTCCGTAAGTGCACCGTAACATTACGTCCAACCATGTGACCTTAAAACAAGAGATTCTATTGGTTTATAATACTTCCTACTCCAAATATTTAAAGACCCATCCCCTGTTAATCATTCTTCTTTGACTTTCACAGAAGAACCATCTTTTTTCTTCAGCTCCTGGGCTTTAGAGAAACAACTCCAAATGGATGAACTTCCACAGGAATCTGATCATTCTTCATCTTCATCTGAAGAATTTGTAGAGGAACAGCCACGGCCTACCAAAAAAAAGCAATCCATTGTATGGAAATGTTTTACCTTCCATGAAGGTTTAAAAAAAGTGAACGCTCCACTTGTCAAATGTAAGATATGTGACGCAGTATTATCTAGGGGTAATGCCAACAAGAAATATTCATTTGGCAATTACAGCATGGAACGTCCACCCCAACAATTGGGCGAGAGCTGTAGTGCAAAGGCCAGAGAAGGAGGAGGCTCTGGTCCAAGCACTTCATCAGCACCACCACCACCACTTCCATCTACCATGATTCCAAACATCCAGCCTGAATTTAGGAATCTAATGATTTGTTGCATTCGTTGCAACAAATTAATTGATTATGGGCAACAGTCCATAGAAGTTATTCTTCAGAAGAATATCAAGCACAACTGCTCCCATTATTTTTTTCTTTTTGTGTAGCTGTTTGTTCCTGTTGAATAATTGTTTTGTTTAAAAAGTTCATGTTTTCACCGTTTTTGCAGCAAATCAACCCCCCCCCCCCCCCCCAAAAAAAAACAATTATTTTTAGAACTACCTCTACTGGTCAAAAAAATAACTATATTCCTATGTTTGTATGTAAAAGTTTGTCATAGTGAATGTCTATTTCATAAATGAATGAATGAATATTAAAGTGCAAAACTATAAGGATGTGGTGCAGCATAAATCTATTGGGTGTTTACATCCAGTATACTGTAGTACTTCCAAAGCAACTCGGTGCTTCAATTTGCACTATTAGTGAAAGTGCGTGATTGAATTTATATGTATTAAGGGCAGTTTTATAATCCCTTTGTGTGTCTTTTACACAACTGTTGCATCACATTTGTGATGCAGCGGTGGTACAAAAGATGCACCATAAAGTATGGTTTTTTAAATCTGATATACTTGAAAGGTCATCATATTGTAAAACTATGCATTAAAAGGAGGGTTCCTGTATACATGGGTAATGTTCTGGTGCAGGAACGCCTCCTAAAAGTGAATACGTGAAATTTATAATATTTAATTCAGTCACTTTTGCACTTATACTCCGTAAAATCCTGCACCTGTTTGCAACAGAAAGCAAAGGGGAGTAAGAGAAAGTGAGCGCAAAAGGGAAGGGGTGTGAGAAACAGACAGGAGGAAGTGGAGTGGGGAAGGGGAGTGACGGTGAGTGAAGGGTTAGTGACAGTTAAGAAATGGATAAGAGGGTGAGGGAAGGGGAATAAGGGAGAAGAAAAAAAATTAAAAGAGAGGGAAAGTGAATGAGGGAGAGAGGAGGAGTGGTAGAAAGAGAAAGGAAATAAGATTAAGTGTAAGGGAGAGAGAGAGAGAGAGAGGGAGAGCAAGGGACTGAGAAAGAGTGAGGCAGTTATTCTGTCACAATAAGAGAGTGATAAGAAATCATTTTTTCTTTCTCATACTTACCTTATAAATAATGAGAAGTTAGACAGTGATGAAAAAGTATTTTTGATTTGTTATACTTACCTTCTCAGAAATAAAATAAGTTAATTAAATATTTTTAAAAAATATAATATCTGTGAAAGAGAAAAAAAATGAATTATAGTATATACAACATATATTTCACAATACAAGAGAAAAGGAACGAGATTACGAGTCAGGAAAGGAAACTAAGGGATATAGTAGGAGTTAAAGAAACAGAAAGGGAAAGAGAAGAAGAATGAGGGATAAACAGAGAGAGAGAGAGAGAGAGAAAGAGAGAGAAAGAGAGGGAGAGTGCCAAAGTTTGCCACCATCTGTGTGAGCCAGGAGGCACTTACATTTACATCAGGGCTCCCGCAGAGAAAGAGAGTAAGAGAAAAATGGAGTGAAAGGAGTAAGAGAATAAAGGAATGAGAGTTATCAAAAAATAATGAGGTACGGGGAATAAGAGAAGACGATTGACAGATGGAGTGAGCGAAAGAGTATGAGAGAGAGTGAGGGGATGGGAGCAGCAGAAATAGAATCAGAGTGATGCAGAGAGAAGAGAACATGAAGTGGAGGAAAAGGACTCAGATGAGTGTAAAGGTGAATGAAGGGGAGTAAGTACAATGAGGGAAGAAGAGAAAGATGAGGAAAGGTAAAGGAGTAAGAGAGAAACTGAAGAAAGGATAGACATAAAGAAAAGTAAGAAAATGATGAAAAAGTATTTTTAGATTGTCGTACTTACCTTATAAATGTAAAATGTGTGGAAGAGAATAAACAATTGAGTTATAATACATATTTCACAATACAAAATACAAAATAACTTGTACAATATGTTATATGTTTTATTTTGCTGTTATCAGAATATATTGAATTTCACTAAAAACAGTGAGTTCAATACTACTCATTGTTGGACCTGCGATGGGCAAGCCCAGCACAAAGGGGGTAGCTTGGCTCAAGTGTCAAGGCAAGTGAAGGCTATCGTGTTAAGCCGGCTTTGACCCAATAATATCTCCTTGTACAACCACCAAATAGAAGGACACCACACCACTGCTGTAGAAAAATACGATTCCTTTATATAAAAATTCTCTGTTGTGAATAGGGATCAATTAGGGAAGCACATGTACATTTCTTTTGGCCACAATTTGCTGGGTTTCGATTTTGGACTAAATACAATAAATAAGCTCAGGAATAAATATCATCAATAAATAGAATAAATATCAGGAATAAATATCATCAATAAATAGAATAGATATAACTTTTTGTTTAGCAGAATAAATACTGGTTCATTTAAATAAACAAACACATGTTCATTCTGGTATCGCTGCCACCAATTAAATACTTCAGGAACATTACACTTGCAATACGTTTCAGGATGGAAAGATTACTCTTACAGTTTATGATGACTTCACTGATAATGAATACAGGCTTCTCTGGGCACAAAAGGAGTGTTGGGACTCTTTAAGAACCACTTAGGGGTTATGCACGTGTATCTAAAAGGCAAGAAAACACAGTGAACACTTCATTTACACTCGGCTGCCACTGGGTTGAGATCTCTGCTTGCCGGTGGGGTCTAAGCGCGCCTATGGGCTTTATCACTGCTAGCACTCAGGTGGCACCAGTTCAGAGTCTTTAGACTGACGAACGGGGCTGCCGAAGAGGTCACACAATCTTCGCGCTCAGTCAGATAAATGCTGGTTCACAGTTTCTTTATAACGCCGCTTCCCACCTGAAGAAACTGGCCCACCTCACATCGGCTGCAATTGGAAAGTGATTCAGTCAGGGCTCAGCACTTCTCACGCCAGCAACGGGGTTCTCGGGAGCTCCACGGACCTCCCTCCGACTTCCTCATACATGGATGGTTCCCGCCCACAGCTACAGCTGCCGATTCACTGGGGAGGGGCAGAGACAGTAGTCCCGCCCAACGAAGGCCGGCCTTTCCCCGCCCCGGCACACCACCTCACCTTCAGACTGCGCATGAAGCACTCTATGCCGGTGGGGCTCGGAGACGTCCGAGCTCCTCGCTGGAGGTTCCTGTCATGAAGGGGGCACAGAAGACACTCGCAGTCGCGGCGAACTTGCTCTCGCCTCGCGACCCGAGTCTGTCGTGATTCACCACCGGGGGGGGGCGGGGAGGCACACGAAAACGGCCACAGTCTCTTGGGGGTAATGAGGCACTCGCTGGGCAGGCGCTATAGGCGTGAGGTCACCGCACATGCAGCTGACTGGAACGCCAGTCAGGTTCAACGTCCATGACCTTTGCTGCTCTACTGCCCGCGCTACCAGCCACCTCAGGGGTCAACAGGACAGGTGTCAATCTGGTGTCAAGTCTGGAATCTCCTTCTTCACCTAGATCTGGAACATCATTATCCTATCTAGTCTTCTGGACATCTAAAATGGCCGCCAGGGACTGCACCTTATATAGCCAGTGCCCTGAGGTGCTGGCTCGTGCCAGTAGGTTCTAGAACCTTCTTTGGCTAGGCCAATGACATGGCACTTTTGAGATATATTTGGGACCCTAACAGCCACCATACTGTGGTTCTAGAGCAGCCATTTTGTGTACCTGAGGGAAATAAAGGAATTCCTGTCAGGAATGCGCGCCAAGTAAAAGGGCGCCAAAACCTTGAAAGGTCAAGGTTCATGGAGGCTCCAAGGGGAGTCACTCACATGAGGAAAAAGGGATGGCCACCATTTTGAGGCCATTCATACAGGTTGCCAATCCCAGTCTATAATGTCACAGGTTTCGCCAAGTGCCTTGTAAATAGGTGCCAAAAACCTTGTGAACAACTGGGCGTCAAGGAACATCTAGCCCCATGAAACAGCACATAAAAAGTCCTGGTAGACAAAGAAAAGCGAAAAATTTTAGGAGGTACAGGGGAACAAAAGAAATCATAGTGGTGAGGGGACTCTCAGAAGCAGACGGGTCTAACACTCATCATACGACAGCAGGCAAAAAAAACACAATCAAAAAGATTGTGTTTAAAAAACTCATACAACGTTTCAATAAATAATGTAGAAATTAGAAAAAAAAACATATCTTAAATGTTTTCTTCCAAACAGCAATTTCTTACATAAATAACAACAATCACAAACAAATACAATATTCCTACTTCTTTTTTATACTCTCAAAGTAAACTTATGTATAAACATATATTAACAACATGTACCAAAAATACTCATTTTTGATTGACATACTATTCCACATGGCCAAATAGTATATAGAAACTTTCTTTTTTTTGAAAATTACTTAATAGTACTCTTAAACTTCCATTTCCGAACCTTCTGATTCAAAATCTCCAACATCTTTTCTATCATCTAACAATAGTTATATCTCCACCAATGCTATTTATCATGGACATAGAACCTTAAACAACCAGTAAGCTATCAAAATCTCAACATCATGTGGTATGCGGATGACACTCTGCTCATCATTTATCTTTATCTTTATCTTTATCATGATCAACATTTCCTGTAATGCTGATATCACTCACTATGTGATACACTTGCACTACCTCTATGACAAATACAAGTTTTTTTTTATCTTGAGCACCCTCACTCACAAAGTAATTGTTAACAGCAGACTAACTTTTATTAACAACACTAATCTTCCTAGGCCAATTATTCTCCCCAAAATTTGGGTTGTAAAAACACTAGGTAAGAATTCCGTAAGTCAAAAGGCGAACGTTGTTTAAAAGTCAATTGAGTATCATTACAATTAGTCCAGCCCTTTTGACATTTTAAATAAGCTGTGTAATGTCCTGATGTTGTAGAAGGACCATCATGGAAAATAATTGCTGCAGTTACAAAAGTTCTTCCTGAAATTGATAATTGAGAAGCCACAACATTTTTAATTAAAGTTGTCAATTTTGTTCCATCAGGTCTGCATCGTTGCAGCATCAAAATAACATACTGTCCATATCTTCGTAAAAATAATGTTGATAGCATTTCAGAGTTACATTGGGTACAGACCATGTTTTTATTTGCTCCTCTAACTAGATTATTAAAAGACACTGATTTGCAGTCAAGTAACGTCAAATATATAAATCTTTCAGTGTCTATTTCAGTACTACTTGAAAATGAACAATTGTCACAGTTATGTTCCCATTTATAAGAAAGGCCAAAAAGATTTTCAATATCTATACCTTCCTCTTGCAATACAACAAGCATATACATTAGAAATTCCTGACAATCTTGCTGAATATTCTGTGAAAATTGATTTACACCAGAACAAATGTCTGAAACATTTCGAATATCAGAAATACTTTCTATTTTTGTTTTATCACTGCTACATTTCTCAAAGACATAATTCAACAAACAACACAATCTTTGATCCCGATTTTCAAGAATCTGTTGTTGTAAAGTTTGGAGAAAAAAACAACATTAACATTAGCATAGCAGTTGACACCAGAACTGTTTTCAAACTGAAATCCAACAACATCTTCAACAGAATCCTTTTCCTTAGTGCTTACAATTACTGGTTCATCTAGTTTTTTTCTTTTCACTACAACCTCACTACAATTTTTGTCATATCTTCTATTTCAACCTACCACACGCTTTTCAAATAAAGGATATTTAGGTAAATTTGGAGCATATTCACTTCCTAACCTATTATATTTTTTACACAATTTAGATCTGCACTAATCTTTCTCTCATCAAAATCAATCAAGTATAATCCAGATAAAGTTCTGACTCAAGATAAAGCAACATATGCCATACCCTCTGTTGTATATTGCTTTCTTGTTCTCTATGGTTTGTTCTCTATGCCCTTGTTCCACATTCTAGATTTTAGATGGCTCTGACTCGTGGAGTTCTGTATGAGTCAGTTCTGTGCCTGGCCAGCAAGGGTTAGGGAGACTGCTGTTCCTTACTCCATTACAATTACAGATTACTACGACTACAGAAGCATCAGCTTGTCTTTATTTACAACACCCTCCTTGAACACAGAACTTCCAATATTCACCAAAGCACTATCTACACTAAAACCTTGAGATTTATTAATAGTCACTGCATATGCCAAACAAACAGGAAACTGTTTTCGGCGGACATATAAATCTTTGACAAGCAAAAAACGAGCAGAACAATGACTCAATTGTTGTACTTCTTCAATTTCATCAAATTTGATTTTCAAAAATTCAATTTCATCTCTATTTTGGTAATTCACAAAATCAACAACATGACCCATTGCTCCATTTACTAAACCTCTTTCCACATGTAAATTCCGTCGTAAAATTATACGACAATTTAAACATGCATATAGACTCTTTTCAAAACCAGCAGTTTTAGATATTGTCTTCTCTAAAAAATCCAATTTTGACTTCAACTTTTCTGACAAAATAATAGTAGCTCCTTCATGCTCTATTCTATCAATAGCTTCCAGTATTATAATTTCTTCATTTTCTAACTTTAATATTTTGTTGTTGAAAATTGAACATTCATGCAGAGTTGGCATCAAGCATATCACTGATTTTTTTTCAGCAATTTTTTTATAATTATTCTCTGGGAGAATATTTTTGTTTGGAAACAAATTTGAAAGTAATCGTGCCTGTAAAGCTTCTTTGCCATGTTCACTTAATTTTCCTATTCCTACATCTTGAAGAATTATTTTATAATCTTCATCCTTTGCCTGTAGCATATTTTGAAGGAGTTCTGTATATTTGAAATATAACCATATATTAACATTTCCAATGCTTCCTAGGCACTTCCTGGTATTTTCATGTGTAAGCATTTTAAACACTAGTTGTCCTTTCACAGGAGTTAGCTGTAGTAGATCTCCAAAAACAATGATGTGTTTGCCTCCAAATAACATATCATACTCTGTTTTAAGAATTTGTTGCATTCTTAAATGAACAAAAGCAAGCATTACATTTGATACCATGCTTACCTCATCAATAATGAGAAGTTTCATTTTTTTGAGGACTCTAGAAACTTCATAACAAGCTTCTCCAGATAGCTTGCGGTATTCTAATGTATTGTCATTTTCTACTGGCAGCATCAATACACGATGTAAAGTATTCCCTTTAATGTTATGTGCTGCCAACCCAATTGGAGCTGTAACAACACAAGAGAGCGATGACTCAGTTCTTTTCTGTAGATAAATTGCAATTCCTTTAATTAGGAAACTTTTTCCAGTTCCGGCTTCTCCACTCACGTACAGTCGGACAGGTTTAAATGACGTACATGAGCACTCTTTTTTCTCATGACATAAACCATGTTCAATCTTCTGTGTCACTTCGTCATATATTTGTTTTTGCTCAACATTTAGTTGTTTATCCAATTCTTCGAAGTTGATAACATCCTCCGGAGCTTTGTTCCATTGCTCATTCCACCTCATCCATGGCAGTGGCTGCTTCATTTTGGATAATTGGTCCTCCTAGTGGATCCTGACTCAACGAAGCAGAACTCTGAGAGCTGTCTCTAGCAATCTCTGCTGCAGCTGTATTTTATCGTTCAACATTTTCAGATAATTAGCAAAAACAGGACATTCTATATTATTTTTGGTTGCACTGAATGAATCTGCATAACTGAGAAAATCTCCAAGTAGTTCCTCTTCTGTATGCCATGGCTTAACCACATCGCTGCTTGAGAGATTCCTCTGCTGTGCTGGAAAGCAAAAAAAACGGGTGTGGTCATGACGAGCTCAGTTCGTCATGAGCACAGGAGCACTGTACTGGATGACGAGCTGAGCTCGTCATGAACATGGAAGGGGTTAAAGAGTTGCAAAAGAGCTAAATACTAACATTCCCTTTTGTCAGGAGTTTCGCAACTCAGTTTTCAGTGATTAATCAAATGTCCTTTTCTTTGTTTCACCAGACATCCTTCAGATTCAATCACATTATATACTCCTTTATTGATATTTTCTGTAATATTTCTCTTAAAAGTATAGCTTTGCAGTACTTTATAAAGACAAACGTTCTCAAGATGATTACTTCTATTTGGATAGTATGTATCGAACATATTTGTCTTCAAAATATCTGTACTGTTTGGTCCTTTCTCTGCTAAATACTCAATTTCTTGTACAGATTTCAAAACTCGGTTTCGTGTTGCAGCAAGACCTAGACTCACCCAAATGATTGTTCTAGATTTGGCAGATAGACTTGCAGATGATAACCGATCTGAACATTCATTTGCTCCAATTTCTCGATGAGACAACATCTTCAAACTGTAGCTGTACAATTTCTTACTTAGGCTCTTTTCCTGAGAAATTTCCTCCCACATTTCCTTTAGTTCTGTCTTCTCAGATTTTGTAATGTAAGACCTTACATATTAAGCCACAACAATGGAGTTGTCTGCAACATATTGAATATCCATGTTAGCATTCCACATGGACAAAATCACTGGGTTACAGTCATTTATGTATTTGGACTCTTCATTTCTTCTTAAGTTGTAGGTATTTGTCGGTGATTTTCTTGTAACAGTATGTCGCAAAGATGACATGAAAATGTTTACTCTTCCTTTCGATAATACTGACTGTGGAAATCCAAAATGACATTTTGTGTAGAACTTGTCCTTAGATTTGAACTTTCTTTTAAAAAAAAAAAAAAATTCTTGTCCTCATTCACGCCCTTGGTATCTGAATAGTAGTGCGTGGAGATAAGCGTACTGCCGCAGATAAACTGGTATAGGCATTGTATGTTACGAGGTGGTGCGCCCATCAGTACTATGATATACACCCACAGCGCCACATCAAGATAACCATCAGGGTACTATGCTGCAGTCAAATACCCAATCCTTTATCGAATCGACCTATTGGGTATACAAAAGTAAAAGAAAGATTTCCAAACAGCGTAATCATTGGACTTCGGGGAAAACAAAAAACAAACAAAAAAAATCCCTGGTTACATACTCAACTATGGCCAATGTAGTAAAGACCAAAAGTTTCTCTTATCTGGATTGCCTGATCTTAGTAGGTCCATTTTTGAAGTTTGTAGCACTGAAATACGCCAGTCCTGCAGGGAGGGGGGGTAACGGGTCTTTCCACTTCTTACAAATTTCCCTGCTGGCTAACAAGATTCCAAAAAAGAGTAAGTTCTTTGACGAACCCTGAAATTCAGCTGCAACTCCAAAGATAATAAGAGTGGGACATAGCCGGACTTGGGAACCTAGGGCGGTAGTGAGTGTGAGACATACCGCATTCCAAAAAGAAAGTAACAAAGGGCATTCATAAAACACGTGTAGATCAGAAGCCACCACCAGACCAAATTTAGGGCATGCCACTGCTGAGTTGTTTAGAAACTTTGAGAGCCTCTCGGGCGAATAATATACCCTATGTAGGGTAAAAAGGTGGTTTCGGCGTAACCAAGATGGTTTCACTATATTCCACAAAATCTTAAAGGACTGAAACCACAGGTTCTCCACATTTTGATTCGTAATGTGTGCAGCCCACAATGTGTTGGGCAGATGAAACTCACTATCAACCTCCTCCAGTAGTAGGTTGTACCAGAATGAAACCTCTTTCTTTGTCGGAGGCTTATCTATTAAGAGGGAGACCATGTTGCTATTACCCCCTAACAAAAATCTGCCCTTAGCAGAAACCTGTGAGTGTGCCCAGCTTCGTATTTGCAGGTATTTAAAGCTGTAAAGCCCTGGACCTATCTTAGAGAATAACACCTCCCATGAGAGTAAGCTACCCTCCACAAAGAGGTCCCCCTACTCCTCCAATCCTGCCTCTCTTAGAGGTGCTGCGAGACCATCCAGAAGCCAACTCGGGGACCCAGGTGAGTTCCAGAGTGGAGATCTACCAGAGAAATAATCAAGTTTCATGGAGCGCCTGAGTTTCACCCATGTTTTAGATATGTCTCGCAATTTTATTTTCTTAAAAAACTTGGGGTCGCCAAACTTAAACAAAAATGCATGTTCAGCTATTTTTTTTCCTCTGAGCAGTGCTGCGAACATATACCCACAGGCAGAGTTAATGGGTGATTTTAACAACATCCTGGCATGAGAGAATTGAAAAGCCCGCGCATATAGCTGGATATCAGGGGCCGCCAAACCACCCTTTTCCCTACGGCGCCTTAGTTTCTTCCAAGCTATCCTAGGGATGTGGCCATTCCAAATAAAAGGACTTATATTGCTTTGAAGTTTGGCTATCATAGAGGGTGCAAAAATAAGAGGGATGGTATTAAACAAAAAAGAAACTTTTGGAGAATAGACATTTTAACTAAATTGGCTCTACCAAATATAGATAAGGGAAGCGAAGAACATGATTTCATCAGTCTATGACACTCCTTAGCAATGAACAAAAAATTTGATGGAACTATTTTGTTTATATTGTTATATATATTTAGGCCCAGATAACGTAAAACAGAACTCAACTGAGCCCCTGCCACAGGCTCAGGGTCGTTCCAGACCATGATGTCAGTTTTCAAGGCATATTTTTCATACCCAGACACGTTACCATAATCCTGGGCCAAAGCAATTATAGCTGGAAAAGCCGAGCGGAGTTCAGATGTGAAAACAAGGACATCATCAGCATACAGGGATACCTTCTTCCCCCATCCCTTGAAGTTAAAGGGCTTGATGTTACAGTCGTCATGTAGCCGCTGAGCGAATGGCTCTATATAATAGTTGAATAGGAGGGGAGAGAGAGGGCAACCCTGGCGGGTGCCCCACGTGATGTTAAATGGGTTAGTTAATTCACCATTGACTAATAAAGAGGCAGATGGATTTTGATACAAAAGTCTCACTGCATGCCTACATTTTTCGCGGATGTTAAATTTTCCCAAGACTTCCGATAGGTATATCCAGTTGACCCTATCGAAAGCCTTAGTGGCGTCTAGGGTGAGAACAGCCAGTGGAAGAGATTATACAGAAGCCATGTCGTTTGCACCTATGAGGTCGTAAGTCAACTCATAGAGCTGGCGTCCCTTTACAAACGCCTTTTTGTCTGAGTGCAGGATACTTGAAGCAACTGCCCCCAACCTATTTGCTAACACTGACGCAAAGATTTTGTAATCAGAGTTCAAGATAGAAATTGGTCTATATGACCCACTACAAGTTGCCGGTTTTCCTGGTTTCAGTATCAATGTTATTGAAGCACTGTTCCAAGAAATTGGAGGGAGCATTCCATCTTGGAGGATATCATTAAATAACTCAGTCCGAAAAAGGGAGGATTGTTGAATTCAAAACCTTATAAATTTCTGACGGCAAGCCATCTCGGCCGGATGCCCTTCCCTTTTTACTACTAATAATTGCCAATCTAACTTCTTCCTGGGAGATTGGGTCATCCAAAACAGCACGTTGTTCTAATGAGAGTGCAGGAAGAGAGACTCCTGTCAGCCAATCTTCAACTTATTTGATTTCGATATTTTTGTCCTCACAGTATATTTCACTAAAAAATTCCCGGAGGGCCCCCTGATTTCTTCATCAGTAAAGTATATTATACCATTGGAGATAATTAAATAGATATTGTTTCTGACCTGCTCAGTCTTTGTTTTCCAGGCTAGTAACTTTCCAGCCCCCTCACCATACTCAAAATGAGCCAATTTACTTGCCTCCCATCTCTCTAGAACTCGAGCGTTCAGAACTGAGCCCAATTCCCCTTTTAGGGTAACTACTTTATTTTACCACTCCTGTACTTTGGTCGTGGGGGCATCCGGGTGCATGGCTATTTCTGTCTGCACTCTGGCCATTTCCATTTATAAGGAAGTCACATCTTCTCTATTGTTCTTATTCTTATGTTTAGCTTTATTTATTATAAGGCCCCTTAAGAAGGCCTTTAGTGAATCCCATACACTCCCGGGGGAAGCTGTTCCAACATTATCCTCCAGGTAATGCTGCACCTCCACATTAAGGGCATTGATAACATCCAACGAAGAGAGCAATGAACGATCAAATGACCAGTTTCTCATACGACTCTTAGGAAACCCCTCCAGTTTTAAATAAATAGCCGCATGATCTGATAAATGAAAAAGGAGGTGAGAGACTGATTTCACCAAATTAACCAAAGATTGACTAGTCAAAATAAAATCTATTCTTGACTGGTGGTGGTATCTATAATTGCGAAAAGTAACACCTCTTTGTATTCCATTGTAGGAGAGTAGGGTCTGCTATCCTATGGTCACCCCAAATTTTTGCTTTTTGCTTCACTGGTTTCTGACTTAATGTGGCTGTGGGCCTGCTAATCAGACCCACAGCCTGCTGTTCTCTCTCTAAATTGATGCCAATGCACTCTAGGTGCATTACGAATTGGAACTGGTTCACCTTATGAGCCCCTGTAATAGTGCACCCTAGGTGCCCAGGGCATAGGTGTATCCAAGGCCTACCAGGGGCTGCAGCACGTATTGTGCCACCCCTGGCCTGGCCTCCATCTTTGACACAACTGGCTGAACACTCAGCTGGGGTAAGTCGGTGTAACCACCTCTTACTTAGGTACAGTATGCCTGTGCCTAACCCTAAACTGGACACATATGTTCCTATCAGCCACTCCTATGGAAGGCCTCATCAATCCTGGAGGCAGAGTGCTTGGAAATATGTGAGATGGTGCTCTAGCATGAGCTGAGCCTGTCTGCAGCTGTCGAGAACCACTCCCTAAGCTGTTCCGGGATATTGCCATACCATATACTCTTAAGTGCATTATAATCCTCGCGGTTAAATGCTATCTTTGGTTTGGCTTTATCAAAACATGTCGAGTAAGGTGTCATACGAATTGGAATACTATCCCCTCGCCAGTTCTGGCGACGGGGATAGCATTCCACCCTTCTAGAGGGACACGACATGTGTGTAGCCTTAACCCCGGTTAAAGTTAAACAGAGCCTCAGCTCCACAAAATGGACGCTGCCACCACAGACACAAGTCTGGCCTCCTGCTGCTGACCGAAACTCGGCAGATGGTGGCCTGGACAAAGGGTTTCCTGCCTTGGGAGGTGCGAGCACCACCCCAGACAGGATTTTGTGTATTAGGTAGGACAGGGCTGAAAAGAATCAGACATGCCCGGGGCACACAAGGTGTCCCCGTGCATAGGCCAGCCCAAACCGGTTCTGGGGCCTTCCAGCCCCAGTCCTGGCGCGGAGCTGGACAAAGGAAAGGGGGTGTAACCGCCCCCCTTCCTGGTTCCTCCCAGAGGAGGGACCTAGTAGGTGATCCACCCCCTAGATTGGAATAAGAGGGGGAGCAGTGCCATTGCACAGCAGATCATCCCGAAATCAACTTAAACTAAGAAGAAGACTGGACTTCGACATTCTGCTGCACAGAAGACTGAAGAAGAATCTCCCTTGTGGCCAAGGAGTGACCACCCTGTGAACACAGGTACCAACCAGCAACTCGACGTCTGCTTTGCCGCCGCCTCCCGCCGGAGCCCGAGCCCAGAGCCCGACAAGAACCAGATTCCCAGACCTCTCAGAGCCCGATCCACAGTCCCTGCAAAGAAGGGACCCGTGGAGGCACCGAGTGACGTGGGACCGGACCTCTTGAAAGACACTCGAAAAGCTGACTGCGCAGCTTCTGAGGCAACCTCGACGTTGTGCTTTGGGGATTGAGAACCCCCACCACCGAGCAGCCCTTGCACCGAAGATCAGCCCTCCAGCATCTCCACGATCTGCGTGGGGCCCTTTTGCATTGTGCCACTCGACGCGCCATCCCGGCCACTAGCCACGCGGCCAGCGGCCATCTTGGCGACGAACCCGAAGATTTAAACAGCAGGTCTGGTTGCTCCAGACCTACCCAAGCTCCTGTGAAAAGGAGCACCCGCTCTGACCTTGCTGGTCCGAGTGAACAGCATCTTTCAACTTCTGCGTGGCTTGCATTTGCCAAGGCCTGTTTGCTCCGATCAGGTCGCCGACACCGCCAACAGCGAGAAGCCTACGTGGGACAGCTCGTGACCGACTCCTGGACGTCCTCGACCCCGGGTATCCACGTGGCTGCAGAAAGAAGCTACCCGACAACGCCTGTTTGCACCCGACATCACCTGGTTCCACTCTGGTTCCACGGCAGTCACTGGCTAGTGACTTTGAACACTGTCCCCTCTGCTTTCAGGTCTTCACATCTACAGATCCACCCTTGGATCCACCGGAACTCTTCTCATCGAGCCGCCTGCAGCATCTTCAGCTCCAAGCACCATCGACCAGCGTGACGAAACCCGACACATCTTCGACCCTGTGCACCCGCTTCCTGTGGGTGAGGTAACTCAGCTCCGCCGGTGCTCCTGCACTGGTACACATCCCAAGGGCCTGTGTTTTAAGTTTCAGCTCCGTAGGTCACTCGGAAGGTTCCTAACTTTCTAACTTTGTGCTTTTTACGCACCATAGACTTTGTATTGAGAAGTGCGTGCACTTTGGACACTGCACCCGAGTCCCGTGGGCCTTTCCCGACTTAGCTAACTCCAGTCTCGAATAGCTCCAGCGATTCCCAAGGCCCTAGGCCTCTTCACTTTCCTCCTGGTATCCCTTATACCACTTATTTAGTATATGGTTTAGGTGGCCCCTAGGGCTCATCCATATTGTGCAACTTTTGTGTATTTTAAACTGTCTTGTGATTTTACGCTTGTGCTTCTGTGCTCATAAAGAGTCCAGGGGATTTTAATAGTTAATAAATCAATATATATTTTCAATATATATCTGTGTGGTGTCCCTTTCATTTGGTATTCAAGGGGGTTGAGTATGGTATAACAGCTGGCTTCACATGCCTTTCAGAGTTTAGCCTAAGACTGCTTTGTCCACGTTACCACTAGGATAACTGGTCTACAAGGTTGAATTACAACCATCATCATAAGGGTTGCTTGGCATGGTACAAAGTGATCACTAGAACTAGTGAGCATTATATACCAGGCCAACTTCTCACATTGGTGGCAGCGGTGGGATCTGAGCTTGCTGTTGTTTTACCATTACAATCTTTGAGATTATCATTTGAAAGATCATACAGGTACCTGCTAGGTACATATAAAACAAGACTAGTATACTTAAGTTCTACTGAACTTAGTTGTTGTAGAGCAAAGGGAGTAGCACACCCTAGCTACAACTACTAGATAGGTTTAGTAGGTAAACACCAGTGTAGGTAGATTGCAACACATCCACCCACACTAGAGCAATGTCTGGAACAGAGGGGTCCAGTGGACTTACTCCTGTTGAGAGTGACCCTCCAAGGGCACCATCCCAGTTTGCTATTTTTCCCTTTAAGGAATTAAGACAGCTTTGTGTCTTAAGGGGTCTGAAGACAGGGCCTACCCCTACTACAGACCACCTAAGAGAGCTCTTGGATCAGTCTGAGGCTCTAAAGACCTCTAAAGCAAACCCCACAGGGAATGCTGAAGGAGGCCATCCTTCAGAGGATGACACTGTAGACACCCCTACCCCTATCATCCTAGTAGATGAGGAAGCCTCCACCACTGGAGCTCCTCAAGTAGATGTAGAGGAAGAGGAAGAAGAAGAGGAGGAGGAGGTGGAAAGCAGTGAGTCAGATGATGACAGAGATAGTCAGGTGCTGGTCAGTAGACTGAACCAGGCTAACTTAAGTCAACTTGGGAATGAATCAGGTAACAACCCATTCAGACCCCCAGGTGGACTTAACCAGGGCCATAGGAGGAGAAGGCATCACTCAGGTGAATCCAACACCTCCCATGTCTCTAGAGGCTCTCATGGTCACTCCAGAAAGGAGATGACTAGCCCTCAGAGAAGGGAACATGAGGCCAAGATGAGAGAGGCTGAGCTTAGGATCCAGAGGCAAGAGTTAGAGGTTGCCCTGGCTAAGGAGAAACTTGCTAGAGCAAGACAGCCTAGAGAGAGTGGGGTAATAGAACCCACTGGTGGCAGCAATATCCACAAGGATAAAGACAGGTCTTTTGATAATAGAAACCTGAGTAAGATTGTGCCCCCCTACAAAGCTGGGGATGACATCCATAAATGGATTACTGCAATGGAGAGAGCCTGCAGAGTACAGCAGATCCCTCAGGAGCAGTGGGCAGCAATCTTGTGGCTCTCCTTTGAAGGTAGAGGCCGAGACAGACTCCTCACAGTTAGTGATGGGGATTCTAGAAACTACCTGGTCCTGAAGAGTGCTCTGATTGATGGGTTAGGCTTAACCACTGAACAGTACAGGTTAATGTTCAGAGATACCCAGAAGACACAGACTCAGGACTGGTCTGAATTTGTTGAGTGTGCCACTAAGGCTCTGGAGGGATGGTTGCTGGGAAGCAAGGTTACAGACTATGAAGGATTGTACAATTTGCTGATGAGAGAACAAATTTTAAATAATTGTCAGAACCAGCAGTTGCATCAACATTTGGTTGACTCAGATTTGACCTCTCCCCAAGAATTGGGAAAGAGGGCAGATAAATGGGTAAGAACCAGAGTTAAGCAAAAGAACCAGAACCAGAACCAGGGTGGTGACCAGAAGAAAACAGACCAGAAGGGTGGAGAGCAGAAAGCTAAAGACCAGAAGTCTTCAACAGGGCCCCAAACTGAGACAGAGGGTGGGTCCCAAACTTCCAAGAAGAAGAAGAAAGAAGGTCAGAAGAAACCCTGGTGTAAAACTTGTAAGAACACCTCTCACTGGACAAGTGAGTGTAAAAAGGGTGGAGCCCCCAGCACTGCAGCCCCTAAGGCACCTGCACCCACTAGTACAGTTAGCAGTGTTGGTCCTCAAGCCAAGGGTTTAGTGGGAATCACTTTGGGAACTGAAGGAGATTCTGACCTAGTCAGAACCCTTACACAGGCTGTTCTGGTTTGTGAAGGGGACATAGATTTGACCCCTGACATAAGTCCCAGTAACCTGGGCAAATACAGACAGACACCTTTGATTAACAACAAAGTGGCTCAAGCTTACAGGGACACATGTGCCAGTGTCACTATGGTGACACCTAACTTTGTGGACCCTGGACAATACATGCCAGGCGATGATTACCTGGTGACCAATGCCAGCAATGTCACTACTACACATAGTGTGGCACTTGTTAACTTTTCCTGGGGAGGGGTAACTGGCCTAAAGAAAGTTGTGGTTAGTGCTGATCTCCCAGTAGAATGTTTGTTGGGCAATGACCTGGAGAACTCTCTATGGTCAGAAGTTGAGTACAGGACTCATGCAGAGATGTTAGGGATATCATCACATGTCCTTGCTGTGACCAGGTCACAGGCCAAAAAGTGCCTCTCTGAACCTCAGGTCTTGGATCCTGGAACAATGGACCAAGTACCTCCCAAGAAGAAGAACAGGAGGGTTAAGGCTGTGCCTTCCCAACTGCCTACAAGTGAGGATCAGGCTTCACAGGAAACTGATCTAGAGACCCCTGAAGGAACTGTCCCTGAAGAACTTGAACCTGATCAGGTTGAGTTTCTGGGGACAGGGGGACCTTCTAGGGCAGACTTGGGGCAGGCTCAGTTAACCTGTCCTTCTCTTGAACCCCTCAGACAGCAGGCTGCTGCTGAGGCTGCTGGGAATGCTCAAGGTGCCCATAAAGTATATTGGGACGATGGACTCCTTTATTCAGAGGCTAGAGACCCCAAGCCTGGTGCTACCAGGAGGTTGGTTATACCTCTGCAATTTAGGGGCTTCCTACTCACCTTGGCCCATGATATTCCTTTAGCAGGACACCTAGGCCAGAACAAGACTTGGGACAGGCTTGTCCCTCACTTTCACTGGCCTCACATGTCTGAAGACACCAAGGAGTTTTGTCGCTCCTGTGAAACCTGCCAAGCCAGTGGTAAAGCAGGTGGAACAACAAAGGCCCCCCTGATACCACTACCTGTGGTGGGGGTTCCCTTTGAGAGAGTGGGGATTGATATTGTTGGTCCAATGGATCCCCCTACAGCATCTGGGCACAGATTCATACTGGTGGTAGTGGATCATGCCACCAGGTACCCAGAGGCAATTCCCCTTAGGACCACAACAGCTCCTGTTGTGGCCAGGGCCTTACTTGGAGTTTTCTCCAGAGTGGGGTTTCCTAAGGAGGTAATATCAGATAGAGGTACCAACTTCATGTCTGGATATTTGACAGCTATGTGGAAGGAATGTGGTGTAAACTACAAGTTCACCACTCCTTATCACCCACAATGCAATGGGCTTGTTGAGAGATTTAACAAGACCCTAAAGGGCATGATTAAAGGATTACCTGAAAAGCTCAGGCGAAGATGGGACATCCTTCTGCCCTGCCTTTTGTTCGCTTACAGAGAGGTCCCTCAAAAGGGGGTTGGCTTCAGCCCCTTTGAATTGTTGTTTGGGCACCCTGTAAGAGGACCCCTGTGTCTTGTGAAGGAAGGATGGGAGTTACCTCTCAAAAAGCCTAAACAGGACATAGTGGACTATGTACTTGGTCTCCGCTCCAGGATGGCAGAGTACATGGAAAAGGCATCCAAAAACCTTGAGGCTAGCCAAGAATTACAAAAAGCTTGGCATGACCAAAAGGCTGTCCTTGTTGAATTTCAGCCTGGACAGAAGGTATGGGTGTTGGAGCCAGTGGCCCCAGCAGCACTCCAAGACAAATGGTCTGGACCCCATACAATTCTGGAAAAGAAGGGAGAGGTTACCTACTTGGTGGACCTAGGAACTCCCAGGAGCCCCCACAGGGTGCTCCATGTGAACAGATTGAAGGCATATGTCAGCAGGGCAGACATGGGCTTGCTCATGGCTACAGATGAGGGACAGGAGGAAGAGAGTGACCCTCTCCCAGACCTGCTCACTCAGAACCCTGAGGATGGCTCAGTTGATGGTGTGGCCTTAGGTGGCAGCCTCACTGAACATCAGCAACATGACTGCAGACAAGTTCTACAGGCATACAGGCATATGTTCTCATTGACACCCAGTCAGACTAACTGGTGTACACATGTGGTGGACACTGGTGACAGTCTTCCTGTAAAGAGCAAAATTTACAGGCAACCTGACCACGTCAGGGACTGTATAAAGACTGAGGTGCAAAAGATGCTGGAATTAGGTGTCATTGAGCCTTCAGAGAGCCCCTGGGCTAGCCCAGTGGTTCTGGTCCCCAAACCTCACACCAAAGATGGCAAGAGAGAGATGAGGTTCTGTGTGGATTACAGAGGACTCAATGCTGTCACCAGGACAGATGCACACCCTATTCCAAGGGCAGATGAGCTCATTGACAAGTTGGCTTCTGCCAAATATTTGAGCACATTTGACTTGACAGCTGGCTACTGGCAAATCAGGTTAGCTGAGGAGTCTAAAGCCAAGACAGCATTTTCTACCCCTAGTGGGCATTATCAGTTTGTGGTGATGCCCTTTGGTTTGAAAAATGCACCTGCCACCTTCCAAAGGTTGGTGAACCAAGTCCTCACTGGGTTGGATGACTTTTGTGCAGCTTATCTGGACGATATTGCTGTCTTTAGCTCCACCTGGGAGGATCACCTGATCCACCTGAAGGAAGTGCTTGAGGCTCTGCAGAAGGCAGGCCTCACTATCAAGGCAACAAAGTGCCAGATAGGGCAGAGCAAGGTTGTATACCTGGGCCACCTTGTAGGTGGAGGCCAAGTTCAACCACTGGAGAGTAAGATCCAGACCATCAAGGACTGGTCCCCTCCAACTACCCAGACTCAGGTCAGAGCTTTCTTGGGCCTGACTGGGTACTACAGGAAGTTTGTTAAGAACTATGGGTCCATTGTGACTCCTCTTAATGATCTGACATCCAAGAAGATGCCCAAAAAGGTTCAGTGGACAGAAATCTGTCAAAAGGCATTTGATGACCTGAAGAAGGCCATGTGCTCTGCACCTATCCTGAAGAGTCCTGACTACTCAAGAGAGTTCATTGTCCAAACAGATGCTTCTGAGTTGGGAGTGGGAGCAGTGCTTTCACAGCTTAATGTAGATGGCCAGGACCAGCCCATTGCTTTCATTAGCAGAAGGCTGACCCCCAGAGAGAAACGTTGGTCAGCTATAGAGAGGGAGGCCTTTGCTGTGGTGTGGGCCCTGAAGAAGTTGAGACCATACTTATTTGGCACTCACTTCAAGATTCAGACCGACCATAAGCCCCTCCTATGGCTTAATCAGATGAAGGGTGAAAACCCCAAACTACTCAGGTGGTCCATTTCCCTACAGGGGATGGACTTTACAGTGGAGCACCGCCCAGGGACTGACCATGGCAACGCAGATGGTCTCTCCAGGTACTTCCACTTAGAACATGAAGACACAACTGGTCAAGGTTAGTCTAATGTCCCTGCGTTTGGGGGGGGGTTATGTAGGAGAGTAGGGTCTGCTATCCTATGGTCACCCCAAATTTTTGCTTTTTGCTTCACTGGTTTCTGACTTAATGTGGCTGTGGGCCTGCTAATCAGACCCACAGCCTGCTGTTCTCTCTCTAAATTGATGCCAATGCACTCTAGGTGCATTACGAATTGGAACTGGTTCACCTTATGAGCCCCTGTAATAGTGCACCCTAGGTGCCCAGGGCATAGGTGTATCCAAGGCCTACCAGGGGCTGCAGCACGTATTGTGCCACCCCTGGCCTGGCCTCCATCTTTGACACAACTGGCTGAACACTCAGCTGGGGTAAGTCGGTGTAACCACCTCTTACTTAGGTACAGTATGCCTGTGCCTAACCCTAAACTGGACACATATGTTCCTATCAGCCACTCCTATGGAAGGCCTCATCAATCCTGGAGGCAGAGTGCTTGGAAATATGTGAGATGGTGCTCTAGCATGAGCTGAGCCTGTCTGCAGCTGTCGAGAACCACTCCCTAAGCTGTTCCGGGATATTGCCATACCATATACTCTTAAGTGCATTATAATCCTCGCGGTTAAATGCTATCTTTGGTTTGGCTTTATCAAAACATGTCGAGTAAGGTGTCATACGAATTGGAATACTATCCCCTCGCCAGTTCTGGCGACGGGGATAGCATTCCACCCTTCTAGAGGGACACGACATGTGTGTAGCCTTAACCCCGGTTAAAGTTAAACAGAGCCTCAGCTCCACAAAATGGACGCTGCCACCACAGACACAAGTCTGGCCTCCTGCTGCTGACCGAAACTCGGCAGATGGTGGCCTGGACAAAGGGTTTCCTGCCTTGGGAGGTGCGAGCACCACCCCAGACAGGATTTTGTGTATTAGGTAGGACAGGGCTGAAAAGAATCAGACATGCCCGGGGCACACAAGGTGTCCCCGTGCATAGGCCAGCCCAAACCGGTTCTGGGGCCTTCCAGCCCCAGTCCTGGCGCGGAGCTGGACAAAGGAAAGGGGGTGTAACCGCCCCCCTTCCTGGTTCCTCCCAGAGGAGGGACCTAGTAGGTGATCCACCCCCTAGATTGGAATAAGAGGGGGAGCAGTGCCATTGCACAGCAGATCATCCCGAAATCAACTTAAACTAAGAAGAAGACTGGACTTCGACATTCTGCTGCACAGAAGACTGAAGAAGAATCTCCCTTGTGGCCAAGGAGTGACCACCCTGTGAACACAGGTACCAACCAGCAACTCGACGTCTGCTTTGCCGCCGCCTCCCGCCGGAGCCCGAGCCCAGAGCCCGACAAGAACCAGATTCCCAGACCTCTCAGAGCCCGATCCACAGTCCCTGCAAAGAAGGGACCCGTGGAGGCACCGAGTGACGTGGGACCGGACCTCTTGAAAGACACTCGAAAAGCTGACTGCGCAGCTTCTGAGGCAACCTCGACGTTGTGCTTTGGGGATTGAGAACCCCCACCACCGAGCAGCCCTTGCACCGAAGATCAGCCCTCCAGCATCTCCACGATCTGCGTGGGGCCCTTTTGCATTGTGCCACTCGACGCGCCATCCCGGCCACTAGCCACGCGGCCAGCGGCCATCTTGGCGACGAACCCGAAGATTTAAACAGCAGGTCTGGTTGCTCCAGACCTACCCAAGCTCCTGTGAAAAGGAGCACCCGCTCTGACCTTGCTGGTCCGAGTGAACAGCATCTTTCAACTTCTGCGTGGCTTGCATTTGCCAAGGCCTGTTTGCTCCGATCAGGTCGCCGACACCGCCAACAGCGAGAAGCCTACGTGGGACAGCTCGTGACCGACTCCTGGACGTCCTCGACCCCGGGTATCCACGTGGCTGCAGAAAGAAGCTACCCGACAACGCCTGTTTGCACCCGACATCACCTGGTTCCACTCTGGTTCCACGGCAGTCACTGGCTAGTGACTTTGAACACTGTCCCCTCTGCTTTCAGGTCTTCACATCTACAGATCCACCCTTGGATCCACCGGAACTCTTCTCATCGAGCCGCCTGCAGCATCTTCAGCTCCAAGCACCATCGACCAGCGTGACGAAACCCGACACATCTTCGACCCTGTGCACCCGCTTCCTGTGGGTGAGGTAACTCAGCTCCGCCGGTGCTCCTGCACTGGTACACATCCCAAGGGCCTGTGTTTTAAGTTTCAGCTCCGTAGGTCACTCGGAAGGTTCCTAACTTTCTAACTTTGTGCTTTTTACGCACCATAGACTTTGTATTGAGAAGTGCGTGCACTTTGGACACTGCACCCGAGTCCCGTGGGCCTTTCCCGACTTAGCTAACTCCAGTCTCGAATAGCTCCAGCGATTCCCAAGGCCCTAGGCCTCTTCACTTTCCTCCTGGTATCCCTTATACCACTTATTTAGTATATGGTTTAGGTGGCCCCTAGGGCTCATCCATATTGTGCAACTTTTGTGTATTTTAAACTGTCTTGTGATTTTACGCTTGTGCTTCTGTGCTCATAAAGAGTCCAGGGGATTTTAATAGTTAATAAATCAATATATATTTTCAATATATATCTGTGTGGTGTCCCTTTCATTTGGTATTCAAGGGGGTTGAGTATGGTATAACAGCTGGCTTCACATGCCTTTCAGAGTTTAGCCTAAGACTGCTTTGTCCACGTTACCACTAGGATAACTGGTCTACAAGGTTGAATTACAACCATCATCATAAGGGTTGCTTGGCATGGTACAAAGTGATCACTAGAACTAGTGAGCATTATATACCAGGCCAACTTCTCACATCCATGCAATGATCTCCAAATATCGTTGTACCCTAGTTGCTTCATACTATTCTGCAGAAAAGACCTGGTTTTAGATAGAGGCCTGGCTCTGTTAGAAGGGGACTTATCCAATAGGGGATCTAAGACTATAATAAAATCTCCTGCAAGAATAACCGGCTCAGGGAATAAATAAAGGTGGGAAAAGAGGGTCTTCAAAACTGACGAGTCGTTCTGATTTGGACCATAATATCCTATAATAGTGATTGGGGACCCTGCTATGATCACCGATGCAATTACCCATCTTCCACCAGGATCAACCAGTTTGGACACCAACCTAGCTTTTATTGATTTTTAAAAAATTATTGCCACACCTCTAATGTGTACAGATTGCGACGTCATTATACATAGATCGATCCACCTATTCTTTTTAGCCAACAAATCCATTTCAGGTTCATCAAGATGAGTTTCCTGGAGTACTATAATCTGTGCATCAGCGTCTCGAAGGTACTGCATTATGTTATCTTTTTCTAGGATTAATACGGAGTCCATTAGTGTTCCAGGAAAGAATGGCTAATTTACTCATTATAACAAAAAAAAACACACCAAGAGTTTTACCATCAAGAGCAACATAGTAGTATCTATAGCAACACAACAGGGTTCATCAGTTCCATACCACCAGGGTAAGAAAAAAACAATCGTATAATCGTCAGACAGCACCCACAAACTCAAAACAAAATTAGAGCGAAAATGAGGAAGTTTTTTAAATTTTTTCCCTGACACCCCTATCCCCCGTGCCCCAAACTACCCTTCCACCGCCCCTGGGGAACCCTTGCTCTATCTATCTGGAGCAACCAGAAGATTGCACCCCATCCTGGGTCCCCGCCCTACCCGTGAACGTGTAAAGCCAAGACATTAAACCTAGGCTCTATGCCTTATAGCTATATTGAAAATGATAGTTTATGTTCCACTCTCTTTTTTTTTCCTTTTAAATTTTTTATGTGTGTGTATGTGTGCTTATGTGGTTTTTTTTCAAGTTTAAACTAGCATTATCTTCAGGACCATATCAGATTGCAGAAAGGATTTTCTGTCTGGACTCACATACCATATTAAATACCTGGCTCTCTTTAACCTGATGCTCCTTTATCTTTGCCCATGGTTAGTGATAGCTCATGCGCAGCCTGAAGTGATCTCATATTATGCATGCTGTTTTTATACATTACTCTCAGTGTCGCTAGGAAAACCAGTTGAGCTTGTCAAGTGTGACCCTTGACAGATCAGATCGAATCTGGAAATTAAATCCCATACCACTCACTGATTTATGCTTTAGGGCCAGATTGAGAATGGTCTCCTAAAGTGAATAAGTGTGGAAATTGACCAATACTTTTCGAGGTTTAGTCCTTTGGGGTTCTTCTTGAAAGGCTCTCTATGGATGCGTTGAATGTCTAGAGCTAATTCTTCAACAGACTGATCCAAACGAAACGCATCTTTCAACAATGAGATGACAAATTGTTTGATATCTGAGCCTTCCTTGTCCTCCGGAATATTTAAGATGCGAATATTATTTCATCGGGCATTGTTCTCGAGAATCTCCATCCTCTCTGCCATCGCTTGATCTTCTTTCCTAAGCGTTGTGATGTCCACTTTTGCTTGATCTAAATGTATGGACAAACCCGTTACCCTGTCCTCTATCGACTCTGTTCTTAAGGTAAGATCGCTTTGCTTCTTGTCCAGAGACTCACAAAAACACCTAATGTCAGCCTGATTGGCTGCAGAGGTCTCAAATCCTTTTTTATATCAGCAGATATAGTAGCGAACATACCCTGTATGGAAGTCTGCAGACAAGTGGTCATAGTTGCATTATCCCAGTTAGCTGCCACTGCCTAGAGGGGAGGAAAGGGAAGTAGCCAAGCTAAAATTGCTACTATTAAACTGCAGGTCAATGAGAAAACACAAATATGAGTTACATGATTTACTGCTAAGCAGGGAACCAGATGCCTTGTTTCTTACTGAAACATGGCTGGAAGAAACATCTTCCCCTGAGACTCTTGAAGCAGTTCCCCCTGACTATAGCCTGTTGAGACTAGACAGACAAAAACAACGTGGCGGGGGACTAGCCCTAATCTATAAATCAGAATTAGAATGTACTCTCATAAAAACCACCTTACCCAACACCGAGTGCGGCCTTTTCACCCTAAAAGTAGATCCTAAACATATGATAAATGGATTACTGATATATCGCCCCCCAGGGAGTGTGACAGAATTTGGAAATCAACTCTTAGACCTAGTAAGCCAGCCTGCAATTAGACATAATAGGTTTCTGGTCCTGGGAGATTTAAATCTCCATTTCGAAGACAGAGAGTGTAGAGAGGCACAAACCGTGATTGCAGCACTGAATTCCGTTGGGGTAAGGCTGTTATCTACAGCCCCCACGCACCAGCTGGGCCACATCTTGGACCCAATTTTTTCCAATTGGGAAGGCGTCAGGGTCTTACTCCTGATCCAGCTGATCTGGTCAGGCCATAGCATAGTCCCGTTCGTAATTGAAAATGAATCCCTGTCAATTAAATTAAAAAAACCCTTACCACAAAAGCGCAGGGTCTGGAAGAAGTTTTCCTCTGAACTATTCAAACGAGCCTTACAAAAAAATCCCCCACCCCCAGGCACCACTCTACAGGAAGCATGGAGCAGTTATGAGAACTGGATGTCAAATTCCCTGGACAAGGTAGCACCCTGGGTGATTAAACCACCGATAAAGCAATCTAGAACTGCTCCGTGGTTCTCTGAAAAGCTTAGACTGGCTAAAGCCAAATGTAAAACGATGGAGCGGAGGTGGAGACAGAACTATGCCCCTGAACTCAAAGTTTGCTATAAGATAGAGATAAAAAAGTACCATAAATTAGTAAGAATAGAAAAGGGCATTTAATTTAAAAATAGAATTGAATCAGCAGGCAACCCTACTAAAGAACTCTTTAGTATTTATAGAGAACTTATGATTCCATCCAGGCTTGAGGCTCAAGATACCTACTCCGCTGAGTTATGTGATCTTATAGCCGATCAGCCAAGCCTGAGGATACAGGAGCTATCTCCACACAGAAAGCTCAGCTTACATGTTTCTCTGCGCCTGAAAGACAGGAATGATTAGAAATAGCTAATAGCATACTATCCGGATCTCCCTCTGACGCATGCCCTGTGGTGTGGTGCAAGGGAATTATGGAGAATGTGCTACTCGATCATATTAGCTATATGGTTACCCTATCTTTCCAGGAATGTCACGTACCCGATGCGTGGAAAACTGCTCAGGTTTTCCCCTTAAAGAAAAAACCCAACATTGCCACAACGCAACTCCAAAACCTTCGCCCCATCTCCCTTCTCCCCTATTGCGCAAAGATCGTGGAAAAGATTGCCAATAGGCAGCTTATGGAACATCTAGAAAAGGAAGGCCTCCTCCACTCATCTCAATCGGGAATTAGAGTGGGCTACTCTACGGAGTCGGCCGTTCTGTATTCCACCGAGCGCATGAGGCAAATAGTGGATGAAGGAGAGACAGCAGCGTTGATTCTATTAGATCTGAGTGCAGCGTTTGACACTGTGCTGCACTCAATGCTGTTGTCCCACCTGACACAGATGGGGGTGACAGGGTCAGCCTATGCCTGGCTACAATCCTTCTTAGCCGACAGAAGCCTTCAGCCACACTGTCCACCCTTCAGATCCTCCCTACATAAGGTAAGCCACGGGGTTCCTCAGGGCTCTAGTTTGAGCCCTACCTTGTTTAATATCTATATGGAACCCCTGGCTCGTGTGGTAGAGGCATTTGGGGTGGATATTGTTAGCTACGCTAACGACACACAGCTGGTGTTCAAGCTCACTCCCGACCGCAGGGAAGACGCAAGCAACTTCTCGAACTGCATGTCAGCAGTTGCTGGTGTTGCTGGTGGTTGCTGGTGTTGCTGGTGGTCGGGAGAGCGGCATCAGCTTGGTCCCGGCTCTGGTGGCCTAATGAACTAGGGAGTCCTCCCATCCCGATGGAGTCGGTAAGAAACCTTGGCGTAATGCTGGACTCCAACCTCTCGTATAAGACCCATGTCAACAAGGTTACAGGGTGGTACTTTGGCTTACTGAAGTTTCTCTATAAGGTCCTAGATCTTCTCCCCCCGTAGCCAGAAAAACTATTGTCCATGCTATGGTGACTCCTCACCTTGATTATGGAAATGTCATGTTGATAGGACTAAATCAAAAAGCCCTTCATCAACTGCAGTGCGTGCAGAATGCCGCCGCTCGCCTAGTGCTTGGGCTCCCGCGCAGAGCCTCGGGGAAGTCAGCCTTTGCTAAGCTCCATTGGCTTCCTATTAGGGAGCAAATTAAATTTAAAGTCCTCAGCTATGCTCATCGCATTGCTCAGGACAAAGGCCCGGACTTCTTAAAAGATCTCCTTATCATTCATCGCCCCATCCGGAATCTAAGATCTTCTGGCGTGATGTTGTTTAAAACTCCTCGCATCCTTAGGGCCAGAATGGGCGGACGCTCATTTAGGTATTTGGCCTCCAAACATTGGAACGCACTCCCTCTGCATCTTAGGATGGAGCCGTCTGAAATTAGATTCGGGAGGAAATTAAAAACACACTTGTTTCCCACTCTGTAAGTCCTTCGGCCTGGCATTATCGGCCCCTTGGTAATTTATAAGCAGTTAGCACGGGGACACACTGTTCTCTGTTTAGCCAGGCGCTTTACAAATGATTTATTATTATTATTATTATTATTATTATTATTATTATTAAGCACTAACACTAGAAGAAGGAGCCTGTGCACTACCTTGTGTGCTATCTTGTATGCTACACACTTGCGTTGGAGCATCTAAGGGACCAGCAACCAAACACGGAGGAGCCAACAGAAGTGGCGGAGCCAATGGTGGAGCCAAAACCAAGGCTAGGGGTGGGGGATAACCTGATGTACCTGAAGGACCCAAAGTTTTCAACACAGGGACCAAACTCTCAGGATCTTCAGTGGGGGTAAGAGTGTATACGCTCTCCTCCCCTGTACCTCTATTCAGCCTACTTCAACTTCAGCTTCCATGTTAGCATCTAAAATTTCCGTCGCCATAGCAATTGAGTTGTTATTATTGCACGTTACTCCAATATTCACTGCCTCATCAGGACCTACAACCTCTGAAAGTGTCTTTACTGGGCAGGTCTGGGAGGAAGGTTTATCTGATAGAAATAGCACCTGGGGAATCGCCTTGAAATACGACCTAAGTGATGGAGTTATCCTAGACTCTGCACGGGTGCTAGTAGATTTACGTTTAGAGCTCAACTCTTCAGGCCCTTTAGTTGTTTTACACGTATATGCACACTTAGCCTTAACCTGCCCTGTTAAATAGGAGGAAAGTTTCTTTTTTGCGTTGTCTGTATTGCCAACCCCAGCAGAGACTACAGGTTTTAACACCCCTGAGCTTAAGGCAGGAGTTGGATTAAAGCAACTAGACTGTGAAGGTGTAGTATTTGTAGTATTTGTAGTATTTTGAGGTTGTATTCCCTTGTTTTTTTTCTCTTTTTTTGGCTCTCTTTTTGTACCCTTATGTTTATCTTTTCTCAAGTGGGGTGACCCCCCTGCAACCGGCCTGGAAGAATCACCAGCTGACAATGTGGCAGTGGACTCACCTCGCGTATTGGCCCCCCCGACCGGCACTGAGCTCTCACCACTTTTAGCGTCTTCTCCACAATCAGCATGCAATTCTCCCTCCTCCGGTGTTTCCTCTGATACCTCAACTATTGTATCCACCTCGGCTGCGGGACCTCCAGTGGCCCCACGTCTTCCAGGGAGAAGAAAATGAATCTTACGGCCACGTCGTAGCTCCAGCCAAGCCTGAGGATACAGGAGCTATCTCCACACAGAAAGCTCAGCTTACATGTTTCTCTGCGCCTGAAAGACAGGAATGATTAGAAATAGCTAATAGCATACTATCCGGATCTCCCTCTGACGCATGCCCTGTGGCGCGGTGCAAGGGAATTATGGAGAATGTGCTACTTGATCATATTAGCTATATGGTTACCCTATCTTTCCAGGAATGTCACGTACCCGATGCGTGGAAAACTGCTCAGGTGTTCCCCTTAAAGAAAAAACCCAACATTCCCACAACGCAACTCCAAAACCTTCGCCCCATCTCCCTTCTCCCCTATTGCGCAAAGATCGTGGAAAAGATTGCCAATAGGCAGCTTATGGAACATCTAGAAAAGGAAGGCCTCCTCCACTCATCTCAATCGGTAATTAGAGTGGGCTACTCTACGGAGTCGGCCGTTCTGTATTCCACCGAGCGCATGAGGCAAATAGTGGATGAAGGAGAGACAGCAGTGTTGATTCTATTAGATCTGAGTGCAGCGTTTGACACCGTGCTACACTCAATGCTGTTGTCCCACCTGACACAGATGGGGGTGACAGGGTCAGCCTATGCCTGGCTACAATCCTTCTTAGCCGACGGAAGCTTTCAGCTACACTGTCCACCCTTCAGATCCTCCCTACGTAAGGTAAGCCACGGGGTTCCTCAGGGCTCTTGTTTGAGCCCTACCTTGTTTAATATCTATATGGAACCCCTGGCTCGTGTGGTGGAGGCATTTGGGGTGGATATTGTTAGCTAAGCTGACGACACACAGCTGGTGTTCAAGCTCACACCCGACCGCAGGGAAGACGCAAGCAACTTCTCGAACTGCATGTCAGCAGCTGCTGGTGTTGCTGGTGGTTGCTGGTGTTGCTGGTGGTCGGGAGAGCGACATCAGCTTGGTCACGGCTCTGGTGGCCTGATGAACTAGGGAGTCCTCCCATCCCGATGGAGTTGGTAAGAAACCTTGGCGTAATGCTGGACTCCAACCTCTCGTATAAGACTCATGTCAACAAGGTTACAGGGTGGTACTTTGGCTTACTGAAGTTTCTCTGTAAGGTCCTAGATCTTCTCCCCCCGTAGCCAGAAAAACTATTGTCCATGCTATGGTGACTCCTCACCTTGATTATGGAAATGCCATGTTGATAGGACTAAATCAAAAAGCCCTTCATCAACTGCAGTGCGTGCAGAATGCCGCCGCTCGCCTAGTGCTTGGGCTCCCGCGCAGAGCCTCGGGGAAGTCAGCCCTTGCTAAGCTCCATTGGCTTCCTATTAGGGAGCAAATTAAATTTAAAGTCCTCAGCTATGCGCATCGCATTGCTCAGGACAAAGGCCCGGACTACTTAAAAGATCTCCTTATCATTCATCGCCCCATCCGGAATCTAAGATCTTCTGGCGTGATGTTGTTTAAAACTCCACGCATCCTTAGGGCCAGAATGGGCGGACGCTCATTTAGGTATTTGGCCTCCAAACATTGGAACGCACTCCCTCTGCATCTTAGGATGGAGCCGTCTGAAATTAGATTCCGGAGGAAATTAAAAACACACTTGTTTCCCACTCTGTAAGTCCTTCGGCCTGGCATTATCGGCCCCTTGGTAATTTATCAGCAGTTAGCGCGGGGACACACTGTTCTCTGTGTAGCCAGGCGCTTTACAAATGATTTATTATTATTATTATTATTATTAAGCACTAACACTAGAAGAAGGAGCCAGTGCACTACCTTGTGTGCTATCTTGTATGCTACACACTTGAGTTGGAGCATCTGAGGGACCAGCAACCAAAAACGGAGGAGCCAACAGAAGTGGCGGAGCCAATGGTGGAGCCAAAACCAAGGCTAGGGGTGGGGGATAACCTGATGTACCAGAAGGATCCAAAGTTTTCAACACAGGGACCAAACTCTCAGGATCTTCAGTGGGGGTAAGAGTGTCCACGCTCTCCTCCCCTATACCTCTATTCAAGCCTACTTCAACTTCAGCTTTCATGTTAGCATCTAAAATTTCCGTCGCCATAGCAATTGAGTTGTTATTATTGCACGTTACTCCAATATTCACTGCCTCGTCAGGACCTACAACCTCTGAAAGTGTCTTTACTGGGCAGGTCTGGGAGGAAGGTTTATCCGATAGAAATAGCACCTGGGGAATCGCCTTGAAATACGACCTAAGTGATGGAGTTATCCTAGACTCTGCACGGGTGCTAGTAGATTTACGTTTAGAGCTCAACTCTTTAGGCCCTTTAGTTGTTTTACACGTATATGCACACTTAGCCTTAACCTGCCCTGTTAAATAGGAGGAAAGTTTTTTTTTGCGTTGTCTGTATTGCCAACCCCAGCAGAGACTACAGGTTTTACCACCTCGGAGCTTAAGGCAGGAGTTGGATTAAAGCAACTAGACGGTGAAGGTGTAGTATTTGTAGTATTTTGAGGTTGTATTCCCTTGTTTTTTTTCTCTTTTTTTGGCTCTCTTTTTGTACCCTTATGTTTATCTTTTCTCAAGTGGGGTGACCCCCCTGCAACCGGCCTGGAAGAATCACCAGCTGACAATGTGGCAGTGGACTCACCTCGAGTATTGGCCCCCCCGACCGGCACTGAGCTCTCACCACTTTTAGCGTCTTCTCCACAATCAGCATGCAATTCTCCCTCCTCCGGTGTTTCCTCTGATACCTCAGCTATTGTATCCACCTCGGCTGCGGGACCTCCAGTGGCCCCACGTCTTCCAGGGAGAAGAAAATGGATCTTACGGCCACTTCGTAGCTCCAGGGCGGCGAGACTCCAAACCAACAGACCAAACCCCAGCAGAGTCGATGACACAGGTGAGCTCCAGCTCTGGCTCCGACCGAGGCACTTCTGCTGCGGTGCCGAGCCAACGCCCACAGCAGCAAGGAACACCGGCGAGGAGCACACTGAAAGAGACACCCCTTCCAAACACATGGGTTCTAAACTTGAAAAACAAATGCCGAAAATGCAGAAAAACTTCATAATTACAAGGCGTTTTTTCTTTTAAGAATCTGCGCGATATTGTTTCACACACGACATTCGAGTATGAAACTAGCCTTGTACCATTAACCGCTCACAGACCGGAACCCAGAAGCAGAGCACTGCCGCAGCTCAGCCGGCTGCCGCCATGTTCCCCCCTCTCCTACCCATGTAGATTTGAACTTTCGACGACAGTATTTTCCACAACAATGGGTTTGAAACCGTAAGACTTGATGTCCTAAATTGTTTTTTTCTGTACTTTTTGGAATAGCACATGTAGAATACTGTTCAATAAAACTCATCACTGTGTCATCTGAATCTGTTCCGAATTTGGGTGCATCTTTGATCCATAACAACATATGTATGAGAAGAGCACCTCTTGCTTGATACTCCTTTCTCCAAAAGAAATCCAAAACCTCTCCAAGAGGAGGATTTTTTTTGTTTGTGATAAAAGACATCATAGCTTCAAATCTATGATTGAAATACCTGCATACATTAACTGGATCCAAAGAGCACAGTTCTCCAGGTGTCTTGTATTCTATATTTTCTATGTTTGGATTTGCCTCTCGAAGAAATTGAAGTAAATCATCCCAAGAATATTCTGCACAGCTTATAGTAAGGAAACATGTAGGAGTACCTAAGTTTCTTTGCATACATTTCAATTCCCCATGACGACAGTACCAATACTCGTTAGTACCATGCTGACATGCCATGAGATTAATTAGCTGAGATTCCAAAACAGTGTCTTTCTGTTGGACTTTATCCATAAAGTCCCTTGCCGAAACATTTTGCAGATGTACTCCAGTTTTTAGTATATGGTTCACTGCATAAGAAAGTCCAGACAAGTCACTCTCAAACAGAAGATGAAACAAATATGGAATGCATTAGCGAAACCTTGGATCTTCTGCATATATTCTTAATGTCCGGTACTCATATGCAGGAATTTGAACAGTTCGGTCATCATATCTTCCACCTAGACCTGTTGGAAATAACTGAGGAAAACAACGAGCTTCCAAGCTTTCTTTCCATACACTTATGGGACTTCCTTTTGCTTCTTTCATTTGGAATAACTCCATAGCATTCCCCATTACTTCTTTGGAATGCAAAGGATGAACACTATAATGTTCATAAATGTTTTCACTTCTGGACACATCCACTTTTTCAATTTGCCCAGCTGACAAATCACTGTCCTCTTCTACAGTTGTTTCCTCTTCTCCTACATATACATTTTTATAGTACTGATTCTTTTTTACCAGAAACAACGTTGCCTTCTTCACTTTCCTAACATCCACTAATTCTTGCCAGAATGTCTTACTCTTTGTAGGAACGCCATTAACTAGAATAACTAGAGGTTCCTCTTCCACTTTTCCTATACCAATTGTGTCCATATTTTTCTTTAAATCTAGAGACAAATAAACAACTCTTCCCTTTAATCCTCTCTGTAAATCCGAAGGAGGCAATTTCCCTGTCTTAAGCTCCATGCTAACAATAGCCTGAAATGGATGCACACATTGAATCAAAATAGACTCATAGGTATTTAAATCCATCAATTCAGAAGAACTCTTTACCAAATCAAGATTATTATGTACAGCTCTAGCAGGCATTTTGTTATCATTTCATTTATTATAACAATATTTACAAATACGTTGATCAGAACCTGAATCAAAACAATTCTCTACCAACAAATAAGTTGCAAAATCCTTCCACTCATTATTATTTTCCGTTTCACTTTTTACATATAAATCAACTAACCTAGTCTGATTCTTATAATGAGTTTGTTCACAACACACACAACAACAATTTGGCCTTTCACTTGAAATGACCTTAAACATTTTAATTTCTTGGTAAAAATTTTCTGTACTAAAATTCTGAATATTTTCATCCACATTGCCTTCAATTACTGTATCAGTGTCTGCACTGTCCTCTTTTTCACCAAAATAACTAAACTCATTTTTTTCATAAATGTTCTTTACATCTAATACAGATCCATGCAAAAGAGCACTTTTTAACTGTTTTAGCTTAAGTGCTGGACCTTCTGCATAATACAACCTTCTCACTAATTTCCTCACCTTATTATGATGCACTGCTAACATCCTAAAATGGTGAAAAACACTCTGAGATACTTTTCTAGAAAGACAAGCCTGTGAATGCCCTTGCAAACCTGTTTTTTCTCTCAGTCTGCAAGGATCTAATTCTTGCAACATCTTAAACTTTTGTTTAAGACTTTTCTTAGTATATTTACATAAGAAATTGCGAAACAAATCAATAGAATCCTGTCGCACACTACAAATACTACTACAATTCCAAGTGTACACCGGAGCCTTAGGACGTCTCCCTAAAACGTTATCAGCTAACAGCTCTTCTGCATTTCTAGGCACAATTTTCTCTTTTTCCATCGGACAACCGTCCTTCACCTCATATGCTCGACCACTGATGTCAACTGCATGCAACAAATCATTAGTCTGAAAGTAAGTCTCTTCATTAAAAAATGGCTCACAACTTGAACTATGCTACCATTCTCCAGAAAGAAACATCACAAAAATTAGTCCTATTAATTACTCTTTTCCACTTACTTTTTGCTTTCAAAACATTGATTGCCTTGTCTAGTGTACGAATTATGATTACTAAAATATATAACTTTTTAAAAGCCTGATCAACTATCCTCTCAATACTTTTCTTTTTCTTGTAAAAAGCTGTTTTCCTTTTACAATTCTTTACATTTTTTTAATAAATTCAAAACAACTCTGTTATAAAACATTCGCCTACGAATGTTAATTAACAGGTTTTTGCTTCTATTACTGTAGACAATATCATCTACATGTGCAATTCTGATTGTGAATTTATTAAATACAATCTAATGATGTTATATGATAGAGAGCACTTTCCAACATTTAATAAAGCTGACTGTCTTTCTATAATTGACTATACGATATTGTCAGATAAACTCTCTGAACAAGTTCAAAGTTACATGAGTGTGCCAAGGATGGAGAGCAACCATAATCCGCAAGTTATTGCAATCAATTTATCCTTTGAGTTTACCAGAGACTAAAATATTGGGAACAGGCCCGGTCGCTTTTAATTTAAAATGGTTAATATGGAATGAGAAAACAGAGAAAGATATCATTGACTTTCTCTCTCTTCTAATCCTTGATGCGCAGGTCAAATACTGGCCTACCTTATGCGGCTCCCTATTGAATACATTTCCCAATAGGGAACCATCTGGGGGTGTAATTTTGAATCCTAGGAACCCAGGTTGGTTTTCCCACCACTTATTATATTTGAAACGGTATCTTAACATAACAGTAAGATCAGTGTACAAAAAAGCAAAGGGATCTTCCTACTTTTTAACGTTGCATAAAATCAGAAATCTAAAGAGGGGTTATAAGAATAAAATCTGGAGGGCTAAACAATTGTATTATGAAGAGACTTGGGCCAAACTCTATTTTGTATGTAATCTAAGGATCTAAGAATATTTTGGAGTATAATTAATAACTAAGAAAATGGAAATTTTAGAAATACAACCGCCAACATAGATGAATTAGGCTGGATACATTTTTTTAATAATAAATTAACTTACCGAAGCCAACTGAAAAAGGAGCTTGAATGTCCTGACCCCAAGTGTAAATTGGAGCCAGGTGAAGAGTGCGACCCTCCCGGCACAAGGGATACACCAGGTTCTAAGAATACTAAGTTATGGTCGGTAGACAAAGTTAAAAAAAGTTTTATTTAAAATTAGATCATATGGAGCACCTGGTCCTAATGCTATTTTTAAAGCTAAAATTGAGTATTGGCCAGAGATATTAACGGCCCTCTTCAATGAAATTCTTAAAACAGGCTGTATCCCGGATTCATGGAGGGGAAGTATAATACAGCTGATCTACAAAAGTGGGCCCCAGGAGAACCCTGCAAATTATCGATTAATTACCCTAACATACGTAGATCCTAAAATATTCGCTAGTTGTCTGTTAGAGGAGTTGGAGTCTTGGGCGAAAAGAGAAGAATTGATCCCAATCTTTCAAACAGGATTTAGGAAGAAAGAGCAATATGTAGGAAACAAAAATTGTACATCGGTTTTATTGATTTAAAAGCCGCATTTGATTCTGTACCCAGAAATATTCTTTGGAAAAAGCTAATGAATTGGGGTATATCAGACACCCTAATAAAAATGATTAAATTATTGTACTCAAATACCTGGGTGCAGGTCAAAATTGGCGATGGTAGACATACTACCCGCCGCCTTGAAACAAATCTAGGCTTAAAACAAGGATGTGTGCTCGCTCTTTGTCTTTTTAATTTATTTATGTCTGATCTCCCAACCCATTTTAATGATGTAAATTCACATTCCCCTTCTGTAATGGGTAAAGAAATCAAATACTTACAGTATGCAGATGATACTATTTTACTTAGCCAAACTATGGTAGGACTAAAAAGATTAATAAATCCTTTTAATATATATGGAACCCAAAATGGTATAACAATTAATATTAAAAAAACAAAAATAATGTTAATAGGGAAAGGCAAACTTGGAGTAAAGGAATTGAATATCAATGGTTTGTCTGTTGACTGTGTAAAAACGTATAAATATTTGGGAATTACATTTGATGATCGACTATCATTTAGACAGCATTTTAATAACTTAGAGGCTAAAGGTACCTCACTTGCTTTCGCATTTCATAAATTAAGAGATAAATTAGTATGCCCCAATTATGACCACCTACTTAAAGTCATGAAAGCAAAACATATCTCCTCCCTGGACTATGGGTCCATTATTTTTAAGGGTAGAGACGTGAAAGTATTGGAGGCCATAGTTGCAAGGACATATAAATCAGTATTAAGGATTCCTAGGCAGATTTCACTTGCCAATTTAAGATTGGAATTCAAATGTCCCAAATTGAAAGATGAAACAAGGAGTAAAATGGTTTATAAAAAAGTTAATAATTCAACCGTTGCCTTGCTGTCAGAAGTGTTGGATAAATATGAGTTGGGGAAAAAAAACAACTTTTTGACCATTACTAATTGCTTCGACAAACTGATGGTCCAACTCTATTTACTTTTTCATCAAAAACCCTTAATTAAGAACACATGTATGCTATTAAGGTTTGGATTCTATCCAACCAAAGATGGAACCCCAAAATGGAAGTCCAAATGGGCATCAAATATTTATCGGCTATGTGGGCTATGTGGGCAATATGATGAAACCTTGCTGCATATGGTAACACTATTCCCAAAAATGATGAAGGAATGGAAAACAATTTTAAAACCTATTTTTATAGAAATGGGACTTAAGACTTGTAGATCGACATTAATATTTTGCTTAAGTGGTGTCAACGTTCATATAATACACCAATTTGTAAAATGTATGCTTACAGTCGAAATGAAATTATGTAAGGTTGACACCCAAAGTGTATGTTAAATTTGTTACGGCTGTGAAATGAGGATGCTGCTGTTTTTAAGGTGATGATAAATTATTTCTATGGCTCTTTTTAATGTACTAATGTTTTTTTTTAGAGTACTACTTTTTAGATAATGTTCAATTTATTATGGTTATTATTTTTATCGAATGATATACGTGCACTTTATCCCTGAAAAATGCCAAGCCCTATAGACTATTTTAAAAATGAAATAATAATTTCAAATTACCCCGATCTGGAAAAAGTTAATTGATTGTGTTGAACATTATGCATTGTATCCTGGAATATTTAATCTGGTAATGTGTTGTCTTTGTATTTATTTCTGTTCTTTGTTGTAATGGTTTTAATTAATCAACAAATAAATCAATCAATCAATCTCCATGTACATTTCCAACATTTTTCAGCACACAGAGGGAGAGATAGTGAAGACAAAGATAAAAAGTACAAGCAGAGGGTGCGAAACTACAGCCAGAGAAAGAAAAGATTTAACATGATAGCACTGTCTAATACACACCAGCAGCCATGTCATAATAGGCCTATACAGATGTACATGAGAGGGTACAGCCAGATGGTGCAGACAAAAGAAGACAGATGGTATACTCAGAAAATAAGATAATGCAGGCAGAGACTAAACTGCTACATGCAGAGGATAGATGGTGCACAGCTGCAGACAGAGAGACTGTTGGTGTACTCAAAAAAAGATGTTGCAGAGAAAGGGTGAGATGTTTCAAGTAGACACACAGATAGTGCAAGCAAACACAGACATGGTACACCCACAGAATAAAATGGGACAACAGAGAAGAAATGCTGGAAACAGTAAGACAAATGCGACATGCACAGGCAAATTGGAGCACACAGAGGGGGAGCTAGTGAAGATAAAGATCAAATGGTACAAGCAGAGGGTACAAAACTACACACAGAGAAACAAAAAATTTAACAAGGTTGTGCTTTCTAATACACACCAGCAGCCATATCATAATAGGCCTCTACAGATGTACATGAGAAGGTACACGCAGAGGGTGCAGATAAAAGAAGAAGGATGGTATAGACAGAAAATAAAATAATGAAGGCAGAGACTAAACTGGTACAGACAGAGGATAGACAGACAACAGGCAGAGAGTGAGATGGCGCAAGCAGAGGGTAAGATGGCGCAGGCAGAGAGAGACATGGCACAGGCAGAGGGTGAGATGGCACAGGCAAAGGGAGAGTTGGCGGAGGCAGAGGATGAGATGGCGCCATATAAATGACCACTACATTACAATGCAGAAACCTGACTCATTTCCAATATACATTTCCAATATGCACCGTTCATTTTTTGCCAGCATTACATACAAACATGAGACACAATACACAGTGGAAGGGGGAGTCTTCCTAGTTTAAACAACCAGTAAGCTATCAGAATCTCAACATCATGTAGTATGCTGATGACACTCTGCGCATCCTTTATCATAGAAAGGAGCTGTATACCATTAAAAATACATGATAATAATTGAGATGGCGCAGGCTGAGGAACAGATGGCGCAGGCAGAGGGAGACATGGCACGTGCAGAGGATGAGATGGCACAGGCAAAGGGAGAGATGGTGCAAGCGGAAGGAGAGATGGTGCAGGAAGAGGGGAGATGGTACAGGCAGAGGGGAGAGATGGTGCAGGCGTAGGGAAGATGGCACAAGCAGAAGGAGAGATGGTGCCAACAGAGAATGACATGGCACAGGCAGAGGGAGAGATGGCAGAGGCAGAAGGTGAGATGGCATAGGCAGAGGGAGAGATGGCACAGGCAGAGGGAGAGATGGCACAGACAGAGAGGGAGATGGCACAGGCAGAGGATGAGATGGCGCAGGTAGAGGGTGACATGGCGCAGGCAGAGGGTGAAATGGCACAGGCAGAGAGAGAGATGGCGCGGACGGAGGGAGAGATGGTGCAGGCAGAGGGAGATATGATGCAGGCAGAGGAAGAGATGATGCAGGCAGCTGGTAGAAGGTGCAGGAAGAGGGAGAGATGGCGCAGGCAGAGGTAGAGATGACACAGGTGGAGGGAGAGATGGTACAGGCAGAGGGAGAGATAATGCAGGTAGAGGGAGAGATGGTGAGGCAGAATGGAGAGATGATGCAGGCGGAGGGGAGATGGCACAGACAGAGGGAGAGGTGATGCAGGCACATGGTGAGATGTCGCAGACAGAGGGAGAGATGGCATAGACAGAGGGTGAGATGGCACAGACAGAGAGTGAGAGGGTGCAGGCAGGGAGTGAGATGGCACAGGCAGAGGGATAGATGGTGCAGGCAGAGGGTGAGATGGCGCAGGCAGAGGGAGAGATGACGCAGGCCGAGGGAGAGATGGTGCAGGCGGAGGGAGAGATGGCGCAAGCAAAGGGAGAGATGTCACAGGCCAACGTAGAGATGGTACAGGCAGAGGGGAGTAGATGCAGGCAGAGGGGAGAGAAGGTGCAGGCAGAGGTGAGATGGCACAAGCAGAGGGAGAGATGGCACAGGCAGAGAGTGAGATGGCGCAGGCAGAGAGAAATATGTCGTAGGCAGAGGGTGAAATGGCACAGGCAGAGGGTAAGATGGCGCAGGCAGAGAGAAAGATGGTGCAGGCAGAGGGTGAGATGGTGGACACAGAGAGAGAGATGACACAGACGGAGGTAAAGATGCTGCAGACAGAGGGGAGATGGCACAGGCAGAGGGGAGAGATGGCACAGGCAGAGGGGAGATGGCACAAGCAGAGGGAGAGATGGCGCAAGCAGAGGGTGAGATGGCACAGGCAGAGAGACAGATTGCATAGGCTGAGAGAGATACTGCAGGCATAGGAGAAATGGTGCAGACAGAGGGGAGAGATGGTACAGGCAGAGGGGATATGGCGCAACCACAGGGAGAGATGGTGCCGACAAAGGGTGGGAGGGCGCAAGCAGAGGGGAAGATGGCGCAGGCAGAGAGAGAAATGTCACAGGCAGAGGGTGAGATGCACAGGCAAAGGGAGAGATGGCAGAGGCAGAGGGTGAGATGGAGCAGGCAGGGGGAGAGATGACGTAGACAGAGGGTGACATGGCACAGGCAGAGAGTAAGATGGTGCGAGCAGAGGGTGAGATGGCGCAGGTAGAGAGAGACATGGCACAGGTAGAGGGAGAGATGGCGCAGGCAGAGAGAAACATGGCGCTAGCAGAGGGTAAGATGGCACAGGCAGAGAGAGACATGGCACAGGCAGAGGTTGAGATGGCATAGGCAAAGGGAGAGATGGCAGAGGCAGAGGGTGAGATGGCGCCATATAAATGACCACTACATTACAATGCAGAAACCTGACTCATTTCCAAAATACATTTCCATTATGCACCATTCGTTTTTTGCCAGCATTACATCCAAACATGAGACACAATACACAGTGAAAGGGGGAGTCTTGATAGTAGTCTTGTTTAAAAAGAAAAAGGGTGAGGGAGACAGAAAGAGGAAGTAAACAGAGTTACAAAAGAGGAGTAAAGGAAAGGGATAATGATAGTGAGAAAACAGTTATGAGACTAAGGAAAGGAGAATGAGAGAAAAATAAGCATATTAAGAGAAAGGAAAAAGGACTAAATGAAGTAAAAAGATTCATTTAAAAAGAGAGGAAAGAAAAAAAAAACACTGTTGGAAAGAAAGGAAGACAGTGAGAGAGAAGAGACAGCGAAAGAGGGAACGTTAGTAACTTCCACATTTGAAAACATTTTACTATTAACTTAAACTGCTCAACATATATCCCCTTTCAAATTATTAACTCACCTTTAGATATGCTTTGGAAGATTTGAAACAGTTTCAATAACACACCAGATTTTGTTAAGCAGAATCTCTGAAATGTACCTCAGACACTGCAACCAAAAATGGCGCTGATTGCCTCTCATTTTTCACACATATCCCTGTCCTTCACCAATCAAATTTGTTCCCAGAGGAATTCAAAACTAAACTAACATTTTAATTGGTTCCACATTTCAACACTTTCAAACTCACATAATATTCAACCATCCCCCCTCTGCTCTTTTTACCTGTTACCATGGTAACACTCCACAGGACACCTAACTAAGCTCAAAGGTAAAAAGTTCATCATATAATGTTGCAAATAAACTAAAGGGTGTTTGACCTCTCAATACACCAGCTTATCCTGTGCAATGTTCCTTTCAATGACGTTTATTCAACCATTAGCATTACTTCTTTCCAAAAAAAAGAAGAATACACCATAGCTTTGAATGTTCAAGTTTCAGAAACCCACCAATCATTTCTTTTTTTTCAAGTGCACTGAATCTCATCCACTTTTTGTTCTAAACTCCTGCTTTTCAAACTACCATTTCATTTCCAGAGCCCATCTGAGTACAACCAGATCTCACTTCAAGATGCATAGAGTGTGGATTGTGGGACACAGTTATATTTTCTGGAGTGAAAGGTATGCAGCAAATAGATGCTTACTCAACCTTGATTTACCAAATGTGGACATTATGTGGATTGGCCAGAGAGGATTGAGATGTCACCAATTGATGCCATTGGTAAAATCCTTTTTGCATCTCCCACACCCTGACCTCATAATTAAAAGTTCAAAAATCAAATTTGAGTGTTTAGATGTAAGTTGGCTCTAAAAAGAGCCGTTGTGTTAATTGGGTGTTTTTTGTACCTACAAGTAAGTACCGATGCAGAGTCTCATGTTACAGAGGAAGATTCTATTCCCTTCATCCGTGAAATGAACACCATCTCTCCTATAGATGCCTTGCATGTTGTAACGCAAGTTGTTGTGGTATATAGAACCCATGCCATAGTCTCTGAGGAATGCATAAAAAGATTTATTTACATGTTTCCTTGCTTTCTCAATCTGTGGACAATATTGATTGGACCAATTCCATTTCTGTCTTTGGCATATATTGGAATACACAAAGGCAGTTTGAGGACATCAATTGCCGAAAGGTTTCTTTTAAAAGCATTTCCAGACCTACCCCAATCAATGTGCCTAGATCGTTTCCACCACAGTGCACAATTATGAGGTCAGGTTGTGGGAGATGCATAAAGGTTTTCACCAATGGTATCATTTGGTGACATCTCAATCCTCTGTGGCCAATCCACATAATGTCCACATTTGGTAAATCAAGGTTGCTGCATATTTTTCACTCCAGTGAATATAGCTGTGTCCTAAAAGCCAAACTTTCATCCTTTTCAAGGCAGATGCAGTAGTACTCCGATGGGTTCTGGAAGTTAAATGGCAGTTAGAAGCTGAGAGTTTTGATAAAAAAGTGGATGAGGTTTGGTGGACTTGACAAACTAGAAATGATTGGTTGATTCTTACAATTCAAGATTGAAGTCTAGGTTGCACTTTAATGTTTTTTTTAAAACGAAAAATGCTATTGGTTGTGAAAAATAATGAAAACTAACAAAGCAGTGGATAAGCAGGTGTGTTTGGAGGGAAATCAGCCTTGCTGGTTTGATTTGGAACATTGAGATATTAACTTTGACCTGTGTCTTCAGCCAGGTGCAGAATGAGGTGTTACCTTGGTAACAGCCAGAGAAGGCAGAGGGTGAAGGGTGAACTTTATGTGACTTTGAAAATATTGAAAGGGACAACCAACTGAAATGTTAGTTTGATTTTGAATTTCTGTGGGTACAAATATGATTGGTTATATAGACAAATATGAGTCTGTATTGAGAGAAAAATCTGTGCCATTATTCTCTGGTTGCAGTGACAGAAGCATTATTCAGAGTTTCTGCATACGAAAATCTATTTTGTGACTGCCACTGTTCTACATCTAATAAAGCATTGTTAAAGGTAAGTCTCTTTTTCACTGTGTTTCACCGTAAATTATGCTTTGGTCACTATAACTGTTTCTCTCCCTCACAGTCTCTGACTGACCTCATTTTTCTCTTTGGCACTGTTTTCTTTTCTTTCTACTACTCTTCCTTTTCGTTTCCTCACTTTTTATATAAATTATTTGTTCTCACTTACTACTTTTAAATTTCTCTTAATATGTTTCATTATCCTCAGTGCTCTTCACTCATCCTGTTATGTAATCTCTCACTGTTAGTTCTTTTTATTCACTCAGTCAGAGGCGCAACTGGAGCCCAATTTCGGGGGGGGGGCTAACAAAAAATGTTGTTAGGGGGGCCTGAACCTTTAATCAGTAGGCAGAGTGAAGCTGCAGCGGCTCTTAGAAGGGGTGAAACAACTGCAAGGCCTAATTAACATTCAAATGGCTCTTTAAAGACATGTGAAACGTTCGGGTGCGACTCTGTGTGTGCCCGGGATCTGTCTCATCTCAGGCTGCCACACCCGATGGGGGGGGGGCTGAAGCCCTCTGAGTTCAATGGGGGTTGTGCACCTTCTGTCAGTTATTTTTCCTTATTCTCCTTCCTCAGTTAGTTTCTTTCCTTCAACTGTAATTTGTAGTTTTGCAACCATTTTTGGTATACTGAATAAATGGTATATAAAATGTGTTTAAATCAGACAGTAAGGGGGCGTGGCCAAGATGGCGGGCTGAGCGGTCGCACTTGCCGAGAGCTCCCGGACCCCTGAATTCCTGCACCGCTTGGAACCGCTGATTCCCCCCCGGATTAAGCGGCAACTGAGCCTGGTGCTCGCGGTGGAGGTGTGGAGAGCCTGCTGAGCCTGGTTTGCGCCGTCGGGGATGAGATTTTGGCCGGTAAAGCCCAGGTCGGACCCCGCTGAACGGCCCGTGTGAGAGCTGGAAGCCGCGAGTCTCCCAACCCTCGGAGTGCGATGAAGCGACCGGCCTCCGAGGTGTGAAGCCCGCGGCGGTGCACGAGCTGCTGGAGTGGGAGTCGGCGGTGGCTCCGCGAGCGGCTCGGAGTTGTCCGACAGCGGCTATACGGAGCGGAACGGAGCGGAGGTGCAGAGCGGAGGCGGAGTCGGCATCACCTCACTGCGCCAGCTCGTGGCTTGACGAGGCCCGCGGGAGGAGATCGCCTCGGCTAGTTATTTGTGCGAGACTGTGGAACGAGTCTCCCGGGGAGGATCTTTCCCTGAAGCAGTGGACCCCGGCGAACGTTGCATTGTGACTTAGCCCACTGGCCGGATTTCTGGATCTCAGATCGGAGAAGGAGAGAAGGTCTCCATCTTGGGCGTTGTCCCCTCGACACTACTGAGCGGCCATTTTGTGAAGTTCGGCCGGGCAGCTCGGCCCTCCTGGTGCTCTTTGTGTGGGCTGCTCCCGGCTGGCATATGGCTGCTTTCTTTGCTGTTCAGTGAACCTCAGTGTCCGTTATTGATCTACGATTTCGAATGCCAGGGGGCAGCGACGGGGCGACCGGACCTTGCCGGAAATGCTGGGACGGGGCGCCCTACGCAGCGGAGGAGCCCAGCCTGCCGCGACCTCCCCGACACCAACCAGGGGGGCAGACGGTGGAGAGCCCCCGGTGACGAGGTCATTCCTCGAGTCCCTGTTTAGCTCCCTTCGGGAGGACTTCCAAACACTCAAGCGTGAGGTGGCCGGGGAGGTCCGCGAAGTGCGGAGAGAGATGGACTCCCTGGGGGACCGTGTGAACACAGTGGAGGAGGCGGGTCACTCCAGGGATGAGGAGATCACCCATCTGCAGCAGGAGGTCCTGCGGTTACGGGAGCAACAGATTGAGCTACAGGCCCACGCCGAGGACCTTGAAAATCGGTCCAGACGGAACAACATACGGGTCCGCGGTGTGCCGTCTGGTGAGGAGGGTGAAGACGTGACTGCATATCTGGTGGCCCTCTTCCGTGCGATCCTGGGAGAGTTGGAGGACTTTCGGATTCGCATTGACCGGGCACATCGGGTGGGTCGCCCCCGCAGGGCCACGGCGCCCGCTCCGGACATTTTGGCCTTCCTCCCGAACTTTCCCTTGAAGGAGCGGATCCTCCGAGAGGCACGAGGGCAGCAGCCTTTCCGATTCCGGGACCACCCTGTGACCCTGTTTCAGGACTTATCCACAGTCACGCTACAGAGGAGGAAATCCTTCAAGATCGCCACGGACTTCCTTCGAGAGCATGAGACACAGTACTCCTGGGGGCACCCCTTCCGTCTGATCTTCAGGTGGAACGGTGTCTTGCATCAGCTTCGGTCCCTTCAGGATGTCTGCACTGTGTTGGGCCTCACTGCATCGGACACGGACACCCCGGCCCCACGGCGGAGGCGCAGCACTCGTAATGGATGGCAACAAGCTGGAGGGGGGGCCTCTCCTCCGGCGGAGCGCCCGGGCTCGCCTGCAATCCGGGCAGAAATGGCGGCTGCCGTCCAGGAGGCCTCCAGAGTGGCGGAGAATGGCGAAGTGGCCTTGACGGCCTGAACTCACTCCGGGGGGAGTCTACTTTTGCTCATTCTTATTGCAGGTGCGGGGATCCGGGGGGTGGGCTGGGGGGAAGGGCGAGTGCTGGAGATGGTGGCTGGACGTCCACTAAGTTGACTTACCACGGCCTTGCCCGTTTCGGGCCGGACCGGGACAATGCCTTTTTTGAAAAGTTTGAGAAGCGGGGGAAGTGGTTGGGGCGGGCGGGCAGATGTTTTGATTTTGGGACCTAGAGGGGGGACCAGTAGCGGGGGGTGGTGTGGATTTGGTGGAGTAGGGGCTGGGGGGGGTTTTTGTTGTGGGGTGTTGGGGTTCGGGGACTGTACTGTGCCAGTGGTTGATTCAAAGTTGCTCTGTTTTGAAGCCTCGAAGGGTGCCTTCTGTGTTTGCTGGCGGGGCTTTGCTTCTTGATATGCGCTCCTTGAACTCCCTCTTTAATGGCTCTTAAGGTGCTTACTCTCAATGTGAAAGGGCTGAATAATCCGGTTAAGCGGCGGGCAGTGTTATCCCTGTTGGAAAATTCACAAGCGGATATCTGCCTGTTGCAGGAGACCCATTTGCTGGCTAAGGATTGCTTGCGGATGCGTACCCCCAAGTTCCCCACACAGCTATTCTCCTCTAGCACCTCCAAGACGGCTGGGGTGGCCATTTTGTTTTCTAGAGGGTTCAGGGGTGAGGTCGTGAGCAAGGTAGCAGAACAGAAAGGGAGGCTTCTAGTATATAGGATTAAGGTGGGGGGCTTAGCACTGACTGTAGGCTCCGTTTATTGCCCCAATGATCATCAGGACCAATTCTTACACAGGGCCTTGGACGACGTTGCATCCACCTCTGATAGGCACATAGTGTTGGGGGGTGATTTGAACCTGGTTTTCGACGCGGCGCTGGATAGGTCTGTGCAGCGGCGCCATCAGTTGGGTGAGCTTTCTGGCTCGATTCGAACTCGACTTGAGGAGCTGGACCTTCATGACATGTGGCGCCGCCTCCACCCCACCACCCGCACATACTCTTACTTCTCACACGCCCATAGATCTTATGCGCGCTTAGACCATCTCCTAGTGTCAGACCCACTGCTCCTTTTGGCTTCGAATGCGGATATGGGGGTCCTCTCTCTTTCTGACCACGCTCCGGTGGAGGGCGTCTTCACTCTTCCGCCGGTGGCTCGGCCGAGGGGGGTTTGGAGGCTCCGAGACACGCTTTTGCATAGGCGGTCGGTGGTGGATCAGATCAGGGCGGCCATTTTGGCTTTTCAGACCGTGAACGATAATGGGGATACTTCCCGCGCGACACAGTGGGCAGCCCTAAAGGCCGTGCTCCGAGGCGAATTTATCGCGATTTCCGCAGCCGAGAATAGGGACCGACAACTCAAGAGAGATGAGCTTACCCGGCAGGTGAGGGAGCTGGAGCAGGTTCATCACAGGACAGGGGCCCCCAGGGTGTGGAGGCAGCTGAAGGCGGCGCGAAAGCTCCTGGCGGCCCTTGACACAGATTGGGCGGAGTACGCGGTGCTCCGCCTGAAGCACAAATATTACACAGGGGGCGATCGGTGTGGGAGGCTCCTGGCTAACAAACTCAGGGTGCAGCACCAGCAGCACCGAGTGAAGGAACTGCTGGACCCGGCCGGAGGCAGAGTCACGACCGATGAGCACATAGCGGACGTCTTCCGCGGCTTTTATGCGGATCTCTACTCCTGGGAGCCCCCCTCGGCCCAGGCTGAGGGGGACTATCTGGACTCGGTCCCGCTCCCGTCGCTGGCACAGGATCAGGCTCAGTATCTGGAGCGTGACATACGTGTCGAGGAGGTGGTCACGGCGATATCCCGGCTCAAGCTGGGCAAGGCCCCGGGACCGGATGGCTTCATCCCGCTGTTTTACAAAACCTTCTGTCAGGAATTGGCGCCTCTGCTGACTCGCCTCTTTAACTCCTTCGCAGAACCGGGAGCCATCCCCTCCGAATTTCTCCAAGCCACGGTCTCAGTGATCCCTAAGCCGGGTAAGGACAGGACCGCCTGCGGGTCCTATCGTCCCATTTCACTGCTGAACACTGATTTGAAGGTGTTCACCAGTATCTTAGCTGCACGCCTGGCGTTGCACCTCCCCGGCATGGTTGATTCGGACCAAGCGGGCTTCGTGCCCGGTAGGCAAACGGTAGATAATACGAAAAGGGTGACACACATTCTCGAGAAGGCTTCCAGGATCCCTGGAGAGAGGATGCTCCTGTCCATAGACGCGGAGAAGGCTTTTGACAGGGTGCACTGGCCCTACCTTGAGAAAGTCCTGAGCAAATTCGGGATAGGGGAGAAGTTCCGTCATCTGATCTTCAATTGCTACCGGTTCCCATCTGCGGTGGTCCGGGTGAACGGCGGCAGCTCTCGACCCTTCCCCATTGAGCGGGGCACGAGACAGGGGTGTCCGCTCTCCCCTTTGCTCTTTGCCTTGTACATGGAGCCATTTGCCCAGAGGGTTAGGCAGAACCCTGACATTATTGGCGTCCAGATGGGTGGGTTTCGTCATGCGATTAGCCTGTACGCGGACGATGTCATTCTGACGCTGGATGACCCGCGGAGATCGCTGCCGGCCTGTGTGGAGGAACTGAACTTATTCGCTGACGTGGCGGGCTTCAAGGTAAACCTGGGTAAGTCAGCCGCCCTAGACATCTCGCTTACTGCTGCCACTAGAGTGGAACTGCAGAGGCTTTACCCTCTGAGCTGGTCCAGGGACCGGATCCCGTACTTGGGGATCCTGTTGGCGCCCTCCCTCCCGGAGATGGTTACGGCCAATTACGCAGCTCTAGGCACGAAAATCAGGGAGGAGTTGGGCCGGTGGGATAAGGGCATGCTGTCGCTATTGGGTAGGGTGGCCGCGGTGAAGATGACCCTCCTGCCTCAGGTGCTCTACCTCTTCAGAGCGTTACCGCTCCATCCTCCTGCGGGGTGGCTCGCGGAGACTCAGACTGCCATTGCACGATTCGTGTGGCAGGGCCGCAGGCCGAGGATCAAGAGGGGCATCGCTATGCTATCACCGGAATCCGGAGGGCTGGGGATACCGGACTTGCGGAAATATTTTCAGGCCGCTCAGCTCCGATATCTCGTGGAATGGAGCCGGTGGGAGTCTGATAAACACTGGTTGTTCCAGGATCAGGCGGTGGCGGGTAGGACGCTGCAGGAAGTGCCATTCTTGAGGCGAGCCCATCGGCCCCCCAATCTTTACGCGTCTTTGGTAACGCGGGTCCCGCTCCAGACGTGGGACTCGGTGGCTGCCAGATGCGAGCTAACTACCTTCCCCTCTCCCTTCACGCCGCTCATTGGCAACCCGGACTTCGGCCCGGGGATGGAACAGGGAGCCTATGAGCGCTGGCGGGTGGCCCGCTGCAGCACTCTGTACCACTTGTACTCCCCTGAGGGGGTTGTCTCCTTCCAGGACTTGAAGAGGGATTATGGCCTCCCCGAAACGGAGCGCATGCGATACATGCAGGCGCGCCACTGGGCATTACAACCCCAAGTGCGCGACGCGGCACACCGGGAAATCACGGAGTATGAGCGTTGGTTAATTACTCGCACGTCGGACGCCAAACTGATCTCAGACCTGTATAAAATGCTGCAACCCCCCTCATTTCACATTCACAACCCCGGTCGGGAGCGATGGGAGCGAGAGCTCGGGTGCGAGCTGAGTCATAAAGAATGGGACCATATCTCCTACCGCGCGTGCCACTCGGCCTACCACACGGGTCTTACAGAGACCTTTACTAAAATCTCGACCTACTGGTACCGCACTCCGGAGAAACTGCACGAGATGGATAGGGCAATACCAGGGACGTGCTGGCGCAACTGTGGCAACACTGGTACACTAACACACATACTATGGGATTGCCCCCTGCTGGCTCCTTACTGGGAGGAGGTCCTGAGCGAGGTGGACAAATGCTTTGGGATAGAACTGCCTAGATTCCTGGTCTATGTCCTGTTGGGGTTGCCGAATGGGTTGATGTATCCCCTTAGGTCTAAGAGGGGTAGACAGATCGCAATTGCGCTGGGATCAGCGGTGCAGAATATTCTCATACACTGGCGCACTACAACACTTCCCTCTGTAGTTGGTTGGCTGCACAGATTATGGCACGTTCTTGGAATGGAGAAGATGTCCTTAGTGGCCCTGGGGGATACTGATACCTTTGAGGAATTGTGGGAGCCCTTTCACAGCCTGTTACGCTCCGAGTTTCGAGAGATCACCTGCCCTAGATACCTTCGGTTGTTGAGGCTGACGCCACCACCGGACCCGCCTGCTTGATTGGGTGGGGTCGGTATTGTATAGTAGAGATTCATGGAAAGTTCACGGTGGTGGAGACTGTAGACATTGGCACAGTACAGGGGGTGGGTTGGGCTATGGTAGTTGGGGGTTTTGTTTGGTTAGGTAGGTTTTTGGAGCGGGGTTGTTTCTCCTCCCTTCACCCCTTCCCCCCTTTTTCTTTTCCTCTCTTCCTTTCCCTTCCCCCCTTTTTCCACTCCCCTCCTTTTTCATTCGTTTTCTCTTTTGTCCCCCCCTCCTGATTTTCTCTCCTTCCCTCCATCCCGCCCCTCCCTCCCTTTCCCCCCCCCCCTCCCCTCGTTGTCTGTATGTGCCCACAGGTGTGAAAGCTATGCTCCCGAGCCGGATGGAGCCTCTTGCAAAATTGTAACTGCATTGTTGTACTCGCTGTATAATGCGCATTGGTGTGCGGTTCCTGTGGTTCACCTGTTTCCTGCCCCTTTGTGTCCTGCCCCACCCTGCTTCAATAAAATACTTTAAACCTAAATCAGACAGTAATTATTTCACTGATTTGGAAGTGTTTTTCTGTAATCTGTAAAGATGGTGCAGAGATCGAGAGATGGTATTAGCAGAGACGCACATAGTGCAGGTAGAGACAGACATGGTAGATGACATGTGACATCGTGGTCATGTGTCGAAGATTACACTGTGAATCAAGCTTATTTTTAAATGAGTCTAGATGAATAATTTTCTTAGTAGATGTGTTAAAAGTCTTTTGTTGAAGTTAGTTAGTCTTCATGAAATGTACTGCTAGAGAATGTTAGGCATCATGTCTGTTAGGTCTCTTACTTGCCAAAAGATCCAGGGTGTGCTGTTGAAATGAGAAAGGAATGTTTTTTCTTGCATACATATATATGGTCTATTTTTGCTAATAAAGATAGTGAGATGGTATGAGTAGAAACACACATAGTGTAGGTAGAGAGAGACATGGTAGATTGCATGTAACAGTGTGGTCATGTGTGTTAGATCAAACTGTGAGTGAGTATGATTTTAAATGAATTTGGGTGAATAATTTGCTTACTTGATGTGTTAAAAAATCATTTCTTGAAGTTAGTTAGGCTAGATGCTATGTACTGCTTGAGAATCTTAGGCAGCATGTTTGTTAGGCCTCTTCGTTGTCAAAAGATACATGGTGATTCCTTTTGGCAAGTAAGAGGTCAAACAGACTGTCGCAGGGATTCCGTGCTCAGACAGAACTGTGCATAGAGGCATGGAACCTCAGTGACTTACGATGTCCCAAAAGTCACCTTAGTACCCAAAAATCATCCACCATACTAGCAATCAGTGACTGATTGCTCATCATAAACACCCAATGCTTAGGGTACTCATAAACTTTCTCTCTGGGCTAAATTTACAGTGTGGTTTGTGGCCGAGGGCCGCACTGGTGGGGGCGGGGTGAGAGGGGGAGGGGGCGGAGTAAAGCAAATGAAAACTTGTGACCATGAGGTTGTACACAGGTCCCTGCAGTAGTTGCCTTCATCCATTGAGCTACCAGACCCAGCATACATAGATCTCTCTCCCTCCTGCCGTCTGTCTCCATCTCTCTCTCCCTCCTGCACTCCGTCTCCGTCCCCCTCTGCATCTCACTGTGTGTGTGTGTCTGTCTGTGTCTGCCTCAGTCCGGGCTGAGACAGTTTCCTCTGCGCGAACACACAGACAGCCGCACCAAAGTACTTGGCAGGTCTTTAAAAGACCAGTTACATAATTTGGAGGTTTTTTTTGAAGCACCACTCTGACAATTACGGCACGCTTGGCCCCACAGAGCAGAGGGTTTGTCCTATTTCACTTCTTAGTGCCCCTGAATCTCCACTCTGCTCTGTGGTGGCCGGGGGAGAAGTGATTGTCAGAGTTGCGATGCAGGGGCGCTAAGAGGTGAAATACAACAGAGCCTCTGCTCTGTGGGGGCCGGGGAAGCAGTGATTATCAGTCTGAGTGAAGCGCTGCTGCAGCGGTGTATGCTAACACTAATAAATGATTTTTTTAGCAGATGTACAATCATCTGCAAGGTCCGCGGGCCGCCAAGGGAGACTTGCTGGCCGCCACTGGCCCGCGGGCTGTACTATGAGTACCCCAGGTAGACAAACCAGAACATGAACTTAGTACACCTCAGGTTACGTGGAACACATGCATACTCTTTCAGTATACAATAATTTCAGTCCAGAATAAGGAGTAAAAGAGGACGCGTTCATATTTGAAATGTTTATTCACTAATGCAGTGCTCTCAAGCGCAGTATCTTACCTAATACAAGCAAACATATTATAAGAAACAAAGTAATCGGCATAGTCACTAGTCCATAGAACACAAACGGCGCAATCATAGTATGATGCAAAATGATTAGGGTTTAACAAAACTTATTTCTCACCCTCCCTAGCTAGTATATTATATTATATCTAAGACGGTCTCTTTTGAGTTGAAGTAGAGCGGCCCCATAACTCAAATTCCTAGTGGTTAGGGATCACATCATTAGCAAACAGCTCTCTGCATGCGAAGCACCATCAAGTGTGTTTGTATGCTCTTGTGCAAGGCAATATAAAACGCGCCAAAAGCCAGAACTTGGCTGCAGCTGCATGTATGTTATCTGTAGGGACGTGCGAAGATCAGTGCTCGTAACAACTATTGTATTGAGATATCTTTGAAGGTTTCAGAACTCGCTGTACAGATATAGCTCACCAAGCAAGGCTGATATCAGTGTAACAACATATTATTCTCGTATGAACCGAAAACATTTCACTAGGCTGAAAAGTAAAGCAGCAGATGTGTGTCGTGTGCAAAAAGCAGCAGAAAGGAAAAATGGCGTTTAAACTCATAAAAGGCTCATGCTAAATTAACACAGTAATCAGGGCACATCTATCCATATATTACCCTGCCTTGATCCGAGCACGTATCAGATAAGATAAGATAAGATAAGCGACTCAATTGTTGAAAACAGAGTTCAATAAAATGCTCAGTTTGAAATCTAAAATCTCACCAGCACGAAAGTGTAATGTCCACTGTTAGTGAAGCCAATAGGTCTGTTTATATAAAAAAAGTCCATAAAAGATCGGTAAAATAGTGAGAGAAGAAAAAAATTGTGACATCATTGGCTTCAATAAGAGTCAGCCTAAAACTGAGTAGGCAAAATAAGCAGCAACCGATTCTAAAAGGAAGTCACTGTTATCATCTGAAAACAACTCAGCCATCCAATTCAATAGAGGAAAAGAACATACATGCTCTTCAATTACTGGAGCCTCTAGTACCATCAGCGGACAACTCGGTGGGTTTTCAATGAAGCTGTGTGCCAAGAAATCTTGCGCCGCTGCGAATATATTCCAACGACCCAGAACTCCAAGCATCGCTGCAAAGGCCATAATCCCTCCAACAGAACAAAGCAATTCATGAGCAAATAAGGGACTCATGAGATGATCAAAATCAACTTCAGGAGACACCAACTTGCAGAGACATAAATCCAGGGCCCACATGAAATCACAGCTCAGGCAATGAAATACAGGCTGCACACAGGTGAATTAGGAAAATCGAAATGATAATCCATATGATGCACTCAAAGTGGCAAGTGGCAGCACACCGTAGTACTCAAGCATCCTGTGGCGACACAGTCCTAACTGCTCCAGCTCGTTTGGGAAGACAATACGGACATCCATTTTGCAATAAACAAAATAGTAACTAAAAACCAGCAGCCAGTGCCAGCAAAACAGGAAGTCCACAAAATAGACCGGAGAATATCGAGTGAAGGGAAGCAGGAATGACTCCAAATATTTTCGGCAAAGAAGTCACTAAACTACTGCTCACTACTTTAAAAAAAATGAGCCAGCCCCGAAGTGGAGGATGCGTTAAAGATTGTGTGAATCAGCTCAGCAAAATGTAAAGGAAGGTCAGTATTTAATAAGGCATGCACTTCTTAGCTAAGTGAATGACAAATGTTTGCAAGCAGATGTCAGGGTAACTTGTTTTTGTGACAATAAGGCTCTTGTTCAGCTCATCTTATTGAACTCTGAATTCAAGGCCGGAATTCGCGGCCAGATCGAAACATCAAGGTTCCCATGCGGGGTGGATAAAGTACATTCTTACAGGAAAGCATATGCTCAGTGACTATTATAACGTAAGCTATGTCGTTCAATATCTCATAGCAATCCTCATTGTTTAAAAGTAAATAACTCCAGTTAACCAATAAGGTAAAAGTCAGGACTATAGCAGGCACCAGTATACCTTTCAAAACACATGCTACATTAGAGCGGTTCTGGTTACATGAACCATGCAATTGGATGTGCCTACACATCAACGAGTGATCTGGTGTTTCTGTACACTCATCTCTATTCAGATATACCTCTTTCCTGTCCCTAAGGAATCTATAAGTGAAAGGGAGCCACCAGGCTTCATGCAAGTAGGAGGTACTTGACCGCTCGTATCTGCCTATGTCAAAATACTTCATGCAATTTCAAAACTGAAAAAGCGCGAAAGGTAGAGGAATTAATCCGTGGATTAGCCACGTTGCAGCTGTGGCTTCTGCCACTAAAAAGGGCAAAGACTCTAGGCGTTCAATGTGGAACATCGAAAAAGAAGCGTGTCTCATGGAAAGCAAATGTTGTTTCTTAGTCAAATTTAAGGGTGCAAACAGAGAGGAGACATTAACATAGTTTCAGGGCTTTAAGTGGGCCGGGTTTCTCCAGGTCTGAGCACCAGCAGTTTTTTAAGGAAGGCTCGAAACGGGTCTCTATCGTGGCTCTGTTTTGAGCCCTGGCACAGGAAGACTATCTTTTTTCCCAGACTGCAGTGACAGCCTGCTGTTGCTGCAGTTCGGGAAAAAGTGCCAGGGCATAAAACAGAGCCCGATAGAGACCCGTTTAGAGACTGTAGGCAGATTATGTGCGCTGCTGTCGCTGCTGACACTGCTCAGTGCTCACTAGTGGAGAAGTGACGGCATGAGGTCATGCTAGGTGAGTGTTGTAGGGGAAGGGAAATCCTTTAAAGAGAGTCATTTTCTCTCTGGATTTTCCTTCTCTTTCTGAGACTCGGGTACAGCAACATTTTTGTGCCGTCACAAGGACTTTAGGTGGAAGCTTTCTGAACATTATCGACAGGCCAAAGTTTCTGCTTATATAACTTTTGCAACTACTAATCATTGTCAAAGCAAATAGTCCGCACTTGTTGTAGGTATGCTGGTACTTGTTGTATCATATTTAGATGCAATGACACAAACAGCAAAATACAAGTCGGGCAGCACACTATGCTAAGCACAGATTTTTGGTTTACGAGTTTTAAGCCACGCCCCATATTACATTGGTCACGCCCCTTTGAGAGACCCCCCAGTTGTTTTATCCCACTTAAAGCCCTGCATAGGTCCAAGGCACTTTTCCATGCTTCAGCGTCTGCAAGGTCCACGCAAACTGCATAACAGAACGCAATTGATTTTGTCCATGGTATAAAACAGATACTTCATGATGTACTATTTCAACAACAGATGAAACAATATTATCTAATGCGTAAATTCGGTAGGAAAGGGTATTAATGCTGTTGTCCACAACTGCCTTTAGATCTACCGTTAGCCGGGCCCTTTATGAAATCATTTAAGTCAACCTCGTTGGTTAGTTTTCATGGATACACACAAACTTTCTTTCGGGGGCCAAATTTATAGTGTGGCTTGTGGCCGAGGGCCACACTGGTGGGTGCAGGGTCAGAGAGGAAGGGGCGGGGCTACAACAAAATGAAAACTTTTGACCATGAGGTTGTACACAGGTCCCTGCAGCAGATGCCTTCATCCACTGAGCTACCAGACCCAGCATACATACATCTCTCTCCCTCCTTTCCTCCCTGTCCATCTCTCTCTTCCTCCTGCCCTCCCTTTCCATATCTCTCTCTCTCCTGCCCGCCCTCTCCATCTCTCTCTATCCTGCACTTCCTCTTCATCCTGCCTACCCTCTGCTTCCTACCCTTCCTCTCCCTCCTTCCCTCCCTCTCTATCCTGGCCTCACTCTCCCTCCCTCCCTCTTTCTCCTGTCCTTCCTGTCCCTCCTGCCCTGCCTCTCCCTGCTGCCCTTCCTCCTGCTCTCCCTCTCCCTTCTGCCCTCCCTCTCTCTTCTGGCCTGTCTCACTCTCTTGCCCTCCCTCTCCCTTCTCATCTCTCTCTCCTTCCTGCGCTCTCTCTCCATCTCTCTCTGCCACCTGCCCTCAGTGTCCCTCCTGCCCTGACTCCATCCTGCCCTCTCTATCTCTCCCTCCTGCTCTGCCTCTCCACCTCTCCCTCCCTCCTGCCCTCTCTCTCCCTCCTGTCCTGTTTCCCTGCTGCCCTCTCTCTCCCTCTCCCTCCTGCCCTCCGTCTCCCTCCTGCCCTCTCTGTCCCTCCTACCTTCTCACTCACTTTCCATCTTCATCTCTCTCTTCCTCCTTCCCTCCCTCTCTCTCCTGCCCTCTCTCTGACTCCTGTCCTCTTTCGCCCTCTCCATCTGTGTGTCTCACTCCTGCTCTCCCTCTGCATCTCCCTCTCCCTCCTGTTCTCTCTCTCCCTCCTGCACTTCCTCTCCCTCCTGCCCTGCGTCTCCCTCCTGCCCTCCCTCTCCCTCCCCCTCTGTCATTAGTTTTGTGCAAGTAATGATTGTCAAAATGTTGGAAACAAAACAAATCACCATAATTAGCAGAATCTAAATATAAATCTAGTAAGCAAATTATTCACCCAAATTCATTTAAAAACAAGCTTAACTCACAGAGTGATCTTGGTGATCCATGGTGATTCTTTTTGGCAAGTAAGACGCCTAACAGACAGACTGCGTAAGATTCTCTAGCAGTGCATATCATAAAGATTGCATGTAGCATCTTGGACATGTGTGTAAGATTACACTGTAAGTGTAGCTTGATTTTAAATACATCTGGGTGAATAATTTGCTTATTTGATGTGTTTAAAAATCATTTCTTGAAGTTAGTTAGGCTTTAGGATATGTACTGCTGGAGAATCCTAGGCACCATGTCGGTTAGGCTTGTTACTTGCCACAAAGCCTCTATGCTGTGTAATAAAGATGTGTGTAATATGGTAATAACATTTGAGATTTTTTGTTTTTTGTAGTGTTTTCTGCTCAAATCCAAGAATCTAGAGTGTAATTGATAGAGTTTTGAACCTTCAAAACCATTTATAAAGGTGAGTTGCTGATTTGTAAAGGGGATCTATTTTTGTGCAGATTAAAATAATAAGCAACATTTCTCTGAATGTTTGCACTATTTCACTTCTGTTGTACCATTTTATCTTTTATGTGTACGATGTCTGTATCTGCTTGCACTACTTATGTATGTTGTCATACTATTTTACTGTCTCTCGGCACCATCTTTTTATGGGACTGGTCCATGTGTTCTTTTCTTTGCAGTCCTGCTTCATCTATCCTCTGACTGTAACAGTTTACTGTCTGCGTGCATTAATTCTTGCTAAATCTGCATTATCTCTCTAACTCATGCTGTACCATCTGTCTGCACTCGTTCTTGTGTATTTACAGAGGCATAATATGATATGGCTGTTGGTGTGTGTTATGCAGTCCTACCATGATAAATCTTTTCCCTGTTTGTCTGTAGTTTAGCATTCTCTGGATGTACTGTTTTCTCTTTGTCTTCTCTATCTGCGTCTCTGTGTGCTTAATAGAGCCTCTGGATGTAACATTTCAGTGTCTGTTCCTAGCATTTTTTCTCTGTTGTACCATTTTATCATCTGTGTACCATGTGTGAGTCTGCTTGCACTATCTCTGTCTGTGCTTATACCATCTCACTGTCTCTACTGGCAAAAAACAGTCCACATACATGTAAGCAAGAAATAACATTCCTTTTTCATTACAACAGCACACCCTAGATCTTTATTGCACAGTATAGAGACTTTTTGTCAACAAAGAGGCCTAACAGACATTCTGTATAAGATTTTCTAATAGTACATATCCTGAAGCGTAGTTGTCTTCCAAACATGATTTTAAAACATATCAACTAAGCAAATTATTCACCCACATTAATTTAAAATCAAACTTAACTTACAGTGTGATGTAAGACACATGGCCTGTATGTTACATGCAATCTACCATGTCTGTGTCTGCCTGTACTATGTGTCTCTCTGGTCATATCACCTCACTGTGTCTTTACATCTTCTTTTTTGTAACTGCTCCATCTGTTCTTTAACTTGCAGCAGTGCATCATCTATTCTCTGACTGTAACAGTTTACTATCTACCTGTGTAATTTTATTCTTTCATGGGCACCATCTCTCTATATCTGTGCATGTACCATCTGTCTGCACCCTTTTATATGCATTTGCAGAGGTGTATTATGATATGGTTGCTCATGCTTAGCATGACATTTTGTACATGCTGTGGAATTTAGATGCTCAGTGTGCTGTTGAAAGGCAACTGTCTCTGCGGCAAGTAGTAATCTGTTTAGTGAATTTTCATTTGTACATTGTGAGTCTCACCTTCTGTCTGTATACAGTTTGAATACCAGTTTGTTGTGGTAAACTCAGAAAATCCATCCCTAGAAATAAATTATAAAGTCTTTCAACAGTTCTACAGTCCAGGAAACCCAAAAACAAAACTCACAGTAAGATCCCCTTTGACTGCAGTAATCATTTAAATAAATTACAAGGGATAGGGTTAAGTGTCTAGGATCACAGTGTGAGTCTGTTTTCAAAGAAGAGGAAGGTGGTACATTAATCGATGTAGTTATTGTGTTTCAAAGTATGGTAAAGTATTTACTTAAAAAACTGGTAAAGGTAGTTTTTAGTTATCTATTCATGAAAAAGATATCATTTAGTCTTTATATTTTTTGGAAGGACCAGCAACAAAATCTAATTGGTGTAATGGAAAACCATGAATAAAACGTTGGTTTACTTTTTGAGATCTCAAGTGAATTAATAGAGGAAGTGAATGATGGACTTATTGAAGAGGAAAATGAAAGTGGAAATGACGATTTCATGGATGAGACTTTGAACAGTGCTTTTCTAGAAATGGTAGAAGATTTGGAAGGGGAAGATGACAATTTTGAATATCATGGACACAAAATACCAGATGAAGTTATGTTGAAGTTTTATTGGAATATGACATGTTAATTGAATACATTTATAATTTATAATAAAACATTTTTCGAGTCAGTCTTCTTGTAGTATTGATCGTTGATCTGCTCAATGAAAATGAGAATAAATGTTTTGATGAAGTGTGTTAGAGATTATGGTCAGAAATATTACATGCACTATGATCACCTACAGCGCCTGAAAATCACTGTACTGTTCTTAAGCCTGAAATATTATTGTCTGAAAATACGTCTATAATGTTGACAAGGCAATGCACTGTCATAAAGTCAGAAACAGCACTCACTACATGATTTCCTGCTCTGTTCAGAGACTGTTGCTATGCCTTTATTTTACTTATAAAGTAAACCAGTGCTTGCAATATTTAGTGGTTATAATTTCTCTGTTATATGTTAGTAGAGGTCTATAACATTTTTTTTCTTTTTTCACAACAGATTGTAATTTTGAACAGAAAGAAAAATCAATATGCCGACCAAAAATGAAAAAAGAAAGCACTATAAACGGACATACCATTCCAAGAGAAAAGAATTAGAAGAATTACGTAATCAACAAAGGACGGATACAAACAAGAGTGCTCCTGGTAAGACAAGCAAGGATTTTACAAATAAATGATCTCAAAGGAAAACATTTTTGGGAAAATGTGGGAAAGAAAAACAGTTGTCAGTATCTACAAGGAGAAATTAGAGAAAAAAGAAAATGTTTCCGAACTCTGAGGTGAACAAAATGTCTATAGTAATAGACAAACTAATCAGTTTGCGGAAATCAGGAAGCGTATGTTTTATAATAGATTCGTTTCAAATTTATTAAAAAAGGAAAACATTTCTAAAAGAAAATCAGCTTTTTATAAGAAAACAAATATATTGAGGATATTGTTGAACGCGCTTTTGAGACAAAAAAGAAGTTATTTATTTTAGCAATTAATAGAATAAATACACTGAATAAGGCAATCAAAGTTTTAAAAGGTAGGAGTAAATGGAAAAGACATATAAATAGAAGTAATTTTTGTAAAGTTTTTTCTGGAAAATGGATGCATACTTCAAGTTCTGAGCCATTTTTTAATGAAGAGAGTTACTTTCAAAGTAATGATTTGTGGCATGCAGTTGACACCAGTGGTCAAGCATATGAGGTGAAGGACGGTTGTCCTATTGAAAAAGAAAAAATTGTGCTTAGAAATGCAGAAGAGGTGATAGCTGATGAAGTTTTAGAGAGATGTCCTAAGGTTCCTTTCTACACTTGGAATTGTAGTAGTATTTGCAGTGTAGGACAGGATTCAATTGATTTCTTTTGCAATTTCTTACGTAAGTATACTGAGAAAAGTCTAAAAAAAAGATTGTAATGTTGCAAGAATTAGACTGTTGCGGAGTGAGAGAAAAAACAGGTCTGCAAGGGCATTCTCTGGTTTGTCTTTCTAAAAAAATATGCCAGAGTGTTTTTCATCATTTCAGGATGTTAGCAGTGCATCATACCAAAATGAGGAAATTAGTGAGAAAGTTGTATTATGCAAAAAGTCCAGCACTTAAACTTAAACAGTTAAATAGTGCTCTTTTGCATGGATCTGAATTAGATGTTAAGAAGGTTTGTGCAGAAATTGAGGTTAGTTATTTTGGTCTAGAAGAAGACAATGCAGAAAATGATACAGTAATAGAAGGAAATGTGGTGGAAAATTTCCAAAATTTTAATACTGAACATTTTGAACAGGAAATAACAATGTTTGAGGTCATTGCAGGTGAAAAACCAAATTTTCCTTGTGTGTGTTGTCGACACACTACTTACAAAAATCAAACTAGGTTAGTTGATTTATATTTAAAAAGTGAAGAAGAAAATAATAGTGAGTGGAAAGATTTTGCAACTGATTTGTTGGTAGAAAACTGTTTTAATTTGGGTTTTGATCAACGTATTTGTAAATATTGTTATAATAAATTAAATGAAAATAGAATGCCTGCTAGAGCTGTACATAATAATCTTGAGTTGATAAATATTCCATCTGAACTGAAGGATTTAAATACCTAGGAGACTATTCTGATTCAATGTGTGCATCCATTTCAGGCTATTGTTCGTATGGATCCTAAGACAGGGAAATTAAATCCTTCAGATTTACAAAGAGGATTAAAGGGTAGAGCTGTATATTTGCCTCTTGATTTAAAGAAAAACATTGAGACAATTGGTGTTGGAAATGTAGAAGAGGAACCTCTAGTTATTCTAGTTAATGGTGTGCCTACAAAGAGTAAGAAAATCTGGCAAGATTTAGTGGATGTTAGAAAAGTCAAAAAGGCAACGTTGTATTTGGTCAAAAACAATAAATACTATAAAAGTGTATACGTAGGAGAAGAGGAAATAAATGAAGAAGAGGATAATGATTTGTCCATTGGACAAATTGAAAAAGTCTGTCCAGAAGTGAAGAAATTTATGAACATTACAGTGTACATCCACTGCATTCCAAAGAAGCAATGGGGAATGCTATTGAATTATTTCAGATGAAAAAAGCAAAAGGAAGTCCTATTAGTGTATGGGAAGAAAGCTTGGAAGCTTGTTGTTTTCCTCAGTTATTTCCAACAGGTCAAGGTGCATGATATGATGACCGACCTATGCAGATTCCTGCATCTGAATACCGGACAACAAGATTATATGCAGACGATCTAAGATTTTGTCAATGTATTCCATATTTGTTTCATCTTCTGTTTGAGAGTGACTTATCTGGACTTTCTTATGCAGTGAACCATATCCTAAAAAGTGGAGTGCATCTGCAAAATGTTTCAGCAAAGGAATTTATGGATAAAGAGCAACAGAAAGACACTGTTTTGTATTCTCACTTAATTAATCTAATGGCATGCCAGCGTGGTACTAATGAGTATTGGTACCGTAGTTATGGAGATTTTAAATGAATGCTAAGAAACTTAGGAGCACCTACATGGTTTTAACTCTAAGCTGTGCTGACTATATGCTTGGGAAGATTTACTTGAATTTCTTCGGGAGGCAAATGCAAATATAGAAAATATAGAGTACAAGATACCTGGAGAACTGTGCTCTTTGGATCCAGTTAATGTTTGCAGATATTTTAATCATAGATTTGAAACCTCCTGTTGGCGAAGTTCTGGATTTCTTTTGGAAGAAAAGATCGAGAAGGTGCTCCTCATATTCATATGCTATTATGGATCAAAGATGCTCCCAAATTTGGAACAGACTCAGATGACACTGTACTGTATTTCATTGAAGAATATACAACATGTGATATACCTAAAAGTACAACTGATAAGGACTTAAGAGGAAAAGTGTTACGATTTCAAAGCCATCATTGTGGCAAATATTGTTGGCGAAAATTCAAATCAAAGGATAAATTCCATACCAAATGTCGTTTTGGATTTCCACGACCAGTAATTTCAAAAGGAAGAGTGAACAATTTTATGTCATCTTTGCGACATACTATCACAAGAAGATCACCCAAAAATACCTACAATTTAAGAAGAAGTGAAGAGTCCAAATACATAAAAGACTATAACCCAGACATTTCTCATGAATAGAGTCTAAGTAAGAAATTGTATACCTACAGTTTGAAGATGTTATCTCATCGAGAAATTGGAACATATGAATGTTGTGATCGATTATCATCAGCAAGTCTTTACAAGAAATCTAGAACAATCCTGTGGGTGAGTTTAGGTCTTGCAGGAACACAAAACCAAGTTTTGAAACCTGTTCAAGAAATTGAATATTTAGCAGAGAAAGAACCAAACAGGACAGACATTCTGAAGACAAACATGTTGGATACATACTATCCAATTAGAAGTAATCTGCTTGAAAACATTTGTGTGTATGAAATACTACAAAACTACACTTTTAAAAGGAATATTACAGAGAATATTGATAAAGGTGTATATGCTGTGATTGGACATGAAGGATGTCTGGTAAAACAAAGAAAAGGACATTTGATTAATCACCGAAAACTGAGTTGCGAAACTCCTGACAAAAGAGAATTTTACTATTTAGCTCTTTTGCAACTCTTTAAACCATCGCGTACAGAAGAGGAACTCCTTGGTGACTTTGATAGTTATGAAGATTCATTCAAAATAGTATAGAATGTCCTGTTTTTTAGTAATTATCTGCAAATGTTGAACGACGAAATAGAGCAAGAAGCAACAATTGCAGCGGAGATTGCTAGAGACAGTTCTCAAGGTAGTCAAAGTTCTGCCATTGATGAGGTGGAAAGAGCAGTAGAACAAGCTTAAGAGGATGTAATAAACTTAGAAGAATTGGAAAAGCAACTTAATCTTGAGCAAAAACAAATATATGATGAAGTGACAGAGCAGATTGAGCATGGTTTTCGTCATGAGAAAAAAGAAAGCTCATGTTTGTCATTTCAACCTGTACGACTATATGTGAGTGGAGAAGCTGGAACTGGTAAAAGTTTTCTAACTAAAGGAATTGCCACATATCTACAGCAAAGAACTAAGTCATCACTCTCTTGTGTTGTTACTGTTCCAACTGGGTTGGCAGCACACAACATTAAAGGGATTACGTTACATTGTTTATTGATGCTGCCAGTTGAACATGAAAATAAATTACAATATCACAAGCTATCTGGAGAAGATTGTTGTGAAGTTTCTAGAGTCCTTAAAAAATGAAACTTCTCATTATTGATGAGGGAAGCATGGTATCAAATGTAATGCTTGCTTTTGTGCATTTAAGAATGCAACAGATTCTTAAAACAGAGTATGATATGTTATTTGGAGGCAAACATGTCATAGTTTTTGGAGATCTACTGCAGCTAACTCCTGTAAAAGTACAACCTGTTTTTAAAAATGTTACACATGAAGACACCAGAAAGTGCCTGGGAAGTATTGGAAATGTTAATATATGGTCACATTTCAAATATACTGAACTCATTCAAAATATGCAACAGGCAAAGGATGCTAAATATGGAAATATTCTTCAAGATATAAGAATTGGAAAAATTAGTGAACATGCGAAAGAAACTTTCTAAACATGATTACTTTCCAATTTGTTTCCAAATGAAAATAATGTGACAGAGAAAATATATACTAAAGAGGCAGAAGATAAGTCAGTTATATGCTTGATGCCAACTCTACAAGAATGTTCAATGTTCAATGAAAAAATGTTGAAGTTAGAAAATCAAGAAATTAAGAAACTGGATGCTAAAGATAGAATAGAGCATGAAGGAAGTACTATTATTTTGTCAGAAAGGTTGAAGTTAAAATTGGATTCTCCACAGTATTCTATATCTAAAACTGCTGGCTTAGAAAAGAATCTGTATGTATGTTTAAATTGTCGGATTATTTTATGAAGAAATTTACATGTGGAAAGAGGTTTGGTGAATGGACAATGGGTAAGGTTGTTGATTTTGTGAATTACCCAAATAGAGATGAGATTGAATTTTCAAGAATCAAATTTGATGGAATTGAGGAAGTTCAACAATTCAGTTGTTGTTCAACTCGATTTTTGCTTGTGAAAGACTTATGTGTCCGTCGAAAACAATTTCCTATTTGTTTGGCATATGCAGTGACTATTCACAAATCTCAAGGTTTAAGTGTAGATAGTGCTTTGGTAAATATTGGAAGTACTGTATTCAAAGAGGGTATGGCCTATGTTGCTTTATCTCGAGTCAGAACTTTATCTGGACTGTATCTAATTGATTTTGATGAGACAAAGATTAGTGCAGATCTATATTGTGTGAAGCAGTATAACAGGTTAAAAAGAGAATATGCTCCAAGTTTACCTCAATATCCTTTAATTGAAAAGTGTGTGGTAGGTCGAAAAAGGAGATATGAGGAAAAATGTAGTGAAGTAGTAGAGAAACGAAAAAAAATAGATGAACCTCTGATTGGTAGCAAAAAGAAAAAAGGTTACTACTGAAGAGATTGTTGGATTTAAATTTGAAAACAGTTCTGGTGTCAACTGCCCTGCTAATGTAGTGGTTAATGTTGTTTTCTTCTTAAAACTTTACAGCAACAGATTGTAGAAAATCGGAAGCAAACATTTTGTTGTTCATTATATTCTGTGTTTGAAAAATGTAGCAGATATAATAGTGAAATAGCAAGTGTTTCAGAACTTCGAAATGTTTTTGACATATGTGCTGGACTAAATCAATTTGCTCAGAATATTCAGCAAGATTGTCAGGAATTTATTATGTATATGCTTACAGTTTTAGAAGATGAAGGTGTAGATATTTATAGTCTTTTTGGCCTTTCTTATAAATGGCAACATAACTGCAACAATTGTTCATTTTCAAGTAGTGCTGACATACACACAGAAAGATTTATATATTTAACATTACCAGACTGTAAAGCAGTGTCTTTCAATAAACTAGTTAGAGATGCGCATCAAAGCATGGGCAGCTCTCAATGTAACTCAGAAATGTTATCAACTTTATTTATCCATAGATATGGACAGTATGTAATTTTAATGTTCCAACAATGCAGAGCTGATGGAACAAAATTGACAACTTCAATAAAAAAAATGTGTGGCTTCTCAAATATCAATTTCTAGAAGAACATTTGTGACGGTAGCAATTATCTTTCATGATGGTCCTTCAACAACATCAGGACATTACACAGCTTATTTGAAATCTCCAACATGCTGGACACACTGCAATGATAGAATGATAGTCAATTGACTTTTAAGAAACGTTTGCCTTTTGACTAATTCTTATCTGGTGTTTTTGCAACCCAAATTTCAGTAAAATTACTTGGTGTAGGAAGATTGCTGCTGTTAAGAAAAGATACTCTGTTGTTCAGAAGTATCATGTGAGTGAGTGTGACCAAATTTTAAAAATAAAACTTGTATTTGGAATAGTGACAGTATCAGGTACAGGTTTAAGTAATGTTTGATGGTACAGAACACGTTGGAACTTTTGATTCTAAAGCTCGGGAAAAGAATGGTTAAGAGTACAATTAAGTAATTTGGGAAATAAGGACTTTACTCATACAATTTGGCCACGCGGAAAAGTATTAGAGAACAAAATGACTACTTGGGATAAATGTTGTTAGAACATGCTTGTACGGATGTTTATTGAGAAGTATTTAAAAGTAAGTGATATTGTTTTATTAGATTGGGATTGTTGAAGATGTAGTGTCCTTACACAAGAAATTGTGAATTAGAGAAAAACATTTAAGACATGTTTTTTTTTTTTTTAAATTTTTATTTTGCAAACAGAGAAAAATAACAAGTAACAAAAGGCATCACAGTGGGCGCATAAAAGGTCCCACACAGTGGGAAGGCTGAAAAGGAAGATGAGGCAGGGCGGTAAAGCAAAAGAAATCTTCAGTGCTGGTATTGTCGGCAGTCCCGCAGCAATCCCCCGCCAAGGGGTAGCTCAAATAGTGCAGCCAGCAACTAGTCCAGAAGTTCTCCAGTTATCAAGTGTGCCTCATCTCGGTGAAGTAACTGTCCCAATGCAACTCCCTACCCTCCCCCCAAAAACAAACCCCCCCCCCCCGTGACGGCGCCGCTCGCAAATCTCATTCCTACACCAAGCACACTCTAGAGTTGAAACAAGTGCAAGCTCCTTAACGTCACTGGGCAAACAGCCGAAGGCAAGCCAGCAGAAAGGAAGGACACCAAGGGGCCCCACACGTGTATGAAGTTTTTATATTTGCCTATGAATATATCCGCCATTCTCTCGAGACTCAAAAGTCTCCACAGTCTGGAGTGCCAAAGGGAAACCGCCGGGGCCTCCTTACGTTTCCAGGCTGAGGCCAGCGTGAGCTTGGCCGCGCCGAGGCACAGCCATAAGATCTTTTTGTCAGCCCGCGATTGGTGTTCCAGGCCGGGATCTCTCAACCCCAGCAAAACGAATTCGGGGGAGTCATCGATAGGGTACTGCAAAATGTCTTTAATATGCGATAAGATCTCGGCCCAGAAGGGCTTAATGATCGGGCAATCCCACCAAACGTGGCGGAAATCCCCCAAGAGGCCACAACCCCTCCAACACCTGTCCGTGGCTGCTGGGAAAATGCGATGAAGTCGGGCCGGAACCATGTACCATTGCGTTAGGGTTTTGTAATGGGCTTCCCTCAAGAGTATGGAGTGGTTAAACTGCGTCATGTCCTTCCAGAGCGCCGACCATTCCCCATCAGTGATATCCCTCCCCACCATCTCCTCCCATTGCTCCATGTAACGCGGTCTAGGGGAAAGGGCCGAGCGGAGCAGCAGCTGATATAGAAAGGAGATAGCCCCCTTCATGGCCGAGGTCTTTAGGAGAAAGGCCTCAAAGTCGGATAAAGGTCTCGTCGCTGCTTCTTGCACCGCGGGTGAAGTGGCCCAGTGTAGCAGTTGTAAATGCCGATACCTTTCCCCCGGCGGCACTTGATAGTCCTGCATGCAGTTCTCGAACGTCAAGGGGTCGGGGCCATGGAACAAGTGGAGTAATGCCCGGCATCCCCCCTCCCTCCAAACGTCAAAGGGGCCCTCGGTGAGCGCTGGGGAAAACTCTGGATTAAAATGCAAAGGGGTGAATGGGGATGGGAAGGTCGTCCACCTCTCGTCACTGGCTAGTGTGTCCCAAACTTTCAGCGTGGTCCCCGTGGGGGTACTAATGTACACGTTTACCGGGCGGTCTCGCTTCGGCTTCCACGCTAGGTCCCAGATGGACCGGACTGCCACACTCCGGTCCATGTGCAGCCAGTGTTTGTCAGAGAACTGCTGCGACCACTCCACCATAACTCTAAGTTGGGCCGCCTTGTAGTAGAGGTGGAAGTCCGGAAGGCCTACTCCTCCGTCATTCCGCAGGCGCCGCAGAAGTGTAAATGAAAGCCGCGCCCGACCACCTTGCCAGATAAATTTCAACATCATCGATTTGAGTTGGCTAAAGAAGGTAGAGGGCAGTGGGATAGGCAAGGCTTGGAAAAGGTATAGATATTTGGGGAGAAGGACCATTTTGACAGCATGTACCCGTCCCAGCCAGGACAGGAATCTAGGCTTCCATTTCTCCAGCTCCACGCGTGATCTGGCCATGAGGGGCGGGAAATTGGCCGCAAAGAGACCGCCCACCGTCGGGGTGAGGTGTACCCCGAGATATAGCAGGGAGCCCGAGGCCCAGGCCAACGGCGTCGTCGCCTTCACCCGTGCCACCTCGGCCTGAGCCGGCCACCGCCTCAAATTCCAGCAATATATCACGAACGCACGGGAGGGAGTTAGCGGGGTCGGCCAACGACAAGAGGACATCATCCGCAAACAGGGTGATCTTGTGCTGTTCCCCAGTGAATGGGATGCCCTTCACCCCCTCATGCTCCCGGACTGCCAGTGCCAGAGGTTCAATGCTGAGTGCAAACAGCAAGGGCGAGAGGGGACATCCCTGCCTAGTGCCCCGCGAGTGTTGGAAGAAGGCCGACAAGTGGCCGTTCACCGCCACCCGCGAACGCGGGCTGCCGAAGTTAGCTCTTACCATCGCGATGAAGCGATCGGAAAACCCAAATGCCCGCAACGTGTGGAAGAGAAAGCCCCAGTCCACGCGGTCGAAAGCCTTCTCCGCATCCAGCCCACCAAGACCGCCGGGATGCGGAACCTGTCCGCCTTCTCTATCAGGTGGATGACCCTCCGGGTGTTATCATGCGTTTGGCGGCCTTTGATGAAGCCCGATTGGTCCGCATGGATAACCGACGGCAGCAGGTCTTGCAGGCGGCTCGCTAATATAGCCGAGTAGAGCTTGGCGTCGATGTTGAGTAAGGCTATAGGGTGGTATGAGGCACACCGCTCCGGGTCCTTCCCCGGTTTCGGCAGGACCGTGATCACTGCTTCCGCCAGGGTCCCAGAATTAACCCCAGGTCCTGCCATATTGTTAAAGAGGGCGACCAGGAAGTCACACACCTCAGTCGCATAGGTCTGGTAAAAGACAGCGGTGAACCCGTCGGGGCCGGGGGCTTTGTGTAGTTTCAGGTTTGTAATAGCTGCGAGGACCTCCTCCCTTGTGATCGGAGCCTCAAGTAAATCATTCCAGGCCCCTGGCACCTGCGGAAGCGATAAGCGCTGCAAAAAAGCACGTTGAGCATCCGCGTCCAACTCTTCCCCCGTGTACAACGCAGCGTAGAAGCGGCCAAAGACATCAGCCTTCGCCCCGTCATCGTGCTGGAGCACTCCTGCCACGTCTCTAATCCCACCCACGTACTCTCGCTCCCTCCTGTCCCTCAATTGCCGGGCAAGGTGTCTACCAATCTTATTGCCCCCAGAGTAGGAGAGCCGGCCCAGCCGCAACAGTGTAAGTTCAGCCCTATTCGTGTAGTGAGCCTTCAACTTGCCCCGTACTGCCGTCAGGGGACGTAGGGTCACCCTCGAGGGATTAGCTTTGTGTTCCCTCTCAAGCGCGAGCACCTCTGCCTCCAGTGCTTCCCTCTCCTTCCTACGTAAGGCGTTCAATTGTGAGTTGAGGCCCAGGCACGTCCCCCTGATCGTCGCCTTAAAGGCGTCCCAGGTGGTCATTAGGGACGTGTCCGAGGGAGGGTTGCTATCAAAAAAGTCCTGGATGGCCTGACGCAAGGCCTGCTGGGATACATCGTCTCGGACCACCGAGGCCGGGAAGTACCATTTCCGGTTCGCGGAGTCCGGCGGCGACCACCGAAGCGTGAGCACTAGAAGACTGTGATCCGAGACAGAAATCGGGAGAATGGCGGCATCTAAGATGTGCCCTCTAAGGGACTGGCTGAGGAAGACGTAGTCCAGGCGGGAGTAGGAGTGGTGCACATGGGAAAAGAACGTGTAGTCCTTCCCAGCAGGGTGAAAAAACCTCCAACCATCCACCAGGCCCATCTCTTCCACCCCCCTCTGTGTACTCCCCGAGAAAACCCCCGTGTCCGCCCTCCGACCCCCAGAGCTGTCCATCTCCCCATCCCAAACCAAGTTATAATCACCCAGCATGAATACAAGTCCTTCCGCAAAGTCCCCCACCTTCTCCAGCAGCTCCTGCAGGTACTTATTTTGGCCAGAATTAGGCAAGTAGAGTACCACAAACGTACACAACCTGCCCTGGATGTGCCCCTTGACCATCAACCACCGTCCTTCTCTATCCGTGCGGACTCCCACAGGCTGAAAATGCAACGCTGCCTTAAACATTAACGCCACCCCCCGATGCTTCGTGACAGCTGAGGACCTGTACACAATGGGGTACGCCCTGTGTCAGAGCCGCATTTCATCCTTTCGAGCTAAATGGGTTTCCTGAAGCCCCACCACATCGAGGTGATGGTCTACAAGGTATTTCAGGACATTCTGTCTCTTCTGAGGGGAATTCAAGCCCTTGACATTCCAAGTGCCTATACTAATCGGCATAATAAACACCTCCCAAAGGTCTTGCTATCAGAAATACAAAATGGCGCCCAACCCTCCGTCCACCCCTCCCCCCCACCACGTGCTCCCAGGCGGTCCCAGAACAGTCGTAGTCTCAGCCCCTCTACAGCATGGCGCGCATTCCACCACTCATTCTCTACATTCATCTCCAAATGCCTGCCGTCACGGCCCCCCCTCCCCCACCCCAACAGTCCCCCAACCAAAACCCCCCCGAACCAACCCAGAACATTGTACAAAAATGATAAACAAAGTGCAAAAACCATACTCAACAGGATCAGTAGGCCGAAGTCCGTAGGAAGCCCCCAATCGAGTGACAGGCCAGAGGAATGAAGCCACTATTCCCCTTGGCCGTAATCAAGGTCGTCTCCACCAGAGTACTTGCACACCCTCGATCAGAAGGCCCGAGCCTTCCCGGCGCCAATCCGCCATTTTGGGGCTCACGCCGCCCCAGAGCTGAGCTGTGAAGCAGCCAACGTGGCCGAGGTCACCGAAGCGACCGCTGCTCCTCGCTCCTGCAGGCTGGTAGAGAGGTCCGGACGTTGTCTTGCAGGGGATCCGGCGGGAGAGCGCCCCACCCTGTGCCAAGAGTTCGATCGGCGGCGCCGCCGAGATGGGGAGGCCGCCGTGGCCTGCGATGATGGAACATCCGTCAATCCCAGGAGCTCTTTTGCCGCCTGAAGTGTGCGTACTTGGGCCAGGCGGTTCTGCCATCTGAAAATTATCCTGAAAGGGTGCCCCCAAGAGTAGGCAATCCCCCTCTCCTTCAGGAACACTGTGATAGGACGGAAGTCCCTTCGTTTTTGTAAGGTAGAGGCCGCCAAGTCCTGGAACAGCTGGGGTCTATGGCCACGGAATTGCAATGGGTCGATGGTCCTGGCCTTCCGTAGTATCCTCTCCTTGAGTTGAAAATCGTGGACGCACACCAGTATGTCGGGGGGAGGACCCCCCCCTCGCCGCGGCAGGCCCACCCGGTGCACTCTGTCCATTCGTATCTCCGTGTCCTCCTCGTCTAGGACCTGGAGGAACAGCTCCTGCACGTATCCCCGGAGGTCTCCCGCCTCACCGTCCCAGGGCACCGCCCGTATACGGATGTTGTTCCTACGGGAGCGGTTTTCAAGGTCTTCCGTATGCAGTTGGAGGTCCAAATTCTGCTCGGTGAGGCGGATAATGTCTTGCTGGAGCATATGAACATCCGTGGCGACGCTCAAGTCCCTGTCCTCCAGGGTCGCCACCCTCTCACCTATGCCGTCTACATCCCTCCGCACCTCCCGCAGGTCGGAGGCGAGCTGCGACCTGAGTTCCGATATGTCCTCCTTGATGGAGGCAAACAGCTCCGACATGAAGGCCTTCGTCACCGGAGCGTCTTCATCAGATTGCCTTGATGACCCACTTGCTCCAGGGGAGGCCGGTTGTTGGGAGGCCTTGTCCTTTCCCTGGTTTCGTTTGCGCTGCACTGTGGACATGACGCCCTATGTCGATTCCACGTGGCCAAGGGAGCTGCGGGGGCTGCCGGCGGGCCAAGCACTCGGTTCCTTCCCTCGCCTCCAGCCGTGTCCAGGCTCCTCGCCCTCAGGCACTCGACTGTGAGCGTCTCCTGTATCCCAGACGGGAGTTCCAGGGGTCCAGCGATCTGCCGCCTCGGTCCTCCAAGCTTACGCCTCCAATGAGCGATAGGGTCACTCCCGTGCCCCGTCGCCGTCCGGCTCCGTGCAGCGAGCCGGCCCCAGGCTCGGACAGTTCAAGCAGGCCGCAGGCGCCACCCACGTGGCCAGACGATGGCGTTAGCAGGGGCCCGCCGGTTGTGCAAGTGGCGCTTCTTGGCCAGGGGTCCTCTCCCAGGCGTGGCGGGGTATGAGCCGGGTCTCGCCGATAGAACCTCCCCCGTCCAACTCCGGTCCGCTCAGCCGTCCGCCTGCTCCAGTGCCCGCAGGCGGATCTAGGGCCCCGCCCCTCGACCACGCCGGGCCGCGATGGTTGGAAAGCCCGGGGTCTCACAGGCCGCAGGCTGCAAACGTCCTCGCAGGCGCTCTGGGGGTCATACCGCTCCGGGGACCCCGCCAACGTCCGCCGCTCTGCTAGGCGAACGTCTCCGCCACCGTAGGAGCCCGTGGGTGCCCCCAAAATCGTGCTATTAGTTGCTATGTTGGATCAGCGCCGGAGCGGCACGAAAGGGCGTCCTACTCCGCCGCCATCTTGGCCACGCCCCCAAGACATGTTTTTTTCAAGTAATTACATTATGTATTCAGATGTTGTATGGGTTTTTTAAACACAATCATTTTGATTGTGTTTTTTTTTTGCCCGCTGTCATATGATGAGTCGTATTGAACTCACTGCTTATAGTGAACATCAATATATTCTGAGAACAGCAAAAATAAACCATATAACATATTGTACTAGTTATTTTGTTAGATTGTATTCAGAAATATTTATTATAACTGATTTCTTTATTGTCTTCCATAGATATTACATTTATAAGGTAAGTACGACTAATAAAAAAAAACTTTTTTATTAGTTTCTTATTTCTCTTTTTCCCTATACTTCCCTCACTCCCTCTCTCTTACCCTTACTCCTTTCATCCCCTTTGTTTGTCAGTGCCCTTCTCTCACGCTCACTCCCTTTAACTCATCCACATTTGGTTGTTTACCTTTCTTTGCAACTTCCCTGAGTCCTTTTCTGTCACTATTTGCTCACTCACTTTTATCCATCCTCCATCACCTCTGTTTCCTGAACCTTAATTACCTTCTCTTACCCTACCTTAATCCTTGTTCCCTTACTCCGCTTCCATCACTTATCCTCATTTCCCATACTTCAATCCATACTTCAGTCCCCTTACCCTACTTTATTTCTGTTTATCCTTCCCTTACACTCCTTCCCTGTTTCTGCCCCATTCACCTGCTGTCACTCACCCTTTTTCACTCTGTTTCTCTTAGTGTCCTTCCCTTATTTTATCTATCTCCTTAACACATTCCCCTACCCTTAGTCTATTTGTTTTAGACACTGTTTCTTTCGTCTTCCATCACTCGTCATACTCTCCTTTCCTCCCTCACCATACTTTCCTTTACGCAGTAATTCCTTCAGTGCCATTCTCTTTTTCACTCAATTATCTTTGTCATTGATTTATACACTACACATTCTCTCTCTCCCTCTCTCTCCCTCACTCTTCCTTTCTTTCACTTTCTATTTCTTTCACTCCTACTTTGTTTTGTTTTATGAAATGTAGATTATAACCCTATTTTTCTTTTCTTCCACAGATATGTTTTTAAAAGAAGTTTACTCTTACTTTTTCTAAGGTAAGTATGACAAACACAAATACTTTTCCATCACTCTCTTACTTCTCTTTCTCTCTTGGTCATTGTTAAATCTATCTCTAATTCACCTTCCTTAACTCTTTTTACTTTCCTTTAGTTTCCTTTACTTATTCTTATTATTTCCCTTTCTCTCTTGTTTAAAGTCTTTCAATCATTATTAATACTGTTTTTTCAGCCTCACTCAGCTTGTTAACTACCTTTTTCTCTCTCAGTTCCTTACTTACTTTAATTCCTCAGGGGCAGATTTAGAAGCCCATTGCACCTCTTTTATACTGCCTGTGTGTCAGTTTTGTTACGCAGTGGCAGCACAAAAGAAGCGACATAGTGCAGGGAGATGCATCACGTTTCAAAACCGTGCACCACATGAAACCAGTGTCAGGTTTCATGTGTGCATTTCCACGCAGGAGTGGCCGTTCTGTCACAATAACCCCCTTGAAACGTGATTATGTGAAATCTACACGATTTTACTGAGTCACTTCAGCAACGCTGATGTGTCAAAACATTGCACCAATTGACGTAACTGTAAAGGTTGATGTACCACGTTACAGATAGAACAAGTTTGAAAAGTGCTAGAGTTGCGTAGTGAATGGAACACAATTTCAACACCGTGCCAACTTTCAGCCCTACATCTGATACCCATCTGTTTATTCCTCCGACATGATGCACCGCTTGGCAAATGCGGTGCATTATGACTGGTGCAACGATTAACTTGTGTGTCGCATCTTTCCTGGCGCATCTGTGCTATTTTGCAATTATGTGTTGGGTAATATAAATCTGTCTCTCTGTTGCATTCCCTCTCTACGATTTCCTAAGTCCCTTCATTCCCTTACTCAATTTTTAAATCACTTATTTCCCACTTTTCACTTTCACTTACCTCCTTTTTATCATCCTCAAATCCCCTTCCTTCATCATCTTTCTATTTGTTTTACTTTCACTCCCCTAACCCTACTCTATATATCTCTCTTTCTACCTTACTCTTCTTCCATATGTCCATCCTCAGTCCCCTTTTGTGACTCCTTCAAGTTTACTTTCTTTTCCATACTGCTCTTCTCATAATTCTTAATTTCCCAAAATTCACTACCCTATCTTTAGACGTCTTGGGGCAGATTTACAAGCTCTTTACGCCTCTTTTGCACCGCTATTCCGTCACTTTTGTGATGCAGCAGCGGTGCAAAAGATGCACCATGGTGCGGACTATATAGAACGTGGCGTATCTGTGAGATGTGTCACGTTGTAAAGACCTGCGCCTTAAGGAGGCATTCTGGTGCAGGGGGGACGTCCCTGAGCAGGAACGCCTGCTAAAAGTGGGTGATTGAAATCTACAAGATTTCACTCAATCACTTTTAGGCCAATGCTATGTCAAAACCCTACGCCTGCTTCAAGCAGGTGTAAGGCTTGAAGCAGCATTAGTTGAATGGGCCCCCCAGGAACATTGCTGGAGCTATATCGCTCATGCGACGCAACTTCAACAATGCGACACCTTTACGGCACACATGCGTCACGGATGTGTGCTGTTTTTGTCCCATGGTGCACCAAATTGTAAATGTGACACATCAATGGTGGCGCACGGGTGGTTTTTCTTGCCGTAGGTTACTTGGCGCATCCTTGATGATTTGCAGAGATGCGCCATGTAACGTACATTAGCCCCCTTGTTTTAGTCACTCGTTTACATCACTTTCTTCAGTCACTATACTTCATTACTTCACTCATTTCCTCAGTCCCTTACTACATTTTTGTCTTTAATTTCATTTACTCATTTATACACTACACATTCATTCAAAAGAAAGATGACACAGGGGTATATTAGCAAGATGTGCGTTAAAGTACGCACATCGCACATTTGACTATCGCTGGCTATCAACAGATTTTTTCGCCGTGTTAACGCGTTATTATCAATGCGCAACACATAGGCGATAGTAAATCATGTGATAGCCGGTGGTAGTGAACATTAGCGCGGGAAAACAAGCGTTGCTTTCATGCGCTAATGTGTGCCTTGTTAATATGGGGGGGTGGATTCAGCTTTATGATCCCCCATGTTAACAATGTCACACCCCCATGTTAACAATGCCTAATGCCTGGTCAGAGCAGGCGTTGGGAGACCTGCGATAAACAAGTTTATCCCAGGTCTTTTTTTTCCAACGCCTGTCTTGGTGATAGGGTGTTCCCACCTCCAACCACATTTTGCATGTGGTTGGACGTGGGAACGCCCACTTTGCACGTCATTAGCGATCTGTCTGACTGACAGGCAAATGCCCTTTTTAATAAGGCGCTGTAAGTATCGCCGCTTTCTCGGCGAATTGTGCCGAGAAAGCGGCAATACTTCAGCTTGTTAATAGAGCTGTTTTTGGAAAAATTAGTTAGTTCTGAAAATAACTTTTTTTTTGTTTTGTTGATTTATTTTTTTTTTATTTTTTTTAAGTTTTATATTTTTTTTCATTTTTCAAACAGGGACCGAAATCTTCAATTGCAAAACTGTACAACAGGAACAAAATAAATCGAAACTTTGAAAAAATTCATCTTCTCTGGGAGCATTGATGTTCATTAATTCTTTGCTCAATCAGAGTGAGGCTGTGCTCCCCGTACACAATAATTTGAAAACATTTGTTGCATCTCATGTGCACTCCTGACAAGAATGGTCTTAAGTCCAACTCTGCAGTGGATGGAGATGCAGGTCGTCCTCTATGATGTGCTGGCCACAGCTGGTGGTATTTGTGTGGCCAGAGCTCTTGTAGATGCCTGTGCAAATTGCACAGGGTGCACTTGTCTGACATGCCTTATCATTGTATGTATCAAAAAGGAGTACTTTTTTGAAGGGTTTCCTCTTGAGAGAACAGTGCCACATATCGTGCAAGTGACTTTCGGGGCATTCACTTTTTTTAGTTCTTCACAATAAGTAAAAAATTTCCATATGAAAGATTCCTTCCTTTTTGTTTGAGGCAGCCAATAATCTTCCTCAGATTCAGAAGATGAATTCTGTCTTGCAGCCATTTCAGAAAATTCTCTGGAAAGTTGTAAAGGGTTCTTCTCCCATGAGAGCAAAACAGATAGTGAGGGAACTACTATGAACCAATAAAAAGTGTTGTTTTCGAGTCACATGACTTGACGTGCGTGCACCGGTACGTATACGCGGTGCGAGCACCCGGTCACGCACGTCGTTTGAAAATGTTTTTTTCCCTGATTTACATAAAAGTTTCAAAACGTGAAAAGGAGGTAAGGTAGACACTCCCTGACCCCCTAGAGCTTCTCAGGGGGTCCAAGAAGAATCTCGACGGGCCAAAAGACCCTATTTTTTTTTTTAAATAGTGGGTTGCGCGCACCCGGTCGCGCACGTCGGTTTAAAATGGCGTTTTGCGGCATTTACATAAAAGTTTCAAAACGTGAAAAGGAGGCAAGGTAGACACTCCCTGACCCCCTAGAGCTTCTCAGAGGGTCCCTAAACAACTCCGCCTGGCAAATTCACTAAAACATAGGTTTCAGACACGTTATAGTTAGGAATTAGCATTTAAGAAACCTTGCAAATTCACTGAAAAAACCATAGGTTTAACACATGTAATAGTTAGAAAGTAGCATTTACAAAAACTTTGAAATTCACTGAAAAAACCATAGGTTTGACACATGTTATAGTTAGCTGGACATTTCACTCGTATAAAACCATTGAAATTCCCCGTTATAGTTACTTCAGCTAACCATAACTCGCGCGCCTGCAATGTACTGCTGATGACGTCACATATTACATCACTCATGACATGGTCACTGACCTCACTCATGACATCACTGATGACATCTCAAATGACATCACTGATGACATTATCCATGTGGAAGAGTGGCAGACCTTCACTCACCCTAATATAACCTTTATTACACACACTGAAAAATAGAAAATAACATTTTCAATACAATAGCCATACAAATGCCACTTAGAACACACCTATTTGGTAATTTGAAGATCTATACACACATCCTCTCATTCATCAACAGACATATACAGTCACTCATATATCATATACAGTCACTCATATATGTACTCAGTCATCATATGTTCTCATACACTGATACATCCTGATCATCCTGTTACACACCGACACTCAGCCATAGAGTTATTTACATACTCATATGTACTAGTTTAAAACATATGTACTTACTCAGAAATTAACAGACTATTAAAACAGTTATTCATTCACTTAGACAGTCATATATACAATCATACACTCATACAGAAAAAAAACAAATAATAACCTATATACCTACTCACCACACACACTCATTCACCCATACAGTCCAGCACATATGCTGCCTACAACACATACAAGCAGTAAGTCACTCATTCATGCATCTATGCACTACGTAAGATCTCCCAATGAAGCATACAGACACTTAGACACTCAGACACTCCTACTAATAATCAAACAAACAATAACCTATATAGACATTATGTATCACTCATATAGCTACTCACCAACACATGGAGCCACTTATACAGAAAGTGAGAGACTGATACAGAAATGTTTATATTTAAACAGTACTCACTAACCCATCTATTTTTCACCAAAAAATTAGCCATTTATACACTTATATACCCATTTCTTCTTCCATCAATCTTCAGATATACATATATAAAACATATTTAATTTTCAGTGATGTCATCAGTGATGTCATTTGAGATGTCATCAGTGATGTCATCAGTGATGTCACTGAACATGTCATGAGTGATGTAATATGTGACGTCATCAGCAGTGCATTGCAGGCGCGCGAGTTATAGTTAGCTGACGTAACTATAACGGGGGAATTTCAATAGTTTTATATGATTGAAATGTCCAGCTAACTATAACATGTGTCAAACCTATGGTTTTTTCAGTGAATTTCAAAGGTTTTGTAAATGCTACTTCCTAACTATAACATGTGTTAAACCTATGGTTTTTTCAGTGAATATATATATATATATTACCTACTGGCGGTCGCCAGTTGGATAGTTATAGTTTGGATTGGCTACCATAGCAAATTCGCAACATTCTATTGGTAATAACTCTGGCATCGGTTGAGGAATATGTGTGTAATTTTCCAAAATTTTGGCCAGCTCCGCTGTGCTCCTTCTCTGAAAGTTTCGGGGGGATTCGTGAAGTGGGGGCCGAGAAAAAAGGGGGGTCCCAAAACGTGTTTTCCCAATGTTAATTTCTATAGGACGGTCTGACAAGTCTACAGCCCAAACATCTGAATGGAATTACGCCAAATTTGGCAAAATTGTAGGGACTGGTACGCAGATGTGCCTTTTCTATATTTGCTGATAATTACTCCAGTTGTTTTTTAGAAAATTAACTTCAAAAACACATATATTTCTATAGGCGCGCTCCGAGCGCTCACGGGTGCGCGTACCTGGGAGCGCACCCAGCGCGCTACGGGAGTGCGCAAGCGGAAAGATGATTGGCTGTCGGGTGTCTGTCAACATTCTAAACAGTCCGGAGAGTCCACCATCTTGTGTCTCGGTAGTATCGAGACACAAGAAGTGAAAAAAGAAAGGGGGATATAATTAAAAGGGGGCAGAGTAGACACCCCCTGACCCCCTAGGTTTTCTGAGGGGGGCCTAGAAGGACCCTGAAGGGCAAAAAAACTTTTTTTTTTTTAATTTTCGTGGGGTAAGCGCTGGGTGTGCTCCCCGGTACGCTCTCCGGTACGCACACCCTGAGCGCACCACAGGGAAAACAGTGTAAAAAAATAGAGTAAAAAAATAATGTAGAGTGTTTAGTGGTAAGTTAGCTCTGAAAAGACCTGTTGTGTTCATTGGGTGTTTTTTGTACCTACAAGTAGGTACCAATGCAGAGTCTTATATTCAAGAGGAAAACTCTATTCCCCTCATCTGTAAAATGCACACCATCTCTCCTATAGATGTCTTGCATGTTGTAACGCAAGTTGTTGTGGTAAATGGAACCCATAGCATAGTCTCTGAGGTAAGCAGAAACAGATTTATTCACATGTTTCCTTGTTTTCTCAATCTGTGGACAAAATTGGTTGGACCAGTTCCATTTTTGCCTTTGGCATATATTGGAAAATACCAAGGCAATTTTTGGAAAAAGTGACATCAATTGCCCAAAGATGTCCTTTAAAAGCATTTCCAGACCTACTCCAGTCAAAGTGCCTAAGTCATTTCCACTACAGTGCACAATTGTAAGGTCAGGGTGTGGTAAATGCATAAAGGATTTTATCAATTGGTGACTCCTCAATCCTCTTTGTCCAACCGATACAATGTTCACATTTGGTAAATCAAGATTGTAAATACCTCTGTTAGTTGCGTATTTTTGAGCCCAGTGGACATGGCTATGACCTACAAACCAGACGTTTGTAATTTTGAAGGTAGGTGTGTGAAGTTAGGTGTTCTTCTAATCAGATGAGTTGTGGAAATGAAATGGCACTTTGATTATGATAAAAAAGTGTTTGAGAATCAGTGCAGATGAATAAGTAGAATTGATTGGAGCTTTGTTAAAAATCTCCACTGAAAATTAGGGTGAATGCTTTCTTTTTTAAAGAAGTCATTTCAATGGTTGAGAAAAAGTCATTTAAATAAACATTGTATTTTATTAGCTAGTAGATTGAGAGGTCAAGCAGGCTTGGTGGATTTTTTTGCAACATAGTAAAATGAATTTGTGAACTCTGTGCTGGTTTTAGAGGGAGTTACCATGGTTACTTGGTGAATGAGCACTGGGGGGATGGGTGAATGATATGTGAGTTTCAAAGTCTTGAAATCTTCAACCAATTAAAATGTGCAGTTTTGTTTTGAATTTGTGTGGGAACAATTTGTATTGGCTATGTGCAAGAATATGGCTCTGAAATCAGAAATAATCTGTGCCATTATTGAAAGGCTCCCAGTGAAGGAAGCATTGTTCAGAGATTCTGATTAAGTATCATAGTGTGTGTCTCTGTGAATTAAAGAATTATATTTTTACCTATTTCCATAATGTTAGCTGTGTGTTTATGAGGTAGTTTTCTTTATAAATGTTTTTTTATGCTTGGATTCAATGCTGGTTTATAACTTGTGTAATGGTTTCATTGGAGTTGTAAATATGCTCATTTTTATGAAGCAAATTGTGCAACCTGTAGCATGGGTGGAAGGAGTGAATGTCTGGAAGGGATAGGAATAGCAGAGACACACTTAGTGTTTGCAGAGACAGACACTGTACATTATATCTAACATTCTGGAAAGGGGCAACCACTCGGTCCCCCCGAACGTATGGTCGGGTGCCCCAATCCCCCCGGGAAGCCATTTTTGGCGGGAGGCGTGTCACGGCTGGTATTCCCGAAGCGGCGTAGCCGGGGCGCGCCTTTTCCCGCCCAAGAAGGGTTGTCCTAGACACCTACACCGTTGGCCACGCCCTGTAGGCGGTCGGAGGAGGGTCCACGCCCTCCCAGAGAAGAATAAAGGAGCAGCAATCCAAGGAAGCATCCTCTTGTTCCTGTGCTTGGAAGCTGCACCTCCTCGTTGCACGTGAGCCCTTGACGGAACAAGAGCCAATTTTGAGAACTTTTAATCTTGTGTTTCTTCTTTCAGCAATTTCGAAGCTTCTTGACCTAGGACCTCGAGGAATATCCGTGAACGATGTCTGGCAAGAAGGTCGGAAAGAAGGTTGGAACCGACCAGATGCTTCGTATGCTGGTGAAGGACATGGCCGACATGAAGAAGCAAATGGCGGCAATGAATGGTGCGGGTGGACCAAAGAGAGTCATCGGACCAGCATTGCCGGGAGTAATCCCTAACGGGAGAGGTAGAAGGGCCAGAAAGGGGGCATCAGGAGGGGAGGCTCCGGTTCCCGAATCACCTCCAGCGAGCCCGGTCACTCCGATCGAGGCCCCAGTTCCGGTCCCGAACGCGGGACAACCGATCCCTGTGATGGTCACTCCTGTGAACGAGGGGGATATGCCTCCTGAGCTGGCTGCCCAATTGGCGGCGTGGTTGGGCAGAGAGAACGAGGGGGCCACGGCTGATGAAGCCAGGTCGATAATGAAGCAGTTGCGGCAATCGAAAGATGCTGCGAAGGCACCTTGTCCTCTTGTTTCCCCGCAGGTTCCCGTGGAACAACCAGTATCGGGTGTTGGTTCGGCAGCGACAACGGTCACAGCTACTGGTTTGGGTAAGCAGTCATTGCCGATGGCGGGGGAGGGGTCGTTACCCTCAAGGAGGGAAAAAGTTGTGCAACATATCCCGATGGATGTGAAAGAAAGGATTTGGGCAGATAAATATGTAAACATGTTTTCCTTGTTGACCGATCACTATGAGATTGAGCATGTGAAAAATCAGAAAGAGTTGTTGCATCCCAGTGTATGGCGTGCAAAGATGGCGGGTTTCAGAGTAGATGAAACGATCGCCAATTGGGCCAGGGCGTTTGGAATGTTCACTGCAATTATGGGGGAATGTAGGCCTGAATTATTGTTGGAACTAGCCGTTTATCAGACACGTATCATGGAATTCTATGAATCGTACGGGGGCAATAAATGGTGTTGTTATGGTAGCACATTTCGTAAGTCCAAGGAGCACGACTCATCCCTGATGTGGGATTGTTTCGACTCCATTTCCTGGCAGAAACTTGAGAGGTCAAACACGGCGAAGTCGCCTTCTTTGGGCGGGAACGGGGTCGAGCCTTCCCGCCATTCTTTGGGGGCGCCCTTTCGAGCGGGCACAAGCAGTGATCAGAACACGAAGAATAATGGGAACTCGGGTAGGAAAGGGGTCTGTTGGAACTTTAACAGAGGCAAGTGCACTAGGCCACAGGGGACATGCAAGTTCAGGCATGAGTGTGCAGGGTGCGGACAGTCCTCACACCCCGAAAGTTCGTGCAGAGCCAAGAATGGTGATACGGGAGGTAGAGGAGGCGCCAAACAGGTCTAAAATCGACCGAGGGGCACCATTACCTACTCCTGTTGATATCATGGCACTGATCCCTTGGCTGAACGAATACCCTGATCATATCTCCACCGGGGTGTTGCGAGACGGTTTCTCATATGGTTTCCGCATCCCGGCGGGGGATTTTCGGGGGGAGGCACAATGTAAGAACCAAATATCGGTTCAACAAAATACGGCGGTGGTGCAGGCAAAGATTGGGAAGGAAGTGGCCCGAGGTCGGGTTGCTGGACCATATGGCATGCCACCAGTTGGCGATTTTGTTTGTTCACCGTTGGGAGTGGTCCCCAAGAAGGACCCAGGTGAGTTCAGGTTAATACACAATTTGTCTGCTCCTAGGGGTCTTTCGGTGAACGATGCGATTGACCCGGGAGTTTGTTCGGTGCGGTACGCTTCCTTTGATGAGGCCATCGCCATTTTGAATCGCCTGGGGCCCGGAGCGCTGATGGCTAAATCAGACATCGAGTCAGCGTTCCGGTTGCTCCCGGTACACCCAGATGATCAGCGACTCCTAGGTTTTATGTTTCAAGGACGCTATTACATGGATAAATGTATGCCAATGGGTTGCTCCATCTCTTGTGCGTATTTTGAAAAATTCAGTAGTTTTTTGCAATGGGCGTTCACAAGGGCCACAGGCTTTACACAGGTTAGGCATTACCTTGATGATTTTCTGTTCCTGGGGGCAGCCGGGGACACGGAATGTGCACAGGCTTTGAAGGAATTCTGTACTCTTATGAAGGAATTTGGCGTGCCACTGGCACCGGGTAAGACGGTAGGGCCATCTACTACACTCGAGTTTCTGGGAATTGAGCTCGATTCTGTAGAGGGGTGCTTCCGCTTGCCCAAAGGGAAGATAATGAAATTCAGGGCCTCGCTCGAAATGTGTCTCGGCGAGAGAAAAGTAACTCTACATCAGTTACAACAGGCTGTGGGTCAGCTTAACTTCGCCCTGAGGGTAATACCGATGGCTCGCCCCTTTTCCCGTTCTATCGCACAAGCCATGGTGGGCCTCAAGGAAGGGCACCACTGCACAAGACTGTTAGCAGAGGTTCGCCAGGATATGCTCATATGGCTGGCATTCCTGGCAGATTTCAATGGTCGTGTCGTGTGGACCGAGCCACCAGTTTCCTCGGAGGAACTGGGGTTGTGGACCGACTCGGCAGGGAGTGTAGGTTTTGGCGCCATATTTGGCAATCAATGGTCGGCACGAACCTGGCCTGTGTGGTGGCACGATAATGGACTCACTGGTAACATTGGGTTTCTGGAGCTGTTCTCCATTCTGGTGGCCTTGAAAACTTGGCCAGAGGGGTTTTGTGATCGCTCTGTGGTGTTCTGGTCTGATAATATGACCGTGGTTGAGTATATCAATAATCAGGCAGCATGCTGCAAATGGATTTTGAGATTGCTGAAGGAAATTGTCCTGCTATGTATGAGACTAAACGTCCACTTTAGGGCAAGACACGTGCCAGGGGTACTAAACCAGGCAGCTGATGCACTCTCTCGTTCCCATATGCAGGCCTTCCGGGGTTTTCTGCCCTCAGCGGACTCGGTGGCGGCACCATTTCCCGAAGCTCTCTGGTCTCTCGGTGCCCCGGATTACAAAATCTCGTGGGAGAGAGTCTAGCACCCAGGACAAGGAAGGCATATGAAGGGGCGTTCCGTTCCTATTGGTCCTTTTTGGGTTCAGCTATGGGGGAGCACTGGGGGCAGGAGGAGTATGTCCCGAAATTTCTGGTATCACTACATCAGGCAGGCAGATCAGTGGCTACGGCCAATAGGCACCGGGCCGCCATTTCCTTCATGGCGCGGGCTCATGGCATCCAGGACCCCACATCGTCCTTTCTGGTACAGAAGGCGCTGCGTGGGTGGCAACGCCTTGAGGGTCGTAGAGTGGATGAGAGGCACCCGATAGGTTTGGAAAGATTGTCCCTTTTAATGTCCGTACTTCCTGCGACATGTTCATCTCAATCCGAGACGGTGCTGTTCCGGGCTGCTTTTGCATTAGCATTCCATGGGGCTATGCGGGTAAGCGAACTGGTAGCGAGGAACAAGCAGGACACGGGGGGAGGACTGTGTCGAGAACACATTCAAATTAAGGGCGAGACAATGGTGATCTCGATAGCCAGGTCCAAGACCGATCAGGGAGCAATCGGGGACAGTGTGGTTGTCCAGCGGATTCCGGGATCTCCCATGTGCCCGGTTAAATGCGTTGAAGGATACTTTGCGCTGAGGGCGGCAGCATGGGGGGGAAGCTTGCTGAGGCACATCGATGCCACCCCACTGACGAGGTTTCAGTTTCAGCGGGTGTTAACAATGGCAATCGCGGCGGCGGGCTTGAACCCAAGCGATTTTGGGACCCATTCCTTCCGGATAGGGGCTGCTACAGAGGCGACAGCCAGGGGTCTGAGTGTTGAAAAAGTGAAGCGGTTGGGGTGTTGGTCCTCAAACTGTTATAAGAGGTATGTGCGTTTGCACATGTTGTGAAGCTAATGTCATGCACTCACGCTTCTTGTTTTCTGTTTGGTTTGCAGTTTCGCGAGCAGGCTTTGCGGGGCGGACTGTGCAGTTGACCCGACACCTGGGGACCAGCGGTCAAAGATCACCGGCTGAGGAAATAGTGGTGTGGGTCGTTGGCCACTCATACGTGAGGCACGCCGCGGACGTATTCAAAGCAGGTGACATGATTCACGTGGCTGGGGAATACGGGTACAGGGTGACCTTCCACGGAAGGGGCGGGCTCTGTATTGACCAGTTTCAAAGTTTCATTGAGGGACTATTAGGGCGGACGAGGTCACCGCCATCTGTAATCATAGTGCATCTTGGGGGCAATGATTTGGTGACCATTGGTCGACGAGTGCTTCTCGAGTTAATTTTGTCCGCAGTAAGTTGGTTGGCAAGAAGGGTTTCGGGGTGCACAATCGCATGGTCACACATGATTCCTCGGAAGGTGTGGCGGGGGGCCCTCTCTGTGCCAGCTTTGAACCAGTCAGTAAAGAAGGTTAATAACAAATTGAGTAGGTTGTTCCGTACAGGCAAATTGCAGTGTATTCCACACAGGTGTATCCGGGGGGACCATATGTATTTGGCGGATGGGGTCCATTTGTCCCGGAAGGGAAATGTCTTACTCATAGGAGACTTCTTAGCTTGGTTAAAGAGTTTACGTAACCATGACCTTTAGTAGGAGCTTTTGTGGGGGGTCCGGATAGCCGGTCAACTATCCGGCCTGTGGCGGTAAGGTCATGATCGGTGAGAAGTAATTGGAAGATCCCTAGAGGTGGGGCGCCACCCATTATGGATGGGAGCGTCCGGGGGGAGGCGGCCATTGGCCCCTCACACGGGGAGGCGGTACCCTTCTAAGGATGGGACCGCCGAAAGGGAAGGCGGAAAAGACCCCTCCCTGGGGAGGAGGGGCTACGGGTCCCCTCCTTGGAATTTCCCGGGGCCAGGACATCCACGACGGCGGATGTGGTAAGCAGTGTGGGGTGGGAGGGGGGTCTACGCTACCTTCTAGACACCTCACACGAGTCCTCGGACGACCACCAAGATGGCGTCGAGTAAGTATGGGCCCCCGTTAAGACAAGGGAAATTGGAAGTTGGCACAGAGGTACAGTCCTCTGTGCGCCCGCACCTCACAAGTAAGGGGGGGAGTCTGGTATTAGGGATCTGACACCGGTTACGACCTTGCCGTTGGCCCGTAATGTTAGGATGTACAATTTGAATTTTGAGAAATGCATTTACAGGATGTTTTAGAATCGGCTAGGAGAACCTTTGTATAAGAGATATGTTAAGGTTAGCCAATAAACATCGTAATGTATAAATGAAATTGTACATGATATGAAACTGTTATTTTAATGTTTTAATTTTGTTTCATATTTTAATAAATACGGCCGGGAGGGTAACTCCTTCCCGCCTTCCAAAAAGCTCAAGAACTGTATCCGTCTTCCCATTCTTGGGGATTGTGTCGGGAGGGGGTGACAGGTATCCAGGCCATATGGAAAGGGGCGACCACTCGGTCCCCCCGAACGTATGGTCGGGTGCCCCGATCCCCCCGGGAAGCCATTTTTGGCGGGAGGCGTGTCACGGCTGGTATGCCCGAAGCGGCATAGCCGGGGCGCGCCTTTTCCCGCCCAAGAAGGGTTGTCCTAGACACCTACACCATTGGCCACGCCCTGTAGGCGGTCGGAGGAGGGTCCACGCCCTCCCGGAGAAGAATAAAGGAGCAGCAATCCAAGGAAGCATCCTCTTGTTCCTGTGCTTGGAAGCTGCACCTCCTCGTTGCACGTGAGCCCTTGACGGAACAAGAGCCAATTTTGACCCACCCACCAGCCCCTGATGACAGCGTTTTGTATTGCAATTAAGTCGAGTAATGATGATATTATCTCTTTTTCAGGTAGTTTCTAATGAAGTTTGATGTCTTTTTTCAGGTTGTTTCTAATAAAGTTTGATGTTTTGATATACAATAAATGGTTGCTCTTTTAGCATGAACTCAGGCGAGTATCGCAGCTGTGATGAAAGAAGTGTATTGTAGAGATAAAAGTTTATACTTGAAATGCTGGTATAACTGTATATGTAGATTAAACAATGTCGTATTTATTTTTTGGTCGGGCGGTAAGGTCATGATTGGTGAGCAGTATTTGGAAGATCCCTAGAGGTGGGGCGCCACCCATTATGGATGGGAGCGCCCGGGGGGAGGCGGCCATTGGCCCCTCACACGGGGAGGCGGTACCCTTCTAAGGATGGGACCGCCGAAAGGGAAGGCGGTCAAGACCCCTCCCTGGGGAGGAGGGGCTACGGGTCCCCTCCTTGGAATTTCCCGGGGCCAGGACATCCGCGACGGCGGATGTGGTAAGCAGTGTGGGGTGGGAGGGGGGTCTACGCTACCTTCTAGACACCTCACACGAGTCCTCGGACGACCACCAAGATGGCGTCGAGTAAGTATGGGCCCCCGTTAAGACAAGGGAAATTGGAAGTTGGCACAGAGGTACAGTCCTCTGTGCGCCCACCCCTCACAAGTAAGGGGGGGAGTCTGGTATTAGGGATCTGACACCGGTTACGACCTTGCCGTTGGCCCGTAATGTTAGGATGTACAATTTGAATTTTGAGAAATGCATTTACAGGATGTTTTAGAATCGGCTAGGAGAACCTTTGTATTAGAGATATGTTAAGGTTAGCCAATAAACATCGTAATGTAAAAATGAAATTGTACATGATATGAAACTGTTATTTTAATGTTTTAATTTTGTTTCATATTTTAATAAATACGGCCGGGAGGGTAACTCCCTCCCGCCTTCCAAAAGCTCAAGAACTGTATCCGTCTTCCCATTTTTGGGGATTGTGTCGGGAGGGGGTGACGGGTATCCAGGCCATATGATCATGTGCCTAAGATCACACTGTGACTGAAGCTTGATTCACCCATCACTGTGATCTTAAGCAGAGTCACATAAACTGTCGGCAGGGATAGACATGGTGCATTATAACTAAATTACTATTAATCTGTCTTAAATCACATTGTAGGTGAAGCTTGATATAATGAGCAACTAGAGTGCTAACATTCAGAATATATGGCAAATGTGTGACACATCTGAATGCCTTCTTGATGGAACTAAAGTAAACAAGCATTGAAAACACAATAGATTTGGTGTGATCTTAGGCACATGTGCACCATATTACATGCAATCTACCATTTCTTTGTCTGCAAGCAGTATATATGTCTCTGCTGATATTATTTCAAATTATTTTCAAGCGAAAAACAGACAACCTATCTATAAACAAGAACAATTACATTAATTAGTACATTATAATAAACCTTTACACTATTTCTGGACCAGCATTAATGTCAAACATTCAGATTTTTTTGCAAATGTGTGACACATCTAAATGCCTTCTTGATGGAATCCAAGTAAACAAGCATTGAAAATGCAATAGATTTGGTGTGATTTTAGGCACATATCCATGATATTACATGTAATCTACCATCTCTGTCTGTGGAAGCAGAATGTGTGTCTCTGCACAAAGTATTTCTCTATATCTACAGGTGAAAAACAGGCCACCTATATATGAAGAAGATATAACAATAATTAGTAAATTATATCTAACATTGTGCAAGCGGTTTGTAAATGTACCAATGAAACCTTTACACTATCTCTGGACCCGCATTAATGTCAAACATTCAGAATTCATGGCACATGTGTGACACATCTGAATGCTTTCTTGATGGAATCCAAGTAAACAAGCATTGAAAATCCAATAGATCTCGCCCTCGGTGTCACACATGCTGTTGGTAGTGACAGACATGGTACAGTATATCTAAAATCCAATTAATCTGTCTAAGATTACACTGTGAGTGAAGCTTGAAATAATGAGCAACTAGAGTGCTAAAATTTTAAATTTATGACAAATGTGTGATACACACATCTGACTGCTTTCTTGATGGAAGCAAGGTAAACTAGCATTGAAAATGCAATAGATTTGAATTTTGAATTTAAAAACACTTATAAAGCGCGCATTTACCTAGCAGTTTCTTGGCGCTGATTTGGTGTGATCTGAGGCACATGTGCACAATATTACATGTAATCTACCATCTCTGTCTGTGCAAGCACTATGTGTGTCTCTGCACTAACTATTTCTCTGTATCTACAGGCCAAAAACAGGCCACCTATTTATAAACAAGATGTAACATTAATTAGTAAATCGTTTTTGACACAAAGCAAAGCACATGTAATGTAAATGAGCCTTTTGTTGTATACTAGTGTTTATACTGTTTACTTATTCTAATTGCTAGGTAATATGTTTGTAGTGGTGTATAATATGTTATTTTTTTGTTTTCCACAGATTATAATCATCTATACAAACCAACAAAAAGATGCCTTCTAAAACCAGAGCAGAGAAAAATTATAAACGAAAATTAAGGTCTAAGGAAAAAGAAAATCAAGAACCAACCAAAATAAAATCTTCTGAGAAAAAGAAAAATGCTCCTGGTAAGCAAAGTAAACATTTTCTGAGGAACTTATTGAAATGTCAAGCAAAAAAAGTTGTTTACCTAAGAAAAATGAAACACCTGTAATTTAAAAAAAGACAGGATATCCTTCTAAAAATGTTAGACGTGTACAAGGAGACAATATCTTGCAAAGAAATACAAGAAGTAAACAATTTTCTGATATTCGTAGACAAATGTTTTACAACAGAATTGTTTTAAATGTATTAAAAAATATTAAAAGGTATAAAAAAGACCGCTTTTTACAAGAAAAAAAACATAGTTAAGAATGTGGATGAAGCATTTAAAGTGAAAAATAAATTGTTTAGTTTAGTAATGAATAGAATTTGTACACTTGATAAGATAATCAATGTGTTCAAATCAAAATGTAAGTGGAAGAGAGTAATTAATCAAACTAATTTCTGTGATGTTTTTTCTGGGGAATGGAAGCATAGTTCAAGTTCTGAGCCATATTTTAATGAAGAAAGTTACTTTCAAGAGAATGATTTGGTGCATGCAGTTGACACCAGTGGTCGAGCATATGAGGTGAAGGACGGTTGTCCAGTTGAAAAAGAAGAGATAGTGTCTCGAAATACAGAAGAGGTGTTAGCAAATGAAGTTTTATGGAGATGTCCTAAGGCTCCAGTGTATACATGGAATTGTAGTAGTATTTGTAGTGTTCAACAGGAATCAATTGATTTGTTTTGCAATTTCTTATGGACATATACTAAGAAAAGTGTGAAACAAAAAATGAAAATTTTACAAGACTTAGATCCTTGTAGACTGAGAGATAAAACGGGTTTACAAGGGCATTCATTGGCTTGTCTTTCAAGAAAAGTATGTCAGAGTGTTTTTCATCATTTTAGGATGTTAGCAGTGCATCATAATAAAGTGAGGAAATTAGTGAGAAGGTTGTACTATGCAAAAAGTCCACCACTTAAACTAAAACAGTTAAACAGTGCTCTTTTGCATGGAACTGAATTAGATGTCAAAAACATTTGTGATGAAATTGAGTCTTGTTACTTTGGTTAAAAAGAGGTCAGTACAGAAATTGATTCACTAATAGAAGGTAATGTAGAAGAGAATGAAGAGATTTTGAAAATGAAATTATAAAGTTTAAAGTCAATTCAAGTTAAAGGCCTAATTTTTCTTGTGTTTGTTGTCGATGAACTCATTATAAGCATCAGACTAGATTAGTTGATTTATATGTAAAAAGCGAAAAGATAAATAATAATGAGTGGAAGGATTTTGCTACTTATTTGTTGGTTGAAAATTGTTTTGATTTGGGCTCTGATCAACGAATTTGTACATATTGCTATAATAAATTAAATGAAAATAAAATGCCTGCTAGAGCTGTTCATAATAATATGGAGTTGGTAGACATTCCTTCTGCATTGATGGATTTAAATACCTATGAGTCTATTCTCATTCAATGTGTGCATCCTTTTCAGGCTATTTTTCGCTTGGAGCCTAAGACTGGGAAATTGCCTCCTTCAGATTTACAGAGAGGATTAAAGGGAAGAGTTGTTTATTTGCCTCTAGATTTTAAGAGAAATATTGATACGATTGGTGTTGAAAAAGTAGAAGAGGAACCTCTGGTTATTCTAGTTAATGGTGTTCCGACAAAAAGTAAGAAAATCTGGCAAGAATTAGTGGATGTTAGGAAAGTCAAGAAGGTAACGTTGTATTTGGTAAAAAATAATCAGTACTATAGAAATGTGTATCTGGGAGAAGAAGAAACAACTGTAGATGAGGACACTGATGTCTCTGCTGGGCAAATAGAAAAAGTTGATGTCTCTAGAAGTCAAGAAATTTATGAACATTATAGTGTTCATCCATTGCATTCCAAAGAAGTAATGGAGAATGCTATTGACTTGTTTCAGATGAAAAAAGCTGAAGGAAGTCCCATTAGTGTATGGGAAGAAAGTTTGGAAGCTCGTTGTTTTCCACAGTTATTTCCAACAGGTGAAGGTGGATGATATGACGACTGACCTGTTCAAATTCCTGCATCCGAAAACCGGACTTCAAGATTATATGCAGAAGATCCAAGGTTTTGTCAATGCATTCCATATTTGTTCCATCTACTGTTTGAGAGTGACTTGTCTGGACTTTCCTATGCAGTAAACCATATAATGAAAAGTGGAGCACATCTACATAATGTTTCGGCAAGGGATTTTATGGATAAAGTCAAACTGCAAGACAGTGTTTTGGAATCTCAGCTAATTAATCTCATGGCATGTCAGCGTGGTACTAACGAGTATTGGTACTGTCGTCATGGGGAATTGAAATGTATGCAAAGAAACTTAGGAAGTCCTACATGGTTCCTCACTCTTAGTTGTGCTGAGTATGATTGGGAAGACTTACTGGAATTTCTACGAGAGGCAAATAAAAACATTGAAAATATTGAATACAAGACACCTGGAGAACGGTGCTCTTTCGATCCAGTTAATGTATGCAGGTATTTCAATCATAGGTTTGTTTTATTACAAACAAAAAAAAATTCTCCGCTGGGAGAGGTGTTGGATTTCTTTTGGAGAAAGGAGTATCAAGCAAGAGGTGCTCCTCATATACATATGCTGCTATGGATTAAAGAGGCACCAAAATTTGGAACAGATTCAGATGAGAAAGTGATGAGTTTCATTGAGCAGTATTCTACATGTACTGTTCCGAAAAGTACAGACAAAAACAATTTAAGACAGCAAGTTTTACGCTTTCAAACCCATCGTTATGGGAAATACTGTCGTCGAAAATACAATTCCAAGGACAAGTTCTACACAAAATGTCGTTTTGCATTTCCACGTCCAGTAACATCGAAAGGGAGAGTCAACAATTTTATGTTTTCTCAGCGACATACTGTGACAAGGAAATCACCCAAAAATACATACAACCTAAGAAGAAATGAGGAATCCAAATACATAAATGACTACAACCCAGTCATTTTGTCCATGTGGAATGCTAACATGGATATTCAATATGTGGCTGACAACTCTATTGCTGTGGCTCGATATGTGACGTCTTACATCACAAAATCAGAAAAAATGGAACTGAAGGAAATGTGGGAGGAAATTTCACATGAAAAGAGTCTAAGCAAGAAATTATACAGTTACAGTCTAAAGATGTTGTCGCATCGAGAAATTGGAGCGTATGAATGTTCTGATCGGTTGTCATCAGCAAGTCTATATGCCAAATCTTGAACCATCATTTGGGTGAGTCTAGGTCTTGCTGCAACACGAAACCGAGTTTTGAAATCTGTACAAGAAATTGAGTATTTGGAGGAGAAAGAACCAGACAGTACAGATATTTTGAAGACAAACATGTTGGATACATACTATCCAAATAGAAGTACTCGCCTTGAGAACGCTTGTCTCTATGAAGTTCTGCAAACCTACACTTTTAAAAGGAACGTCACAAAAGACATCAATAAAGGTGTATATGCTGTAATTGGATGTGAAGGCTGTTTAGTAAAACAAAGAAAAGGTCACTGGGCGACTTAAACCTACACCTAGAGGATCAAGGACACAAGGAGGCAGAAGACGTGCGTCTGGTCCTACAAGAACTACAATTTAAACTTCTAATTGTCGCAGCCACCCATCAAAAAGGGCACTGTTTGGACCCCATTTTTGCAAGCTGGGATATGATAAAAGTTCTCACTCCGTGTCAGCTTCCGTGGACTGATCACTTCCTGGTCCCATTTCAATGCTTCTACCATACTATGAAGAACATTGATCTTGGGAAAGGAAACATTAAGAAACGCAAATGGAGATTATACTCCAAAGAGAATTTTATAAACGCAATCCAGAAAGCACAATCCCCCCAGCCCACGGACAGTGAACAAGCGAACAATGATTTTAATCTACTTGTTACCACCACCTTAGACGAGATAGCCCCTATGTGCAAGGGTAAAACCAAAGAGGGCAGACAGCGCACCGCCCCGTGGTTCACTACAGAATTACAGCAATTAAAATCGAACTGTAAAAAGCTAGAAAGGACCTGGAGAAGGAACCCAGGTGTACAAACCAAAACCAGCTATAACTCATCCCACCGCAGCTATCAGTACGCGGTACGCAGAGCAAAAGCTAAATACTTTCAGACGCGGATCGAGGACTCTGAATGCTCCTCACGAGAACTGTTCAGGATTTACAAAGAAATCTCTCTAGTTTCGAGCTCCAATACCCCTACGAATACCTCCATGGAGGGTTGTAACAAAATCGCAGACTTCTTCTCCAATAAAGTTAAAAAGATCTACGCCTCCTTCTCCAAACAACCAGAAAAGGGTTCAGACTTCATAGCAGACAGTCCATCGACAGCCCCAGAATCCGCACTACGAGATTTTAACGTCCCCACAGCTGACAAATTAACAAATATATGTCGAAGCGTGAAGTCTGGGTCCCCTAATGATCCGGCCCCGGCCTGGGTATTCTCAGAGGGCTTAACAGCCCTGGAACCCCACATTAGACACGTTTTACAAACCTCCTTTTCCACTCAACGGGTACCGATGGAGTGGAAGAAGGCCATAGTACTGCCTATCAGAAAAAAACCAACAATAAGCCTGGAGGTTCTGGAAAACCTCAGACCCATTTCCCTACTGCTGTACGTGGCAAAGGTGGCTGAGAAGGTGGTTAACGCTCAGCTCACTGAACACCTGGAAAAATGAAATGTACTCCATCCTTCACAATCAGGCTTCAGGGCGGGCTACTCCACGGAGACAGCCCTCCTTAGAGCTACTGAGACCTTAAGAGCAGGGGCAGATGCAGGTCACACTATGGCCTTGATTATGCTTGACCTTAGCGCGGCTTTTGACACCGTAGCACATTCCATCTTGCTACGGTGTCTACAAGAAGCCGGGGTCGTTGGTCCTGCGCTGGGCTGGCTGCAATCGTTTCTGACGGAAAGATGCTTCCAAGTACAGCAAGGGACTTGCCGATCAGTGGAGATGTCACTAGACCAGGGAGTGCCCCAGGGCTCGGCTCTAAGCCCTACTTTTTTTAACCTATATATGGCCTCACTAGCGAAAGTGGTACAGGCCTATGGGGTGGAACTGGTGTCGTACGCCGACGACACCCAACTGCTCATCTCCCTAACACAGAACACCTCCAACACCCCTCACAACTTCAAAGCATGTATGCAGGCCCTAGCTGAATGGATGGATGCCCACTGCTTAAAACTTAATGGCTCTAAAACAGAGGTGTTGGTGGTAGGGGGAAAAAGGGAAGACTGGTCGGATGAATGGTGGCCTTCTTGCCTGGGTCCTACCCCCATACCATGTCAGGAGGCAAAGAATTTAGGGATCTGGATGAACCCTGCCCTCTCTTATGAGGGCCACATCAGGCGTCTTGTAGGCAAATGTTTTGGAGTACTGAAGACTCTAAACAAAACTTTAGACCTCCTCCCTCTGTCGGCCAGAAGAACACTAACGCAGGCACTAGTGACCTCGCGATTAGACTATGGCAACATCCTGTTCCTAGGGGCTACCGAAGGCAGCATAGGCCGCCTACAAGTCATACAAAACTCCGCCGCCAGACTGGTGCTAAGAAGACCCAGGAGAGCCAACTCAAAAAAGGCACTGGATGCGCTTCATTGGTTACCTGTAAAGAAGCGTGTGCGGTACAAGTGCCTCCTCTTCTGTCACCGTATCGTCTGGGACAGATCGCCGACTTACCTCAAGGACTTAATCAGCAGATACGAACCAACTATGTCCCTACGATCAGAGGGCGCCGGACTGCTGATAGTCCCTAGAATTAAGAAGGCAAGAATGGGTGGACGCTCATTTGCACTCCAAGCAGCCCAACAGTGGAACAAACTCCCCTGTGCTCTGAGACTGGAGAGCAACGAATCGCGGTTTAGGGCCCTGCTCAAAACTCATCTATACTCCTCATAATCTGGGTTGTCTGTATGCTGATTTCTTGGACAGTGTCAGCGCGGGGACACGCCGTGATGGCGTTACTGAGCGCTCTACAAACTCGATATTATTATTATTATGAAGTAGTGTGAAGTAGTGTGGCTCACTGGTTAGAGGCGGCAGACCCGAGAGCAGAGGACGGCCCGGGACCAGGGTTCGATTCCCGACGCGGCAGGTTTCTGGACCAGGGTCAGCGGACTCGATAATTCTCTCGCCTCGGTGCCCACTCTGATCAGCGATCACACTCGGCAACTCTGGGCATTAGCTTGCCTCATCTTCACTAACGGCCCCACCAGACCGCCGGGGATGCCTGGTCTCACCCTGGAGATACCCAATAAGGGACCATCTCTCAGGGAAGCCAGGAAGGGTTTCGCAGCGGTCGAAGCGCGGAGATACTCCTCCGGGAGTCGATCCTAGCGCTATATAAACTTGCAATTAATTAATTAATTAATTAATTATTATTATTTGATTTATCATCGAAAATTGAGTTGTGATTCTCCAGACAAAAGAGAATTTTATTACTTAGCACTTTTACAACTCTTTAAACCTTCGCGTAGAGAAGAGGAACTACTTGGAGATTTTCTTACTTATGAAGATTCATTCAATGCAACCAAAGATACCATAGAGTGTCCTTGTTTTTCAAGTTATCTGCAAATGTTGAATGAGGAAATACAGCAAGAAGCTACAATTGCAGCAGAGATTGCGAGAGACAGTTCTCAAGACAGTCAGTGTTCTGCTTCATTGAGTCAGGATCCACTAGGAGGACCAATTATACAAAATGAAGCTGCCACTGCCATGGATGAAGTTGAAAGAGCCATGGAACAAGCTCAAGAGGATGGAGTTGACTTAGAAGATTTGGAAATAGAACTAAATGTTGAACAGGGACAAATGTATGACCAAGTCACACAACAAATTGAGCATGGTTTATCACATGAGAAAATAGAGTGCTCATGTACATCATTTGTGCCTATCCGACTATATGTCAGTGGAGAAGCAGGAACTGGGAAAAGTTTCCTGATTAAAGTGATTGCAACATATTTGCAGAAAAAAAGAGTCATCGCTCTCTTGTGTTGTTACTGCTCCAACTCGGTTGGCAGCACACAACATTAAAGGAATTACTTTACACCGCTTATTGATGCTGCCAGTGGAGCATGATAACAAATTACAATACCACAAACTATCTGGAGAAGATTGTTGTGAAGTTTCTAGAGTCCTTAAAAACATGAAACTTCTCATTATTGATGAGGTAAGCATGGTATCACATGTAATGCTTGCTTTTGTGCATTTAAGAATGCACAGAACTCTTAAAACAGACTATCATGTGTTATTTGAAGGCAAACACATGATTGTTTTTGGAGATTTACTGCAACTAACTCCAGTGAAAGGACAGCCAATGTTTAAAATGCTTGCGCATGAAGATACCAGGAAGTGCTTAGGAAGCATTGAAAATGTCAACATATGACTAAATTTCAAATGTGCAGAACTACTTCAAAATATGCGACAGGCAAAGGATGAAAAATATAAAAATATTTTACAAGATGTAAGAATTGGAAAAATAACTGAGCATGGCAAAGAAGCTTTACATGGACGATTGATTTCAAATTTGTTTCCAAAGGAAAATATTCTCCCAGAGAACATTTTTAAGAAAGTTCCTGAAAACAAATCTGTCATATGCTTGATGCCAACTCTGCAAGAATGTTCAATCTTCAATCTTCAACACCAAAATGTTAAAGTTGGAAAATCAAGAGATTGTGAAACTGGAAGCTTTTGATACAATAGAACATGAAGGAGCCAGTATTATTTTGTCAGAAAAGTTGAAAACAAAATTGGATTCTTTAGAGAAGACAATATCTAAAACTGCTGGTATGGAAAAGACTCTGTATGCATCTTTAAATTGTCATATAATTTTATGACGTAATTTACATGTGGAAAGAGGTTTAATAAATGGAACAATGGGTCATGTTGTGGATTTTGTGAATCATCGAAATAGAGATGGAATTGAAATTATAAAAATTTAATTTGATGATATTGAAGAAGTACAACAAATCAGTTGTTGTTCTGCTCGCTTTTTGCTAGTGAAAAAAGTATATGTCCGCAGAAAACAGTTTCCTGTTTCTTTAGCATATGCAGTAACTATTCATAAATCTCAAGGTTTAAGTGTTGATACTGCTTTGGTGAATATTGGAAATTCTGTGTTCAAGGAGGGCATGGCATATGTTGCTTTATCTCGAGTCAGAACTTTATCTGGATTGTACTTGATTGATTTTGATGAGACAAAGATTAATGCTGATCTAAATTGTGTAAAAGAATATAATAGGTTAAGAAGAGAGTATGCTCCAAATTTACCTCAATATCCTCTGTTTGAAAAGCGTGTGATAGGCCGAAAAAGAAGAGATGAGAACAATTGTAGTAAAGTTGTAGCAAAAAGAAAAGTAGATTAAACAGTAATTGTAAGCAGAAAGGAAATGGATTCAGTTAAAGATGTTGTTGGATTTCAGTTTGAAAATAGTTCTGGTGTCAACTGCTATGCTAATGTTGTGGTTAATGTTATTTTCTTTCTCCAAACTGTAAAAAAACAGACTGCTGAAAATCGTGATCAAATACTTTGTTATTTATTAAATTCTGTGTTTGAGAAATGTAGCAGTGATAGAACAAAAATACAAAGTGTTTCTGAAATTCGAAAGGTTTTAGACATATGTTTTGGTCTAAATCAATTTTCACAGAATATTCAGCAAGATTGTCAGGAACCTCTAATGTATATGCTTGTTGTTTTACAAGATGAAGGAGTAGATGTAGGAAATCTTGTTGGCATTTCTTATAAATGGCAACATGACTGTGACAATTGCTCCTTTTCAAGTAGTACTACAGTATACACTGAAAGATTTATGTATTTGACTTTACCAGACTGCAAATCATGTCTTTTAATAATCTAGTTAGAGCAGCAAATCAAAACATGGTTTGTAGTCAATGTAAATCTGAAATGCTATCAACTTTATTTTTAATAAGATATGGACAGTATGTTATTTTAATGTTCCAACGATGTAGACCTGATGGGACTAAATTGACAACATTAATTAAAAATGTTGTGGCTTCTCAATTATCAATTTCAGGAAGAACCTTTAGAACTGCATGAAATATTTACCATGATGGTCCTTTAACAACATCAGGACATTACACAGCTTATTTAAAATGTGAAAAAGGTTGGAAGCTCTGTCATGATACTCAATTGAGTTTCAAACAACGTTTGCCTTCTGACTTACTAAATTCTTACCTAGTGTTCTTACAACCAAAATTTTAGGGAAGGTAATTGGCCTATGAAGATAGCAGCAGTTAATATAACTTAGTTTGCTCTTCAAAATTACTTTCTGAATGAGAGTGATGAAGGTAATAAAAAATATGTAGTTCTCATAGAGATAGTATATGTTTATTATGGTATACAACCCTTACAACGGATATTTACCAGGCACTACCATTACAACACAGTCATTACAACGCAAACCATTACAACGCATTGCCCTGGGGGGCGCTCTAGGATAGGGAATACGTTTAATTTACTATCCAACACCTTCCCTAGTGTCCACGGGGACTGGAGTTGGAATAGTAAATTAAACTATTCACTATCCAGCACTCCAAAGTGCTATGCGTTGTAATGGTATGCATTGTAAAAACTGCGTTGTAATGGTATGCTTGGTAAAAGTATGCGTTGTAACGTCATACATCCATTTATTATATATAGTGTGCTGTGAGTATTAAAGGAATTATTTATCAAATGTAAGCTAGAGATGGAAGTAAAACTCTTGTTTCATAACGTGAAAGATGTTGGAGCTTTTCTTTCAGAAAGTCAGATAAAAGAGACATTACGAAAACAGTCGCTAATTTACATAGAAAAGGACTTTCCATATACTATTTGGCCTCGTGGAAAAGTGGATGGATCAAAAGTTAGTTTAGATATGTTTTTTAAAAATGTACATTATTTAAGTAATTATTCAATGGGTTTTTTATACACAATCATTTTGATTGTGTTTTTTTTTGCCCGCTGTTATATGATGAGTACTTTTGAAATCACTGTTTTAAGTGAAATTCAATATATTCTGAGAACAGCAAAAATAAACCATTTAACATGTTGTTGAAATTATTTTGTATTTTCTATTATTGTATATATATTATTTTTCCAATCTCTTATGCTCACTTACCTATTTCCACCTTCTATCACTCTTTTTAACTCAACCTCACTGGCCTTTTTTGACTCTCCCTCACCTCCCTTCCCTTATTCCATTTTGCACACTTATCCTCATTCTCCATTCCTTCACTGCTCATTATCTCTCTCCCATCCACCAATTTCCAGCTGTCAGTCACTCTACTTCACTCCCCTTCCCTTTGTTTCCTTTCTTTGTTCCCTCAATAATTCTCCTTCTCTCATTCACCTTATTACACTTCACTCACTTCTTTTCTCACTTCCTCTATCCTCTCGCATCCTCACTCCCTTTCCCTCACAGCCTGTCTCTTAGCTTCAGTCTCTGGATCCTCTCACTCTCTCACTCCTCTTCCGTCATGCTTATTCCCTAAAAATGACCCACACTCCCTTCCTTAACTTTATTTACTCTCTTACTCAGTTCCTTTGTGTTACTCTTTCCTTCACTAGCTCAATATTCTCACTCTTTCACTTTATCTCAATCTTACTTGCTTTTATCCTCTCTTTATTTTCCCTTTTTCAACAACCTCCCTGCCCTTCACTCACCCTCACTTACCCTTGTTTATCTCCTACTTTGTCTCTTGTATTGTAAAATATATATTATAAATATTGTAACTTATTTTGTTTTGTCTTTCACAGATATAAATTTAAATGAAAATATAAAACTAAGTTGATATTACTTGTAAGGTAAGTTTGATGTAGAATATTTATTTTCTCTATAATATTTTCCATAACCTCACTACTCTTCTTTGATATTCCCACACCTCTGTTTCCTTATAGCACTTGCCTCACTTATTCTAAATCCCTCTTTTTTCACACTCTTCTCTTACTCTTACCTTCTTTGAGGCGTACTCTTGTACTTTCTTTCCTCTGTCTTCTCTTACTTCTTTGTTTTATTTTTTTCCCTTCCTTCTACTGCATTTCACTAATTCCTTCTCTTACTCCCTCTGTCCTCTTACTTCTACACTCCCCTTACCTCATTCTCTCTCTGTTAGCCTTATTCTCTCCGTCTCTTTAGTCTCTCACTCGTCTTCTGTCGAGCCCACTCCCTATAACTTAGTTATAGTCAAACACTCACCTTTTTTGATACCTTCTCCATTGCTTACCTTCCTCTCTCTTCCCATCCTTTCCTCTTTTATTATTTTCCTTTCTCTTACTCTTCTTACTCCACTTCAATAACTCCTTTTCTCAAATCCTCCTTCTTCTAATGTATTCACTCAACTTTTCTCAGTCTTTTTTAATTACCCTCAAATAATTTCCAGCAATGCATCCTTTCACAAGAAGTTTAGATTAGAGTGTGAGGAGATGCATCGTATTATCACATGAATGATGTCATCAGTGATGTCATCAGTGATGTCATTTGAGATGTCATCAGTGATGTCATCAGTGATGTCACTGACCATGTCATGAATGATGTAATATGTGGCATCATCAGCAGTGGATTGCGGGCGCGTGAGTTGGTATGCAACGTTTACAATAAAGTTTTTACAACGCACTACCATTACAACGCAGGCATTACCACGCATACCATTACAATGCATTGCGCTGGGGGGCGCTCTAGGATAGGGAATAAGTTTAATTTTCTATCCAACACCTTCCCTAGTGTCCGCGGGGACTGAAGTTGGAATAGAAAATTATACTTACCACTATCCAGCACCTCTAAGCGCTATGCGTTGTAACAGTATTCGTTGTAAATACCGCTTTGTAAAGGTATGCGTGGTAAAAGTATGCGTTGTAACGTCATACATCCGCGCGAGTTATAGTGAGTCCAACTAACTATAACATGGGAATTTCAATGGTTATGTATGAGTAAACTGTTCAGCTAACTATAACTGGTGTGAAACCTATGTTTTTTTAGTGAATTTCAAAGGTTTTTTCAATGCTAATTCCTAGCTATAACAAGTGTGAAACCTATGTTTTTTTCAGTGAATATATATATAGACATCTTGATTGGAATTAAGTGGTAACTCTTAAAACTTTTAATTGGAAAAGAAACAAAATGAGGGAGTATATTTTGCCATATAACGTATGATTAGTGCTGAAGAAAGAAAAATTAGGGCACATTTTGAGTGACTTCTAAAATCCTCTTCTATTTCATTAAAAAAAATGCTGACATGCAGACTGAAACATGCACTTTGAATACCAGCAGCAGACTTGCCTGGTGAGCAGTAGCTTTACTACAGTGATATTATGAGCAACTAGAGTGCTAACATTCAGAATGTATGGCAAATGTCTGACACATCTGAATGCCTTCTTGATGGAACCAAAGTAAACAAGCATTGAAAATGCAATAGATCTCGCCCTCGTTTAAGTTAAAGCCATTCTGTTTGTAATGAGGTGCCTTTTTATCCTTGCTTTTATTAGTGTTTTTCAAACTTTCATGTAAACAACATGCATATGTATGCATATATGTATATGTATGCATGCATTTATATTTGTATTTATATAGATATGCAGATTATATATGTTTATATATGTATATATATATATATACACACATACATTACCTACTGGCGGTCGCCAGTAGGTAGTTATAGTTAGGATAATTTTCAATGTTAAATCTCAACATTCTATTTTGAATAACTTTGGCGCCGGTTGACGAATCTGCCTGAAATTTTCAGGAAAATGGTCTCATGGCGGTCCGGTCCTTCCCTGAAAGTTTGGGGGGGATTCGTCAAGCGGGGGCCGAGATAAAAGGGGGGTCCCAAAACGCGTTTTCCCCATGTTAATTTCCATAGGGCGGTCGATTTCACTTTTAGCCCGAACGGCTGAATGGATTTCCACCAAACTTGGCAAAATTGTAGGGACTGGTAGCCCGATGTGCCTTTGCTATGTCTCAAGATATGTGCTCCAGTGGATTTTGAGTAATTTAGGTTCAAAAAAATATATATATCTATAGGCGCTCTCCCGTGCGCGCACGGGAGTGCGCTCCAGGCGCGACACGCGACTTGCGCGCAGGAAGCTGATTGGATCTCAGTTGTCTGTAAACATTCTAAACAGTGCGGAGCGGCCGCCATCTTGTGTCTCGGTAAAATCGAGACACAAGGGGTTTGAAAAAAAAAGGGGCAAATGACCATAAGGGGGAAGAGTAGACCCCCTCTGACCCCCTAGGTTTGATGTAGGGACTAAAATAGGGTCCTGCAGGGCATTAAAATTTTTTTTTCGTTTTGCGCGGGGGAAGCGCATGGTACGCGCACCGGAAGCACGGGGAAAATTCAGGACCATATTTATGAAGGCCCTGCGCTGTTAGTTTTGCGCTTCCTGTGCGTCAATTTTTGTGACGCACCAGCGGTGTAAAAAAATGCGCATTGTTATGCAATATTTAAAAAGTGACGCATCTATCTAGATGCGTCACTTTTTAAATATAGTGCAACGAGGTACATTTTATCACACTGCTGGTGTTATGCGTCACTTTTCTGTGCGCACTCCTTATGACATTCCAGATGTGTCATATTTAATGTATGACGAATCATGTTGCAGATACAATATGGCGCAGAGTTTTAAAAAGTGACCCATGTACCTAGATGCGTCACTTTTTAAAAATAGCGTCAGGTATAATGTATGCAGAGGGGGTGTTCTCCCGCAAAAAGCTTTGTAATAGCGACGCAGTGAAATCTTTGAGATTTCACTGCGTCAGTTTTAGAATGCTGTTGCGTCAAAATCTTGTGCCTGCTTTACAGCAGGTGTTAGACTGAGGCAAGACCTTTCATATGCTGCTTTCCCCATTTGAAAGGACACATTACTGGAGTTGCGTCACTTTTGTGACGCACTCCAGCAATGCGTTACTTGGAATGTCATAAGGAGTGCGCACAGAAAAGTGACGCATTGCACCAGTAGTGTAAAAAAATGTGTTGCGTTGCGTTATATTTAAAAAGTGAGGTATCTAGGTAGATGGGTCACTTTTTAAAATCAAGCGCCACATTATATCTGCGTGAGGTATAATGCATGCAGAGGGGGTGTTCCCCCACAAAAAGCTTTGTAATAGCGACGCAGTGAAATGTTTGAGATTTCACTGCGTCACTTTTAGGATGCTGTTGCATCCTTTAAATATAGTGCAACGAGGCACATTTTATTACACTGCTGGTGTGATGCGTCACTTTTCTGTACACAGTCCTTATGACATTCCAGATGTGTCATATTTAATGTATGACGAATCATGTTGCAAGGAGTTACAGATACGTCAGTATTTCTGACATATGTGTAAACATAAAAGTGATGCGAGGCCGGCGCAAAATTTTGACGCAATAGCATCCTAAAAGTGACGCAGGGAAATCTCATAGATTTCAGTACGTTGTTATTACCAAGCTTTTTGCGAGGGATTGCCCCCTCTGCATACATTATACCTGATGCAGATACAATATGGTGCAGAGTTTTAAAAAGTGACCCATGTACCTAGATGCGTCACTTTTTAAAAAATAGTGTCAGGTATAATGCATGCAGAGGGGGTGTTCCTTGCAAAAAGCTTGGTAATAATGACGCAGTGCGTCACTTTTAGGATGCAGTTGCGCCAAAATCTTGCGCCTGCTTCACAGCAAACCTTTCACATGGTGCTTTTTCCATGTGAAAGGACACATTACTGGAGTTGCGTCACTTTTGTGACGCACTCCTGCAATGCGTTACTTTTGTGTTTACAGATATGTCAGAAATACTGACGTATCTGTAACTCCTTGCGATATGATTCGTTATACATTAAATATGACACATCTGGAATGTCATAAGGAGTGCGTCCAGATAAGTGACGCATCGCTATTTTCACGTAGCGATGCGTCACTTTTCAGAAATGAGGCCTCCAGTTTATTCACTGTGTCATAACTTTCTTTTCTAACACTCACCTTCTTTCAGTCCTCCTACTTCACTTCCTTTCACCTCTCATACCTTTCTGTTCTTTCTTACTCATTCTCCTTTCAATTATCAATGCACTATATTTCACTTACTCTTCATTTTTTAAGATTATAGCTCTTTGATGAGAATTGGAGGTAGTTCTGAAAAGAACTTTTGGTTTTCTTCTTTTAACTGAAGAGGAACAAAAACAGGGAATAGAAACTGCTCAACAGGAGCAAAAAGAAAAGAAAAAAATTAGGGGTGGGAAGGGCAGTGATGGTTCTCTAATGCCCGAACCATGAGCAGGACACTTTGCTCCCCATAGGTGAGGAGTTGATTGCAGTATCTGCATCTGACGACCCCATGGTTGAATGCAGGTTGAATGTTTGCTACCTGCCCCTGAGATTGTTCTCTTCCAGAAGAAGTTGCTCCTCCTGTTGATGTAGAGGCCCCATCTCTGGGAACCTCCTGTGCCAGAGCCCTGACACTTTCCCGGGCAAAATTCTGGGGGTGCCTGCTCTTCACATGGCGAATCATGGTGAAGTTGCCAAAAGAGTATTTTTTTAGGGGGTTACCCCGTGACAGGACATGTTTGCAGATCCTGCACTCTACTTTTGGTGCATTCACCTTCTTCTGGCCTTCTGGAAACTTAAAAAATTTCCAGATGAAATGTTCCTTCACCTTTGGGGTAGGAGGCTCTTCATCAATGAAATCATTGGAGTCATCTTCACTGCTGGATGGTCTGGCAGCCATGATGAATCCAGGAATATGGAGCAGCAAAAAAGGCAGGTCTTTCAGTCACAAAAGTGAAAGAAGAAGTGAAGGAAATGGGTGGGGATTTCATTCATTGTAAAAAAAAACTGTTAGCAACCAATGAAAAGTGTTATTTTAGGGTCACATGACCCGACGCGCTTACGTTGCGCGCTCAGGTGCACTTCCGGGTGCGTTTACGCAGCGCAATCGTAGGCGCTTCCGGGGCGCAAACGTGGCGCGATCGTAGGCGCTTTTGCGTGCGTTTAGGCGCCGCGCACGGAGGCGCTTCCGAGGGCACGTACGTTGCGCGCCGAAGTGACGTCATCAATCTTTAATAGAAATGCATAATCATTTTCCATATTAAAAAAAACAAATTTTATTTGTATGGTACGAAATGTTTTGCATTATTATTAACTTTTCATTCATATTTTTTTTTCACGAACGACAGTTGCGCTCTGGGTGCGCTTTCAGATGAGCGCACGGAAAAGCTTACAGGAGAGCTTAGCTGAAAGCTTCCCCGAGCGCGCACCCAGAGCGCAAAAGAAAAAAATTATAAAAAAAATGAATACTTAAAAAAAAACAGCAAATTGTAAAAAAAAAAAAGGTTAGAAACTCGATATACAAAGGAATTAGCATTTAAATAACTTTGAAATTCACTGAAAAAACCATAGGTTTCACACCAGTTATAGTTAGGAATTTGCATTTAAAAAACCTATGAAATTCACTGAAAAAACCATAGGTTTCACACCAGTTATAGTTAGGAATTAGCATTTAAAAAACCTATGAAATTCACTGAAAAAACCATAGGTTTCACACCAGTTATAGTTAGGAATTAGCATTTAAAAAACCTATTAAATTCACTGAAAAAACCATAGGTTTCACACCAGTTATAGTTAGCTGGAAATTTTACTGATATAAAACCATTGAAATTCCCACGTTATAGTTAGATGGACTCACTATAACTTGCGCGTGCAATGCACTGCTGATGATGTCTTATTAAGCCAGTTAACCAATCAATTTTTAAAAACCATCCATTTAGACACTTATTTAAACATTTATTCTTCCATCAACTTTTACATATACATATATAAAATATATTTATTTTTCAGAAAGACACACATTCACTGGATGGTGTCATCAGTGATGTCATGAGTGATGTCACTGACCATGTCATGAGTGATGTAATATGTGATGTCATCAGCAGTGCATTGCACGCGCAAGTTATAGTGAGTCCATCTAACTATAACGTGGGAATTTCAATGGTTTTATATCAGTAAAATTTCCAGCTAACTATAACTGGTGTGAAACCTATGGTTTTTTCAGTGAATTTAATAGGTTTTTTAAATGCTAATTCCTAACTATAACTGGTGTGAAACCTATGGTTTTTTCAGTGAATATATATATAAATGCATATGCATATATATGCATACATATTTGTATATGTGTGTGTGTAGAGAGAGGTAGAGAGGTAGAGGTAGAGAGGTAGAGGTAGAGAGGTAGAGGTAGAGAGGTAGAGACTAGTAGAGAGAGGTAGAGAGGTAGAGAGTAGAGAGTGAGTAATAGAGAGTAGAGAGTGAGTAGTAGAGAGTAGAAGAGACCAGTAGAGAGAGTAGCAGAGAGTGAGTAGTAGAGAGTAGTAGAGTGAGTAGTAGAGAGTAGTAGATAGTGAGTAGTAAAGAGTGAGTAGTTAAGAGTAGGTAGAAGAATGAGTAGTAGAGAGCAGTAGAGAGTGAGTAGTAGAGAGTAGTAAAGAGTGAGTAGTAGAGAGTAGTAGAGAGTGAGTAGTAGAGAGTGAGTAGTAGAGAGTAGTAGAGAGTGAGTAGTAGAGAGCAGTAGAGAGATAGTAGTAGAGAGTGAGTAGTAGAGAGGAGTAGTAGAGCGAGTGGTAGAGAGTGAGTAGGAGAGAGTAGTAGAGAGAGAGTAGTAGATAGTGAGTAGTAGAGAGAGAGTAGTAGAGAGTGAGTAGTAGAGAATAGAGAGTAGTAGAGAGAGAGTAGTAGATAGTGAGTAGTAGAGAGAGAGTAGTAGAGAGTGAGTAGTAGAGAATAGAGAGTAGTAGAGAGTGAGTAGTAGAGAGTAGTATATAGTGAGTAGTAGGGAGTGAGTAGTAGAGAGAGAGTAGTAGAGAGTAGTAGAGTAGTAGAGAATGAGTAGTAGAGAGTGAGTATTAGAGAGTAGTGGAGTAGTAGAGAGTGAGTAGTAGAGAGTAGCAGAGAATATTCCAAAGTTTGGCACAGCACCACTTGCAGTCCAATCAAATCATATCACTTAAAGTCCTTATTGAAGCGCTGAATCTTGGTGTATATTCAAATGCTTTTATTTTCCTTAAGTTTATGTACCACAGCCAGCCGACGCGTTTCGTTCTGTACAAAAGAACATCTTCAGGGTGTTCTTATTTCCTTCAACTTATGTTGGTATCCTTTTGTCATATAACTAGATATTTCTTACATTCTAATTTAAAGTGACGAGGTATCAATTTTACCCACACAATTCGGGCAGACTTGAGTAATTTATAGCATCCTCAAAGTCAGTTTTTCAAAGATTCCAAAGTATAGGACATGATAATCCAAATCCAATTGTTTTTCAAGAAAAGTCATTTTCAATCATTCGGAATATCGCGATTAAGAAAAAAAAATGGGGCCTGGGGGGTCCTTGTGGGACCCCCTGAGCAGGCCTAGGGGGTCAGGGTCCTTCTACCCTGCTCCCTTTGAATGTTTTGCACATTTGTTTCACTGCTTTCTTGTGCCTTCGTTCTACCGAGGCACAAGATGGCTGCCAACACTTCCCGGTTTAGAGGGTTGACAGACAGTGGCAGCCAATCAGCATGCCTTCCTGAGAAAGCTGCATGCTCATTGGCTGTCAACACTTCTAACCAGGAAGTGTTGGCATACATCTTGTGCTAGTGTTGACAGACAGTGGCAGCCAATCAGCATGCCTTCCAGAGAAAGCTGCATGCTCATTAGCTGTCAACACTTCTAACCAGGAAGTGTTGGCATCCATCTTGTGCTCGATAGACAAAGGCAAAAGAAAGCAAAAAAACAAATGTGAAGAACACAAAAAGGGGGCAGGGTAGATATACACCCTAGGCCTGCCCAGGTGGTCCCACAAGGACAAAAAGGACCAAATTGTTTTTTTTAAAACCTGATCTGTTTTTAAAGAAATTACCCCACGGGGGGACCAAATCGCTGGGGCATAGTGATAAAGGAGTATGGGGGGTCCACAATCCCCCCCACACTTCCCCGGGGACTGCCGCCCCGGGGCAAAGCAACGCAGCTCCTTGGCGCATACTGGATGCTCCTGGTGGGCTAGTTGGCCCCCAGGGACCCCCAGTATGCAAGGGGAATTAGTTCCTACTCTGAAAACACGCCAGGGGTTGCGCTGCAGAGAGGTGTAAAAAAGAGTGTTGCCTCATTACACCTCTCTGCAATGCAGCCCCCTGGCTTATACTGGAGGATCCTGGTGGGCTAGTTGCCCCCCAGGGACCCCTAGTATGCAAGGGGAATTAGCTCATTCAATTAAAAAACCATAGGTTTCAGGCCTTAAATAGTTAGGAATTAGCATTTAAAAAACCTTGCAAATTCACTGAAAAAAACATAGGTTTCAGGCCTTATATAGTTAGGAATTAGCATTTAAAAAACATTGCAAATTCACTGAAAAAAACATAGGTTTCAGGCCTTATATAGTTAGGAATTAGCATTTAAAAAACCTTTGAAATTCACTTAAAAAACTATTAGTTTTAGGGGTTTTATAGTTAGCTGGACATTTCACTCATACAAAACCATTGAAATTGCTCCTATATAGTTAGTTGTACTAACTATATTTTGCGCACCCGCAATCCTCTGCTGATTATGTCACATATTACATCATTCATGACATGGTCAGTGACATCACTGATGACATATCAAATGACAATGAGTGACTATATAGAACTGTTGGTGAATGAGTGGATGTGTATATAGATGGTAGAATTACTGAATTGGTTGTTGTAACTGGTATGGGTATCCCCATTTTTTTTTTTAAATGTTAGTTTCTATTTTTGAATATGTGTTTCAAGGGTTACATTACACTGAAAGGAGGTCTGTCACTCTGTCACAAGGATGGTGTCATCAGTGATGTCATGAGTGATGTCACTGACCATGTCATGAGTGATGTATTATGTGACGTCATCAGCAGTGCATTGCAGGCGCGCAAGTTATAGTCCTACTAACTATAACGTGGGAATTTCAATGGTTTTATGTCAGTAAAATTTCCAGCGAACCATGACTGGTGTGAAACCTGCTGATGACGTCACATATTACATCACTCTTGACATGGTCAGTGACATCACTCATGATATCACTGATGACACCATCCTTGTGACAGAGTGACAGACCTCCTTTCAGTGTAATATAAGCCTTGAAACACATATTCAAAAATAGTATTTAAAATTTTCAAAAAATTGGAGATACCCGAACCAGTTACAACAAACAATTCAGTAATTCCACCATCTATATACACATCCACTCATTCACAAACAGTTCTATATAGTTATTCATACATATACTCACTCATTATATGTAGTGATACACCTATACATCCTGTTACACACTGACAGTCATCCGAAAGCTACTCACACACATATTCACACATGTAAAAAAAACTAATGAACATTCATTTATTTGCATATACAGCTATACACACACTACCACTTTACTTCTAAGAATACTTACTCATACTTACTCTCTTAAACAATCACTTATATAAACACATACTAATTTAAACAGGAACTCTTATAATCTTTCACTCTCACATATACTCAGTGTTATAAATCAATACTCACATATACTAGATTAAAACATATGTCGTTACTGAAAAAGACAATAGTGAGACAGTCATTTACTCACTAACATACACATATACACACTCATACATCTATACAGTCCTGTACATATGCTGTCTTCAAAACACATACAGTGAGTCAGTCACCAACCCATACAGCCACTTATACACAAAGTGAAACACTGAAACATACATTTTAATATATAAAAGTTACTTGCTAATATATGTATTCACTAAGATACACTTAATAAGGCAGTTAACCAATCAATTATTTTAAAAACAAACATCCATTTACACACTTATTTAACCATTTATTGTTGCATCGTACTTTACAAATACATCTAAAAAAATAATAATTTTTAAAAAAGACAAACATTCACTGGATGGTGTCATAGTGATGTCATGAGTGATGTCACTGACCATGTCATGAGTGATGTAATATGTGACATCATCAGCAGTGCATTGCAGGCGCGCAAGTTATAGTTAGTCCAACTAACTATAACGTGGGAATTTCAATGGTTTTATGTCAGTAAAATTTCCAGGTAACTATAACTGGTGTGAAACCTATGGTTTTTTCAGTGAATATATATATATATATATATATATATATATATATATATATATATATATATTCACTGAAAAAACCATAGGTTTCACACCAGTTATAGTTAGGAATTAGCATTTAAAAAACCTATTAAATTCACTGACAAAACCATAGATTTCACACCATTTATAGTTAGCTGGAAATTTTACTGACATAAAACCATTGAAATTGCCACGTTATAGTTAGTTGGACTCACTATAACTTGCGCGCCTGTAATGCACTGCTGATGATGTCACATATTACATCACTCATGACATGGTCAGTGACATCACTCATGACATCACTGATGACACCATCCAGTGAATGTGTGTCTTTCTGAAAAATAAATTTGTTTTATATATGTATTTGTAAAGGTCGATGGAAGAATAAATGTTTAAATAAGTGTGTAAATGGATTTTTTTTTAAAAACAATTGGTTGGGTAACTGGCTTATTACGTGTATCTTAGTGAATACATATATTAGCGAGTATTGTTTAAATATTTAAATGTTTGTATCAGTGTTTCTCTTTGTGTATACGTGGCTGCAGGGGTTGGTGACTGACTCACTGTTTGTATGTGTTTTGAAGACAGCATATGTGCAGGACTGTATGGGTGGATGAGTGTGTATATGTGTGTGTTAGTGAGTGAATGACTGTCTCACTAGTGTCTTCATTAGTAACGACATATGTTTTAATCTAGTATATGTGAGTATTGATGTATATAAGTGAGTATAGTATATATAGTGAGAGATTGTAGGAGTTCCTGTTTAAATAAGTATGTGTTTCTATAAGTGATTGTTTAAGAGAGTAAGTATGGGTAAGTTTCCTTAGAAGTAAGGTGGTAGTGTGTGTATAAATGTATATGCAAATAAATGGATGTTCAATAGTTTATTTGCATGTGTGAGTATGTGTGTGAGTAACTTTTGGATGACTGCTGATGTGTAACAGGATGTATAGGTGTATCACTACATATGATGAGTGAGTATATATATGAGTGACTATATAGAACTGTTGGTGAATGAGTGGATGTGTATATAGATGGTGGAATTACTGAATTGGTTGTTGTTACTGGTTTGGGTATCTCCATTTTTTTGAAAATGTTTGTTTCTATTTTTGAATATGTGTTTCAAGCGTTACATTACACTGAAATTAGGTCTGTCACTCTGTCACAAGGATGGTGTCATCAGTGATGTCATGAGTGATGTCACTGACCATGTCATGAGTGATGTAATATGTGACGTCATCAGCAGTGCATTACAGGCGCGCAAGTTATAGTGAGTCCAACTAACTATAACGTGGGAATTTCAATGGTTTTATGTCAGTAAAATTTCCAGCTAACTATAAATGGTGTGAAATCTATGGTTTTGTCAGTGAATTTAATAGGTTTTTTAAATGCTAATTCCTAACTATAACTGGTGTGAAACCTATGGTTTTTTCAGTGAATTTCAAAGGTTTTTTAAATGCTAATTCCTAACTATAACTGGTGTGAAACATATGGTTTTTTCAGTGAATTTCAAAGGTTTTTTTAATGCTAATTCCTAACTATATAAGACCTGAAAGCCCACCAGGAATCTCCAGTATGCGCCAGGGGACTGCATTGCAGAGAGGTGTAATGAAGCCACAACCCTTTTTACACCTCTCTGCAACGCAGCCCCCGTGCATGTTTGAAGAGGGGGAACTAATTCCCCATGCATACTGGGGGCCCCTGGGGGCCAATTAGCCCACCTGGAACCTCCAGTATGCGCCAGGGGCTGCATTGCAGAGGTGTAATGAGACTATGCCCCTTGTTACACCTCTCTGCAACGCAGCCCACTGCCGCGTTTGCAGAGGGGGAACTAATTCCCCTTGCATACTGGGGGTCCCTGGGGTCAACTGGTCCACCAGGAGCCTCCAGTATGCGCGAGGGAGCTGCATTGCAGAGAAGTGTAATGAGGCCACACCCTTGTTACACCTCTCTGCAATGCAGGCCACTGGCGCGTTTGTAGAGGGGGGACTAATTCCCCTTGCATACTGGGGGTCCCTGGATCATATCTGCCCAAACACCGATATTCCGAACGATTGTAAATTACTTTTCTTGAGAAACATTTGGATTTGGATTATCATGTCCTATACTTTGGAATTTTTGAAAGACTGACTTTGAGGATGCTATAAATTACTCAAGTCTGCCCGAATTGTGTGGGTAAAATTGATACCTAGTCACTTTGAATAAGAATATACTTATGTCTCGTCTAACATTTGGAAGAAATATCTAGTTATATGACAACTGGATACCGACATAACTTGAAGGAAATAAGAACGCCCTGAAGAAGTTCTGTTGTACAGAACGAAACCTTTCGGCTGGCTGTGGTACATAAACTTAAGGAAAATAAAAGCATTTGAATATACACCAAGATTCAGCGCTTCAATAAGGACTCTAAGTGATATGATTTGATTGGACTCATTGTGAAAGTGGTGCTGTGCCAAACTTTGGAATATTCTCCACTACTCTCTACTACTTACTCTCTCCTACTCCACTACTCTCAAATACTCACTGTCTACTACTCATTCTCTACTACTCTACTATTCTCTACTACTCTCTCTCTACTACTCACTCCCTACTACTCGCTACTCACTACTCCCTACTACTCACTATCTACTACTCTCTACTACTCACTCTCTACTACTCTCTCTCTACTACTCACTCTTTACTACTCACTACTACTCTCTACTACTCACTCTCTACTTCTCACTCTCTACTACTGTCTACTACTCACTCTCTACTACTCTCTCTCTACTAGTCTCTACTACTCACTCTACTACTCACTCTCTACTACTCACTACTATTCTCTCTGCTACTCATTCTCTACTACTCTCTACTACTCACTCTCTACTACTCACTCTCTACTACTCACTCTTTACTACTCTCTACTACTCACTTTCTACTGCTCTCTACTACTCACTCTACTACTTACTCTCTACTACTGTCTACTACTCACTCTCTACTACTCACTCTCTACTACTCTCTACTACTCACTCTACTATTCACTCTACTACTCTCTATTACTCACTCTCTGCTACTCTCTCTACTGCTCTCTACTACTCTCTACTACTCACTCTCTACTCTCTATTACTCACTCTCTACTCTCTACCTCTCTACCTCTCTCTTCTTCTCTCTCTACTAATCTCTACCTCTCTACCGCTACCTCTCTACCTCTCTACCTCTACACCTCTACCTCTCTACCTCTCTCTACACGCACACATATACACATATATGCATATATATATATGCATATGCATTTATATATATATGTATGTGTATGTATAAAAAAAAACAACAAAACATTTTTTTTTTAAACAGCTACTTTTAAAACTGTCATTCTTTTTCCCCATGGTATGCTCCCCGGTACGCTTACCGGTGCGCGTACCGGTGCGCGTACCGGGCGCTCACCCCGCGAAAATCAAAAAAATTTTTTATTTTTTTTTTGCTCCGCGGGGCCCTTTTATGGCCCCCACATCAAACCTAGGGGGTCAAGGGGGGTCTACTCTGCCCCCTTATGGTCATTTCCCTCTTTGTTTTGGCCACCTCTCGTGTCTCGATCCTACCGAGACACAAGATGGCGGCCGCTCCGGACTGTTTAGAATGTTTACAGACATCCCAGAGCCAATCAGCTTTCTGCACGCAAGTCGCGGTAAGCGCCCGGTGCGCGTACCGGTGCGCGTACCGGAGCGCGGCTATAGATATATATATTTTTTTGAACCTTAATTACTCAAAATCCACTGGAGCACATATCTTGAGACATAGCAAAGGCACATCGGGCTACCAGTCCCTACAATTTTGCCAAGTTTGGTAGAAATCCATTCAGCCGTTCGGGCTAAAAGTGAAATCGACCGCCCTATGGAAATTAACATGGGGAAAACGTGTTTTGGGACCCCCCTTTTATCTCGGCCCCCGCTTGACGAATCCCCCCCAAACTTTCAGGGAAGGACCGGAACGCCGCGAGGCCATTTTGAGGAAATTTTCAGGCAGATTCGTCAACCGGCGCCAAAGTTATTCCAAATAGAATTTTCAGATTTAACATTGAAAAAAATCCTAACTATAACTACCTACTGGCGACCGCCAGTCGGTAATATATATATATATATATATATATATATATATATATATATATATATATATATATATATATATATATATATATATATATATATATATATATATATATATATATATATATATATATATATTTTATATTTATTAAAATATGTTTATAATATATATATATTTTTTTAAAATATTTGAGCAGTCCTGCACCAATAGCGCACCTCTCTCGATTGCTGAACAGAACGTGGCCGCAATTTTACAATAGTTCTGTAGGATGCACTTAGGTTGTGCGATAGGTGCATATTTTCATGCGCGATTGCTATGCGACCGGTACGTGACTTCAAGCGCATGCGCAACATGTACATATCACGCCACAACGCGTGTGCGCATTTCCGCATGATGCCATGTACGTGTTCAAGGCGGTGGGCGCATGACTTCCACAAAATGTGTCGGTATATAAAAAAGATATATAAACATGTATTTAATATAAATATTAACCCCTTCGCTGCCAGGCCTTTTCTCCCTCCTGTGCCACACCTTTTTTGGGCTATTTGGGGTAGTGCGCGCTGAGGCCCCTGTAACTTTTTGACCACATAAGGTATCCTCGCCAAATTTACGTCCTTTTCTTCCAACATTATGGATTCTAAAGGGACTCAGGGTTTGTGGATTCCCTTGGAGGGGTCCCAGAAATTGGCCAAAATTTAGCAAAATGTTGTTTTTGGGTGAAAAATGGGCTACAAATGAAAGCGGCTGGGTTTTTCCCTACAAATGTTAACAAAAAAGGGTTTGTGGGGCTGAAATCACCATTGACAGTCTTTTGTCAGAAAACCAACATTTTCTTCATAGTTTTGGCATTTTTCCGGGACATAGCCTATTTGAGCTAATTTTAGTGCTTTCAAATTCCTTCCAGTTAATGGTAAAAATTAGTATGAAAGCAATAATGGATCCTGAAAAGCTATACATTTTAGAATAGTAGACAAAATTCTAAATTCAGAAAGGGGTAATTTTTGTAGATCCATCAAGGTTTCTTTATAGAAATTAACATTTAAATATTGGAAAAATTGAAAATTAGTCAAAAAAACAGCCTTTTGTGTCAACGTTTTCACCTGTAACTTCTTGTGATTATGACAGCTCTTTGAAAGCAATATACCGTTCAACCTTCCTGGTTGTGGTGATATATAGGACTTGTAGGTTCACCAAGAACTACACGAACCAGTCAGAAACTGAGTAGCAATTTGCAATGACTTTTTATTATGTAGAGGGTATATAGCAATTATTGTGTGAAAATGTATACATGGAAAAATCGATGTGAAAGATACCTATGTATTTCTGAAATGGGTACAAATTATAGAGTTCAGAAACAGTATATATTTGCACATTTTCAATATTGGGAATACTCATACTAGCATGAGAATTATTGGTCATTTTTCAAAATGATTTCTTTTTTATACAATGTCTTTCATTTGGAAGGCAGAAATGCATCAAAACTCAATAGGTAATAAAAGTTGATTTACAAATCTGAATTACCCTAAGTCTCCCAATAAAAATGGTACCTCACTTGGGTGGGTAGGCATAGTGTCCACGACCGGAAAGGGCTCAAAACCCAACGTGAACATACCACATTTTCACAATGAAATTTACCCTTTTTTTGCAAAGTGTTTAGCTGTCGTTTTTGAACCCTAGCTCTGCCGGCACAGAGGGAAACCTAGCAAACCTATACATTTTTGAAAACTAGACACCCAGGAAAATCCAGGATTGGGTGACTTGACTGCCTGCCACCAGCTTCTGTTACCCAGAATCCCTTGCAAACCTAAAGCTTTTTCAAAAAAGCTACATTTTTCCCACATTTCTGGGGTGAAAAGTGTTGGAATCTGTGTGGATCCACACATTTCTACCCACCCTGCGTTCCCCGAAGACTTCTAAGAAAAATGGTACCTCAGTTGTGTGGGTCAGCCTAGTGCCCGCAACAGAAAACGGCGCAAAATGCAACGAGGGCACACCTCAATCTCACAGTGAAAGCCTAGCTGTACTTTTTTAACCCTAGCTCTGCGGGCACCTAGAGAAACCTAGCAAACCTATACATTTTTGAAAACTAGACATCCAGGGAAATCCAGGATAGGGCGACTTGACTGCCCTCACCAGGTTCTGTTACCAAGAATCCCTTTCAAACCTAAAAAAAATGTCCCAAAAAACTAATTTTCCCCACATTTATGTGGTGGAAAGTTCTGGAATCTGCGTGGATCCACAAATTTCCTTCCACCCCGCGTTCCCCGAAGACTTCTAAGAAAAATGGTACCTCAGTTGTGTGGGTCAGCCTAGTGCCTGCAACAGGAAATGGTGCAAAACGCAACGTGGTCACATCTCAATTTCACAGTGAAAAATGACCCTTCTTTTGCAAAGTGCCTAGCTGTAGTTTTTAAACTCTAGCTCTGCCGGCACCTAGGTAAACCTAGCAAACCTATACATTTTTAAAAACTAGACACCCAGGGAAATCCAGGATAGTGTGACTGGACTGCCTCCCACCAAGTTCTGTTACCCAGAATCCCTTGTAAACCTAAGAAATTGTCCCAAAAAACTAATTTCGCCCCACATTGATGTGGTGAAAAGTTCAGTAATCTGCGTGTATCCATGAATTTCCTTCCACCCCAACTTTCCCAATGTCTTCCAAGAAAAATGGTACCTCACTTGTGTGGGTCGGCCTAGTGCCTGGGACAGGAAACGGTGCAAAACGCAACGTGGTCACACCAAAATTTCGCAGTGGAAAATGGAAAGGGGCGACCACTCGGTCCCCCCGAACGTATGGTTGGGTGCCCCGATCCACCCAGGAAACCATTTTGGGCGGGGGGCGTGTCCCGGTTGGTATGCCCGAAGTGGCGTAGCCGGGGTGCGCCTTTTCCCACCCCAGAGGGGTTGTCCTAGACACCTACACCGATGACCACGCCCAGTAGGCGTACCGGAGGAGGGTACACGCCCTCCCGCAGAAGAATAAAGAGAGCGGGAATCCGAAGAAGCGTCCTCTTGTTCCTGTGCTCTGAAGGCTGCACCCACTCGTTGCTCGTGAACCCTTTCAAACCTAAAAAAATTGTCGAAAAAACAAATGCATCCCACATTTCTGTGGTGGAAAGTTCTGGAATATGCGTGTATCCACACATTTCCTTCTACCCAGCGTTCCCCAAAGTCTTCAAAGAAAAATGTTACCTCACTTGTGTGGGTCGGCCTAGTGCCCGCAACAGGAAATGGCGCAAAATACAACGTGGTCACACCTCAATTTTGCAGTGGAAAATGACCCTTTTTTTGCAAAGTGCCTAGCTGTAGTGTTTTTAACCCTACCTCTGCCGGCCCCTAGAGAAACCTAGCAAACCTATACATTTTTGAGAACTAGACACCAAGCGGAATCCAGGATGGGGTTACTTGACTACCTCCCACCAGGGTTTGTTACCCAGAAACCCTGTGGTGGAAAGCTCTGGAATCTGCATGTATCCACAAATGTCCTTCTACCCAGCGTTCCTCAAAGACTTCAGAGAAACATGGTACCTGACTTGTGTGGGTCGGCCTTGTGCCTGCAACAGGAAACAGCGCAAAACGCAACGTGGTCACACCTCAATTTTGCAGTTGAAAATGACCCTTTATTTTCAAAGTGCCTAGCTGTAGTGTTTTAACCCTACCTCTGCCGGCACTGAGGGAAACCTAGCAAACCTATACATTTCTGAAAACTATACACCCAGTGGAATCCAGGATTGGGTAACTTGACTGTCTCCCACCAGGTTCTGTTACTCAGAATTACTTGTAAACCTAACAAATTATCCCAAAAAACGAATTTTACCAACATTTCTGTGGTGAAAAGTTCTGGAATCAGCGTGTATCCACAAATTTCCTTCCACCCCGCATTCCCCAAAGTCTTCCAAGAAACATGGTACCTGACTTTTGTGGGTCGGCCTAGTGCTTGCAACAGGAAATGGCGCAAAATGCAATGTGGTCACACCTCAATTTCTCAGTGGAAAATAACACTTTTTTTGCAAAGTGCCTAGCTGTAGCTTTTTAACTCTAGCTCTTCTGGCACCTAGGGAAACCTAGCAAACCTATACATTTTTTTAAAATTAGACACCCAGGGAAATCCAGGATGGTGTGACTTGACTGCCTCCCACCAGGTTCTGTTACCCCAAATCCCTTGTAAACCTAAAAAATTGTCCACAAATGTTTATTTTCCCCACATTTATGTGGTGAAAAGTTCTGGAATCTGCGTGTATCCACGAATTTCCTTCCACCCATCATTTCCCGAAGTCTTCCAAGAAAAATGGTACCTGACTTGTGTGGGTCGGCCTTGTGCCTGCGACAGGAAATGGCGCAAAACACAACGTGGTCACACCTCAATTTCGCAGTAAAAAATGACCCTTTTTTTGCAAAGTGCCTAGCTGTAGTTTTTGAACCCTACCTCTGCTGGCACCTAGGGAAACCTAGAAAACCTATATATTTCTGAAAAGTAGGCACCCAGTGGAATCCATGATGGGGTAACTTGACTGTCTCCCACCAGGTTCTGTTACCCAGAATTACTTGTAGACCTAAACAATTATCCGAAAAAACTAATTTTACCCAGATTTCTGTGGTGAAAAGTTCTGTAATCAGCGTGTATCCACAAATTTCCTTCCACCCCTCATCCCCCAAAGTCTTCCAAGAAACATGGTACCTGACTTGTGTGGGTGGGCCTAGTGCTTACAACAGGAAACGGCGCAAAACGCAATGTAGTCACACCTCAATTTCGCAGTGGAAAATGACCCTTTTTTGCAAAGTGCCTAGCTGTAGTTTTTGAACCCTACCCCTGCTGGCACTGAGGGAAACCTAGCAAACATATACATTTATCTACACTAGACACCCAGTGGAATCCAGGATGGGGTAACTTGACTGCCTCCCACCAGGTTATGTTACCGAGAAACCCTTGCAAACCTAAAAAATTGTCCAGAAAACAAATTTTCTCCACATTTCTGTGGTGGAAAGTTCTGGAATCTGTGTGTATCCACAAATGTCCTTCTACCCAGCGTTCCCCAAAGTCTTTAAAGAAAAATGGTACCTCACTTGTGTGGGTCGGCCTATTGCCCTCAACAGGAAACGGTGCAAAATGCAACATGGTCACCCCTCAATCTCACAGTAGAAAATGACCTATTTTTGGCAAAGCGCCTAGCTCTAGTATTTGTACTCTAGCTCTGCCAGCACCTAGAGAAACCTAGCACACCTACACATTTTTGAAAAGTAGACTCCCAGGGAAATCCAAGATGGGGTGACTTGACTGACTCCCACCAGGTTATGTTACCCAGAATCCCTAGCAAACCTAAAAAATACATTTTCCCTACATTTGTGTTTTGGAAATTACTGGAATCTGCGGGGATCCATAAATGTCCTTCCACTCCGTGTTCCCCAAAATGTTCTGAGAAAAATGGTACCTCAATTATGTGGGTCGGCCAGGTGCCTGCGACAAGGAACGGCAAAAAACACAACGTGGTCACACCTCCGTTTCGCATTGAAAAATGACCCTTTTTTTGCAATGTGCCTAGCTGTACTTTTTGAACCTTCCCTGAAAGTTTGGGGGTGATTCGTGAAGCAGGGTCTGAAAAAAAGGGGGGTCCCAAAACGTGTTTTCCCCATGCAATTTTCCATATGACCTTAAGCCAGGGCTACAGCCCGAATGGCTGAACGGAATTACACCAAATTTGGCAGAGAGGTAGAGTTTGGTCTGTAGATCACATTTATTGTTAAATGGTGCAAATCCATTTAGTAGTTCCTGAGAAAATCAAAAGTAAACTCATAGATATATCTATAGGCACAGTAAAGCACACCATTATGAGCACGAGCTGCATGCTCATTGGCTGTCCAAACCAGGAAGTGTTGGCAGCCATCTTGTGCCTCAATAGAAATGAGGCACAAGAAAGCAGTCAAAGAAACGTAAAAACCAAATTTGGCAGAGAGGTAGAGTTTGGTCTGTAGATCGCATTTATTGTTAAATGGTGCAAATCCATTTAGTAGTTCCTGAGAAAATCAAAAGTAAACTCATAGATATATCTATAGGCACAGTAAAGCACACCATTATGAGCACGAGCTGCATGCTCATTGTCTGTCCAAACCAGGAAGTGTTGGCAGCCATCTTGTGCCTCAATAGAAATGAGGCACAAGAAAGCAGTCAAAGAAACGTAAAAACGCGCAAAGGGGTAGGGTAGACATACCCTGACCCCCTAGACCTGCTCAGGGGGTCCCAAAAGCCCCCAATTATTAATATATTTTTTTAAATCATGGGGTATACGTATGGTGGGAGTACACGGTGAATAAGAAACAAAAATTACATTTGCTTTATTCTTAATTAGCCCCCAGGGGGTCCAAATCCCGGGGGCAATTTATTTTTCTATATTGGGGACCACCACCCCCCCAGGGCTTTTTTGAAAAGTATGCGGGGGGCTCACGGCCCCCTGCAGCCCCTTGGGCCCGCCACCCCCATTGGCTTAATTTTTTGTAAAAAAAAAAAGAAAAGTCCTGTGTGTGGGGTGCTCAATCTCCTGCCCACATGGCCCGGGGGCTTCCACCTCCCCGGGGCTCTAATTTTGAATGTAGGGGGGTCCGTGGCGGACCCCCCAGCCCCAGGGACCACCACCCCCGGGCTTTTGATTGTAGGGAGGAGGGCCACTTGGCCCCCCTCCTGGAGCCTTTGCTGGCCATGGGGACCGCCACCTCCCCAGGACCGGCTCCTGCAGTGTCTCGGGGTGCCTACCCCCGGGACACTGCTATTTGCTATGGTAGGGTTGGAGCCTCGTGGCTCACACCCTACGATAGCAAAGTACTTTCCAATTTGAAAGAGAGAGCAGGAAACCTGCTCTCTCTTTCAAATAGGAAAGCAGATTGCTTTTCGTCAGAGAGAGCAGCATGTTAGCTGCTCTCTCTGACGAAAAGCAATGCCGGCTCCAGAAGGACGCAGGGGGCCGGCTGTGACCATGAGGGCTTTGGGGCTCCCACACCGGTCCCCAACGTTATATTTTAGCCCTTGGGGATGCGGTCCCAGGGGATTATAAAAATTATTAATAGAGGCTATTTTTTTTTTTACAATATATTTACCGTGCACGTACCATGCTCGTACGTACGACGTACGGTGCTAAGTCTGTAAGTCGTCCAGTGAGCGTACGTAAGCAAGAAAAATAAAATTATTTTTTAGATATGTTTGAAGTGTATGTGTTTATTTGTTGGGTGGCTCTATAAAGAGCCCTTGTGTTTATTGGGATATTTTAGTACCGACAAGTAAGTACCGATGCAGAGTCTAAAGTTCAAGAGGAAGACTCGGTTCCCCTCATCTGTAAAATGTACACCATCTCTCCTATAGATGTCATGCATATTGTAGAGCAGATTGTTATGGTAAATAGACCTCTTTTTATAAATGCGGAGAAAAGCAGAAACAGATTTATTCACGTGTTTTCTAGCTTTCTCAATCTGTGGACAAAATTGATTGGACAAGTTCCATTTTTTCCTTTGGCATATATTAGAATAGACAAAGGTAGTTTGGGGGAAAAGTGACACCAGTTCTGTAAAGATGTCCTTCATAAACAATTCCAGACCTACCCCAGTCAAAGTGCCTAGGTCATTGCCACCACAGTGCACAATTATGAGGACAGGGTGTTGGAGATGCATAAAGGATTTCACCAATGGCGTCAATTGGTGCCACTTTAACCCTATCTGTCCAATCCATTTAATGTCCACATTTAGTAAACCTAGGTCTTTGTCAATTTGTGTCTGTTGTGCGTACCTTTCATTCCAGAAAATATAGCTGTGTCCCACAATCCACACTGTAAGCATCTGGAAGAGAGGTCTTGATGCACTCAGATGGTCTCTGTAAACGAAAGGGCAGTTTGAAGATTTTTTTTTTCTAAAATGTTGGATAAGTGGAGTTTTGAAAATAAGCCAAGAAGTGATTGGTTGGTTGTAATGTTATTAGCTACAAAACTAGGGTGTAATTTTTCGTTTTTTAAAATCCTGTTATTTATTGGTTAAGAAAAAGTGATAGAAAAGAACATTACTTAAGATAAGCTGGTATATTAATAAGTCAAGCACACTTGCTGTTTTGATTTGCAACAATGTATGATGAACTTTTCACCTGTGTGCTCAGTTAGGTGTTCCTTGAAGTGTTTCTATGGTAACTGGCAGAATGTGGTTGGGGAAGGGTTGAAAGTTTTGCCAGTTGGAAAAGGTTAAAAAGTTCAAGCAATTGAAAAGTGTGTTTCATTTTGATTTAATGTAGGAATACATTTGATTTGTTACTTATTTGTATATGTGTGTGGATTGAGTGTGTACATTTACAGGAAATGTTTGCTGTTGCTATAGGACTTACTGTCTCCCTTGGTTTACCTAGGGGGTTCTACAATGATCCCCAATGTCAATTTTCTTTTTTTCTTGGTTTTGTGCGCTCACTGGATGATTTACAGACTTTGCACCATACGTCGTACGTTAGAGCATGGTACGCACACAGTAAATCTATTGTAAAAAAAAAATAGCCTCTATTACTAATTTTTTATAATCCTCAGGGACACCATTCCCCGGGGCTTCAACTATATATTTGCGGGGGCACCTAACTCCCCCCACAGCCCCGGGGACCGCCACCACCCGGGGCTTCATTTTCTCTAAAAAAAAAACCTGTGTGGGGGGCTCAAATCTCCCTACTCCAACCCCTGGGGACTGCCACCTCCCCGGGTCTGATGGATCCCCAAGCCCTGGGGACCACCACCCCCTGGGGCTTTTGATTGTTGAAAGGGGGGCTGCATGGACCCCCTCCTGGAGCCTTTGATGGCTCTGGGGACCACCACCTCCCCAGGGTCGGCTCCTGCAGTGTCCTGGGGTGCCTACCCCCAGGACACTGCTGTTTGCTATGGTAGGTTGGGAGCCTCGTGGCTCCCACCCTACCATAGCAAACTGATTTCCTATTTAAAGAGAGAGCAGGAAACCTGCTCTCTCTTTCAAATAGGAAAGCAGATTGCTTTTCGTCAGAGAGAGCAGCATGTTAGCTGCTCTCTCTGACGAAAAGCAATGCCAGCTCCCGAAAGACGCATGGAGCCGGCTGGGACCGTGGGGGCTTTGGAGTTCCACCCACGGTCCCCATTGTTATATTTTAGCCCCGGGGGATGGGGTCCCCTGGGATTATTAAAAATTAGTAATAGAGGCTATTTTTTTACAATAGATTTTCCGTGCACGTACCATGCTCGTATGCACAACGTACAGTGCGAAGTCTGTAAGTCATCCTGTGAGCATACCTAAGCAAGAAAAACTCAATAAAAAATATATTTTACAAATATCTATCATGTTTATGTGTTTATGTGTTGGGTGGTTCTAATTATACCGTTTCTCTTTATTGGTAGTTATATGTAAGTACTTATGCATAGTCTAAACTTGTTGAGGAGCAGTGTTTTATAGAGTGCTGAACTTTTCACCTCTGTTGACAGTTAACTTTTGCATGATCTGTTGGGGGTAGGGTGGAAAGTTATGTCAGTTGGAAAGGTTTGAAATGTTGAATCAATAGAAATGTGTCTTTGGTTTTGAAATATTGTGTGAAGGAATTTGATTTGTTAGTAATGTTTATGTATGTGTAAATTGAGAGGGAAACTGTGCCATTTGTTGGTTCTGCTGCACGCACTGAAGCAGAGAGATTGTGTGTGATACTATCTGCTGTGTGCGTGGCATTTTTCTTAATCTACCAATCAGTTTGAAAGGTGAGTTGATAACTTGTAAGGGTCTGTATGTGGTGCATTTTATTTTTAGTAAGAGTAATGTGTTTATTCTTGTAAAGTTTGTAGAACCATATTCTGAGTGTGTCTGCATTTGGTAACTATTGTGATAAAATCATTTGGTAAGTTAATGTGTTTAGTTAGTCACCTTTGTGCAATAAAATGCAGTACTAAAAAATGTAGAATGTGTGCAGTCACATTTTTAGTTGTAGAATACTTAATAGAGTTGCTTCTTTAGAATTAGGCTTGTGTTCTAAATCTATACGTTTGTAGTCAATTTACATAGACTCCTGCATACACCTTTGGGCAGCTCCTTGGGCCTCTTTGTCTTGTTCTATTGTGTCTCATTTTTGGATGTAATGTTGGCAAAAAAATAATGCAGCAAATTGGAAATCTATTTGCAAAATGAGTCAGGATTGTCCACTGAAATGTAGTGGTTATATACATAGAACGCTTTATTGTGGTAAATGTGTTTTGGTAAAATGTATGCTTTTCAATTATTTTGTCTAGAATCACACTGAGCTTCTGTGTAAATTAAGGAATTATACTTGCACCTTTTTACTATAATCTCTGCTGTCTCTCTAACAGTGTACCTCTCTCTGCTTATAGTGTCCCCTCTCTTCTGATATTTCCCTTCCTTCCTTCCTTATTTTTACTTGTCTTTTCTTATAGTGCCGCTTCTTCTCATACTCTCTCCTGTCCTCTTAGTCCCCCTCTGTCCTCATTGTCTCCTAATTGTCCCCCTTCTTTTTATAGTCCCTCCTGTGACCTCTTAAACCTCTCTCTCTCTCTTCATATCTCCTTCTTAATAATTCCCCTGTCAGTATACATAGAGTGCTGCTAACACTCTTGGGCAGATTTACAAGCCCCTTGGGCCTCTTTCTTGTTCTATTGTATCTCATTTTTGGATCTAATGTTGGCAAAAAAATAATGCAGCAAATTGGAAATGTATTTGCAAAATGAATCAGCATTGTCCACTGAAATGTTGTGGTTATATACATGGAATGTGTTCAGTCACTTCAACGTTTTAGTGTGGTAAATGTGTTTTGGTAAAATGTATGTTTTTATATTTTTTGTGTAGATTCACACTGAGCGTCAGTGTAAATTAAGGAATTATAGTTGCACCTTTTTCCATAATCTCTGCCGGGTCTCCTCACATTTTACCTCTCTTTGCTTATACTGTCTCCTCTGTTCTGATATTTCTCCTTTTTCTTTATTTTTATTTGTCTTTCTTCATAGTGCTGCTTATTTTCATAGTCTCTTATGTTCTTTTAGTCTCTCTTTGTCCTCATTGTTTCCTAATAGTCACCCTTCTTTTTATATTCTGTCCTCTGATCTCTTAATGTTCTCTCTCATCATACCTTCTTTTCCTTTCTCATACATACTCTTCCCTCCTTATAATCTCCCTTTCTTATTACATTTTGCTCTTCTTTGCACATACTTCACATTCTTTTCTCCTATTTTTCTTTCTCTTCCCATACTATCCACTCTCTACTCACACTTCTCCTCTCTTTTCTTATAGTTCAAACCCTGTCCTAATATTCTTCTCTTTTGTTTTTGTCATATTATTCTTAACATTCTCCTCCCTGTCCTTATAGTCTCCCCTGTTTTCATGTTCTCTTCTCTTATCTATTACTTTCCCTGTATCCTCATACTATTTTCTTTTTCTTATATTCCCTTTTGTCCTATACTCCATCTGTTTGTGTTTGTCTTCTCCTGTCTCTCTAATATTGTTTTTCTGATTTCATTTCGTCTTGTCTTTCTTTATACTTCACGTTTCTGTTCATATTGCCTGTTCTCTTCTCTTACTCCTTGTTGACTCCCTGTGTATACTCTGTAGGACTTTCCTCATACGCCCCTTCTTTTTATACTGACCTCTCTCTTTATATTTGTTTGTCTTGTCATAGTCTTCCCTCTTTCGTCATACTCTTTTCACTCTTCATAGTCTACCATAAGTTTATACTCCTTCCTTTTTCCTAATAATGTATTCTCTGTTCTTGTACCCTCGTTTTCTTCTAATGCAGCAGTTTTCATCACATTATCCGTGTTCTATTCTTTTTATACTGCCCCCCTGTCTCCTTATACTCTATCTCTTTTTTCTTATACTCACCTTTTTTTCCTCATACTGCTACATTTCTCCTCATACTCCTTATCTCGTCATACTTTCCAGTCTTTTCATACTCTATTTATCCCCTTATACTGCAGTGTCTGTTTATATTCTCTTTTCTATTTATATTTCCTATTGTCTCATAGTCCTCTTTCTCTTGTTGTAACTCCTTCTATTTTCATATTCCCACGTTTGTTGTCATAATCTCCCCTCTCTTGTTATAAGTAATAGTGTATTTTATATATTTATTTTTCTAAAGTGATATATATATTTTATAATAGATTCGTTTGATCATCACTGAAAAAAATCATCATGCCAACAAAAACAGAAAAGAGGAAAGAACGAAAGAAAGCAGTTTATTTACAGAAAAGTCATCTACAACATTTACCTGAAGAACAATGTGTTAACAAAAAGAAAAAAAGTCCTGGGAAGAAAACTAAGACTTTTCTGCGAAGATTGTTAACCACTAACAGTAGGGTGCGCAAAGTAACAAAGAGTATCACTGTTTCTGCAACTAAGAGAAAAGAGGAGAATTGTGGAAAAACTTGTTCTGAAAAAAATTTATATATAAAAGGAGAAAAAACCAATATAAGGAAATAAGGAAGAAGATGTTCTATAATAGAGTTTTGTCAAACTGGACTAAGTTAGTCAAGAATTGTAAACAGAAAACAACATTTTATAAGAAGAGGAAATGTATTGAAAATGTAGTTGAGAAAGCTTTTGAATTAAAAAAGGGAACTGTTTGTTTTAGTAATCAATAGAATTCGATCACTAGATAAGCTAATCCATTTAATGAAGGGCAAAAGTAAGTGGAGAAGAATAATTAATAGAAGTAATTTTTCTGACGTTTTTTGGGTGAATGGAAACATAGTTCAAGTTCTGAGCATTTTTTTATGAGGAGAGGTATTTTCAGAGTAATGATTTGTTGCATGCAGTTGACACCACAGCTCGTGCTTATGAGGTTAAAAATGGTTGTCCTATTGAGAAAGATAAAATTGTTCCTAGAAATGTAGAAGAGATGTTAGCTGATGAAGTATTAGAGAGAAGGCATAAAGCTCCAGTGTACACTTGGAATTGCAGTAGTATTTGTAGTGTACAGCAGGAATCTATTGAATTTTTACGCAATTTCTTACGTAACTATACTAAGAAAAGTGCTAAACAAAAGGTTAAGATGTTGCAAGGATTAGACCCTTGCAGAGTGAGAGAAAATACTGGTTTTTAAGGTCATTCTTTGGCTTGTCTTTCAAAAAAAGTATGTAGAAGTGTTTTTCACCATTTCAGGATGTTGGCAGAACATCATACTGAAATGAGGAAATTAGTCAGACGGTTGCATTATGCAAAAAGTTCAGCTCTAATGTTAAAAAAGTTGAACAGTGCTCTTTTGCATGGATCTGTATCAGATGCAAAGAACGTTTGTGATGAAATTCAGGTTCTTTACTTTGGTCCTGAAGCAGACAGTGCAGAAATTGATACGTTAGTTGAAGGAAATGTAGAAGAGAATATACAACATTGTAGTACAGAAAAACTTTAGCAAGAAATTACAAAGTTCAAGGTGATTTCAGGTGAAACCCCAAATTATTCTTGTATTTGTTGTCAACGTACTCCTTATAAAAATCAGACTAGGACTGTTGATCTGTATTTAAAATGTGAAAAGGAAAATAATAAGGAGTGGATGGAATTTGTAACATATTTGTTGGTAGAGAATAGTTTTGATTTGGGTTCTGATCAGAGTATTTGTAAATATTGTTATAACAAATTGGACAAGAATAAAATTCCTGCTAGAGCTGTGCATAACAATTTTGAGTTGGTAAATATTCGTTCTGAACTGATGGATTTAAATACTTATGAGTCTTTTCTTATTCAATGTGTGCATCCTTTTCAGGCTATTGTCCATATGGAGCCTAAAACAGTCAAATTGCCTCCTTCAGATTTACAGAGAGGATTAAAGGGAAGAGTTGTGTATATGCTACTAGATTTTAAGAAAAATATTGAAACCGTTGGTGTAGAAAATGTAGAAGATGAACGATTAGTTATTCTTGTTAATGGTGTTCCTACTAAGAGTAAGAAAATCCTGCAAGAATTAGTGGATGTTAGGAAAGTGAAAAAGGTATCGTTGTATATGATAAAAAATAATCAATATTATAAAAATGTGTTTATGAATGAAGAAGAAATAACTGTAGAAGAAGATAGTGACTTGCCATCGGGACAAATTGAAGAAGTGGATGTGTCCAGAACTGAAGAAATCTACGAACATTACAGTGTTCATCCTCTTCATTCTAAAGAAGTGATGGGGAATAATATATAGTTATTCCAAATGAAAGAAGCAAAGGGAAGTCCCATTAGTGTTTGGGATAAAAGGATGAAAGTTTGTTGTTTCCCTCATTTGTTTCCCACAGGAAAAGGAGAACGATATGATGACTGACCTGTGCAGATTCCTGCATCTGAATACCAGATATTAAGATTGTATGCAGAAGATCCAAGATTTCGACAATGTATTCCATATTTGTTTCATCTTTTGTTTGAGAGTGATTTGTCTGGACTTTCTTATGCAGTAAACCATATATTGAAAACAGGTGTGCATCTGCAAAATGTGTTGGCAAAGGAATTTATGGATAAAGTACACCAGAAAGATAATGTTTTGGAATCTCAGCTAATTAATCTCATGGCATGTCAGCGTGGTACTAATGAGTACTGGTACTGTCATCATGGGGAACTTAAATGTATGCTAAGGAACTTAGGAACTCCTACATGGCTCCTTACTCTAATTTGTGCTGAATATGCTTGGGGTGATTTACTTCAATTTCTTCGAGAGGCAAATCCAGATATTCTAAATATTGAATACAAGACACCTGGAGTATTCTGCTATTTAGATCCAGTTAATGTATGCAGGTATTTCAATCATAGATTTGAAGCTATGATGTCTTTTATCACCAATAAAAAAATCCTCCTCTTGGAGAGGTTGTGGACTTCTTTTGGAGAAAGGAGTATCAAGCAAGAGGTGCTCCTCACATACACATGCTAATATGGATCAAAGATGCTCCCGAATTTGGAACAGACTCAGATGATACTGTGTTGTCTTTTATTGAAGAATACGCTACATGTGATATACCCAAAAGCACACAGGATAAGGACTTAAGACAACAAGTCTTACGATTCCAAAGCCATCGTTGTGGGAAATACTTTCGTCAAAAGTACAAATCTAAGGACAAATTCTGCACCAAATGCCGTTTTGGATTTCCACATCCAGTAATATCGAAAGGTAGAGTTAACAGTTTTATGTCATCTTTGCGACATACTATCACAAGAAAGTCTCCTAAAAATACATACAACTTAAGAAGAAATGAAGAGTCAAATTACATAAATGACTATAACCCAGTCATTTTGTCCATGTGGAATGCTAACATGGAGGTTCAATATGTTGTAGACAATTCCATTGCTGTTGCTCGATTTTTAATATCGTACATAACAAAATCAGAAAAGACGGAAATGAAGGAAATGTGGGAAGAGATTTCCCAAGAGAAGAGTCTAAGTACAAAATTATACAGTTATAGCTTGAAGATGTTATCTCATTGAGAAATTGGAGTGTATGAATGCTCGGATCGCTTATCATCTGCAAGTCTATACTCCAAATCTAGAAGAATCAATTGGGTGAGTCTAGGTCTTGCTGCAACACGAAACCAAGTGCTTGAATATTTAGCTGAAAAGGAGCCAGAAAGTACAGATATTGTGAAACAAACGTGCCTTTGTGCATTTAAGAATGCAGCAAATTCTTAAAACAGACTATGACGTATTATTTGGAGGAAAACACGTCATAGTTTTTGAAGATCTACTACAACTTACTCCTGTAAAAGAACAACCAGTGTTTAAAACACTGGTTAATGAAGATTCCAGAAAGTCTTTTGGGAGCATTGAAAACGTTAACATTTTTGTCATATTTTGAGTATAAGAAACTTATTACAAATATGCAGATTATGGAAAAATTCTTCAAGATATAAGAATTGGAAAAGTGACAGAACATGGCAAACAAGCTTTACAGAGATGATTACTTCCCAATTTGTTTCAAAATGAAAATATTGTTCCAGAGACAGATCAACTACTTTGGAACTGGTAAGGTGAATAGATATTTTGCACTTTTTTTAGTACTGCATTTTATTATAATAGCCTTAGTTTTTTTCTATAGTGATAAAGAGTGACTGGTTTGAAAATGTAAGGACATTTCTAACAAAAAATTATTATAAGCATTTTTATTGATATAATCATATAAAGTAGTTTAGAATGTTTTTTGCATAATATTTTTTAAAGGGTGAAATAGTTGATAAACCTTTTTTTGTATTATGTATTAGGAAAAATTATAACATGTTTTTCTACAAGGAACAACAACATAACAAAATTCACTATGGAAGAAGAACAGAACAATATGGAAGATAGATTTGAAATTAGTAACTCTATGATAGAGGAACTAAATATACATTTTATGGGGAGCGAGAATGAAGATGAAAGAATTGGTGCTGGAGATATTACCTGCAAATTATTCAGATGAAACATTGGATGATGATTTTGTTGAAGCATTAGATGTCATCGAGTTTCATAATATGACTTTTAAAAATGATCATCCAGAAAATAATATTTCAGATGAAATAATGTTAGAAGCTCTATTAAATTATGAAATATAATAAGAATACATTTATGATTAAAAATTAAAAATGGTTTAAAAGACTCTTCTTGCAGAATTGAAATCATTTAGCTAGTATCCAAGTCCTCATGGTGCAAACTGGGTCATAGGGCATGGACTTCTTCAAACCTTTATAGATTATGTATGCACTCTTCTATGCACCAGCAAACTTGTGTTTTATAGTTTTTTATTTCCAGGTGTATATCGTTTTACTTCCAGCAATGTCTCTGTGATTGCTGATTCCGTATTGTACAGAGCTCTTCAACAGAATGTCCTTATGTATGGACTGTGCTAAAAATGAACCTATTTAAAATTCATTCAGGCACTGTCCTTCCAGAATGGAAAGGGGCGACCACTCGGTCCCCCCGAACGTATGGCGGAGTGCCTCGATCCCCCCGGGAAGCCAATTTTTGGGCGGGAGGCGCGTCTCGGCTGGTATGCCCGAAGCGGCGTAGCCGGGGCGCGCTTTTTCCCGCCCTAGAGTGGGCTGGCCTAGACACCGACGTAGCCAGCCCCGCCCCCGGGACGGGCAGGGGCGGGTCTACGCCCGCCCTGAAGACGGATAAAAAGAGACGCAAGACCAGAAGACGTCCTCTTGTTCTCGTGCTCCGAAGCTGCACCTCCTCGCTACACGTGAGCTCGGGACAGAACGAAGAGCCAATTTTGACCCACCCACCAGCCCCTGAGGACAGCAAGTTGTTGTGCAATAAAGTGAATTTTATAAGTATGTTTTCTGTTTTCGTTTACAGGTTGTGAAAGTATCAGTTTTTTGTTGATCATAATAAAGAATGGTGGATATCGTTTAGGTTGTTACGATTAAAATGACTTGATGTAGGGTTGTATTTAAGCATGCTCTTTCGGTCGTAGCGACCAATGTTTTCATAGGTTCGAGTAAGAATTGTCGTATTTATTTTTCGGTAGGCGGTAAGGTCATGATCGGTGAGCACTAATTGGTAGATCCCTATGAGTGGGCGTCACCCAACACGGATGGGAGCGCTCGGGAGAGGTGGCCATTGGCCCCTCAATGGGGAGGCGGTCCCGTCTAAGGGCGGGTCGCCGGAAGTTAAGGAAAGGCGGTCAAGGCCCCTTCCTGTGTAGGAGGGGTTACAGCCCCCTCCTGGGGAATTTCCCGGGGCCAGTGTCATCTGCGACGGCAGATGCGGTAAGTTGTGTGGGGTGGGGGGAGGTCCACTATACCTTCTAGATACCACACACAAGTATTCGAACGACCTTTAAATGGCGTTGAGTCTTAAGTGCCCCCGTCAAGTCAAGGGAAATTGTTAGTAGTTGCACTTGAGGTAAGCCTCTGTGCTGTCGCCCCTCCCAAGTGGGACGGGTAAGTCTGGTTAGGGATCTTGACACCGGTTATGACCTTGCCGTTGGCCCTTAAACGTTAGGATGTACAATTTCAGTGTTTATGAGAATGTTTTGTAGGATGCTAGTTCGGCTAGGAGAACCTCTGTATTAGAGAATATGTTAAGGTTAGCCAAACATCGCAATGTGATAATGAAATTGTACATAACATGAAACGTTTAATGTTTAATTTTTGTTTTAATAAATACGGCCGCGGGAGGGTCACTCCCTCCCACATCCAAAAACTTTAAGAACTGTTTCCGGTTTCCCTCCTTTCGGGATCGTGTTGAGAGGGGGTGGCGGGTATCTCAGCCATACTGTAATTATCCATTCAGTACCCAAATATTCATGGAGAAAAATAAGCTTTAGGCCACGAACTGCTTTAACCCTGTATAGACTATCCATGCAGTCTTCCATGTACCTAGAAACTTGTCTTTTCTATCTTGAATTCCCCAGTCGGAATTATTAGACTTTCAGCCATCACTCTCACTCTACTATTTCAGTATTGTATTGAGCCATAGCGCACTATGTGCTTATCTATAAATTATTCAAACATTGAAGCTGCTATTCATTCAACCAGACACTTTCTTTGCAGAATTTCAATGATTCAGCCAGTACCGAAGTACTTATGATGTAAAGCGGGCCTTAGGGCATGGACTGTTTCAAATCCCTTTTGACTATGCATACACTGTTCTATGTACAGGCAAATGTGTGTTTTATACCTTCAATTACACAGTCTTCCAGCAAACACTCTGTCATTGCAGATTCAGCATTGTACTGAGGTATTCATCACATGCACTGTGGTAAAACTGAAGCTCCTATACATTCAGTCATGCAGTATCTTTGCAGAAGTGTAATTATACAGTCAGTGCCCAAGTGTAATCAATGTGTATTAAAGGGGCATGCAATGTGTGTTGCTGGTGGTGTTCCCAGCAACACCCGTGCCCTTTTGACACTGCCCCACATTTACGAGAAATCGTAAATCTGAGGCAGTGCCAAAAACGTACACCTCCCCAGGGGAGGCGTAAGGAAAGCGCAACGGGGAAAAATTGTTTTATTTCTCTTTGTTTTTCCTTCTTCCATGTGTGCTGCATTCTGTAGCACATGTAGAAAAAAGAAAAGTCTCTTGTGATTATTTTTGTACAGAAAGGTTTCCCTACCTGTATAAAAATATTCATCCTTGCAACGCAGGCAGCCTCGCACCATTGTGCAAAGGTTCCTGCATTGGAGGAAGCAAACCATTGTACGCCGGCGCAAGGGAAAAGGATAGGAATGCGCTGTATCTTATAGACATGGCGCATTAGAACCTTTTTCTTTGGCCATAGGGAAGCGCAACAGGAAGGGCTGCTGCACTTTCCTACGGCAAAATCTTATAAATGAGGGCTATGTCAGTAGCCAAGTACTCATGGTGAAAAGTGGGCCTTACGGCATAGAGTACTTCAAACCCCTATAGACTGCATACACTGTTCTATGCACCTGCAAATTTGCCTTTTATATTTTGAATTTCGCAGTTTCTATCTTTACACTTCCACCAAACATTCTGGTACTCTTGCTATAGTTTTGTAGTGACTCATTGATCATTGTGTATTAAGGCATTCACTACATTAAAACAGTAATTAGTAGATGTACAATGAGTGGTACATCCCCAGAGATATGCCAGTTATGTACACAATGACATCACCACCATGGATGTACCGTATTTACAATGTTGTGCACTTTGAGGCAAAAATGGCACATATATGTGATGTATCTGTGGGGTGCATTGCTTGACTTGTATTGGAAGCGCAATGCAGCTCAATCAATGCTCTTTGGGCCCTATCCTCATAATGCTGTGTCAATCCTTACACCTGCTTCAAGCAGGTGCAGGGTTTTGACGCAGTATGAGCCCAACGGTGACTGAATGAAATCTTATAGATTTTACTTAGTCACTTTTAGGAGGTGTTCCTGCGCCAGAACACCCCCCACCTGCGCAGGAAAGCCTCCTTCTGGCGCAGGGGTTTACAATGTGACGCACCTTCCAACTGCATCACATTGTAAATACCACGCACCATGGCACATGTTTTGCACCACTGCTGCATCACAAACGTGATGCAACGGCTGTGTAAAACAGGTACAAGGGGGTTGTAAATCCACTCCTAACACATGCAAACTCATCCAGGCAGTTTCACCAGTAGTGCACATTGAAGCATAGACTTGTAACATATTTATATGCATATGTTACATTCAAGTGCTTTGGAGGTACTACAGTATTCTATAGGTAAAAACCTTATAAATATATGCTGTAGCACTTCCTTTTTAGTTCTGCACTCTCACATTCACGATACACTACTAATGTATTCATTCATTCATTTATGAAGTACACATTCATTCTGACAAACTTTTAGACACTAACATAGAAATATAGTTCTTTCTTTTACCAGTCAAGGTAGTTCTGAAAAGAACAGTTTTTTTTGTCTTTTTAGTTTTGTGTTTTTTTTTCTATTTTGTCAAAGTTTTTTTTTTAACCAAAAAAATTGAACTTTTTAAACCAAAAAACTGTGTACCAAGAACAAAAAAGTCTTTCAAAAAAATTAATTAGGAAAAGCAGTTGTGGTTCCTCTTCATCTAAAGAATCAGTTCTATGGATGGTTCTCCATACGATATAAGTTTGTTGCAAAAGCTACAACGAATTGTAAGGTCTTTAAATACCGGTTGGGTATTTGCAATCATAGTGGTTGGTGATGGTGGTGGTGGTGCATTTTATGTACTTGGAGCAGCAGAGCCCTGCTCCTCCTCCAAGCTTCTGATAACTGCTGTAGCCCAATTATTTGGATGTAAAGTTTTTACATGTCGTCGCATGCTCGCAGTACCAAATTAATATTTCTTTCTTGGGTCGCCCCTGGACAAAATACTGTCACATATTTTGCATTTGACCTTAGCAGCATTCACTTTATTTTCACCTACAGGGAAGGTAAAACATGTCCAAATAACAGTCTCTTTTTTTTTAGGTTGAGGCTCCTCAGGAACAAATCCTTCCTCTGATGAATGTTCAGAAGATGATTCTAAGAATTGAGCCATGGTGCAGGTTCCTTCTGACTGTAGTTCCACAGAACAGATCCTTCTCCTGTGAAAGTCAAAGTAAAATGATTAAAATGGGAAGGGTCTTCCAACAGTTGGAATAGGAAGTATTATGAACCAATCAACAGTCTCCTTTTATGGTCACCTGGCTTTGCGTATGCTCACAGAGCGCTTACGGAGCTCTTACGCTACACTTACGGGGCTCTTACGATGCGATTACATACGAAGTATGGCCGTGATTTGCGTAATTGCTTTTAAAAGTTATATACGCTTATTAAAAAAATGTGTTTCATTATTATCCTACATAATGTCTTCCGTTAATATGTGCATTACATGCATAAATATATTTTTTTGAACAATTGGAAACTTGCGCGAGGTGCGCGTACGGGGCGCCGTACATGACGTCATGCGAAAGCGTTGATGCGACGTTCAATGTCAAAGCATACCCGTGATGTCCTTTGAGATGTCATCAGTGATGTCATGAGTGATGTCACTGACCATGTCATGAGTGATGTAATATGTGAGTCATCAGCAGTGTATTGCAGGCGCGCGAGTTATAGTTATCTGAACTAACTATAACAAGGGAATTTCAATGGTTTTGTATGAGTGAAATGTCCAGCTAACTATAACAGTGAATTTCTAAGGTTTTTGAAATGCTAATTCCTAACTATAATGTGCCTGAAACATATGGTTTTTTCAGTGATTTTGCAAGGTTTTTTAAATGCTAATTCCTAACTATAATGTGTGTAAAACCTATGTTTTTGTCAGTGTACTTGCAAGGTTTTTTAATTGCTAATTCCTAACTATAACGTGTGTAAAACCTATGGTTTTTTCAGTGAATTGCAAGGGTTTTGTAAATGTTAATTTTTAAATGTATTAATTATTGTACTTCTTTCTTTTTATACTAATTTGCTACATTTGTGTTAAAAATAATTATATTTTAAGTTATATTACATATTACATATATTACATATATTACATATTCAATGAAAAAAACAGAGGTTTCACACCAGTTATAGTTAACTGGAAATTTTACTGACATAAAACCATTGAAATTCCCACGTTATAGTTAGTCGGACTCACTATAACTTGCGCGTGCAATGCACTGCTGATGACATCACATATTACATCACTCATGACATCACTGATGACACCATCCAGTGAATGTGTGTCTTTCTGAAAAATAAATATGTTTTATATGTAAAGGTCGATGGAAGAATAAATGTTTAAATTATTGTCCTAATTAATGTATTTTTTTTAAAAATTGATTGGTTAACTGGCTTATTAAGTGTATCTTAGTGAATACATATATTAGCGAGTAATATTTAAATATTTAAATATATGTATCAGTGTTTCACTTTGTGTATAAGTGGCTGTATGGGTTGATGAGTAGCTAAATGTGTGTGTATATGGGTTATTATATGTTTTTTAGTATCAGTATGAGTGTCTGTATAGTTTGGTGGGGGTGTTACTTAGCACATAGATGTATCAATGACTGACTCACTGTTTGTATGTTTTTTGAAAACTGCATATGTGCAGGACTGTATGAGTGGATGAGTGTGTATATGTGTGTGTTAGTGATTGAATGCCTGTCTCACTAGTGTGTTTATCAGAAACAAGATATATTTTAATCTAGTATATGTGAGTATTGATTTATATAAGTCAGTATATGTGAAAGTGCGAGATTGTAAGAGTTCCTGTTTAAATAAGTATGTGTTTCTATAAGTGATTGTTTAAGAGAGTACATATGTGTAAGTTTCCTTAGAAGTAAGGTGGTAGTGTGTGTAAATCTGTATATGCAAATAAATGGATGTTTATTAGTTTATTTGCATGTGTGAGTATATGTGTGAGTAACGTTTTGATGACTGTCGGTGTGTAACAGGATGAATAGGGGTATCACTACATATGATGAGTGAGTATATGTATGAGTGAATATATAAAACTGTTGGTGAATGTGTGAATTTGTATATAGATCGTGAAATTACTGAATTGGTTGTTGTAACTGGTATGGGTATATCCACTTTTTTTGAAAATGTTAGTTTCTATTTTTGAATATGTGTTTCAAAGGTTACTTTACAGTGAGAGGAGGTCTGTCACTGTGTCACAAGGATGGTGTCATCAGTGATGTCATGAGTGATGTCACTGACCATGTCATGAGTGATGTAATATGTGATGTCATCAGCAGTGCATTGCACGCGCAAGTTATAGTGAGTCCGACTAACTATAACGTGGGAATTTCAATGGTTTTATGTCAGTAAAATTTCCAGCTAACTATAACTGGTGTGAAACCTCTGTTTTTTTCAGTGAATTTAATAGGTTTTTTAAATGCTAATTCCTAACTATAACTGGTGTGAAACCTATGGTTTTTTCAGTGAATTTCAAAGGTTTTTTAAATGCTAATTCCTAACTATAACTGGTTTGAAACCTCTGGTTTTTTTCAGTGAATTTCATAGGTTTTTTTATGCTAATTTTTAACTTTTTATAAGGCTTCATACCTATGTACTTTTTAGTAAATTTCTAAGCTTATTTTTTCAAAAATGTCTATAGCTGAGAAAGGTATGTTTTTATAAAAATTAACACTATAATTTATATTCTAATATTAGTTTTTGTTTTGAAATCGTTTTTTTTTTAATATTTTCATCTCTGGAGCGCTCCCGGTGCACGCACCGGTAAACGCCCCGGTGCGCGTACCAGTGCGCGTCCCGTCAGCGCACCAACAAAAAAAAAAAGAAAAAAAAAGTATGAAGCTAAAAGGAATGGGGACAGAGAGAGTGGTGTTAAGAGAAAGAGAGCTAGAGGGAGGAACACAGAGGGACTGTGTAATAGATAGTAAGACAGAGAAAAAGTGTAAGAGGAAGTAACTGAGAAAAAGAAAAGGAATAAGGGAGCAAAAGAAGAGAAGAAATAGGAATAAGACTAAAGCAGAGGTTCTGGGAGAATGTGAATGGATGATGAAAGTAAAAGGAAGGACAATTAAGTATGGGGAATGACAGATAGTGACGGAACCAGATAAAAGGAACAGCGGTGACGGAGGGAATGAAAATAGCAGTGAGTGTAAGTAAAGAGAAGTGAAAGAGGGTATATATAAGTGAATAAGGGTAAGACATGGGGAGTAACAGAGAGAAAGAAGAGAGAGAATAAAAGAAGGAGTGTCACAAAGGAACTAAGTGAACCAGTAAAAAAGGTAAGTGAAGGAGTGTGGATAAGCAGAGGTACTGAAAGAAGTTGAATGTGGTAGGAAGTAAACATGGAGGATAAGAATAAGTGAGGGAAGCAAAGTAAAGAAACAGGGGTGAGGTAGGGTGAGAGAAAAATAGTGAAAATAAAACAAAAGGTGATAACAAAAAACATTTTTTAAACACACTTACCATATAATTAATGAAAACTTGTATCTGTGAAAGATAAAAGAAAAAACATGTTATAATTACTTAAAAATATATAATAAAATAGAAGAAACAGTTCATGAGGTTTAAAAATCTACAAATGTTTACTAAGAAATGAAGCAATAGTGAAGGATACAAAAACAGAAAGAAAGTAATGTAGTTTGAGAAAAAAGAAGGAAAAAGAAATAGAAAGAGAACAAATTCCTAAAGGTAAGTAAGATACTAAAAGAATGTAAGATATCAAAACAAAATCAGTAAAGATAAGAAATTAAAAGGAAAATGAGTGAAAAGTAGAGGAGTCTGAATAAGAAACTATTAATAAAAAATAGGAATAGAAGATGACTGAGAGTGAGTGAAGTGAAGTCACAGAGTGAAGGGATGAAAGGAATGACGTTATTATAGAATGATGGATAAAACAGGAGTGATAGAGTAAGTACACAGAAAAACAAAAGGACGGACTGAGTGAACTACAGTACATTGAGTGCGAAAGAAAAAAAAAAGGAGAAAAAGAAAGAGAGGGTAAGAAAACTAAAGCAGTGGTACTGAGAGAATATGAAAAAGATAAAAAGTGGTGGAAGGAAGAGAGAAATGCAGACAGTTCTAATTAGATTGAGAAGTTGTGAATGAAGTGCAGTAAAGAAACAGCGATGAAAAAAGAGTGTAAATTAGTAAAGAGAGGTAAATAAGGGTGAAAAAGGAAAATGAGTGTGAGACAATGTGAACACAAAATAAATTACACAATGCAAACTACACAATAACTTCTACAATATGTTACATTATTTATTTTTGCTGTTCTCAGATATATTGAATTTCACTTAAATTAGTGAGTTCAAAGTCTTCATCATTTAACAGCGGGAAAAAAAAACACAATCTAAAAGATTGTGTTTAAAAAAAAACCATTCAAACATACATCTCATATATGTACACTAATCTTTGATTCACTTACCTTTCCGTGAGGCCAAATAGAAGATAGTGAAGGTCCTTTTGGTGGAAAAAAAGTCTGCTGTGCTCTATAACTTCCATTTCATCGATTTCCTATGAAAAAAGATCTAAGAACATCATACTTTACACTTTCCTCACGGCCAATTTGTGTCAGATATATCAGTATTTTTTACTTTGAGATCCACTTAAAGTATCTACATGAGATAAATAATTTTAAATATTAGATCAACTAACTAACTAACTAACTTTTAGAATCTTTTCCCGAATTCAAAGGCCAATTCCCTTTACTAAAACTTTGGTTTTAAAAACACTAGATAAGAATTTGTAGAGTCATAAGGCAAACGTTGTTTATAAGTTAAATGAGAATCATTGCAGTAACTCCATCCTTTTTCAGATTTTAAGTAGCATGTATAATGTCCTGAGGTTGTCAAAGAACCGTCATGATAAATAATAGCTTCAGTTGTAAAGGTTCTTCCTGAAATTGATAACTGAGAAGCCACAAAATTTTTAATAAAAGTTGTCAATTTAGTTCCATCAGGTCTACATCGTTGGAAAACTAAAATGATATACTGCCCATAACTTTGTATAAATAATGTGGACAGCATTGTACAGTTACATTGGGTACACACCATATTATGATCTGCTGCTTTAACTAGATTTTTAAATGACACTGATTTACAGTCAGGTAAAGTCAAATATATAAATCTTTCGGTGTCTATTCTAGTAGTACTTGATAAACTACAATTGTGGCAGTCATGCTGCCATTGATAAGAAAGGCTGAAAAGATTATCTACACCTTCATCTTCCAAAACACCAAACATATACATTAAAAATTCCTGACAATCCTGCTGAATGTTCTGTGAAAATGTATCTTGACCAGAACACATATCTAAAATATTTCGAATTTCTGTTACACTTTCTATTTCTGCTGTATCACTGCTACATTTCTCAAACACAGAATTCAATAAACCACACAATCTTTGATTCCGATTTTCAACAATCTGTTCTTGTAAACATTTAAGAAAAAAAACAACATTAACCACTACATTAGCATAGCAGTTGACACCAGAACTATTTTCAAACTGAAATCCAACAACATTTTCTTCACAATTCTTTTTCTTCCTGTTTTCAATTACAGTTTTCTTTACTTTTTGTCTTTTTGCAACTACCTCACTGCAATTATCCTCATTTCTTCTTTTTCGGCCTACCAAACGTTTTTCAAACAGAGGAAATTGAGGCAAATGTGGAGCATATTCTCTTCTTAACCTATTGTATTCTTTAACACAATCTAGATCTGCACAAATCTTTGTCTCATCACACTCAATCAAGTACAATCCTGATAAAGTTCTGACTCGGGATAATGCCACATATGCCATACCCTCTTTAAACACAGATCTTCCAATGTTCACCAAAGCATTATCTACACTTAAACCTTGAGATTTATGAATTGTTACTGCATATGCCAAACAAAGAGGAAACTGTTTTCGGCGAACATATAAGTCTTTTACAAGTAAAAATCTAGCAGAACCACGACTTATTTGTTGTACTTGTTCAATGCCATCAAATTTTATTTTTAAAAATTCAATTCCATCTCTATTTCTGTAATTCACAAAATCAACAACATAACCCATTGCTCCATTTACCAGACCTCTTTCAACATTTAAATTCCTTCTCAAAATGATACGACAATTTAAACACACATTCAGAGTCTTTTCAAAACCAGCTGTTTTAGAAATACTTTTCTCTAATGAATCCAATTTAGTTTTCAAATTTTCAGACAAAACAATTGTTGCACCCATGTGCTCTATTTTATCTATTGCTTCCAGTTTCACAATCTCTTCATTTTCTAACTCTAGCATTTTGTTGTTGAAAATGGAACATTCTTGCAGAGTTGGCATCAAACATATCCCAGATTTCTTCTCAGTCATTTTTTTTAAATATTCTCTGGAAGAATGTTTTCATTTGGATACAAATTTGAAATTAATCGACCATGTAAAGCTTTTTTCCCAAGCTCGCTTACTTTTCCAATTCTTACATCTTGTAGAATATTTTTATAATCTTCATCTTTTGCCTGTCGCATATTTTGAAGCAGTTCAGCATATTTAAAATGTAACCATATATTAATGTTTCCAATGCTTCCAAGGGACTTCCTGGTATCTTCATGTGTGAGCATTTTAAACACTGGTTGTCCTTTTACTGGAGTCAACTGCAATAGATCTCCAAAAACAATAATGTGTTTTCCTCCAAATAACACATCATACTCTGTTCTAAGAATTTCTTGCATTCTCAAATGCACAAAAGCAAGCATTAGATTTGAGACCATGCTTACTTCATCAATGATAAGAAGTTTCGTTTTCTTCAAGACTCTTGAAACTTCAGAACAAGCATCTCCAGATAACTTGTTGTAATGCAATTTATTATCATGCTCAACTGGCAGCATCAGTAAACGATGTAGAGTAATCCCTTTAATATTATGTGCAGCCAGACCAGTTGGAGCAGTTACAACAAAAGACAGCGGTGAATCAGTCCTTTTCTGCAGATAACTTGCAATGGCTTTAATTAGAAAACGTTTTCCTGTCTCTGCTTCTCCACTTACGTACAGTTGGACAGGGTCAAATGATGTACATGAGCACTCTTTTTTCTCATGTCTGAATCCATGTTCAATCTGCTCTTTGACTTCATCATATATCTTTTTCTGCTCAACGTTTAGTTGCTTTACCAAATCTTCTAAGTTAACTCCATCCTCTTGAGCTTGTTCCATAGCTCTTTCCACCTCATCCATGGCAGTGGCAGCTTCATTTTGGATAATAGGTCCTCCTAGTGGATCCTGACACAATGAAGAAGAACTCTGACTATCTTGAGAACTGTCTCTAGCTATCTCTTCAGCAATTGTGGTTTCTTGCTCCATTTCTTCATTCAACATTTGCAGATAATTTAGAAAAATAGGACATTCTATGGTATCCTTAGTTGCATTAAAAGAGTCTTCATAACAGATAAAATCTCCAAGTAGTTCCTCTTCTGTACGCCATGGCTTAAAGAGTTGCAAAAGAGCTAAATAGTAAAATTCTCTTTTGTCTGGAGCTTCACAACTCAATTTTCGATGATTAATCAAATGGCCTATTTTCTGCTTCACTAGACATCCTTCATTGCCAATGACTGCATATTTTCCATTATTGATATCTTCTGTGATGTTCCTCTTATAACTGTAGTTTTGCAGAACTTCATACAAACAAGTGTTCTCAAGGTGAGTACTTCTATTTGGATAGTATGTATCCAACATATTTGTCTTCAAAATATCTGTACTGTTTGGTTCTTTCTCCGCCAAATATTCAATTTCTTGTACAGATTTCAAAACTCGGTTTCGTGTTGCAGGAAGACCTAGACTCACCCAAATGATTGTTCTTGATTTGGCATAGACACTTGCTGATGATAACCGATCAGAACATTCATATGCTCCAATTTCTCGATGCGACAACATCTTCAGACTGAAACTGTATACTTTCTTGCTTAGACTCTTTTCATGTGAAATGTCCTCCCACATTTCCTTCAGTTCTGTCTTTTCTTTTTTGGTGATGTAAGATGTCACATATCGAGCCACAGCAATAGAGTTGTCAGCAACGAACTGAATATCCATGTTAGCATTCCACATGGACAAAATCACTGGGTTGTAATCGTTGATGTACGTAGATTCTTCATTTCTTTTCAAATTGTATGTATTTTTGGGAGATTTCCTCGTCACAGTATGTCGTAGAGATGACATCAAATTATTTACTCTTCCCTTAGAAATCACTGGTCGTGGAAATGCAAAACGACATTTCGTGTATTACTTTTCCTTGTTTTTAAATTTTCGACGACAGTACTTTCCACAATGCTGAGATTGAAAACGTAAAACTTGTTGCCTTAAACTGTTTTCTACAGTAGATTTTGGAACAGCACATGTTGAATACTCTTCAATGAAACTCATCACTGTTTCATCTGAATCTGATCCAAATTTGGGTGCATCTTTAATCCACAACAACATATGTATATGATGAGCACCTCTCGCTTGATATTCCTTCCTCCAAAAGAAATCCAAAACCTCTCCAAGGGGAGGATTTTTTTTGTTGGTAATAAAAGACATCATAGCTTCAAATCTATGATTAAAATATCTGCAAACATTCACTGGATCCAAAGAACACAGTTCTCCAGGTGTTTTTAATTCTATATTTGGTATGTTTCCATTTGCCTCTCGTAGAAATTCAAGTAAGTCATCCCATGCATACTCAGCACAGTTAAGAGTGAGGAACCATGTAGGAGTTCCTAAGTTTCTTAGCATACATTTCAATTCTCCATGACGACGGAACCAATACTCATTGGTTCCACGTTGACATGCCATGAGATTGATTAGCTGAGATTCCAAAATACTATCTTGCAGATTAACTTTCTCCATAAAGTCCCTTGCAGAAACATTTTGCAAATGAGCTCCACTTTTTAGTATATGATTAACTGCATAAGAAAGCCCAGACGAATCACTTTCAAACAGTAGATGAAACAAATATGGAATGCATTGACGAAACCTTGGATCTTCAGCATATAATCTTAGAGTCCGGTATTCAGCTGCAGGAATTTGAACTGGTCGATCATCATATCGTCCACCACGACCTGTTGGAAATAATTGTGGAAAACAACGAGCTTCCAAACTTTCTTCCCATACACTAATGGGACTTCCTTTTGCTGCTTTCATTTGAAACAAGTCAATTGCATTTCCCATTACTTCTTTGGAATGCAAAGGATGAACAGTATAATGTTCATATATTTCTTCACTTCTAGACACACCAACTTTTTCAATTTGACCAACTGAACAATCACTGTCTTCTTCTGTAGCTGTTTCCTGGAAAGGGGCGACCACTCGGTCCCCCCGAACGTATGGCGGAGTGCCTCGATCCCCCCGGGAAGCCATTTTTTGGCGGGAGGCGCGTCTCGACTGGTATGCCCGAAGCGGCGTAGCCGGGGCGCGCTTTTTCCCGCCCTAGAGTGGGCTGGCCTAGACACCGACGTAGCCAGCCCCGCCCCCGGGACGGGCAGGGGCGGGTTTACGCCCGCCCTGAAGACGGATAAAAAGAGACGCAAGACCAGAAGACGTCCTCTTGTTCTTGTGCTCCAAGCTGCACCTCCTCGCTACACGTGAGCTCGGGACAGAACGAAGAGCCAATTTTGAGCGTTTTGATCCTTTTCTTTGTCTTCTAGATACTTCCTCGGAGAGATGCCAAAGAAAGTCGTAAAGAAATTGACGACCGACCAGATGGTGCGGAACCTTTGCAAAGAAATGTCCGAGATAAAGAAACGGTTGGCGGAGCGAGACGGGGAGGAGGGTTCGGGCCCTGCGCCGGCTGGGGGTAGACCTAAGAGGCCGAAAAGGGTTCCAGCCGGTGGAGACGTCCCGGTTCCCTCCGCACCGCTCGAGGCGCCGATCCCAGTTCCAATGGAGGGGAATCCAATCCCCGTTGTCGTCACCCCGACACCCAAGGATGACATGCCCCCCGAGCTGGCAGCACAGCTAGCAGCTTGGTTGGGGGATAGTAGTGATGGCGCCACGGCTGCCGAGGCACAGGCGCTGATAAAAGGGCTTCGTGAGAAGAGAGAGGCAGCTAGAGTGGCTGCGCCGTTGGCGGGGATAGACAAGCCGCAAGCGGCAGAAGCTGCGTCCAGTTCAGGTAAGCGGCCATTGCCGATTGCAAGGGACGAGTCAGCACCTTCTCGTAGAGAGAGATTGGGACAACATGTGCCGTTAGCTGTAAAGGAAAAGATCTGGGCGGGGGAATACGTGAATATTTTTTCCTTGCTTGTTGATCATTACGATGTGGAGCATGTGAAAAGTCAGAAAGACTTAATGCATCCGAGTGTTTGGCGCGCAAAAATGGCCGCCTTTAAGGTAAATGAGAACATTGGCAATTGGGGCAATGCATGGGGTATTTTTACATCGATTTTGGGGGAACGTAGGCCCGAGTTGCTCCCTGAGTTTCCCGTTTATCAATCACGGATTATGGGTTACTCGACAACGTATCAAGGTAACCATTGGTTTTGTTACGACAATCTGTTCAGGAAAGAAAAGGAACATAACAAGAGTTTGTCTTGGGATTGTTACGATTCTCTAACATGGGATAAAATGAGAGAATCGGGAATGTTGAGAATGCCATTGGTCGGGAGCAATGTTGTTGATTACTCCCGCCAAAATGTGGGGACACCCTTTCGACCAAGTACGAGCACCGACGACCAGTCGAGGCCCGCAGGTAATACAGGGAGAAAGGGTTTCTGTTTTAACTTCAACAAGGGGAAGTGTACCAGGCCTCCGGGATCGTGTAAATTCAAACACGAATGTAGTACGTGTGGATCATCCCATCCTGAGTCATCGTGCAGAGCCAGAACGGGTGAGAATGGGAGTAAGGGGGGCGCCAAACAGGTCTAAGCTAGGCCGAGGGGCGCCTTTACCAACCCCGATTGATACCTTGGCAATAATTCCCTGGCTCAGCAAATATCCGGATCGTACTTCTGCCGGGGTGCTGCGGAACGGTTTTACACATGGTTTCCGCATCCCGGTAGGGGACTTTCAGGGTGTAGGGATGTGCAAAAATCAACTTTCCGTGTTACAACATACATCTGTGGTGCAAGAAAAAATCCAGAAAGAGGTTAGCCGGGGTCGGGTCGCCGGCCCGTTTAGTGTACCCCCGGTACCAGATTTCGTTTGTTCTCCGTTAGGGGTGGTCCCCAAGAAGGACCCAGGTGAGTTTCGTTTGATCCATAATCTGTCTGCTCCACATGGTCTTTTGGTGAACGACGCAATTGATTCGGAAGTTTGTTCGGTGCGATACGCATCGTTTGATGAGGCAGTAGCCATCTTGAATCGCCTGGGGCCCGGGACGTTGATGGCGAAATCAGATATCGAGTCAGCGTTCCGGTTGCTCCCGGTACACCCAGACGATCAGCGTCTTCTGGGATTCGGGTTCCAGGGGTCATTCTACATGGATAGGTGTATGCCAATGGGATGCTCTATATCATGTGCTTACTTCGAGCAATTCAGTACTTTCCTGCAATGGGTGTTCACTAAGAAAACGGGTTTCCGAAATGTAATGCACTACCTTGACGACTTTTTGTTCCTTGGCCCCGCCGGAAATCCCGAATGTGCCCAGGCCTTAGCTGAATTCTGTGTGTTGATGGGTCATTTTGGCGTGCCGTTGGCACCGGGTAAAACTATGGGTCCCACGACTTGCCTCGAGTTTTTGGGGATCGAGTTGGACTCAAGGGAGGGGTGTTTCCGTTTACCAGCTAGCAAAGTGTTGAAATTCAGGGCAGCCCTCCAAGTATGTTTAAATGTATCCAAGGTTACGCTACATCAGTTGCAACAATTAGTGGGAAAGTTGAACTTTGCCTTGAGGGTAATCCCAATGGCTCGACCCTTTTCCCGCTCAATTGCCCAAGCGATGGTTGGCCTAAAAGAGGGTCATCATCGCACGAGGTTATCGGCCGAGGTCCGCCAGGACATGCGGATTTGGTTAGCATTTCTGGCGGACTTCAATGGCCGAGTCGTCTGGAACAAGCCAGCCGTGTCCTCCGAAGAGCTTGGGCTATGGACAGATTCAGCAGGAAGCATAGGCTTTGGCGCCATCTTCGGCACAAAATGGTCGGCACAAAGGTGGCCCCTATGGTGGCACGAGAAAGGGCTGACGAGTAATATCGCTTTCCTGGAACTATTTCCCATTCTGGTGGCCTGAGAACCTGGCCAGAAGGGTTCAGTGATCATTCTGTTGTGTTCTGGTCCGACAATATGACCGTGGTAGAATGCATCAATAATCAGGCAGCCCGTTGTAAATTGATTTTGAGGCTGCTCAAAGAAATTGTCCTATTGTGTATGCAACTGAACGTGATCTTCAGAGCAAAACATGTCCCAGGGGTGTTGAATCAGGCTGCTGATGCACTGTCTCGTTTTCACATGCAGGCTTTCTCGGGTTTCCTTCCTTCAGCGGACCCAGAGCCGGCACCCTTCCCCGAGGCTCTCTGGTCTCTCGGTGCCCCGAACTTCGTCACCTCGTGGGAGAGAGTCTAGCACCCAGGACAAGGAAGGCATATGAAGGGGCGTTTCAGGCCTATTTAGCCTTTTTAGGGGCAGAGAGAGGGGGACTTTGGGGTCAGGAAGAGTGGGTAGTACTTTTTCTGATGTCCTTACGTAGGGCTGGGAAATCGGTGGCTACGGCCCAAAGGCATCGTGCCGCCATTTCCTTTGTTGCCAGGGCCCATGGCATCCTGGACCCAACAGCGTCTTTTACAGTACAAAAAGCGCTGCGTGGGTGGCAACGTCTAGAGGGTCGCAGGGTGGACGTAAGACGACCGATAGGTCTAGATAGGTTGTCCCAGTTACTGGCCACACTCCCTAGCACATGCTCGTCCCCTTTCGAGACCTGTTTGTTCCGGACTGCATTTACGCTGGCATTTCACGGGGCTATGAGAGTTAGTGAGCTAGTTGCAAGGAACAAACAGGATGTGACGGGGGGCTTGTGCAGGGAACATGTTCAGATCAGGGGTGATGCGATGGTTGTCTCCTTTCTCAGGTCCAAGACTGACCAAGATGGGAGGGGGGACTGCACGATCATTCGCAGGATCCCCGAGTCATCCATGTGTCCGGTACAGTGCTTAGAAGATTACCTAGCACGAAGGGTGGCATCATGGGGGGGGACATTGTTGAGGCATATAGACGCCACCCCGCTGACGAGGTTTCAGTTTCAGCGGGTGCTTGCAATGGCCATTGCCGCAGCGGGCTTGGACCCGGGCGAATTTGGGACCCATTCCTTTCGGATAGGGGCTGCCACTGAAGCTACAGCCAGGGGTCTTAATGTAGAACAAGTGAAACGTGTGGGGCGCTGGTCCTCCAATTGTTATAAGAGGTACGTGCGAGTGCACATGTTGTGAAGCTGTAATCATGTACTCACGCTTCTTGTCTTTTGTTTGTTTTCAGTTGCGCAAGCCTACGCGGCAGGGCGGACTGTGCAGTCGACCCAACACCAGGCCAGCGGTCACACATCACCGGCTGAGAGAAAGGAGGTGTGGGTCGTAGGCCACTCATACGTGAGACGGGCCACAGACGTATTCAAAGCAGGTGATATGATTCACGTACCTGGGGAATACGGGTACAGAGTGTCCTTCTACGGAAGGGGCGGTCTCTGTATTGACCAGTTTCAAGCATTCTTTGAGGGTTTGTTAGAGCGGATGAGGTCACCGCCGTCCATAGTCATAGTACATTTGGGGGGCAATGATTTAGTCACCACCGGTAGACGACTTCTCCTGGAGGCTATGCTTTCCACGGTAAGTTGGTTAGCAAGGAGAGTTCCGGGGTGTATAATTGCGTGGTCTCATATGATCCCACGAAAAGTGTGGCGGGGGGCTATCTCGACCCTTGCTTTGAATCGGTCCGTTAAAAAATTGAATAACAAAGTGAGTAGGTTGTTCCGTTCCAAGACATTGCATTCGATCTCGCATAGTTGTATTAATGATGACAGTATGTATTTGGGGGATGGTGTGCATTTGTCGAGGGTGGGCAATGAGTTACTCATAGGAGACTTCCTAGCTTGGTAAAAATCGTTAAAACATGACCTTTAGGTAGGAGTTTTGTGGGGGGTCCGGATAGCCGGTCAACTATCCGGACCTGTGGCGGTAAGGTCATGATCGGTGAGCACTAATTGGTAGATCCCTATGAGTGGGCGTCACCCAACACGGATGGGAGCGCTCGGGAGAGGTGGCCATTGGCCCCTCAATGGGGAGGCGGTCCCGTCTAAGGGCGGGTCGCCGGAAGTTAAGGAAAGGCGGTCAAGGCCCCTTCCTGTGTAGGAGGGGTTACAGCCCCCTCCTGGGGAATTTCCCGGGGCCTGTGTCATCTGCGACGGCAGAGACGGTAAGTTGTGTGGGGTGGGGGGAGGTCCACGATACCTTCTAGATACCACACACAAGTATTCGAACGACCTTTAAATGGCGTCGAGTCTTAAGTGCCCCCGTCAAGTCAAGGGAAATTGTTAGTAGTTGCACTTGAGGTAAGCCTCTGTGCTGTCGCCCTTCCCAAGTGGGAGGGGTAAGTCTGGTTAGGGATCTTGACACCGGTTATGACCTTGCCGTTGGCCCTTAAACGTTAGGATGTACAATTTCAGTGTTTATAGAGAATGTTTTTTGTAGGATGCTAGTTCGGCTAGGAGAACCTCTGTATTAGAGAATATGTTAAGGATAGCCAAACATCGCAATGTGATAATGAAATTGTACATAACATGAAACGTTTAAATGTTTAATTTTTTGTTTTAATAAATACGGCCGCGGAAGGGTTACTCCCTCCCACATCCAAAAAACTTTAAAGAATTGTTTCCGGTTTCCCTCCTTTCGGGATCGTGTTGAGAGGGGGTGGCGGGTATCTCAGCCATTTGGAAAGGGGCGACCACTCGGTCCCCCCGAACGTATGGCGGAGTGCCTCGATCCCCCCGGGAAGCCATTTTTTGGCGGGAGGCGCGTCTCGACTGGTATGCCCGAAGCGGCGTAGCCGGGGCGCGCTTTTTCCCGCCCTAGAGTGGGCTGGCCTAGACACCGACGTAGCCAGCCCCGCCCCCGGGACGGGCAGGGGCGGGTTTACGCCCGCCCTGAAGACGGATAAAAAGAGACGCAAGACCAGAAGACGTCCTCTTGTTCTTGTGCTCCAAGCTGCACCTCCTCGCTACACGTGAGATCGGGACAGAACGAAGAGCCAATTTTGACCCACCCACCAGCCCCTGAGGACAGCAAGTTGTTGTGCAATAAGTGAATTTTATAAGTATGTTGTGCTGTTTTCGTTTACAGGTTGTGAAAGTATCAGTTTTGTTGTTGATCATAATAAAGTATGGTGAATACCGTTTAGGTTGTTACGATTAAAATGACTTGATGTGTTGTTCCATTTTAAGCATGATCTTTCGGTCGTAGCGACCAGTGTTTTCATAGGTTCGAGTAAGAATTGTCGTATTTATTTTTTGGTAGGCGGTAAGGTCATGATCGGTGAGCACTAATTGGTAGATCCCTATGAGTGGGCGTCACCCAACACGGATGGGAGCGCTCGGGAGAGGTGGCCATTGGCCCCTCAATGGGGAGGCGGTCCCGTCTAAGGGCGGGTCGCCGGAAGTTAAGGAAAGGCGGTCAAGGCCCCTTCCTGTGTAGGAGGGGTTACAGCCCCCTCCTGGGGAATTTCCCGGGGCCTGTGTCATCTGCGACGGCAGAGACGGTAAGTTGTGTGGGGTGGGGGGAGGTCCACGATACCTTCTAGATACCACACACAAGTATTCGAACGACCTTTAAATGGCGTCGAGTCTTAAGTGCCCCCGTCAAGTCAAGGGAAATTGTTAGTAGTTGCACTTGAGGTAAGCCTCTGTGCTGTCGCCCTTCCCAAGTGGGAGGGGTAAGTCTGGTTAGGGATCTTGACACCGGTTATGACCTTGCCGTTGGCCCTTAAACGTTAGGATGTACAATTTCAGTGTTTATAGAGAATGTTTTTTGTAGGATGCTAGTTCGGCTAGGAGAACCTCTGTATTAGAGAATATGTTAAGGATAGCCAAACATCGCAATGTGATAATGAAATTGTACATAACATGAAACGTTTAAATGTTTAATTTTTTGTTTTAATAAATACGGCCGCGGAAGGGTTACTCCCTCCCACATCCAAAAAACTTTAAAGAATTGTTTCCGGTTTCCCTCCTTTCGGGATCGTGTTGAGAGGGGGTGGCGGGTATCTCAGCCATATCTGCTCCAACACTTACATCTTTGTAGTACTCATTGTTTTTGACCAAATACAACGTTGCCTTTTTGACTTTTCTAACATCCACTAAATCTTGCCAGATTTTCGTACTCTTTGTCGGAACCCCATTAACTAGAATAACTAGAGGATCCTCTTCTACTCTTTCTACACCAATTGTATCAATATTTTTCTTTACATCTAGAGGCACATAAACAACTCTTCCCTTTAATCCTCTCTGTAAATCTGATGGAGGCAATTTCCCTGTCTTAGGCTCCATGCGTACAATAGCCTGAAAAGGATGGACACATTGAATCAAAATAGATTCATAAGTATTTAGATCCATCAATTCAGAAGGAATATCTATCAACTGAAGATTATTATGAACTGCTCTAGCAGGCATTCTATTTTCATTTAATTTTTTTAAACAATAATTACAAATACGCTGATCAAAACTCAAATCAAAAGAATTCTCCACCAACAAATAACTTACAAAATCCTTCCATTCACTATTATTTTCCAATTCACTTTTTGCATATAAATCAACTAACCTAGTCTGAATCTTATAATGAGTCCGTCGACAACACACACAAGTTAAATTAGGCCTTTCACTTGATTTCACCTTAAACTTGGTAATTTCCTCGTCAAACTTTTCTATACTTGAAATCTGTCCATTATCTTCCACATTACCATCCATTACTATATCTATTTCTACACTGTCCTCTTTGTTCCCAAAATAACAAAACTCAATTTCTTCACAAATAGTCTTCACATCCACTTCAGATCCATGCAAAAGAGCACTGTTTAACTGTTTAAGCTTAAGTGCTGGACTTTTTGCATAATACAACTTTCTCACTAATTTCCTCACCTTATTATGATGCACTGCTAACATCCTAAAATGATGGAAAACACTCTGACATACTTTTCTAGAAAGACAAGCTAGTGAATGCCCATGCAAACCTGTGCTTTCTCTCACTCTGCAAGGATCTAACTCTTGCAAGATCTTCATTTTTTGTTTGAGACTTTTCTTACTATATGTACGTAGGAAATTTTGAAGCAAATCGATTGAATCCTGTCGCACACTACAAATACTACTGCACTTCCATGTGTACACTGGACCCTTAGTACGTCTCCCTAAAACTTCATCAGCTAACACCTCTTCTGCATCTCTAGATACAAGTTTCTCTTTTTCCATCACACAACCATCTTTCACCTCATATGCTCGACCACTGGTGTCAACTGCATGCACCAAATCATTTTCCTGAAAGTAACTCTCCTCATTGAAAAACGGCTCAGAACTTGAACTATGCATCCATTCACCAGAAAATACTTCACAAAAATCACTCCGATTAATAATTCTTTTCCATCTACTGTTCGATTTGAAAACATCAATTGCCTTATTAAGTATCCTAATTCTATTGATTATTAAAATAAATAATTTTTTCTTAACTTCAAAAGCCTGATCAACAATCTTTTCTACACTTTTCTTTTTCTTGTAAAAAGCAGCTCTCAGTTTACTTTTCTTATCATTTTTTAGCAAATTTAAAACTACCCTATTGCGAAACATTCGCCTACGAATGTCCCTAAATTGATTTACCCTTCTATTGCTATCCATTCTCTTCTCTCCTGCTCCAATCGAGCCATTTTTTGTGGGCCTCTCCTTCCTTTTTAGATTTGTTGACTTTTTCTGAATATTCACATTAGCAATATCATTTCTTTTTTCTACGACATATGTTGCGAAGAAAAGACTTAATTAGCTTACCAGAAGCTTTTCTGGTGTTTTTTAAAGTAGTTTTTGTAGAGGATTCCATAAATTCTGTTGTTGATGTTCTCCTTTTCCGTATGGTATTTTTGATAATTCTTTGCCTTGAAGGCATTTTTGCTTGCTTTTCAGAAGTTGATTTGAATCTGTTGTTCTGTAAAAAAAAACACATGAAAGACCACTATTAGCAAACAACAAAGTAATGTCAAAAAGCAAACAATATAAACAATAAATTGCAACATATTTAAGTTTATACAACAGCAACTCATGGTTTTATTTATGAAGGCCTTGCGCCACCAGTGCGTCACTTATTACCCATGTTTAAAGTGATGCATCAGCTGCACAAGGCAATCATAAAAAAGGGCCAAATGCAAATACCAATCAATTGCACCCAAAAATTGTTTTTTGAATAACATTTAAGAAACACTGCGCAGAACCTATGTACAACCACTCAATATCAGCAAACAAAGTCAGGGCCTTATTTATGAAGGTCTTGCGCCACAAGAGTGTCACTTATTTCCCATGTATAAAGTGATGCACCAGTTGCATAAGGCAATCATAAATAAGGGCCAAATGAAAGTACCATTCATTTGCACCCAAAATCGTTTTTTAAATAACATTTAAAAAACACTGCGCAGAACCTATGTACAAGCACAGAATATCACTTTTGAAACGTCACTGTTTCTTCAAATACAAATCCTCTATCTTTCAAATGTTGATATCAAGCATTATCAAAAATCCAAAAACAAATCAACAGCAAACAAAGTCAGGGCCTTATTTATGAAGGCCTTGCGCCACCAGTGCGTCACTTAATACCCATGTTTAAAGTGATGCATCAGCTGCACAAGGCAATCATAAAAAAAGTCCAAATGCAAATACCAATCAATTGCACCCAAAAATCGTTTTTTGAATAACATATAAGAAACACTGCGCAGAACCTATGTACAACCACTCAATATCAGCAAACAAAGTCAGGGCCTTATTTATGAATGCCTTGCGCCACAAGAGTGTCACTTATTTCCCATGTATAAAGTGATGCACCAGTTGCATAAGGCAATCATAAATAAGAGCCAAATGAAAATACATTCATTTGCACCCAAAATCATTTTTTGAATTACATTTAAAAAACACTGCGCAGAACCTATGTACAAGCACAGAATATCACTTTTGAAACGTCAGTGTTTCCCCAAATAAAAATCCTCTATCTTTCAAATGTTGACATCAAGCATTATCAAAAATCCAAAAACAAATCAACAGCAAACAAAGTCAGGGCCTTATTTATGAAGGCCTTGCGCCACCAGTGCGTCACTTATTACCCATGTTTAAAGTGAAGCATCAGCTGCACAAGGCAATCATAAAAAAGGGCCAAATGCAAATACCAATCAATTGCACCCAAAAATCGTTTTTTTTATAACATTTAAGAAACACTGCGCAGAACCTATTTACAACCACTCAATATCAGCAAACAAAGTCAGGGCCTTATTTATGAAGGTCTTGCGCCACAAGAGTGTCACTTATTTCCCATGTATAAAGTGATGCACCAGTTGCATAAGGCAATCATAAATAAGGGCCAAATGAAAATACCATTCATTTGCACCCAAAATCGTTTTTTGAATAACATTTAAAAAACACTGCGCAGAACCTATGTACAAGCACAGAATATCACTTTTGAAATGTCACTGTTTCCCCAAATACAAATCCTCTATCTTTCAAATGTTGATATAAAGCATTATCAAAAATCCAAAAACAAATCAACAGCAAACAAAGTCAGGGCCTTATTTATAAAGGCTTTGCGCCACCAGTGCGTCACTTATTACCCATGTTTAAAGTGATGCATCAGCTGCACAAGGCAATCATAAAAAAGGGCCAAATGCAAATACCAATCAATTGCATCCAAAAATCGTTTTTTGAATAACATTTAAGAAACACTGCGCAGAACCTATGTACAACCACTCAATATCAGCAAACAAAGTCAGGGCCTTATTTATGAAGGTCTTGCGCCACAAGAGTGTCACTTATTTCCCATGTATAAAGTGATGCACCAGATGCATAAGGCAATCATAAATAAGGGCCAAATGAAAATACCATTCATTTGCACCCAAAATCGTTTCTTGAATAACATTTATAAAACACTGCGCAGAACCTATGTACAAGCACAGAATATCACTTTTGAAACGTCACTGTTTCCCCAAATACAATTCCTTTATCTTTCATAGGTATACACCTGTTACAACGCATTTGTTACAACGCACTACCGTTACAACGCGACTTTTACAACGCATACCATTACAACGCATTGCGCTGGGGGGCGCTCTAGGATAGGGAATAAGTATAATTTACTATCCAACACCTTCCCTAGGGTCCACGGGGACTGGAGTTAGAATAGTAAATTATACTTACCACTATCCAGCACCTCAAAGCGCTATGCGTTGTAATGGTATGCGTTGTAATGGTCGCGTTGTAACGGTAGGTAGTTGTAATAGTATGCGGAGTAACATGGTACATCCCTTTCAAATGTTGATATCAAGCATTATCAAAAATCCAAAAACAAATCAACAGCAAACAAAGTCAGGGCCTTATTTATGAAGGCCTTGCGCCACCAGTGCGTCACTTATTACCCATGTTTAAAGTGATGCATCAGCTGCACAAGGCAATCATAAAAAAGGGCCAAATGAAAATACCATTCAATTGCACCCAAAAATCGTTTTTTGAATAACATGTAAGAAACACTGCGCAGAACCTATGTACAACCACTCAATATCAACAAACAAAGTCAGGGCCTTATTTATGAAGGTCTTGTGCCACAAGAGTGTCACTTATTACCCATGTATAAAGTGATGCATCAGCTGCACAAGGCAATCATAAAAAAGGGCCAAATGCAAATACCAATCAATTGCACCCAAAAATCGTTTTTTGAATAACATTTAAGAAACACTGCACAGAACCTATGTACAACCACTCAATATCAGCTTTGAAAGATCACTGTGTCCCAAAATACAAATCCACTATCTTGCATATGTTCATAATAAGTATTATCAAAAAGCAAATAACAAATCTACAGCCAACAAACTCAGGGCCTTATTTATGAAGTTCTTGCGCCACAAGAGCATCACTTATTTCCCATGAACAAAGTGCTGCACCAGTTGCCAAGGCAATCATAAAAAAGGGCCAAATGAAAATACCATTCATTTGCACCCAAAATCGTTTTTTGTATAACATTTTAGAAAAACAACACAGGACTTATATACTAGCATACAATTTGACTTCTGAAACATAACTATCTGCTTCCAAATATTCTCCATAGAGCAAACATGTCTATATCTAAATTAAATAAATCATTACTTACAAATGCTTTGGGAGATTGAAAACAGTGTCAGACACACACACCAATTTCTCTTTAGCAGAGCAAAAAGTGTGCACTCAATACACTGAAACCAAGACTGGCATAGAAAATCTCTAACTTTGTACACATATGCCTTAATTCAACCAATCAAAAGTCTTCCCTCACTATTTTCAAACCAACACCCTTCCCCCTCTCAGATCTTTCTATCTGTTACCATAGCAACACCCTCCTAACTGAACTCTCATGTTCAAAAGTTTATTGTACAATGTTGCAAATTAACTCAGCAAGGATGTTTGACCTCTCAATACACCAGCTTATCCAGGGTATTTTAGCTTTTAGTGACTTTTTTTAACCATTCAAATTGCTTCTTTCACACAACACAACCATGCACCCTAACTTTCAGTTTTCAACTATCTGAATCCACCAATCATTGCTTGTGATTCAAGAGCAGTGAAACTGCACAATTATTTTTTTGTAAACTCCTACTGTTCCAACTGCCATTTCATTCCTACACTTCATCTGACTGCACCAGAACCTTCTCACATCATGTATTCTGTATGGATTATAGGACATAGCTACATCCACTGGGCTCAAAGGTATGCAGCAAGCAGAAATTATCACAACCTTGATTTATCAAATGTGGAAATCAAGTGGATTGGCCAGAGAGGATTAAAATGTCATCAATTGATACCATTGGTGAAAACTTTTTTCCATCTGCCAAGCCCTGACCTCTTAATAGTGCACTGTGGTGGAAATGATTTGGGCACTATGACTGGGGTTGGTCTATAAATGCTCTTAAAGGACACCGTTCATCAATTGATGACACTTTTTCCACAAACTGCCTTAGTATATTCAAATATATGCCAAAGACAGAAATGGAACTGGTCCAACCAATTTTGTCCACAATTTGAGAAAGCACGGAAACATGTGAATAAATCTGTTTCTGCTTACATGAGAGACTGTGGAATGGGTTCAATATACAATAACAACTGCGTTACAACATGCAAGACATCTACAGAGGAGATGGTGTGCACTTCTCAGATGAGGGAAATACAATATTCCTCCTGAATTTAAGACTGTGCATTGGAACCTACTTGTAGGTACCTAACTCAACCACAGAACCCAAAAGCTCTTTTCAGAGCTACCCTACCTCTGATCATTCAAAACGTTTATCTTTTTCTAACTTTTTTCACAATTTTTCACCAAAGTACGCTCCCCGGTATGGTTACCGGTGCACGTACCGGGCGCTTCCCCCGCGAAAAATTAAAGAATTTTTTTTTAACGTTTATGAGCCTCCTAAGCCCCCCTCAGAAAACCTAGAGGGTCAAGAAGTCTCTACTGTGCCCCCTTCTAGCCATACCAAACATTGTTTGCCCTCCATCTTGTGTCTCGATTGTACCGAAACACAAAATGGAGGACTTCCGTAACCTGTGAGCGCTTCACAAAAAAAGGTGGGAAAGTAATTTTCAGAAAAACCACTGGAGACACTTTCATCAAATATAGAATAAGCCTTACTACATAGCAGTCCCTACCATTTTGCCCAAATTTGGTGGAATTCCATTGAGACATTTAAGCTACAGGCCTGTATAAATATCCTGAGGTAAATTACATGACAAAAACACATATGAAATGTTAGAATTTACAACCAATTAAAAAGTTTCTTTCATTTTCTACGATTATTTCCTGACTTTTGATTGGTTATGTACAAAAATATATATAAAAGAAGAGATGGAAACACAGCCATTTTGACTACTGCTTCCAGAAGTACATTTGAAAACAAATAACACTGACAACTTCAACTGATTTCTCTAAGGTAAGTTGTTATTTTGGAAAGTGAAGTATGTTGTGCACTTTAATTTAATTTGAGAAAAAATATTCTGTTAGTTATATACTATCCCTCTGTAATAGTTATAGATTGAGATAGACTTCTCTGTAATAGTTATGGATTGAGTTAGGCTTCTCTGGTATAATTATGAATTTACTTAGGCTTAATCACATGCACTTTTTAATAACTCTACTTCCTGCCTGAAACCATACACTGCCCAAAAATTACTTGACTGTTAAAAACTCAAAAGTACCTGTCTAAACTTAAACCCAACAGTACCCTAACTCTACTAATATAATTAATTTTTATGCAATTTTCTGAAAGAAAATGGAAGGAGAAAAACAAGCAAATGTTACTTCTATCGAAGTAAAGGTGGAAAATCCAGAAGAGCAAAAAGATGAAGTTGATTTTATGGATGACTCTTTGGATCAACAGTTTATAGAATGTTTGGAACAAATGGAATCATGTCATTATAATTATGAGGAAATAGCGGATAATATTATGTTACAAGTTTTATTAAATTATGAAAAAGAATCAGAGGAATACATTTATATTTAATAATTTTAAATTGTTTGAGACAATATTAATTTTTATATGTAATTCATGAAGTATTACCAAAATAATTATATTATAAAATGAGACTTATAGTATACTGTGCAACTTTTTTTCTGTTACATAGTAAGTTTACTCATAGTTACTACCTTTCTCCCACTATATTATCTCCTATGTATATTTTACACCTCTTTTTCATCATAAGGGATCAGGATAGACTACCCATGATCCCCTAGAAATTCTCAGGGAGTGCTTAAAAGATCTGTTTCTGCTTTCCTGACAGACTATGTTATGGATTCCATATACCACAAAAACTTCAATAACAACATGCAAGATATCTACAGAGGAGATGGTGTACATTAAATTTAAGTCTCTGCATTGGTACCTACATGTAGGTACTTACATAAAATAAAAAAAAATAAAAAACAATTAATAAACATAAACATTTTTAAAGTGATTTTTTTCCCATAGTACGCTCCCCGGTACGCTCCCCGGTGCGCGTACCGGGCGCTTCCCCCGCGAAAATCGAAAAAAAAACCCAACATTTTTGAAACCCAGCGGGGCCCTTTAATGAACCCCACATCAAACCTAAGGGGACAGGGGGTGTCTACTCTGCCCCCTTATGGTCTTTTACCCCTTTGTTTTGGCAACAAAAATATAAAACCATATAATACAAAATCATACATAATAGTTCCGGTATAAACAATATTCAGTATATTACATTCTCCATTTTTTCTTTTTCAGTGATCAGTTCCCAACTTCCACCAAATAAAAGAATCCCAAATTTGCATACCCAATTTCTTACCCTTTTTTCCCTTCCTAGCATAGATAGCAGTTTCCAATGTTTGTATTGATAATACCTTGCCAAGCCATTGATGGTATGTGGGAGGATTAGGATCCAGCCATGCCGAAGCTACTAGAAGTCTAAAGATAGCCATTGCTACAAATAAAACATTTTTACAATTTATCTGTCCATCGGGGCTAACCCCCAATGACATAACAGCTGGATTTAATTCTATTGTAGTTGATAGTGCGTTCTGGAAAAAATTCCTAATATCCTGTTTTACCCTATCTAATTGTGGACAAAGCGAGAAGATGTGTATCAGATCCGCCTCTGCACTACCACACCTAAAACAGGTAGTTCCCGATACACCCCCCATTGAGCAATTTTTCCAGGTGTATAGTACAGATGATATACAATCTTATAGTGTTGAGCCTGCAAGGATGATGAACACAACAATTTTCCTCCCATTTCCAATGACTCTGTGAAAATATCCCTAGCTATATCCTGATCTGTAGACCATTTATCTATCCATTTATCTAAATCATCTTTCTTTAGTTTTGTCATTTCCAAATAAAATCTCTTTATAGTACAGTCAGAGCCATCTTCTATAAGATCCATCATTATATTTCTTTCAAAACCCAATGATCCCCCTTTTTTGTTTGATATACAGCTTCTTATTTGGAGGTATTTGTAAAAATGTTTGGTGTTCAAAGTGTATCTGCTTTGTAAGTCTGTAAATTGTAATATGCCATGACCTCCCAACATTTCTCCAATCTTTCTTATCCCCCGCCTCTCCCAGTCTTGGAATACAGCTCCTGAGAATACCATACTAGGTAAGGAGGGATTATTTTTAAATCTAGTGTATGCGTTATATTTCCCAATTCCAACTTTTTTGGAGATTCTTTTCCATATATTATAGGCAGCCATAATTGTCTTGAATCATGTTCTTTTGTAGTAACTTTCCTCCGTGAATCTCAAAAAAACATTTTCTGCATTTCTACCCAAAACCAAACCATAACCCTCTCTCCCGGGGTAACGACATATACCTCAGTGCCCTGCGTGTCTTACCTTTGGCCCAAATAAAACGATTAATCATTTGTTCACAAATTTTAAGCCATTGCTACAAATAAAACATTTTTACAATTTAACTGTCCATCGGGGCTAACCCCCAATAACATAACAGCTGGATTTAATTCTATTGTAGTTGATAGTGCGTTCTGGAAAAAATTCCTAATATCCTGTTTTACCCTATCTAATTGTGGACAAAGCGAAAATATGTGTATCAGATCCGCCTCTGCACTACCACACCTAAAACAGGTAATTCCCGATACACCCCCCCATTGAGCAATTTTTCCAGGTGTATAGTACAGATGCTATAAAATCTTATAGTGTTGAGCCTGCAGGGATGATGAACACAACAATTTTCCTCCCATTTCCAATGACTCTGTGAAAATATCCCTAGCTATATCCAGATCTTTAGACCATTTATCTATCCATTTATCTAAATCATCTTTCTTTAGTTTTGTCATTTCCAAATAAAATCTCTTTATAGTACAGTCAGAGCCATCTTCTATAAGATCCATCATTATATTTCTTTCAAAACCCAATGATCCCCCTTTTTTGTTTGATATACAGCTTCTTATTTGGAGGTATTTGTAAAAATGTTTGGTGTTCAAAGTGTATCTGCTTTGTAAGTCTGTAAATTGTAATATGCCATGACCTCCCAACATTTCTCCAATCTTTCTTATCCCCCGCCTCTCCCAGTCTTGGAATACAGCTCCTGAGAATACCATACTAGGTAAGGAGGGATTATTTTTAAATCTAGTGTATGCGTTATATTTCCCAATTCCAACTTTTTTGGAGATTCTTTTCCATATATTATAGGCAGCCATAATTGTCTTGAATCATGTTCCTTTGTAGTAACTTTCCTCCGTGAATCTCAAAAAAACATTTTCTGCATTTCTACCCAAAACCAAACCATAACCCTCTCTCCCGGGGAAACGACATATACCTCAGTGCCTTGCGTGTCTTACCTTTGGCCCAAATAAAACGATTAAACATTTGTTCACAAATTTTAAACCATTTGTTGTCAACTAAGAGTGGTACTGCCCTGAAGATATACAAAAATGTTGGCAACACCATCATTTTAATAATGTTAACCCGACCTACTAACGAGAGGTGTAGGTTCTCGTAACGATCCAAGTCTTTCTTTGTTTTATTTATTATTGGGACAATATTTTTTTCCACCAAGGTATTTATATCTGCTGAAATAATGATTCCTAAATAGGTCCCTGCCTTAACCACTCAGTTATCATCACAAATAGTCGCTGAGTTTTTAATATTCTGAGTCTTAGAGGCATTTGAGGCGTAGCCTGGAATTTGTCCAAATCTACGAGCTTCTACTTTTACTAGTTCCGTCGCTTCGGTGGGGTTTGGTGTTATTACCGCCACGTCATCAGCGTAAGCAAGTATTTTACAGGGTCCCAGTAATGTATGTAGTGGAGTAATCTCTGGACATAAATCAATCCTGCAAATCAGTGGGTCCATATACATGGCAAATAGCAGTGGGGAACATGGGCAACCCTGCCGTGTACCTCTTTTAATCGTAAATTGTCCTGTAATACCCCCATTCACTCTAAGGCTGCAACCGGTTCCTTGTACAGAGTCTGTCAAGCTTTAATGAAACCACCCTGAAATCCAGCCCTTACTAAAGTGTGCCACAGATAGTCCCAGGAGACCCGATCGAATGCTTTTTCAGCATCCAGCAACATTACTGCCATCGCATCTCCTGTGACCTCAGCAGCATCGAACAAGGTTATAACTTTCCTAGTGTGATGTGTCGTTCCTCTTCCGGGGATAAATCCATGTTGATTACTGCTAACTAAAGCACTTATCACTCCCGCAAATCTCATTGCCAAGGCTTTTGAATATATTTTGGTGTCATTATTCATCAGCGTAATGGGACAATATGATCCTGGCTCAGTTGCCGGCTTCCCTTTTTTTAATATTAAAGCTATGTCCGCACCCCCCCAAGACTTTGGGATAGACTCACCCAGCTGAACATCTTGAAAGGTTTTGCATAAGTCTTGGCCCAGACTTCCCCAGAAAGTTTTATAAAACTCTAAGGGTATCTGATCCGGACCAGCTGCCTTTCCTGAGGGGAGACTACACATAGCCTCTTTAATCTCAAGGTTATCTAACGGGTTTTCTAATCCTTCTGAGTCTTCATTGGAGACTCTTTCAACCGGGATATTCTGGAGGCACTCCCTTATCTCTTCCTCACTACAAGAAATTTGGGTATCATATAATAACTGGTAGAATTTCCTAAACACTTCCCTGATTTCTATAGAATCTGAGTGCAATTTACTATTTTCATCCCTGATTTCCCTAACCATCCCATCTGCCGCTATCTGTCTAGTGCGCATGGCAAGAACATGCCCAACTTTTTCGTTATATTCGTAACACTTCTCCCTTCTGATAGTGTAATATTGTGCTGCCTTTTTCGCCAGATCTTCTTCAGCTTCACTTTTTACTTTCATTAAGTCTACAATATATTGTTCAGTTGGTTCACCTCTGACAACACAGTTATTAAGCTGTTCTTCTGCCTCTGACACAGCTCTTTCTATCTCCCTTTGACGGAGCCCTTCTACTTTACGTTTATATACACTGTAACTGCATGTTTCTCCATGTACACCCGCCTTAAAAGCATCCCATATAACTCCCACTGGAGCACTCCCTCTATTATTTTCAAAAAACTCAGTGATCCATTTTGACATATGTAAAATATAGTCATCATCCAACTATAGTTTTCTTTCAAATGTCCATACCCGATTTGATCTTATTCCTCCTTCTAACTTCATTGTTAATACTAATGGATTGTGATCACTGAAAATTATTGGGAGTCTGTCAATTTTAACTCTAGTCATTAGATCCTTGGATATCATAAAATAATCTAATCTAACACAGATTTGGTGTGGTGCAGAGTAATATGTGTATCCTTTTTGTTCCGATCTAATTGTGCCCCAGACATCTTGCAGATTATTATTTTCCATAAGTTCCACAAGAGCCTTATGTACTCTTTTCCCCCTCAAAGATTGCAGTGTCAGTGTGTTGCCTTAGCAGAACAACCACACCTGCATTTTATGGTGTTAGGTAAAACACAACTGGAGAGCTGTCCAAAATGTCATCTCTCAATGTGCAAATTCCCTTCTAACACAGACTACTAATACACATCACAACAGAACTTGAGACCTGGGGCCTGTTTCACAAAGGTGAACTTACAATTTTGTATAAGTTTCCCACATTTTAGGATTCACAAAGGTAAACTTAGACCAAAAGTCTAACTTTACTACTCTTCAGTATTCGTAAAGGTGAGTTACTATTACGCAAACACACTGATTAACAGTGTTGCCCAAACAAAAAGGACAGTACATGAGTGTAAGAAGCAGTGGCACGACTACAAATGCTGGATCAAAGAAAAACTCGACAGGAACAATAAGGCAGCCATGAGGACTAGAGGAGGACCTGATGTACAGGATTTTAACCCATTTGAGGAACATGTTTCATCACTCATCCAAATAGAGTGGGTAGCAGGAGTGGAAGGACAGTACAGTGCTGCTGTCGAGTACCAGCAAGAACTACAGGGTAAGTGAAAACAAGAGACCATTTGGTTTCAAATTGTCATGTGGCATGGTGCAGCAAAACACTTTGAGGCATATTCATGAAATTGTAATGCAACACAGCACAGAAAGACACTTTGCTCTGCTGCGCTACAGGGAAAGGGAGGGAATGAACTGTATTTATTAAAATATGGCACATTTATGTCTTTTTGGCTGCCCAGTGCCAATGCAGACTCTCTCGCACCATTGTGCAAGGGTGCCTCCTTTGCATGCAGGATTGTTTTGTACAGAAAGAGACACCTTCCTGCACAAAAACAATCCAGAGATGAACTTTCTTTCTATGTGTGTGGGGGAATGTAGCGCACATACAAAAAGGAAGTAACATGGAGAAGTACAGATATTTCTCCTTGTTACGTCTCTCCCGAGAAGGTGGATCTTTATGGCACATTCCCAGGTCCACCAGTGATGGTAAATCTGGGAATACGTCAATATCCATGGGAGTCGCATGGGAAAACTATCATGTGCCCAAGTTAGGCCCGGTAGGAATTAGTGTCATTCTTACAAATACACAATCCTTTCCTAAAGACACCTTCTCTTTGCCACATCGACTTTTGACACACACTTACATTCATGACTAGTTTCTTGGAAGCACCGACCCCATGAAACACTTTGTGAAAACACTATCACACTGCCTTGACATTAGATGCAAGGCCCTCTCATGTGTGATACAAATGTGTGTATTGTTACATCCATAATGTTACGCAGCTATCTGCAGAACGCAAACAATGGTAGCCTGATCACAAGTATGTCCCAAGGCAAGGATGTCATTTTATATATATGTATAGTCTTTTGTTTTCAAGCATAATCAGAGGAGACAAAGCAAAGATAGTTAATATTCAATCACACAAAGGAGGGCTAGTTTTGAAGCTTCTGCCTTTCAGATATTGTTAACATGCAGCAATTGAAGCCCTTTGCAAGCATAGACGGTGCCTCAGGCAATGTTTACACATCTTCTTTCATCCCGCCGTCAAAGGGAAATCCTCATATTTGTCATGAATATCTGTTAGTACACAGTTGTTGGTGTGGTAATGTACTCTGCATGGCATACAGCTCTGTGTCATGCCCTGAGTGCCCACCAGAAGGTTTTTAAATCTTGGCACTAACATCACGCTAATGTAGGATGTGAGTGAAGGCCCAGACATTTCCCTTGACATTGGTGTGATCCTTGACCTGTCCTGAATTTGAACCTTCCTAGTGACAGGGGTCCAGTGGTGAAAGCATACAAGCTTTTGCCCTCTAATCAAATATTTTACGGATACAAATAAACCCACTTCCATGCTCTGATATCAGAGGTTATTTACCCAGACAGTTGAAGTGTATTGCTGACATTCCTGAGACTGGAGGGAGGAGAAGTAGACACAGAAAAAGCATGCCTTATATCTGTTGAGGTATTTTAGCTTCAGAGAGCTACTGAGTAGTTTCCATGAATTCTAGATTTTGATGGATTGTAGGGTTATGTATGTTTGTATACCTATATTGTAAACTTGGGCAAGGCAGTGCAGCGGTGTGAAAGGCCATAGATAAGAATGAAGCGTCTGAGCAAGATAAGCAGAAGCTGGGATGTGAGTGGGTAATGCATTGTGGTGTGGTGTTCTTTGAAAAGGTGTGTAATGAGCTCTTTCTTAAACTGGAGCAGTGTTGAGTCAGTCTTGGTTGACACTGGGATGCAGGTTCCAATCCGAGGTACACAAATGGGGTGAAGTATGGAATGGCAGTTCCTGTTGTCAGAGGGTAATGAGCCCTTTAGAAAGATGTTGGGCCAGATGTACAACCCAAAGTTGCATCTGCAAAAGTGTTAGTGACCCGTTTTTGCATGCAAAATCCTAATGGGCCATGCAAAATCCTAATGGGCCATGTACACTTCCTATTTAGCGAGTCGCAAATTGTTTGGGACTCATTAAATATGAATTGCGATTCGCTATTAGGAAGGGACGTTTTAACAGCGTCCCTTCCTAATAGCGACTCGAAACCCCAAATATGAATGTTTTGCAACCGCAATTACACCGGCAAAACACTCGCTATTTACTGCCCTCTACAAGATGGTGGTAATGCAGTCGCAAATGCAAGGGGTCCCCAGGGGACCACTTCCCCTTTGCAAAATGCTGGGGAAAATATTTTTAGCCAAGACAATAGGCCTTGTCTTTAAAACCTTATAAGTGTTTAGTTAACCAGCACAATTTCCTTGGTGCAACAACATCAACCGTTGGCTAAACACATATAAGGGCCCTAAGGCAAGACCCTAAGGCAAGACCTATTGGCTATGCCAATGATTGTTCTAAAAGAGTAAGGTATTGCTGGGAGGTAGGTCTCGTAGCATGTGTAAGGTATTTTCCCAGTGCAGAGCAATTTCCCGCCATACAGTGTCAATATACTAAGATACCATTTGGCACAGCCCTAAGAGGTAATAGATCCCCCCTTTAGGGATCTCTTTAACTGGTCTCTTCAAGAGACACTCTGAGCACAGCTTCCATATGGATTCAAGACTAATAACTCAGGACCTCCACAGCAAGGGAATAGCATGTTTCTAGTTATCGGCAGGAAGGCATGCTGCTCCTGGAACTGAAGTCACGATGCAGGAGACTTGTCATAACAATCCTAGAGCAATCTTTAGTCCAGGAGGACCTTGGGCATGCAAGATAGTTTGGCTAGTAAGCAGGTTACCACAAAGATGTTTGATGTGGTGCTGTACAGTTCTGTTTTTACAGAGAATTCCCAATTCGTCATTGGCTGGGATTTCACATACCGTGACCACCCATTCAAGAATGTTTGTAAATGAACTTCCACCTATATATTGCAGAAGTGCAACACAAGAAGCTCTTGTGAGAAATTACCTTCCTAAATGTCCTGCTACTTACCCGGTTATACTAAATTGGCTTGAACAGCAAAGCTTTGAAGGTCACAATTACAAAGGGGCCAGGATGGGACAGGGGTCTTTGTGTAGCCAATCAGGAGGGTTGTCAAAAAGTACTACATCCCCACTCAGAGCCTTTGACTCCTTCACCCATCTTGTTATGCTGTACCACAGGGAAAAAAGTAAGTGCTGAAGCATGCTTTTAGCTCAGGAGCACCTGGGCCTGCAAACCCTACAGCTCAGAGATTTCAGTTATAACCGAAAAAACATCTTATTCAAAAGTCCATATGATAAACCCACCTCCTTCACATGTGGCTGAACATGAAAGTATGGCAGGTAGCATGGAAATAAGGCAGAGATGAACATCAGCTCAATGTTGATATAAACTCCTCTGCACATCAATACAGAAAACTAATGATGAACATGATTGCCAACGTCTTATTCCCCATATTCATGTGGAAAGCCCTGAATCGGAAAAAAATGCATTTTCTGACTGTGGAAATACTACTGTATTGGAAACATTGCCCCTGATTTAGGATAAATATCTAAAGTATTTTCCAAGGAGCAACTCTGACTTGTCCAAATTTTGCCCCAAAACAAAGAGTTGTTACATCTGAGTGGTGTTTCTTACAATAGGAATCTTCATCTAAGACTCGTGACCAGCTGTTTCCTTCTTTCAGGCAAAGAGAAGCAACAGCTGGAAGCCCAGATTTCCATTCAATCAGACCCTCATATAACCCCTCACATGGCACAGGAACAGACACTGCGCAAAGTCCAACAGGTAAATTTTCTGTAGCTTTTCAGGGCAAGAACAAAACTAGCAGAGTGAGGTCTTGCACAGAACCATCATGCAGCAGTTTCAAACCTCCAAGCAATGCTGTTAGAAATACATGACAAAGGGAAGATCTTGAGACAGACCACTAAAAACACAGGGCTGGGCCAGGACTTCAATAGTGCCAGATTACATATTGGGACATAAACACGAAAAGGACAGTGCCAGAGTCAGAAGCATAACATTGACATGTCCAGAACAAGCATAGAGCCAGCCCCAGAACCATGCCGTGCCAGCTCATGACCTAGCACAGGAAGAGTGCAGAGCCAGGCCAGAAAAACGAGAGACAGCACAGTGCCAGGATTATAACCATTACCCATGAGTGCATAATACAAAACCACCACGCAAGGTTTACAGCAGTGCAGTGTCAGGTCTAGATTAGTACAGAACCGGTTTAGTACCAAGCTCAGAAAAAATCACACCACAGAGCCAGTGGCAGCCAATAAGCAGCAGAGGCCGCAAGCTGGAAAGCAACAAAACAGGCAGGGGCGTAACAAACACCAGATAAGTGGGCTAGCTCAGGGTTCCTCACTCTACTTAGAAGGCACACTCTAGTAGCCAGGAGCTGGCTGGAACCCTTAAACAATGTTGCAATGCCAGCCTTCCAGCCTGCCCATAGCTAGAATGAGGGAAGCTCCTGGAACCTTCTAGGACAGGGAGGTGACAACTACTGTAACTGCCAACTGCCACATGTCGCTATATAAGGAAAGGGAGGGAAACTTTCCAGTCAGTTGGGGCATCACTGACCTGGGGGACCCACGCAGGAGATTTAGGTCGTTGGGCCTAGTCAGGGACCTATGCCACTGGGAGTGACAGGGCTTAGGTGCTGCCTTCCAAGTAGAGTGAGGAACCCTGAGCTGGCCCACTGATCTGGCCCGGTGGGAGGGGAACCCAGTGACCATCTGAAGTGACCTGCTGATGAGCCTTCAACTCAACACCCCCCTTTGTAAGAAACCAGGAACCTACTTCAACCAAAGGGCGCCAGAACCAACAAGCGCCGAGAAGAGACACCCCTGCACTAATCAGGACAACTGGGGGATCAACCAGGTACTGGACTGTGCTGCCCCTGTGCAACCCCCTGCCTTCACCTGGGCCTGCACTGTATTGCCTGCCTCCCCCCTGCCGAATTGCCTGAGAAGCGCTGTAACCTGCTGATCTGATAAGCACTCTGGCTTAGACTGCCTTTCGTGTCAGAACTGCTGGGTGGGCCCCCACATCGTTTATCACCCGAGCGCTGTAACCTGCCCTGAAGTGCTATTTCTCCTACGCGCTGTCCTGAGGCGCTGCATGATCGTCGCGCTGTTGCCCACAACTACTGTGAAGCGCTGTGCCCCCGGAGCGCTGCTGCGCCTTTGCAGCGCTCCCTGAAGTACTCACCACCACAACCCGTGGGAAGCGCTGGCCTTGAGGCGCTGCTGTCTGCTCCTGGCGGCCCTCGGTGCCAGGAGAGGGCCGCCGCTGTATTGCTGAGGGTCGCACCCCGCCCGTGTGCAGTTCACTCCGGGGCGGCCACCGGAGCCTTGGGGAGGCCGCCGCGATCATCGCCTAGGCCGCACCGGGATTCCTGTCAGGCTGCCCTGGGCCTGCCAGGCTGTGAAGCCTGCATCCACCTCACGTGACGGGGGCGCATCAATCCCCGCCCCGCCATCGCCGCATTCTGATTGGGCTGGCGCCACACACCCCCCAAACCAGGCCAGCCATTGGCTCCCGGCCCGTGTAAGGCTTTGAGAAGCCGGAGCAGCATCAGGACTACCGGGAGGCCGCTAAGAAGAGCGTGGGAGCAGCGCGGGCCTCCCCTGACAATCCACACCTCTGCCAGAGGGCTTTGAGGAGAGAAGGAGCCCTCTCCCTCTTCAGTAACCCTCGCAAGGGTCCGGAAAGGCCTGAAGAACAAAGGTAAAGCCCTGTGGGAGGGCGAAGGACCTAAACAGACGCGGGGCTTCCAAGGAGTGAGCCGGAAGCCCCGGTTCCGCCCCCTACCTTGGGAAAAACTATTGCTGAGCCCTGTTGGCCCTAATTGGCCCCTGCAAGTGCTCGGAACTCGGCTAAGAGATTGGGTTACCCCCGCCTGGGGGCCAGGTTCCTGCCAGCTAGTGTAGGCCCTGTCGCTAGGGTTATGGTCGCATAAGGAAGTGCTGCTGGCTGAATACTGGTGTATATGAGCCTTAATGAAATGCTAGTTCTCATGTCTGCTGAGCTGAAACCTAATCTTCACTGAGATGACATTTTAGGTCTTAATGTAATGTTTATGCCTGTTTAGGATAGGCCCTGGACTGCTGATTCTGACCTACTGTCCTGGGGTAAGGTTCATTAGGCTCTATACATGGTTGGCCTGACCACTGAAACTTTTACTTCTGATAAATACCTGGTCTACATTTAATGAAAGTCCAGTCCTACCTAATGAGAGGCCTGTTCACTTAGAATGGGATGTTGCATGATCTTTACTGAAATGTTTACCTTTCCCAGATGAAATGCGTCCTTCTGACTAATGCAATATGTATTGAAATGCCTACAGTTATTTAATAATTAATATTTATTCATGTTAGTATTAAATGCCAAGTGATGAAATACATGTGTTTTTAAGAGAAGCTACTAAGTTATTGCTACTGTGAATTTTTTGATTGCCCTGATTCTAATCATATTTAAAAGCTTAGTAATTTGAATCAAACACAACTGGTGTGGTCTAAGTCCTTGCGTGCCCTTATTGTCTCAGTGGATGCGTGTGCTGTGTAGTCGCTTAACACCTGAGCTTTCGGGTGCCTACCTGCTCGTGCCAGGCTACCCCCGGGGAACTGGTGACCCCAGTTCTTACAGGTGTCCTTGGAGGACTTTTCACAAATGACTCGTGCGGTTTTTATGACATCATAAGATTTTAGGGCTACAATTTTAGACGCATGAAATAGGCGAGTGAGTGCTGTACCTGTTTCAAGGCCCACTCCTGCAAATACATTGACCAAAGGGAACTTAACCTTATGACATGCAAACAACTGCTTTATTCAACACATTATGAAGTGTCACTCCAAGAGTCACACATAATGTACAGAAATGTCACATAAGCAGACTGCAGAAATCGAAATGATACTCATAACAAAACTGAAAACTTGGCAGATACGTGACTAAACAAACACTTCAAAAGAAGCTAAAAAAGGGTGATAGCTTTTTTCATTTTTTTTTATAGATTGGCGAGTTTCTGCATGCGAATGTCTTTGGGGGGATGTGTGAAGGGATGCAGGAATGTATTAATGGGTGAGGATAGATAGATAGATAGATAGATAGATAGATAGATAGATAGATAGATAGATAGATAGATAGATAGATAGATAGATAGATAGATAGATAGATAGATAGATAGACAGACAGACAGACAGACAGACAGATAGATAGATAGATAGATAGATAGATAGATAGATAGATAGATAGATAGATAGATAGATAGATAGATAGATAGATAGATAGATAGATAGATAGATAGATAGATAGATAGATAGATAGATAGATAGATAGATAGATAGATAGATAGATAGATAGATAGATAGATAGATAGATAGATAGATAGATAGATAGATAGATAGATAGATGAGCAATTTCATGGGTGGATGATTGCAAGAGGAGATGAGATACGTGGGTGATAGCATGGATAAATGACATGTAGCTGAGTGAATGGGTGAGTGAGTGTATGAATGGCTGCAACTTGGATAGGTTAGTAAATGAATAGTAGAATGTATGGATCAAGGAATAACTGTGTGCATGCAGTGATAACTAACAAAATAAACAGATCAATGTATGAATAGGATAATGAGTTCGTATTCATGGTCAAGTCAGTGAGCACGCAGATGCGAGAATGGATGAGTTAAGTAAAGTTACAGTGCCTGAGCTGAGCTCTGCATAGCAGTCACTGTTGGCACAAAGTTGAGTTCAGGGTTAGTGAGGCTAGCTGAGGCTCCACACTGGGACCTCTCTCACATCCGAGTGGCTTTCTATATCTGGCGCTGGGTGTAATTTCTGATATTTATATGTTTGCCTTGTCTTCATTGCTTTATTTTGCTTCTGAGAAAGTGTCACTCATAGTCATTGAATGTCACTCATAATTACACTGAAATTATTAAAATGTCACACGTAAGCAATCTGAAACCTTGGCAGCTATGTTTCAGCTACATGTTTAGTCTGATCCAAAGAGCTAAATGCATTCCTTTTTAGAAGAGTTACCTTCACCATTGTATTCTACAGTAGAGCAACAACATTGTCGTGGTGTCACCAGGGCTTTAATTCAAAGCTTTTTTCAATATTATTTACAAGCCATAGTTGGTGCGTATTTATCTTATGCAGCTAACAATAATTGACAAAGCCAATAGTCCTGACTTCTTGAATGTATGATCTTACTTGTAGTGTCATATATCTGGATGCAATGAACGAAACAGCAAAATACTAATTGGGTGGTGCACTATGCTAAGCGCAGATTTTTAGCTACATGTTTTTAAGCCAACCCTTAATAACATTGGCTATGCCCCTTTGAGAGACCCCTCAGTTTTTTTTATCCCACTTAAAGCACTAATTCTACTTTATCTATCATCCACCCGTCAACGCCTGTGTGTTAGCTTTGCCAATGCTTGTTTACCCAAGACAGAATTCATGGAGGCAGAAACGTCAATGGAGAGAGGCTAAGAGGGATATAAGGGTTTAACTCTGATGTCATGAAGGCCAAAGGGCGAGCGATGTCACTTCCTCACACCATGCATCTTATTGTATTAAAGATGGGAGGCATCTCTTCAGGCAAGTCTGGTGTGTCGTAGCCTTACCGGATGTGATGTTACTTGTCGTTGTCTGTCAGGAAAAGGGCATTTTTGCAATGCTTGCTATTTTCATGGGAAATAAATGTGTGTTTTGTTCCTGTTTATGCGAGTGACAGGGGCTTGACATGGGGGTCACACTTGTAATGCCCTAGATGACTTCATTGGAGAGTTGGGGAATAACTGACAATAAAGTCCAAGTCCTCTGTTACACTTGGACCGGTAATCCAGGCTTGGGTGCAAAGTCACCATATTTGCATAAACAGGATTATTATTGGTGTACAAATTCTGGACACATCTCTGGGGACAAATTTCTTCAGGTGAAACACAGTGAAATGTGTGCAAAAAAAAGTGTAAGACCCCAGATCTGCAGACTTTGAACAGGAGAAATCGCTCCTAACTGTCTTACATGCCCAACCTAACCTCCTTCCTTTCCGCAAACTTCTGAAGACCTGGTTGTACCCGTAACTCTCCCCTTTTGTTTTTGCTTGTCTCTAACATCAGCGCTGGGATGCTTACGGGCAGCCATGTGCTCTAGAAATCCTTAAACATAAAACATTGTTCCACGGTTCAACAGGCAGAACTATGGATATTATTATGTTTCTTATATAGCGCCAGAATCGACCCCCGAAGGAGTATCTCTGCGCTTGCCTTGGGAACCCGTCCTGGCTTTTCCCTGTGAGATAGCCCCTACAGGGCATCCCCAAGGTGAAAGCCAGGCATCCCGCCGCGGGGGGCCGTTGAGAAGCCGTGTCTCACCGGGGAAAACTTGAACACCGTGATTTTACTGCACAGTAACATATTGAATTACAAGGTGAACATCCCCAAAAGCGTTCACCATTAATATTGCCAGGCTATCGGTAGGGGGTTTGTGTACAATGATTAATAAGGCTTCCCTGCACATGTGGTCAGTGTTCTGTCCAGATATTTCTTTAGTAACTTCTGACAAAACTGAATGTGGAGTGGAATGAATTTAAAATATGACAGTATCCAACTGAGTGCCTCTTTTTTGACAAAGGGGCTTAGTAGATGGAAAGCTACAGTTTTAATGAGCTATGACCGTAAAGTGCCAACCCAATCAAAAACAAATATTAAAAAAAACATACAAGACTTCAAAGTCATATTCATGTTCACCCAAAATATTTACAATTCTTAAACCCTTCCCTTCTGTGGCTATCAATGAGACCCCATGTGTGAAACTTCTAGCTGACCCTCAAATGGGAGATGTGTCCCCTCCTTGCCACCCCCTCAACATCTCTGCAAAGGGAGACTGGAACAAATGGCAGGGTTTAGAACCATAAGCATTAGCTTTCCTGCCCTATAAGGCACCACTGGTCAAAGGATCACTAAAGGCAATTGACAACAAGGGGGGTCAGGGTGGGGAGGTTAGGGGGTGCTGAGGAGTTCTTTCAGGGGATGCATGTTCTGTAGATTTGCTAAAAAAAATAAAAACATTAATTCCGTATAAGCAGAACTAAAACCCGACCTCGGATAAATGCTGCAGTTTTTTTTGTGCCAGGAAAACAAAATTGTTTCTCAGCGAAATGACACCACCCTTCCCTGATTTAACCCCGTGCCGCGATTCTGCAAATGTGCGGCACTTTTATTGAGTGCGCGGGTTCATGACGGCCCCCAGCCGTCATCAGCACACGAGCACCGTGCAGCATGGAAGAGGTTAAAGGGAGACCCTCTGTTTTGGCTAAAATGCTGGAGTCTTTCACTGCTTTACATCCTCCCTTTGACCATATCACATGGTGAATAACGACCAGTAATAAATAGAGCACCTGATGCTTCTGATACTAAAATGCACCTCCTAGATGTTCCACACATGGGTTTCCCAAAGTAGTAACCATTTTACAATTGAAATCAGCCTACAAGCTGCTTAAACGTTTTTGTACGCATTTTTATCCAGTGACGTGTTTAGGATACTACTTTCTACTGTAAGCCTGACCTTCTTATGCTCCTTTGGCTACACCTAGGGACACAAAGGCTAGAGAACCCTTTGCTTGGCTTCATTTTACCCTCAGTTCACTTCTGCTCCCGCAACAAGCAACCTGGAAGGAGGGACGGTGCATCGCAGCAGCAGCACACATCGTGAGCACAAATTAGCCAATAGCTACAAATGGTGTCATGATATCGCATGTGTCACCCCCCAGTCTTTCCTGGTTGTAAAGAGAACAGCAATCTGGGAGTAAGGGTTTGAGTTTATCTTTATAAGAATTATGAGAAAAAAAGACAGATTGAAGTGTACTTCAGGTAAAAATCCAGGGCTTGGTGAAGAATTCACAAATGATTTGTGGCTTCTTGGCAGCCACATTTAACGGTTACCAATGACATTACTAACACAACTCTACATTTTATTTTCTGCTAGCTGTACATCAGTTTATGTCTGTCACAAATCACTGTTTATTAGCATACTGCTGCCTGGAGTTTTTTCCCCTCAAATTTATATAATCATATTGCACTGTTGCTATCACCAGGGTCAAAGTCTATGTCTTCATCAATTAGAAGGGGTGCATAGCTCCTGGCGCAATATGACGTGTGAAACCTTCAGCCAGTCCTGGTGACAGCACTTCGCACTGTGGAAGGTGAACATTCAGAAATGCAGAATGCATAGTGCTCATCCTGCCACTAGTTCAGTACGGCTGGATGTCAGGATGAATTTTTTATCTCAGAGCATTTAAGTGGGTTGACGCTCCTCCGCTACAAAGGAGGAGCCGACCCTGCCGGCAGATGTCAATCATCAGGCAAGGATCTGAATGTGCAGAAAAGCTTGTCTCTGAGAGCAGAGACAGGGGCACGCTGCACGAGCAGAGATAGGGGCACGCTGCACCATAAGGATTGCCTGCCTCCCTTTCAAAGCCTTGAGCCACCAAACCACAGAATATCCATCCAAGAAGCTTTCCTTTTCTGGATGCTCCCACTCTCTACACTTCGAAGGTGAAGACCATTCTCCATCCAACACTCCGCACCCAGAATAACCAGGTACTCTGACCCGCTGTCAGAGAACACCAATGGGAGTCCCTGTCATGAAAAGGTTTGTTTTTTCTGCGGCTCCTGCAGTTTGATGCATAAAATGTGATGCCACTGTAGCCATCACTCATGTCTATCGCTGAAACCAATGCACTTAGTGATAGTCTGACTCTAGTTCGTACCACCCCCAAAGATCCATGCCTGGTGGTTCCAAAAGTCCTACTATCAGGGATCTGGGTACAACCAACCTTATATCCCCTTGTGTGCAGGACTTCTCTTGACTGTCTTGAGTGTACTCAGTGTGGCTACCAGTGGTGGCCAGGACAGATCTTGAATGGCGGGGTGGGAAGAAGGGTAGTAATGGGAGAGTCTAAAATAATAAAGACAGAAACAGTTACCTTATGCCACATCTCTCCTCATGTAAGGAACGGTACAGGAAGCACCCAGGCTTCCCTGACCAATCACAATGCTGCAATGCAGCATTGTGATTGGTCTGAGCGCCATGGTTTGACACCAGGAAATGGGAGCCGGGCATTTTCTCCAGCCAGGCTGTAGTGCAGCCCAGCTGGAGAACATGCCAAGTGAGGATGAATGTATGGTCGGTCCAAGATAGCCAGCCAAACATTCATGCGCACTTGGAGTGGACAAGCCACTCCACCTCCTGATCCTCTGTCATTGAAGGAGCCCGCCCGCAAAGCTTCCGCACCAGGAACAAATAAAATGATAATAACGTTGAGTTATCATTTTATTTTACCTTTATTTCACTGCTAAAACTCAGTGAGGCGACGCTACTCCACCTTAGCGGAGGAGCCGCCACTTGTGCCTACTGTGTCTGTCGCCCAGGACCGGTCCTCATTGTCAGCAGTCCCCTTAGGTATCCCTCCCTTGCTTCTCGTGCACTCATGATGGATGGATCTGACACGGTTGCTGCCCGTCTATTCACTGTGCTTCCACCAGTAATGTTCAATAACAAAATTGACCTGAAGATCCATCATCTGTACTGCAATGATTTCTTGTTCTTTGTGAAGATGGTTGATGGTCTGTGATGGACGTACAGAAGCTGTGTAATCTGGTGGATATGTCTGGCATATCATGACTTCCTCTGTCACCATGATGAATCAGAAATGCATGAGTTGCTTGCTTTGAAAAAGCGCATGCCAAATAAGGTCATTGGCCCTTTTCTGGTGTCAGCTACAGCTGTTGATACATACTTATAGTAGATTCCATATTTTCCTCATGCCCATCAGGTTTTGTGCCTGGGTCTAGTCTACAAGATATGCGAGGTAGCCTAGAAAAGTCCCTCTGTCCAGTCAGTACCCAAACAGTCTAACTTGCCAAGTTGACTGGATCTCTGCCTTCTTGCCCATGTGGTTTTACCCTGCCTAGATCCTGATTAACCCGGATCACTCCCTGGTAGTCCTTCTGAAGGTTGGAAGCTTCTAGGTTGCTTTCCTCTTGAGATGGTTTCAGAGGAGAAGAGTTGTCTACAACACATGGAAGTCCTGCTTGCAGCGCACTCATGAACATCCTGCCATTGAAGTCACCAGCCAACAACCAAGATGTCTCTTACCCTCTTCAAATGCATGCCATTGAAGAGGTCTTTTGTCTTCACTTGCAGTAGGGTGGCCAGTTAACTCCAGACTGTACGAGACACTTGGCATTTGAATCCCTTCTGCTAGTTGTTGCCCTGGTGCCCTCCAGGTAAACTACCTTGCCAGTGATGCTTTGTTTAAGAAAGACATAGGATTGTCCTCACTTTGAGTCTATCATTATAGTAGGTATTTTTGGTGATTATCTTCATTCTCTTGTAGAGTGACGCATAAGACAATCCTTATGTACCACATGATCATTCTCATATACCTAGCCCAGCCTGCTTCATGTGTAGACCACGCTTGGTGACTGCCCACTGTGTCAACGTCATGAAGTGCCATTGCTGCTACAGGAGCAGACCTGCCCACACTTTTGGAAGGAGCTAGAATCTCTCTTCATCCTTTTGGAGTGGGCCAAGTCCTTGTGTTTGCTTTTACAAACAGACTGTTGCAGAAACTGCATGATATTTCAGTAGTTTTTTTTCAATACCATACCTTCCATACTTAGGAACTTTGAGAGTAATGACCACTGAAATCTAAGGCTTGTTGCTCTTAAATGATAACCTAACGTGTATTTTAAAGCACATGTTCTCCTGGCGTTTCTGAGGGCAGTGTAGCAAATGTGCACTGCTTCCGAAGTCTCAATGCTACTAATTTTATCAACCTCAATAGGATGAACTGCTGAGTGAAGCCACTGGGGGGCAAACCTGTGACGGTGAGGTTAAGCAGTAGCATAGCAATAACCCCCACAGTCCCCAGGGTGCCGTTGGCCCTGAGTCCCTGGGGCTCCCTATGTCAATATGTACGAACCCAGGCTTGAGAGCCCCTGACTGGAGTGTGGGGGGGCCCCGTCCATGTACTTTGCGGGGGGCCCCTTAAAGTTTCATTATGCCACTGAATACAGGTACAGAACAAGCACATAGAATGTACCCACAGAGCACGTAAGAGGAGCACAGGGCCAGGGCAGGAAGAGGACCCAACCATCAAAGTTCCAAACTCAGAACACAGACAGGGCCAGAAACCAACAACCTGAGGATTAGGGCAGGAGCAGAACCAGGGCAAGAATAGGTCTAGTGAGAATAGAAGGACAACTCCAACACAGCATAAGCTCCGAAACGGCCATTGTTCTCTGGATCAAACAATGTAGTGTGCTGCTCATGTAGGCAAACACTTTAGTGCCCCACTGTACTGCAATACAATCCAAAATAAACTACAAGTTTAAAATAGCCCTCAAAGTACCAGGTTATAGGCACAATCAGAGAACCTAGTTCTAAAGCGCAAATCCCCCTCGGGGTTGAAGCTATGTCTAGATCAGAACAAACCTAGGGATACAGACCCCGTGCATATCCGATACAAGAGGGTAGAGAATAGAGAAACATGGCAAGAGAAACAGACCCAGTTCTCAAACAGTGGTGAACTCTAGACCGTCAGCGAGTTTGAAACAGTGACAAAGACACACTATTATGCTGAGTGAGGAGCTGTCAAGGACATAAGACCGAATGAGGTCGTCGTTCTGTCAAAGGGTGGTTTTTACTCTAGTCAAATCCTACTTTTTGGGTCACAGATCGTTTCAAGTATGCATAAAGAATCTGGAGGAAATCAGGTGCATACAAAACCTCATCATGGGATTGCATCTATCCCCTGCATACATGACAAATATGTCCATCTCTCAAAAGGATGGACACCATGGCACAGCCACACACCCAACCAATACAGCGCCGGCTCCACCCAGTAAGAACCACCCAATAATAAAGGACCCCAAGTAAACGCTTCTGTTTCAATGCAAAGGCAGCATCTCTGGTGGTATCCCTTCTCATTGAATTTCTCTCGTGTCTGCAACACGTGGCAAACGTTAAAAGCCTCGTGAACACAGGAAGATACTTTTTCACTTCAAATTCCTTAACCCTCAGCTGAGGGCCTGGACATTTACAGTTGGTCTATATACACCTCAATAAAAGTCGCTATAAAGTCAGACACAGCCCATAGTAATAGGGCTAAAAACAATATTATAAATAAACTAAGTGCTTATTCCTTTCTGATTACAACTGGCTTTTGCATCTTTGGAACGTGTGACGGTATTGTGTCTTTTTCCTCCAAATTTAACCAGGTCCCCCTAGGAGGCACAGTTCATAAAAGCCATCAGCTGACTTTAATAAAAATGATGCTTTTACCAGTGTAGAAGGCACAATTTGGACAAGGAGTAAACATTCTCTAGGCGACGAGTGCCAGCTAAGATCTTGACAGGAGCGACACACGAAGGACTGCATCCGACAGATGAATAAAGGTAGGAGCTGGATTACTGCTACTGCGGAAGATCACTGAGGCCAGCGATGAGCAATGCCAGGAGCATTCATGCTTCCACTTAACACAACATTACAACCATCAGCAGAACTAGAGTGGAAAAATAACAAGCAGAGCATGCGCAGCAACGAAAAACGAGTGTAAATTCACCCACCAATCCCACAACAAACAAGCATGTAAAATGCAATAGGACTCGTATTTACGCAAAACCTATTGCATTTTAAACGGAAGTGCAAGCATTAAAAAGGCACAAATGGGAGGAGGTGGGAGGGAGGTTGCTGCTGGCCTGAGAAGTCACAGACTGCGGGAGGGAATGGGAGGAGGCAGGGAAACAAAATTATTTTTAAAAATAAAGAGGCCGATAGCTTTGGTAGTACAATAATGACGACATGGCATCAGGAGGCGGGATTGAGTTTCCAAAAACCAATCAGAATAAAGCATTTACAATTCTGGCCAATCACAAAGATATGCGGAGGGTGAGCGGAGCTTCTTCCACTATACTGTACACAGTATCACACGAGGAGACAGCACATGCGCTGCCTAGCCGAGACCTAAAAAATTAAACAAAGTGCCGTGGTCTAGATGACGACTGAGTAGGACATGCCTATCTGTCTCTCCGACTCCTGGCCTGGGCCCTAGCCATATAGCAGCCTTTAGCTGATCCCCAGATAGCATTCAGGACCCTGCTCATGCCAGGTGAAGGTTCGCAGAGTCTGACCCCTGGGAGCGGAGTGGCGTCGGCACCTTCGCTTTGACGGACAGCGCTCTGATCGGCACCCCGTGGCCAAGGGCCTTCTTGGCGGCTGCGCTGAGAGTTGAGCCTGGGCGGCCGTGTGCCTAAAACAGAGCCTGGCTGAGGCCCCCCCTGCTGGACGGACCAGAGAGGTGCTGTTAGGCCTGAGGGAGAGATGTGACGACCCCACTGGCTGCGGGTGGGTCCCCTGCTAGATTTGAAGACAGATGGCAGAGATAGTGCGCCCTTCCACCCAGGTCCGCTGAGAGAGGCTGCACAGCCGGCAGAGGGAGGTGAGACCACCCTTGTGGCTGAGGGGCCAGGGAGTCTCTGGACATCTGCATCCATTTATCACACAGCGGTAGCGATAGCCTCATGGCTACAGGGATCGGGCTGCACATCTGGCCCCTGGAGACGTCCTTCCCCTGGTTGGTGGGGTTGCTTCTGTAGACCGCCCCATGGAGTCCCTGAGCAGCAGCATGGGAAGGGTGTGTGACCCCCCCTGGAAGTGAGGGGTAGCTGAGCGGCTGTACTGTTCGAACAGCAGAGCTTGGCGGCGAATACTGCAACATTGCCACAACTGCAGACCTGGGGCCTGAGGAGATCTTTAGAGGAGCAAGTCTTGTGGCCTCCATTGTGCGGCCAGAGGAGGAATGCTACAGCAGAGCCATGGAGTGGCCCTGGGGAAGGTCGTAGCTGGGAAGCCTAGGGTAGGAGTCTGCACTGCGCGTCATCACCTTTTAGCTCCATGGGAGCACAACTGGAAGGGGCGACAGCCTGGGCAGCTTCAGAAGGTAGTGTACCTGGTCCCTGGTACTTTACCTTCCCTCACCCTACCTAGCACCGCTTCCACACCACCAGTGAAGGGGAGCTTGACACCTTAAGATGGCAAACCAATAAAACCAGGAAAGACCGATCAGTAAAGAAACTTCTCCTTATGTCTGGGGCTGGAGGGGCTGAAGCATCAATAGCACAGGGGGGTACCTCGGCGGGATACGGACAGGACAATCCAAAAGGGCCCGTTACCTGTAACATCCTTGAATCTCTCTTTGCCGACCTCACAAAAGAATTTCATACTATGAAAAAAGACATGACTGCTGAGATACAGGAGATGTGCAGAGACTTGACTCGGTGGGAGAGAGAGTAGATGACCTGGAGTAGACGCAAACAGCTGCAAAAGATGAGGAAATGGTGTAGCTTCAGCAAGAGGTCCTGCGTCTCCAGGACCAGCATTTGGATCTCCAGGCCAATGCATAGGAGCAGGAGAATCTTTCCCACCCGAACAACATTCGGATCTGGGCGGTTCCTCAGGGGTTGGAGGGGCAAGATATCGATGCCTTTGTCATGGAACTGTTTCATCATATTCTTGCAGATTCCCCAGAGCAACGGATCAAACTAGAACAGACACATCGAGTGTCTCCCAAAAGACCGGTGACAGTACCCCTCCTGACATACTGACATGCGTGTATGACACTCTGGGAGTCCTCTACTTTACAAAGACCTGGCAGACTCAACCTTGCAGACATGACTGGAGTTTCAGGCCGTCACAGCGTTCCTGCACTCCAACAACATATCTTGTTCCTAGGGGCATCCATTCTGGCTCATTTTCAAGTGGAAGGGCAGCCACCGACAGGTGCTATCTCTCCGAGAGGCCTCGTCACTTCTTCCCCAGCATGATGGAGACCAGGACACTACGGAGACGGGCGCCTTCAACGGATGCCGCAACTGCACCTCAAGATGGCAACGAGTTGGGAAATCTCCACTGCGTCTTTGCCCAGACACAGAGGCAATGGCTAAAGAACACACAGCGATGCTGAACTATTTGTATGGAGACTAAAATTCTACATACTCTAGCAGATCGGCTTTGGTAATGACAGCTGTACTCCATATGAGATCCATATTGCTTAACTGGGAGGCCCTGCGCGGAGTGTGAATGGAGGGTGCTCCTGCTATCCATCTCACAACTCCCCATGGGGCGCAGCGCCCAGGACTTCTGTAGACTTTATAAATGTATGTTTTTATTTGTATGTTATTTGTTAGGGGTTATTGGGTTCACTCCTTCTTCCTCCAGACATGACAGGTTGATAGAATTAGCATTTTGTGCCTTTATATGTGCTTTGCAGGCTTTGGTGACTGTGGTTCTTAGCACACCTTGGGGTCCCTTCTTATGAAGGCTAGCATTAACATCCTGTCTCTTAATGGTAAAGGGCTTAATAACCTAACCAAATGGCGGGCTATCTTGTCCTTCCTTGAACACTCTGGTGCTCATATTTTCCTGCTCCAGGAAACGCTCCTTGCCACTGACAGGCATAGATTGAGGTCCAGGACCTTCCCACCAAGACAGCAGGGGTGGCGATACTGGTCTCTGCTAAGTTCCTTAGGTGGGTGGGTAGCAAACAGGCTGAGATCAAACGTAGGCTTCTGGTGCCCACTTTCATCTTGGGCGCAAATATCCTTACAATATCTATAGTATATGTTCCCAATGAGGGCCTATAGGGTTTCATTCCGGAAGTGGTACATGAGATGACTTGCCTTCCTGATTGGGCCTTGCTGCTGGGGGTCTTTAACTTGGCCTTTGATGGCGCAGTGAACTGATAGGGGTAGCGGTGGGGGCAGACTGGTGCCCTTTCTGAGGATGGGAGGCGGCTGATGGCGGAGGCTGGGCTTACAGACGTCTGGCGACTGCTACCTCCAGGGTCCAGGGAATACACCTTCTACTCACACCCCCATAAGACATATGCCAGGATTGACTAAATGCTCACCTCTGACCTGCTGGTGCAGCAGACGCGAGGAGTGGAGATCCTTCCCTGCCCTTATATGATCATTCGGCAGTGCAGATAACCCTGTCCCTGCACCACCACCGACCTTCCTGTAGGTTCTCGTGCCTGTGTAATACGATGCTACAGCATCCCTTGGTGGTACAGCAAATCCATAAATGATTCACCAACTATTTGGACCTTAAAGATTCCCCAACCATCCCTACAATGACCCTTTGGGAGGCACTAAAAGCAGTGGTCAGGGATAATTTTCGGGCATTGCGGTGGTGGACAATAAGGATAGGAGGGAGAAAAGGGTGCGACTATCTGGGGAACTTGTCAAATTTGAGCGCATCAATCTACAGACGGGAGAACACAGAGTCTGCAAGCAGCTTAAGGCGACCAGGATACAGCTGGCGGGACTGAATATAGATTGGGCTGAATACTCTGTCCTCTGCCTGAAGCATGCATTTGACGTAGGGGGGATAGGTGTGGGAAACTCCTGGCTAAAAGGCTATGTGCACAGCGACAGGCGTCTCGCATTACAGGTATCCTGGACCAACAAGGGCGAGAACATGACACAGATCACGAGATTGCGGATACATTTAATCAATTCTATAAGACTCTGTACGTGGCTCAGGCTCTGCCGACAAACAGCATGGCCCAATACCTGTTGGGGGTCCCCATGGCTAAACTTCTCCCTAGTCAGGCGGAGGAGCTCGAAGCTCCCATTTGGCTTGAAGAGGTTTTTTATGCCATCTTCAGGTTAAAACTCCATAAATCACCAGGCCCAGATGGATTGTCCTCTATAAAAAGTTAAGCGCAGTCCTGGTCCCACTGCTGGTGCAGGTTCTTAACTCACTTGGAGTCACCTCTGACACTTCCCTCCCATCCTCTATGCAGGAAGCGCTGATTATGGTAATACCTAAGCCGGGTAAGGATAGGCGTTTGTGTGGTTCCTTACGCCCAATATCCCTTCCTAATTTAAAAAAATCTTTACTGGGATCAGGGTTTGTTCCTGGACGTCAATGATCTGATAATACCAAATGGCTCCTGCACTTGGTGGACAGATCAGAACGCTACACAGCAGAGCCGATGATCTTCTCTGTCAATGCAGATAAAGCGTTCAACAGGGTCCAGTGGGCAAACATAAAGGCGATCCTGATTCACTTTTGTCTCCCTGAAATTGGACTAAGGAGGCTTGCCGTACTGTCAGTCACCTTTTTAATCTCTCGGGACTCCAATCTTTTACTGATCTTCGCAGAGATCTGGACATACCGGAAATGGAACATTATCGCTATCCACAGGTCCGACACTGGGTGGTAGGTGGGGACGTACAGGGAGGAGCCGAAAGACACCTCACTACGTTTGAGAAATGGTTGCTCACATGCCACAACAATGCCCATTTGACCTTGGATTTATATAAGTTTCTCAAATGTACTCCTGACTTTGGGAGGACTCCGGGCTAGGTGAGATGGTAAGGGGAGTTGGGCAGGACCATGACGCCAAAAGAATGGCATGATATGTTCTATAGGGCTTGACACATGGCATGCAATTTGGTCTCCACTGAGTCAGCCACAAAAGTGGCTACCTAGTGGTACCTGACCCTGTATGCCTCCATAGAGGTAACCCTCCCCGGAGCCCATATTGTTGGAGAGCCTGTGGCTCATTGGATACCCTTACTCATTTACAATGGGAGTGTCCTTTCCTAGGGGCATATCTGCAGAAGATCCTTGTTGACATGGACTCCCACTTGAACACCCAGATCCCCCGTTTTCCAGTGTATGCTCTCCTGGGCCTTCCCAACACCATTACGTTTCCTCTTAAATCTCGAAGGGGCACACAGATGGCTTTAGCCCTCGGGGCAGCAGTACAAAAAATACTTGCTCACTGGGGTACTAAGACACTCCCAACTCGACTGGGGTGGTTCCATCAACTATGGAACATATTGAGGATGCAGAGGATCTTTCTTTCACTGACACATCCCAGGGCCTCTTTTCACACCTGTGGGAGCCTTTCCTTGCCCTGCTAATGTCAGAGTTCACAGCGCTTGCTTGTCCCAAATACCTGAGGCTCCTGCGACTCGA